>NC_134915.1:6968070-7593070 GCF_051014615.1 Bombus vancouverensis nearcticus
AGTTTTGGAAATTTGGAAATTAGTAACAGGACACAACTATTCCAATAATTTCATTAAAAAATATGAAGCTTATGAGAGAAACGTATTTATCGTTTCCATTCAGTTGCAGGATATTATCGAATCATATTCGTGCGTGACTTGGTTGCCAAGAAGGAACTTTAGCACATTTTAGGATAATTTTTTGAGTGAGTTATTAAGAAAAAGTCTATTAGAATACTTATAACAACTGTCATTACAGCACTGAATAGAAAAAAATTGTTGCTGTTAAAATTGGTGCTGTTTAAATAAACGAAGATGACCTGTTCTTTTTTTTTATTGACACAACAACTATGTCGAAGCTTGTGCTAAATATCCTGTATATGTAGTGTACGAGTACTGTATTAGTACCACTGTTTAAGTACACTGATTCTGGTTGCCACGAATAAAATAGTAAGAATATAATAGAACAGGAGTTCACTTCCTCGCTCCATTTATCTATTTATGTAAACAAATTCAATTAATTTTATACTCTGTATGTTTAAATGACATTGCCGACTCATAATCACACTTCGAGTCAACTGGCAAATACTCTCTATATATCAATATTGCTTTACCTTCAACGATATCTTTTAATGATGATTGCAAAAACCGAGGAAATATTGGAAACGTTAGAAATTTTTCACGTACGAAGTACGTGGTAGTTTTTGTTCTAGATTTGTGACAATCTTTACCAATTAATAACCGAAAAGTTACTTTCAATTGATCTTCTTTGATCATTTCAATTGATTCTCATTCTACATTTTTCTTTAATTCTTCGATTTTCTCATTTTTCTTTGGACCATGAAATTATATAATAATTATAAATTTTGCTTTAGAAAAAGAATACGGAGATTATGTATGGTTACCTTTCCCAACACAAGCTCCGTATCTTTCATCTTTAACTTTCTCGATTTTCTTTGTTTGGATGCAACGCCGTGATCAAATTCCTAAAAGTTATACTAATTGTTCTATCTCAACGGATCGTATACGAAGAGTCGAAAGAATAAATCGCTGAAAGTAATAGAACTTTGCAAGAGTTATTGCAATAGAAATTTGCAAGGAAAAGAAAATTTGATATTGTAAGAAAGTCAGCGTACCGGATGTTATATTATTTTACATTGTTTTATTGTGCGTAAATATCTGCGCACATAGTCGCATTATGTTTGTCAGCGTGACTAATTCAGGATTCTGTTGTGTGTTTGGGACGCGTGGAAGCTCTAATCCGAAGAGCAGGACCCTTTCTACTGACCATCCCAATCCCAATACTAATTATCATGTAAGTATTCAGTCGATATTGATTTAGCTCGGTGTTGCTTCTGCCTCCTTTTGTAGGATATTTTCTTGCGCGTAAAGGACGGAAACGCAACAAAATCCTCTACTATTTTTCTTAACTCTCACCGTGCATCGTGCATGGAATGTCAATATCTTGTACACTATCTCGTCGTATTCTCAATTTGGTTTTGTGGGCCCTTTCCTAGATATCGTACGAATGAAATGATTTTCTAATTCAATTACAATCACAGCGCTTTTCTCAGCTCGTTCTCTCTCTAGCTATCACTTTCTTTCTCTCCCCACCCTCTATCTTTCTTACGTGTTTGCTCATACTCCTCCTTTTTTTTTATTTAGGCTTGCTACCTATTTTCCTACTTTTTTTCAACTTCTATTATCCCTTTTTACTCTGAAATTTACTTCGTGTTTCTCATTCTAGACTCCAGGATATATATGACCTAACCCTAACCTAACCCATAAAAAGTACAATACTTTCTGTTTTCTTTTCACCGTAACAATTTTTTACGTTGTACACTTGGTATTTGTAGTGTGTGAAACATGTATATTTGTTGTATGTATGTTACTCGCTTCAAATTGTTTGGGAAATCTGTATGATCTCTGTAAGTCTGATAAGTATCATCTACTTCTTTTATTGCATGTTACTACCTCATTAGGTGTACGTTTTATTGTATTTTCTACTTTTTACACCCTATCAGTTGTCGTATTTTGTCTCTTGGTTGCATCATCTCCTGTAATAACACGTGTATTTTTCTGAATGGTTTATTTTGCATTCTATCCTCTAGATCTATGTATTCCAGTTCAATTTTAAGATACTTTCTGTTGCAGTATCGGCAAGCAGTTAAATCACCACAACCACTTGCATTTCAACAGAAGCAAAGATCTTTCCTGACCTTTGGTTTCGGCGCGGGACCAGCTAGAAGGGAGTCCCACGTAAATGTTAATGTGACACCTACAAGCCACGACCTCGCGTCCGATACACCTGAAATACGTAAATACAAGAAACGTTTCAACAGTGAGATTCTGTGCGCTGCACTTTGGGGTAAATTCATTACATAAGGAATACAATATTTAAGAAACGAACGTGTTACCTTACGTTATTTTACGCAACCCTCTACGCAATCCTTATTAATTAAAACAACGTATAAATATTTGTAGGAGTAAATCTACTAATTGGCACTGAAAATGGCCTGGTGCTATTGGATAGAAGTGGTCAGGGCAAAGTATATCAGTTAATAAGTAGAAGACGGTTCCAACAGATGGAAGTTCTCGAAGGACAAAATATTTTGGTTACAATTAGCGGAAAGAAGAATCGAGTACGGGTATATTATCTTTCTTGGCTCAAAAGTAAAATCTTGCGAACCGATGGACACAGTGATGTAAGTCGCTTTTTTGTTTGTCGATTGATTTCGTTGATCGATGATTGATTTAATATGTATCAACGATACATACACACTGCATTTTATGTTTAATATGGAAACACTAGAAATATGTTTAATATGCTCAGACTTTTTTTCATATTTCAGCAAGTTGAACGACGCAATGGTTGGATTAACGTTGGCGATCTTCAAGGTGCGGTACATTTCAAGATAGTAAAATACGAGAGAATAAAGTTTCTTGTCATCGCACTGAAAGACTCCATAGAAATTTACGCTTGGGCACCTAAACCTTATCACAAATTCATGGCTTTTAAATCATTCGGTGAATTAGCGCATAGACCACTACTTGTCGATCTTACCATAGAAGAGGGTACAAGGTTGAAAGTTATTTACGGCAGTGCTGATGGTTTTCATGCCGTTGATTTAGACTCAGCAACGGTCTATGATATTTATCTGCCAAAACACGTGAGAGAATACTTATAATATGACTTAAAAATAGTCAATGCTTCTTCCTGTATTTACATTAAGACGTTTGTTATCGATTGCAGACTCAGGGCCCCATTTGTCCACATTGTATTGTGGCATTACCAAACAGTAACGGCATGCAGTTACTGTTATGTTATGATAATGAAGGTGTATATGTAAACACTTATGGTAGACTTTCCAAGACCATGGTTCTACAATGGGGAGAAATGCCCACTAGTGTTGCATATATTGGTACAGGACAAATTATGGGCTGGGGCAACAAAGCTATTGAGATTAGAAGCGTAGAAAGTGGACACCTTGATGGTGTGTTCATGCACAAGAAAGCTCAACGGCTCAAGTTCCTTTGCGAGCGTAATGATAAGGTATGTGCATGTACATACATATTAAAAAATATATTATTATGATAGTAATAATGAAAACATACATATTATAATTAAACTGCCTTTATTTTTTATAGCGTAGTTTCACCTTGTGTTTGTTTATTTTAGGTATTTTTCTCGTCAGCTAAAGGTGGAAGTGCGTGCCAGATCTACTTCATGACATTAAATAAACCTGGCATGGCTAACTGGTGATCCCGAATAAGGCCAAATCTGGCCCTCAAATTATCTTTACGAATAAGGACACAAAACCTTTCTCGTGTATCGAGATACGTATCATCGCCATTCATGTTAATTCATTCTTCACTGCCAGGATTTAAAGCCATGGAAAGCAGACAATGTTATTATTGGAGTCAACAACATTGTCATTATTTTCAGTCTTACTACAATTGTCATTATTATCATTATCATCGTCGACGTCGTCTTCGTCGTCGTCTTCTGCGCTATCATCGACGTCGTCGTCGTCGTCGTCGACGACGTCATCATTGTTATCGTCATCGTCAACGCCACCACCATCATTATTACCATCATCATCATCATCACCTCCACCATAACTACTATCATTTTTATCCACATGACCATTATAATCTATATCGATATGTTTGCTCGAGTAATTGCACGTTAATAGAAAAACACCAAATGTTCAATGAAATATCTCAACAATGTCTTCGATTGTTCTTGCAAAGTATACAAGGGACTTGTATAAAAATATCACTTCATAAAAATATTTCTGTGCTTTTTTAACCGTTCATCTTACGTGATGCAACTTAGCATATGACAGAAGAAATGTTCCTTCTTTACCGTAATATTCCTCTTGATAGAGAAAAGTAAATAAGAAAAAAAGCTATCATATATGCACAAAACTTTATTCTACTTCATAATAATTAATTTATCGTGTTACTAATTGCTAAATATATTTCTTATACATGAAAGAATCCTTTGCATGAATTATAATTTCGAAATAACAAATAACAAGAAAGAACGATTTAAGACAAGTCGAATTTTTAATTTGAAATAATTTTAAAAACGAACTCGATACGTTATTAGTGACTCGTAACAGGAGTTATATCGTACTTCTCTAAGTGCAAAAGAACTGTGCAATATCAATGCTTTGGTTTGTATGGACGAAGAGATTTTCCGTAATGAGTTTGTAACAAGCGGCTGAACTTTTCTATGATAATAAGAGAAATATGAACTATTTCGATAGCTGTAAGTGCAAATACGCGAGCAAAATGCAGTGTGAATGGATTTTTGCGATTTACATTTCGAGGAAGAAAGAGTATAGAGAGAACGCGCGCGCGCAAGAGTGAAAGTTGGAGCGATATAACGAATGCGAAGGAATGTATGTAACGTATGTTTTTAAAGTAATTTTTTATTGAATTTATTTCCTTTCCATTCATAAAGATTATTATAATTGACGTACTATTAACTTTTTTTTCTGGAAAGATTACTCTCATGATATACACATATGTAATCAACATATATGTATTATTACATCAAGCTTATGTTAGAATAACCTAAGTGGAAGAACGACATTGTTTTTAACAGTAAAATAATGGAAGAATAGCGATGGTCTAAAATGTTATAACTAAAATTAGGAATAAGGGAGATAATACTAATGTTATTAACTGTATAGTTTGTAGTAATCGAAGGACTCATATGTTCTACTTCTGCAATTTAAAATAATGACGATGACGATGATAATACGACGATATAATATGTGGCGTTGGATAAATTGCATTTTTTACAAGTAATAGATTTATGTTAGCAGTTTTTGAGACGTAAAATGATAAGGTGCAAAGAAAACATTTTTTTTCTGTTTCATTATTTTTTCTAAGATTTACTAATATACTTCTTACGTTTAACTTGCACCCTCCTCTTTGCGAAAGGTATTCGCTTGGATATGGTCGTGTGTTATTTACTTCTAGCAAATAATACAAGCAATCAAGGAAACGCGTTCAATATTCGAATAAAGGACAATTTATATTATATTATATATGATAAGACGTCATGCATAGAAAAATGGTAATTTCCTTTTCTTACCACTTACTCGCTCAATATTATACGAATTAACGAATATTATTCATCCGCAAATTCATAATTTCAAAAGTAGAAGTACTCATGACGACGGTCTTATTGATCAAACTGAATTATAATGTTGTACCTTGAAATTGTGACTTTTGTAATTAAGAAACAAATTAAAACACGTCGCACGTACATATATCGCAAGTGCGTCCTACCATTCAGACTGAAGTTTTATACGGAACTTTCTGCTAGAAATAATTTTAGTTTGAATAGTTCTATGTGTAATTTACTTACATCGGGCTTGCCTTTTTAAATACTTTTGACTTTGTATCAAATGTAAATTGGAATAAGAATGGTTATGCATTTCATCTTTTCTTTTATATAATTGCAGTTTTTTTATGTCGTTTCTGATTGAATTTCGATTTATACCGTATATCGTGTACAAAGTTTATTACACATAAGCTTTCCTCTTAATCGTTGAGTAATATTGAAATTGTAAGTCAGTAATTATAAAGTTGATTTCGTTTTTATTACTATTAAATGTCGGGCATATTTTGCTTAATGTATCAACGTAACTGAAAAATAAAAAGTCTACGGCAATAATGTATCAATAAGGGCGAGATTCGAATTTCGAAAAAAAAGAGAAAAGAAAGAAAAAAAAGATACGTAATGTACACTCATTTATTTATTTGTATGTAAATAAATATATGACGTGGTATATGATAAATAAATAATACGTCATACTTATTTATTTGAATGCGTTTCAACATTTTTTTACGATGTTCTTGAAATATGATGGTTAATTTTTAAGAAGCTTTATTTTTAATATTTTGGACATCGGAAACACTGGAAAACGCATTCGTAGTAAGTAGATGCAAAGAGGAGGACGTTTAGCTAGTGCAACGAAAGACTGTTTTCTGGTGGAGAAAAAGAGTTTCTACTACGCTGGGATGGAAGGAAAGGAACAGGGAGTGATTAATCGATTGCGCGCGCGGAGTGTATGCGAGTAAGAGAGAAATAGAATTTTTAGCGAATGCTATACGTATGGACGGTCATTTACAAATAATAGGGATTCCAATATTATTATAACGATAATATTGCTACGTTAAACAGATTCATGAATTAATTTCGTGCAAGAATTCCTCTATCACTTTCGGTTCCTTTGGTTAATACTACGTTCCATCCATTTACTTTTACTTTATCATCTTGCACATTGTTTCCCAAAGATGGTAGTGATGATTTTTAAAAAATACTATAATAATTATTATTTCTATAGTTTATAATTGCATTATTGTTGCGATTATTCTATCTATCCGTACGCCATTATGACCATCACCATGCGGTATATTATGATTACAATGATTAAAATTACTACTATTATTACTATTAGTGAAGTCAAATATACGGACAATTTGTAATTGATACGACAGCAGTTTTTCATATATCCTATATATGTACATATCATATATATATAGGATATTATTATATCCCATATAGCCGCTTATAATAAGAATAGCTTATGACTTTTCAATTTTATAGTAACACAAAAACAACCAATTGCAATCATTAATCTCGAACAAATGGAAACCATTTATCAATGGAATAAAAAAGACTATAGACAGAAGGCAAGAAAAAAACAATGGGAAAATAAATTGATAAGTATGACATAGATACAGTATCTACAAATTTTGTTTCTCTATAATTTTTTAATTCTAATATATTGGCCTCTTCGAGTCTCATATATATTTGTTTTAATAAATTAATAATCATATATATTTGTTTTAAAAAATATACCATAATTATTAAAGCATTATGCGACAAGAAATTTTGTATGTTTGTATCAATTCTGATTCCCTTTTGGTAACACAAACCTTAATTCGATTAGTGCCAATATAACTAGCAGCATAATTTGTCAGTGACATTAGCAGTATCTTAAGAACTACCTTTCTTCTGATACATTTGTATGAATGTTTGCTCACGTAAGTTTAATGTACTGTAATTATTTTTCATTTGTTCTAACTAAACAGGAGTGATTAATTTGACAGCTATGTGTACTATAATTTTTTTTATAAATAAAGCACGTTGAGTAGCTGGCTATCAGAAATGACGTAACAATTAATAATTTTCGTTAGTGTCGTTTCAAGTACCATCATGACGAATTTTATAGTAGTCAAAAATACAAAAATGCGAACATTTTCATTGAAGCTAGTTTACGCTTTTTGTTGTTTTCCATACGATACAAAAATGTTCCTATTATATCAAATGGAACGAAAAATAAACGGGAGATATTTAAATCTATGGTTGAGAAATGAAGAGAAATGAAAGAGAAAATTTTAGGTACTCAGTAAGTTATTTAATAATGGAGGTTTATATTTTTCTTTAGATCCTATTGCTTTAGATGAGAACTAATAACATTTACAATTACAAATATAAAACTTCGAATTTTGATTGATGAATGGCGAGTCAAACGAAATAGGTGGCTGAAAATCATTCTTTTTAATTCGTCACTGACTGATCACACTGGCTTATCGCATGATGCTGGAGTGAATTATATGCAACTTCTTCCAAATAAAAACTCTTCTTTATCCTGGAACTCCTGCACAGTTATTAATGTCGAAACGTTCAAATTCGGTAAGTCTATTTTTATTTGAAGAATTAGTTCAAGAATTATTCGAGCTCAGCTTATATCAATTAACCTCTTAGGTACTTGCGCCACTATAGTTGCTTTCGCGGATGTCATCTTATATTACGACGCGCCATTGTAGTGGCTCACTCTACTGACTTATACGCTCACCGTTTGAACTAAATGATCTTTTTCATTTGTCTTGCTCAAACAATATTTTTCCCTTGTAAAGATAATAGCATTTAGCAAGAAAAATTAACGAAAAAATTAGAATTTCTAATACGTTATTCTCCATCTCAAACGCATAATTTCAAACAATTTTTTACTACGCTTTCTAGTGTCGAAGATAGTCTAAGAAACGTATCCTTCAACCCTCAATTTTGAGCAATACTGTCATCTCTTCGATGTGGATGATGTCCAATATAAAAAAATACGTGTCAAATATTTTTTCGGTATCTATCCCCCATATGTTTTATCAAAATCGGCGAGTTTGATATGTTCCCTTTAAGCATATTGGTAATAAATATCTCATAACCTCTATATGAATTGATGGATTAGTTTCAAAATTTAGTCTCATAATCGCGATAGTTGCGTGTCATTACTGAACCAACGAAATTTAAAAAAAAGTTTCGTACAATGCGCATAATACACCGATAAACAGAATTCCGTGGTAAGTGTTCGAATGCTTTCGTGTGCTACTGCTTCCATTAAATTTCATAATGAAAATTTCATTGACTTCGTCAATGAACAGAAAGTTGAAAACAGTCTTCTGAGACGGCGTTTGTCTTATACGCATATTTAGTGTATTTAAGAGGAAGACTTTAAGTAAATGTTTTACTTCTAAACGTATTATCTCTCTTATGTGTAATGGCTCGTGTTCTAGGTCCTTATACCTTAAGTCAAGAAAGTGAGAAATATGTCACTCGAAGTTAAATCTGTCGTATATGTCGCAAAATTACACTTTACTCGAATTTGCTGAAAATTGTGAAATTCACGTTATAACGCTTTAAGAAGATATTGGACGAACGTATTAACGCTTTTGGTGAATTGCACACGTGTAACGTTGCAGATGCGGGTACCTGTACATGTTTCGCATTTACGTTATTCACATTCATATTCGGACACAGCGTTATCTCTGTATTTGTCGCTTTCTATAAGATGGGATGATTTAAATATCGTGTCGCCCATTCTACGAAAATATGAACTATTTATTGCAGTTTGAAAATACGTAAATGTTGCTTCCTAATAATAACGCTTAACTGTATTTTTCACGTCGCATTAATATTCGGACATGTTATGAAAAAGAAAAATATTCTGTCTGCAGAAGTTCGAACATGCGAAATGTATGATGATGAGCGGCGACAATATAAACCGCATATTTTTTAATAAAATAATTATAATGTACAGGGTGTAAAAAAGTTATTTAGTTGAGACCATAGAGTTGTTTTATGGATCACCTCTAGATTTGTGGACATCTGCAAAAAAATTAACCGCAAAATTGACCTAGACATTGACCTTGAAATTCAATGTAATGCGTGAAAGTAGAGCCCATGTAATTTAAAACGAGTCCAAGGGGGCTGTCGCATGACTTTTTCTTCACGAAGTTACAGCAGTTCAAATATCGACAATTTTTCGGGCAAAATTCAGTAATTCTTTAAAAAGTGTTATCGTAGAACAGATATTTTAGGATTTGTATAATAGAAGCATATATATATTTTTCATAACAAAAAAATCGTAGAAACTAGTATTCACTATCTGTTACAATAATAATTGAGAAGTTTTTTTAATATTGATAAGCAAAATATCCGTTCCTGCTACAGAAAAATTTTTGCTTTCATATTTTATAAGATCTGTCGAAAGTAAAACTTTTATTTTCAGGAACTTTCCTTTGTATCTGTCCTCATAGGAACTCATAACGTGAGAAGGTTCTCTAAAAAAGTTTCACGGTCCATGTTTTAAACAAAGCCTATTAGAAAGTTCCATTACTCTTTGGCTCCTTGGTTTATATGATCTCTTTCCGTTGCACAGGCTGCGTAGAACACCGTACCAAAGTTTGGTCACCTGTTTCTGAGGCAGCCTGTACGGATATTAGAAATAAATGGTGGTTATCGAGGGAGATACTATTGTTCCACCCTCCTAATGCGGCTTAACAAGTTGACGTACAAAGTCGCCAGATCGAATTATCGAAGCTTACGCCGAAACCACGCTAGATCAGTTATTTATCCTGGACAATGAACCACCAATGCCAGTTATAGAGACCGTTGAGGGATATTAAGTGACCAGGGGATGGAAAATCCACGCTCACGGGGTTATGCGATAACAGTGCTTTGGAGTATCCGATAATAATAAGAAAGTACGATTTTTCAACGTGGCATTTCAGAATTACACGTAAAAAGAGAATCGGACGATATCGAATTATCTTCGATGTAATTAGCGTTCCATAAATTTACTTCTTTGATTTTTCTTTATTTTCACACAGTATACAGTGTTATACAAAGAAAAGTTGAAAATTTATATTTACTACTCACAGTAACTTTTGCATTAAAAATTTATCATCATATTCGGAACAGTCATTTATTCCATTTTACGTATAGTTTTCATTTATCGCTCTTATTCAATAAGAAATCGTTTTTTAAAAATTACGTTGTCTTCTAATTCTTCTTATTTTATAAACTTCCTTTCGTCCGCCACTGCTAGTAACCGCCAATAGTATATTATAATATAATATTTAAACCTTTGTTTAAATTTCTATTATTTCGCTATCGATGTAGTATATTGTTGTTTTGTAATTCATGCATCTTATTTAATCAGCTATTACCGAAATACTTTTTGTTTACAAATAATTTATTTCATGTTGCTCTCCCAGTTACAAAATTCTAATACAAACATGAATTTTCTATTAATGAAGTGTTAAGCCAACTGGTCATCACTTTTCGTATACAGAAGATTAATTAGTATAAACATCAAACAAATTTGGCGAAATTTGATACTAGGAAATTCCATAAAACATAAACTTTCTATTCCATCACATTTATCCTTACAGATACACCTTCGCAAAGACATGGGCACGACTTTCATCCGAAAGACAGCCTGTAGGAAAAATAAGCAATCACTTCTATTGCGTTTCGGCAACCAATCAAATTAATTAAACTTAAGGTCAAATATAGAAAACTGATGAAATATGGAATGGTATACCTAATTGGAGTAGTGCCGTTTTTAAAAACCTGACAAACGAATATCGGTCAGGTAGCTATAGGCTATCTCACTCGCTCACTGTGATGAAGAAATATGGATCAAGCGCCTAATGTGCGGACTTTGAACATATGATGAATGTGTTGATGCAGAGTTCGATACTTGGATACGTGACTATCGCAAATAGCTATCCTTTTTATGTCATTCTGTTTTACATGTGATTTTATAACTAAAATGCCTTGATCAATAAAAATAATAAAGAAGTATAGAATAGATAGAGAAGATAGAATAAAAAGAAAAATAAAAGACATTGTATCTGATTTCAGGTATTCCATATTTGGCCACTTTCCCCTATACCGCCTCCACAAATTCAGTTTCACGGAAAGGTTCGCCAACAGATTAACGAATTAAAAAACGGAAACACTTGCGCATCGTTTAAACCCTATTCAAACATCGTACAAGATACTTCCATACTAAAGTTAATTGACTATAGTTACAAAAACCAACGGACGAATAAAACACATTTCCCTTTGAGCAATTTTTCCACGTTAATAATTTATTGTCACGCGACAAGTATTTTATCGAGAGTAAGCGTAACTCTTCTTCAGAGTTCAATTCGCTATCTTATTCGTATCGAAACAGCGAGAAGATTGAATATTTTTCCATATGACACCGTTGGAATATTTGATTCGAGAATATTATGGTCGAACAACTTTTATTCCGTAAATCGCGTTCGAAACTGTAGAATTGTTAAAACTTTTCAAAACGAACGATGCACTATTACAGCAAAGCGTCGCAAGTGCTAGTGTATACGAGTTTATCTACATATGACGTGTCTCAGGCGATGCAATTGAGCGGGAGGCAATTCTTCGTGCACAAATAAATTAAAAAAAAAAATTGTCTCGTTTCAGGTCTCGTTTTCGAGAAAATTGAGTTTGACATAGAATAGGATATTCATATTGGAAATGTCCGATGGGGTGTACGTGAGTACTTGTTGAATTTTCAAATTCAATTTCCTCGGAAACGAAGCCTCAAACGAACAAATTTCATTCTCTTTTTCGATTTACAGCGCTTCGTGAAAGTATTCGTACACTTGTCGTCGAAAACTTCCACGTGTCTACAGTATATCATTGCGCACGTGTTATGCTATGAAACATTTTGAAATTTCATTAGCACTGTTATGAGATGCAATCGCCATCATTATATTGGCGAAATTTGAATCCGATCTGAAAATATATGCCAGAGTATACATACATATGCGCAGGCGGTGAAAACACATATTTTTCTGTCTGCAGTCATTTTCGGATCGTCGAGTGCACGTTACGATAACAAATAATGCGATTGAGACTTTTATCTTGCTTCTGTAATTCATTCTTTGTGAACTTCCATCTTAGCCGTTTACTTTCGAAATCTTATGAAACTATTCCAAAGTCACAAGGGATGAGTCATGGTTAGATGCGTTTTGATCTCATCTTTTTAATAGTAAATAAGGAAATAGGTTACTCCGTTAAAAAAAAAAAGAAAAGAAAAGACGTTGCAAATTACTAAAATTTCGAAAGATGTGACCCAGAGATGACATTCATTTTCATAGCCTAATTTCCCCCTTACAATACAATGACCTTCTCTCGAAACATTTTCTTGTATCATGTAATATTGTACGATATGTTTATTGTATATTTTATATTTAACAAATAAGAGAGTAATTAAGGGAGGCCGAGTTAAACGGGACACCCTGTATACATGAAAAGTTTTTGGGAGCGTCCGAATATTTTTGTGAGCCACTGTTACGCCGGGCCTCTCTGCCTGACCCAGGTCACATACCGCGGGCCAGACGGACACCAGATGTCCGCCTTTCCGTACGGCGTACCCTCAATATCCTTAAGCACCCGTCATAAACCCGAGTCACTTGCCTGCTAAGGTCCTTCAAAATAAACAAACATCTGTGTTCGAAGCATTTCTAAAGACTATTGTCTACCACGGCGGGACAAGGGAAAGTTGGTTTTTCTCACGCACGCTGCAACTTTCCTCCCACTAACCACTTTCTCTCGAGGGCATTGTGTACAATACCTAGACCAACGACTATTTTAAGTAGCTTAATCATATTCAAGGGCAGCTGCTCCATACTTGCTACCGTGCTACAGTAGGCTACAATATTTCGGAAATCTATATATACTATAATATACTATAATTTTTGCTTCGCGCTGTTGTTTCTTCGTGGCTTGCTGTCGGAGCGAGTTGATTCCTTGCGTAAACGAAGCGTGCGTTGATGCTCACAGCAGCCGCAGCTTGCCTTTCGCTCGTCAACATTCGAAAATCGCTTCTAAACTGAAGAAAAGTCTATTCCATTGGTCCATTGGTATCGATAAGTTATCTTCCCTCAATCTCTCACACTTTTTCTTCCCTCAAGATGTTCTATTTCATACTGCAGTCAGCGTCGAACGACCTACATGTTTTTGTGGTTGCTGTGAATGTTTAAAAGCTCTGTTCTTCACTGTGTTGATTTAATCCGAATCTCAATCTGATACGCGAGTATTATCCTTAAAAGCAAATTCCATGGATTCTTTGTTGAGATAACAACTTTCTACGCGACCTTTCGAAGAAAAATATTAGAACACTGGGAAGGGCTACTCCTGATTCGGTTATCAGTCAGACAGCCAAGAAGAGAAAAGCTGTTCCACACACATCGGAATTACCGATATGTTCGCAGCTCCCTCTCACCCCGCTCCCAAAAAACATCAGCTGATTTAATAATAATTAAATTTAATAATTTCAGACTGTTCATGATCACACATGCGTGTGCAGCTCGCAGCACGCAGCTCGTTAAGCGTAAAATCCGCTACGTTCATTTGAAGGCGAACACGAAGGTAGCATAATTGATAAACTGGTTCGAGAGCAGTCGAGGTACGTTTGATTTCGCAAACGATGTAGAGGGAGGTAGACTTTCGTAAGTGATGTAAGGGACTTACGTAATTGGTTAATGGTTGATTAAATGACAAATTCCTAACACGAAAGTGACATATCGATAGGTTAGCCGAGCGATTAGACAGTTCTAGCGAAGCGTCCTCTGCGTCGTCAAGGAAACCAGATTACGTTAAAGCTACCGTATCACGTACTGTTAACCAACCTCTGGGCCTCGTTGACGATTGTCTGTCACGGAAGTCTCTTTAGCACGTGCCCCTAAAGCGGCGCTGCTTACGCGGCAATGCACGACTCTCAGTATACATGAATTTCACGAAACGGCTATCAGTTTCAAGTAACCTACGGCGAAATATATTGCGATACGTGTATCGATCTTTAGATTTCACGAGATAGCGTAGTTCGCGTTTTGATGCGCTAACGTCGGGGCATAGGATCTTTAGGGATATATGAGATATCTTGCAACGTTGGTGTTACGAATAACGACAGATAAAGTAATAATGAAAAAAGAGTCACGGGACTTTACTTACCGATTAGGTCTGTAAAAAGTGATTCGTGCGAAAACCTCAACTTCCTCATCGCCCAAATCACCTATTCTGCACGAGAGATGATTCGCCAGCAAGGTAATCAGAAATACAGGTATAACATATGGCTGAAACCGTGACTTTTGTGTTGACGAAGATAAAAATCGTCGTTAAGTGTTTGATGCTGTTTGGACTTCGCCATATTGTTTCTCAATATTCGGCGCCAATTTTAGAAAACGATAAGGATATATCATCGTTGCGCGGACGAAGGAGTATAAGTCAGAATTATGGTATTAGTTTTGCGGAGGAGCGCATACAATATCCTAGATGCGATATAAAATTAGACGTAGGTGGTTATGGTTAGGTGCATTGAAAATATTCTTCATAGAAATGAGGCGAAGAAGGATAAAGTAAAAGGAAATTTCATGGCATTTTGAAGTTAAGAAAATAAAATTTATCGAACTCAAGAATGTTGATGTCTATGAAGAGAAATTAAAAATGCTAAACTTAAATTAAAAATACTCGTTAAACGTTAATGAAAAAGGAAAGAATTATGGTAGAATTATTATGGTAGTAGGAAGAGTAGTGGACAACTTTCTGCAGTTTATACAAAAAAATGATGCAACCGTTTGCTTGCTGCGTCATTGTTAAATTACTGAAAAAATTGGAGTTGAAACTAATCCGAGAATTACTTATCAAATACAATCGTGGCTCACGAAAGCGTTCGAATTCTACTCGAAAGTATTTATGTGTATATTACAATTCAAAATATTTTCTAATCTCATTAGTAACGAGATACGACCATCGCGATTATGTTGCTAAAATTGAGAATGTATATAGAAGTTAGATCATTATAGAGAGTAAGAAGATATGAGCAGGAGTCATTTATTCACTGTTAACTAAGCTAGAATACGTGGCGAGACCGTCTTTGGCACTAATTGCATGTTTAAGACCGCTATTCACTAATTTTTTATTCAGCGTATGATTGCAATAAATGTCTTCTAGCTTAAATATATCTACGAATTGGTTTCAAATTTCGCTATTATAATACGATAGCCGTGCCTCATTACGGTGCTAACGAAGTTTCGAAAAGTTTCACGTAACGTGTCTAATATATTAAAAAAAAAAAGAAAAGTTATATTCTGAAAGAATGCGAAGAAAATGGCAAAAACGTATCGTAAACGAAATTCCGTGCCAAGCGTTCGGATACTTCCGTGAGCTACTGTGTATTCTAGACACGTGACAATATTAAACGACTGAAACAAAAATGAACACATGCATCGTCAGCAAGGCATCGATTAACTTTTGACTCGTACGATGGAGGAGGAAGTGACGAAGAATTATACTTATCGATGAAAAATATTTTCAATCTACATGATTTAGATGGCTTCGATTATTACGATGTATCAGTGCATAGAAAAAGAAAAATTACGAAAGCGCGGCGTGAAATGGCTGCAGGGATTACAATACCTTGAGCAGGTATTACGATGGAAAGACTGATATTCATCCTGAATTGTACGAGATAGCAATCGTGAAAAGAGCTAGTGCGGCCATAAACGAGACTGCCTATGTACTTCGGACACAGAGATCCGAACGCAATTAAAGAATTGGAAGAAAAGAGGTTCGCGATTGGTATCAAAATGAATCTCGTGGAAAACGAGAAACTTGCGAGTGTTGAACCGAAAGGAACGTGTCACGAACGCCTTATCCAAGAGAATAAAAAAAGCAAGACTCAACCGATTGTGGATCTTAAGTACCGTTTTCAGCGAAGCAGCAACGAGAAACATTTTGTTGGTGTTCCGTGTTTCTTGAAAAGGTCGCCGTTTGTTGTCGAGCGTTTCTCCAAGTTTTTCCTTGTTTCCGTTGCCGGCAACAAATGTCGTCGCTTGTTTCCTGTTCCCATTGGAAATGGTAAAGATCAAAGAAAAATAGGCAACGAAAACAAATGCCCATTCAGTGTATACACGTTGCTGGCGACGAATAGCCTGGAACCTAATACAAAATTCAAATGTTCCTTAGATTACGTTGCCTCGGTGTGGACAAAACGTGTCTATAAGCTGCTATTCGTTGGAAATGTCTTGGAACATGTAGCGAAAAGACGTTGTTCGATGTTGCATCAGGAGGGGGGGGGGGCGGGTGGTAGAACGTTATTCACACATGGTAGAACAGAAAAATAGATCGTTGCTTGAAATGGCACGCCGCGTGCTGATTGTCGCAAATCTCGAGAAGAAACATTGGAGCGAAGCCATAAATACAGTAACTTGCTTATAGAATAAACTACGGAAGATAAGAGATGACGTGCCTAAAAGAGGACACGCTTGACCATGGTAGATAAAATGGATATGAATGTGAAGCATTTCGATGCGAATACAGCGATTTAGCATATACATATACAGCGTATACATATTCAGCGAATGCTGCAATAGAGAATTGAAGGAGATAATATGTATACATAACGCAACCCGAGGGCTACGCTGTCTCAGGTAAATGTGGTTACGTATGCAAATTGAAAAAGGGCATCTGCGGATTAAACAAGCGGCAACGTTATGAAACGACAGATGTAGGATCCTGGTTTTAAGAAATGCGTTTATCTTACATTTTACTAAGGATATATTTACGTTACATATATTTACGGTGTTGCGATTAATTTTAAGCTCAAACATATTTCCTATTTCGTTTTTTCGATATTTCCAAGAAAGTGAAAAGCAAAGTTGTTTACGTAATGCGTCAAATGTACGCTATAGGATTACACGGCGAGTTATTGACTTTCGTAACTGAAGTAGAAAAAAAAAAGGCAAGTTTTCAACAAGACAACGCTTTTATTCGTATAGCCGCCGCTGCGGAAAAGTGGTTCGATTTTGGAATAGAATTATTATCGTGGCCAGCGTCGAGTGCTGATCTGAAACCGATCGAGAACCTGTGGGGAATTGTAGCAAGAAAAGTTGACGATCAGGAGAAGCCAACTATAGAAAATATCAAATTGAACTGAAAAAATGAGTAAAATCCAAAGGTCAGACGGATATCCCAAACGAATAAATTAGTGAACAGTGTTCCCAACAGGTTGATGGAAGTAATCGAAAGTAAAGAAAAACCCGCTAAATATTAAAGGAAACGGTAACAAAGTTAACATTGAGTTCCTACTTTTCCACAACCAGAACTTATTTACTTACTAAATCTTGTGTACTCAGGGAGAAAAAGCAAATTCGCAGTTTGTTTACGTGAGTTTCAAATGATTCAAAGCGCAGCCGAAGTTGCACGAAACATTAATTTTGCATTTGGTGAAAGAACGATAACCGGAAGAACGCTATAATTTTGGTTTCAAAGATTCCGAAATGGCGATGAAGGACTCGAAGAGAAAGGGAATCGTATCATCCCGAAAACTCTAGATTTCTATGATCATGGAATGCAAAAAAGCTTGTATCTCGCTAGGAAAAGCGTATTCAATTTAACGGATGTTATTTTGAACAAATAAATTTATTTCGAATAAAAAAGCACAAATTAGGGTATCATGTTTGAAGACCGCGATTTACTTCCGAACTACCTAATAGCAACGCGTGACGTTGGGTGATAGAGCAGTACTCTTGTGCCTTTGTGCCGTCCCGCGAGACTTCTTTTCATTTCTGTGTTATACGTCACAGTTAAAGCTATTTTTGTCTTCGCTTCGTCAAATTAACATTAAAGGAAACGTTTTTATAAATCCTATTTGAAGTTATAGTGGATGCGCATCCAGATGTGTCATTGTAATTATAATCCTATTTCGCCGCACTACGGATCTAATAGGCCTAAATAACTCACCAGGGACATATCGCGGATACATTGGAAAGGAATGACCTGGCGTTGGCTCCAGTCGCAATTCCACACATAGTCAGTGTTCCATCGATAGAAACAAAAACATCCTGAGGATTTTCGTGGCTAATTTTATGACGCACACTTCCGCAGACAAGAAGCTAATTTCTAGGTCGGGACAATGATTTTAATTTTCCATGTCCATGATGTTCTTAACAGCCAAGCCTGTCATAAAACGGCACCCTCTTATCTAATTGATCGCAAGCTTCACGTTCGTCCAAGTATCGCTCACCCTTTTTCCGACAAGTATCTCCTGTGCTTCGGGCGCACGGAAGTGCATTAGCGACACCCAACGAACGAGTATGCTGATTGGCTAGTTTCTTATGTTTGGTGAAAATCAAGCAACATGTATATTTTCGCATCCTTTTTGCGCCTTGCTAGGTACTCTAGGTCAAATCTGGCAAGATCAGTCTCGTGTCTTTCACCTGTAAACATCTCCAAGCATTCGCAGAGTTGAAACGATCAGTTGAAACGATCGGTTGTCAGTTTCAGTCGAGTTTTATATCTCGAATCGACTTTAACTCTCAGTGGTCAGAATAAGATATCGTGTGACCATTCATAACGACCATTCGTAAATCTTGTCTCAGCAATTGGAGACAGTTCGAAATTTTCTTATCGTTCGGGGGTATCGTACCCTCAGTGTCGTCGACAGTTTACCATTCGCCACTCCTCCTCGTGAGTATATCGCCCAAGATTAATTCGACGGGTGCAGTGCAATGCAGTGTCATCGTTATCGGATACACATAAAAATACACACACAATCAGTTTTCAGTTAAGTCAGTCACGCTTCAGTTACTTATAATCCAACGGTCAGTCAGTCAATCAGTGAGATACAATTCAGTAGTCAGGATTAGACTTCGAAATCAGGATCGATCAGTCTACCGCAGCAGCCAGAGCATGCAGAACATCCACAACTTAAGTGAGACCAGTTGTCAAACTTTCATGGACAGCACCTGTTTCATCGATCATATTTCACGACATTCAGGTTGATGGTCGCATTGAATACACCATAAACCAGTATTCAGTGTATTTCTTTTCCCCGCCAAGGGGTGGTCCTTCGAAAAGTTAGGCGATACGAAGTGCAATATCCTAATACATTGGGTGAATGAGCATCCGTATATTATCCATATACGGTGTTCTGTATTTGCATATGATATATTCGCGAGTATACTGGTTAAGCAATTGTCTTCAGAGCTAATAGGATAGTCGGCTGTATTTCGTTTCAATATTATTTTACCTTTTCGGTTCTTCATATTCACAATGTCGGTTTCTGTTCCAGGAATGGATATTACGTACAAGGAGATCAAAGAAAACTAATGATAAGCGCTATTGCGTATTTATAATTGAACGAAACATTCATCCACGCGTTAGGAATGATATTTCTATAATCAAATTCAATTCTCGTCTTTCCAAGTGCCTATGTTCGTTTCGTAAGTATCCAGTAATGATATACAGGGTGGTTGGTAACTGGTGGTATTATACAAGCGGAAAGGGGTTGATTCTACGCGAAAAAAGAAATCGAAAATATACAATAAAAATTTTTTGTTTGAGGCTTTGTTTTCGAGAAAATCGACTTTGAATTTTCGCTCGGTACGCGTGCACTTTATCACGTCTCGTTATAACGGATCTCACTGTAGACCATTCTCTCGATGGAAAAATTAAAAAAAAAAGTTTTTTTTCTATATTTTCGACTTCCTTTTCGCGTAGAATCACCCCCTTTCCGCTTGTACCACCAGTTACCAACCACCCTGTATACGAGGTCTTGGTTAATGGTATTACATATTTGGCTAATGGAAGTCGTCGATATGCTTCTGTTTGCGAAGAATCGTAAATAATTGTTTTGGTCTTAAAGTATAAAGTTCGAAGCTTATTTGTTGAGAAAATCGAATGTTCCGTTCTTAGACGAAAACGTTTGTTTATAGAATCAAGTACCATTGACGCTAGCCGTTTGGACACGAAGAGGACAATAGCAAGGCCTAATTTCGCGAACATGGAAAACGTCGAAGCCGAGGACTTTCAGGCCTCCCACGTAACGAGATAAATTGCCCTTGTACCCGTAGCGGACATAGACGATAACGCCTTAAAAAGGTTGGTCTAGAGAGTCACCCAATCAACCTCGTGCAATTTTTAACAGAATCGACTCTATCCATCTAGGAACTGCTCCTCAGCCTCGCAAGTTCGCTTGAGGAGCCAATCAACTACGAACTTCCAAAGTAAACACATAGTCTGCCGCGATAGTTCAATGGAGTCACATAAATTACAGAAATGAAAAGGGATTCGATCAAATTTCTCTATGTAAGTTGTCCTTATTGCCTATGACATAAAAAACGTACATCATTGACGATCAAGCTGAAGCGTATGATACGTTGAATTCGAAATTTCAGTGTGTCGAGCGATGTGCGACGTGTATCGCGTATGTATACAAGGTTTCCGCGAATTCCTCTAATGTTTCGTTCACGCGAGCTGTTAGTTTCGCTTAATCGCGACCATGAGATACAGGAACAAGGAATACCTCGAGATAATCAAGACTTTGAATGCCTATAGCGGTTATTATTCGCTGCTGTTCGCTATTACGGAGAACGTTGTGCCAACCAACGTGTTCTTGATGTCAGAAACGCTCTCTTAGAAAATGCATCCTTTGAATCTCGGTATCGACATTGTAGTCGTACGCGCGGACGTGCCATCGAAGGTGATGCTCTAGATTCTAGAAGATTCATATTTATAACAATCCTTGATTAACACCATCGATATTGAGACGAGACTCTGCACGAGTGTTCGTTAGACCCAACTAAGAAATTTAGCCGTAATTCGTTCGTGCTTTAAGGGAGAAATCAACCCTCTCGTCCGAGTCGGCTTTCTATGTGAATGTTTATAGATCGTAAACGACAAGAGATATGAAAAAGTAATTCAAATTAAAGTTATATCTTGTCTTGATAACTATTAATTTGTGCGAAAAATTTATTTAAAAATGTTAAAGTAAACAGAGGATTCGGAAATACAAATAGTTTACTTTATTTCACACACAACAGCTATACATATATATTACACTCTGAAGACCTCGATAACCTTCTTGCACTCACGCTTGTTGTCAACCAGACTCTTCTAGAAGCTTCTCCCATCTGGCAACAGTCTTTTGTCTCAACTAAGACCTGGACGCCCTCTAACGCTTACACACACATTCACACGTACAGTGTAAATGTATCATTTACCTAACAAAAAAATCATTTCTTTGCGAAAATTAAAGTGCTTGCCCGCTTTTCTTACAGAAATTTTAATCTTCTTCGAATCCAACGGTGTACCACAGTACATAATTATTGTAATTATTCCTTGCAGAATTGTGACTTTAAGTGCTGTGCTGGCTGTTAATTCAATATGTAGTTGCGATGTTGATAACTTTTGCGATAACGATCGTTTCTCCATACGTTTTACATGAAATAACCATAAGATTAATTTTATCGTAACTCGTCGGGATATTAATCGATGGATGATAACATATTGTGCACACAAATCTTTTAACGAGGTTTATCATGCTGAAACAATAAAAATGCAAATCTATTTAAGACCTATTAATATACAGGACCGAAGGGAATAATTTGTTTTCATTTAATAATTGACAAAAGATAAGTAAAACCAAACTGCAGATAGTACAATGTTACAAAATTCAATGCTTCAGTATTTACCAAGTTATATTTTCTGATGTTCAAGAATGTGTTTCACATTTATACCTACTAAATAGCAGTAATTCTGCGTTTGAACATATTTTGGGTTAGATAGCACTGCTCTGCGTTTTAAGGTTCATTCATCTAACACGGTTCATTGTTCAGGATTGTCTATTCTCTATTCGCTCTTCATCGCATACAAGTTGTTGAAGACTAACTCGCCGGATAGTCGGTCGTGCGAAGATCAGGCGGCCGTGTGACGAACTATGGATCCAAAAGAGGAACAAATCCATGTGAGTCAACCGCGACACAACATTTATCATATTTCAAATGAATCTCTCCTATAATTAAACTGCCATGTTTACTGGTAGAATTTCTTTAAAAATATTTCAATAATCATTTTAATACACGCATAGTCGAGCTTGTTTTGAAATTAATCACAAATTTCGTCACGAAAAGAAAATTGGTTTCCATGTAAGAAATCAAGGACAATGTAGAAATGTCAAAAAGTGTGAGTGATAGAAAAAAGTGTAATGTGAAGCAGCGAATAAGAATAAAAAATGGAATTATTGAAGTGGTTGTAGCCGCTACTTGTCACAGCTTGTATGTGTACACGTACATTTCTGTATATATATAGATCAAGAAAAGGAAAATGTCCAATAAAAAGTTAAAAACCGCTCTTACAAAGCATTAGGTAATGTTGTGGGAACAATAGAATTTCAAAAGTATTTGAGAACGATATTTACAAACCGCCTATCTGTTCCTATACTGTATCGAACGAAAACTAGTCTATTATTATTTCGTACTGTTGTTGTAATTTTTCAATTAAAGAATTTTTTGGCATGTTTGTATGACATGTACGGACATGCCACATGTATCTCGTCGAGTAAGTAACAAAACTTGCTAGGCCAAAGTACATTGAAGTACTAAAAGAAAAACATTCCAGATGAAGCATTGCGATTGAAGTTGAGATTTTTCATGCACCAAAGACGTTAATGCGCCTATACACCTTTTAAGTGACAAATAAGTCATTCTTACATAATCTTTGGAGAAAAAGCAAAGAGATACAGAAGGAAAGCCTCTTTTATATTTTCTAAGCAGTGGAGCATACTAAGTGATTGAGTATTCTTTTAAAAGCAGTTCTTCTTAAGTTTTTATTAACTTTATAGAGAAGGGATTTTAACCAAAGTTTGCACGCACTATGTTTCACTTAGAAAAAATTCACAATAGCTTTATTGTTGTTGGTAGCCTGTGGATATTTATGTTACTGAAATGTGTAAAAAAAATATGTTAATATAATACGTAAGATATATTGGAAATCATATTATTTGAACATCAAAGGCCAATTTACGAGTAGAGAACTATCGTTTGATATTATAAGATATAACAGGCGCATATCTTTTACATCATTAACGATTTCAGCTTGTAAGGTGTCATTAATTCGTAATATAGTTTTGAAACCGAAATTTTTCTTTAAAATTGTGTTCCATTTGGACATCGTCTTCTTCGAAAATTTCTGAAATACATTCATGTACAGCCTTTTGTACTCATTGGCAGGATTTAAAAGTGGTTCTTGGTAAGTATACAATTTTTTTAGTACATATTGGAGTATACGTCTACTATATATATTGGTCTTTTTCGCATCTATATCAAAATATTCAATTATGCGATTCAAAACAAAATTCAACTATTGAATATGTCACAAAATACAATCTCCTTAATCAATTTGGAATTGATTAACGGCTTCTTTACATATACAGTGTAGTACAAGTAAAATAAATGTGGATATTTAATAGACTATACAAACGGTTTTAATCATTTTGATCGTTGTCTTTATAAGCTCGAGAGGGTTTTAAATGTGTGTGCCAGGATTGACGTCCATCCGCTATAGGTGCTGAAATAGACATCCATTAAAATGTTTCAAATGGAAATTCGAGTAAGTATTAAATCAAATATTTCCTCTATAATCTATATTAGGAAATCGTCAATTGTTGTCAGAAACGCATCGTTTTTGTTTTTTTTCTTTATTAGCCAGTAATACCAGTACGTATGAAATGTGTGACTTGTATTGGTTCGTACCACAGACTCTTAGGAAGAATGCGCTTTTATCTGAAAAGATTGAAATATTAAAATCGTGTATGAAAAATAAAATTCTTAGCTTTAAATTGTTATACGACGATAGGTATATGAAGCCAAACACATTTATTAAAAAAGAAACATGATAATTAAGATTTGGAAAATTGGTGCGATAAAATTCGACATCTCACAACCTAATGAATGTTACGAGCGTTTGAAGTTGGTGATAAGTGAAGTAGTTCTACGCGAATAAATGTTAAGCATCCATTAATTATCCATTTTTTTAATAAATATCCTTATTATTCGTGTAAAGTATATAATTTCGAATTACGCGTACACTGAGTATTACACGTTGCTTCCTGTTCGTCGAAATAAAAATATGCAGCAAGCAAACGCTTTGACAGTTGATCGCGGTCGACCGATATCGCGATAACGTAATTCACCAACGGAACAGTAACAAGACTAAATTACAGTAATAAGTTATCTCACTTGTTTTAGCATTTAGTTCGAAGAATAATCGTTTGCTAGTTACCCAAGGAGCATGATCAATCTACGTTGTTAATAAGAATTATAAGATAATAATGTAGTCACTCGTCTATTCTTTGAAGAAGCTTGAGCACGTAGTTGCCTGTGGCGATAAAGCGACAGAGTGGTCAGAGTGGTCAAAATGGAAGAGAGAAGGAAGCTGAACGAACGGTTGCTCGGCACGCGCGCGATCGAGTTCATGTGTACGACAGAGATAGCTAGGACTGAGAGGAAGGTAAGGGAGTAAGGACGAAGTAGAGGGAGAGGAAGACAGAAGGTTTGTTCCGTTGCTGAAGTTAATGGCACGGGAACAAGTATAGGAGAGACTAGCTGTGCGTGTGCAAGAGGGTGCTGGGGATCGGAGAGGGTCAGAGTGGATCAGGGGCAGAGTGGCGGTAGAGCTGTATCGATGTCCGGGCGCGTTCACCACCGTCGGCACACACGCCGTGTCGGTATCCTGCAAACGACTAGCACACGCCGTCACCTCTCTTCTGCACACGTTCGAGGCCAGTTTCAGCTTTCTCTTTCACTAACATTATACCGTCGTTTCCACTACTGCCGATAACGGCGCCACTATCGCCATCGCTGAAACTGCTACCTATCTTTCTTCCACCTGCACCTTTTGCTGCTTCTGCTTTTCCTTTTCACTGCTCGCATGGAAGAACGCTCTACTCGCTAACCTCGATGTTTGCACATTTGCATGTTAGTCGTAAATTAGACGCTTACATTAACAAAGAGATAACGACAAATAGACAAAAACAAAAATTCCTTGGATTCTAACTTCGACATCAACGAAGGATTCGGATTCGTCAATTTTACGAGTTAATGATTTACAATTCCGCCCGTTTTATTCGTTGACACATAGGTATAATCTGTCTTTTTTACTTTCTTTGTAAACCATCGTTTCGCTTCCTTGGTGGAATCTCGAAGCATCTTCATTTTTGTTATGAAGATACTTCGATTTATTATACTGAATTATCTTTCATAAATTTGATAAGGAAGATACCTTAAATGTAACATTATATATCGAATGCTGGCATACAGACCTTCTACTAATTTCTTCTGTTTTGAATCGTAACTGTAAACGATATATTTATTTATCTTTTTATTTTTTTCCAAGCAATTTGCGAACAGATCGCGAACCGTATTCGTCGATGGTACAAGCACTTTCGCCAGCAGCGAACAAGTAATGAATTTGTCAGTAAATACCGTTTTCGCTTAGGAAATGGTAGATCAAACGGCCTGCTTCCACCAGGCCAGCTTATGTTTTGTTCGTGAGCTGTTCCGGAGGTAACAAACAAGTTGATGCAGATGCGGTATAAGAAATATTAAGAAATAAATAAGTACATACGACGATACAAAATATTCGACTCACACATATCTTTCTTATCTTAGCTTTCGTTTTTCTGTACAGGTACTATTTATAAAAAAAAAATGCTTGTTTGTAACTTCGTATTATAGATACTGCAGCATGCATAGTAGTATGCATAGTGTATACTGCGTTGACCAGAAACTTGAGGTGTTTAGGGATACTTTTTATTTAGGTGTATTATTACTTAAAGCAGTGATTCCCAAAAGGTGCACCTCTGGGATAAAACTACGTGCGCTACCACGAAAGGGCAACACCTTTTTTCTTTTTTCTTTTTAATCGCGCAATTGCATCTGTGTTGTAGACTCTGGAATTTGTATACCAAGTGAACGCCAGAATATTTGCACAGTTTCCAAAGACCACCGCGCCGTGACTAAACAAATTTTGGGAACTACTGACTTAGAGTTCTATCTTGCGTTACTTTGTTGAAATGCGTATTGTTTGTACAATTATTATTATGAATTTATACATAAATTTTCCTATTGTAGATATGTTTCTTTGTTTGAATTTTTCTTAAATTACTTTTTAACTATATTGTGTTTAATATTTTTCTTACGTGTATTTAGTAGCTTTATACATAAAAAATAGTGTTGTCATACTGCAAGAGCGAAAGCGAGTACCATGTTAAGTACAGAATACGATGAGTACAGGTGAACCGATAGTGGCGTTACATACTAAAGCCGCAATTTGGCCGCGATCAAGTTACTTCACGCGATTTCCCATCTATAGTATACATATCGGAGGTTCTCTCTGACATCGCGAACGGCTTTTTTTCAACGATGAGGTCAGCTCTCGCAAAACGAAGGAACAAGACACGCTTTCGCAGAAAAACTATTTAATACGTATTTTTTATTCTTTTTTTCTAATATAATACACGAATATTTATGTAATTACAAACTTTCGGGATCCCAATCCCGCTTGAATCTATATACATCGAGTACACGCGACCTTTGGTATGTGCCGCTGTCTCTCGAGCGACTGCGTGAATGTTATTATTTGTTACTTGCAGATTGTGTTTTGATGTTTATCGTTCCTCTTCCTTCTAGTTCTGTTGGTAGGCAAAGACCTCCTATGCATGTATGGTTTAGGCAGATGGTTCTTGTCTTATTCATGATTGTTCTTGTTGATTCTGTTTAATTGGTTCATGTTTGTGTTGGTTTTATTATGCTAAATGTATGCATGTCAGAGTTCCTACTGCATATATGATAACTTTGTAGGATTATGTAGTTCCATAATTTCTATTGATTATAGACAGGTACGCTTAAATTTTGTGTTTTGTTTGAAACCGGGATATTAGAATATTTAATCCGTGACATGTTGTCCTTTACATTGGCTATTAAGTGTTTCTGTTCTTTCTATTTCTTTCTACTCCCTTTTCTTACGCGTAGCATTTTTCAATTTCGAAATGTAAGTGTCTTTCTTTGCTTATTCCCTCTGTATTCTACAAGAGTGATTTCATATGTGTGTTTGTGATGTAGCGTATAGTTCAACGTCACCTACATATAGGGTGAACCAAAATTTAGAGGAGAGCTTGAGAAGTCAATAAAATTTTATTAATGAACTAATTTCAATGATATTATATACAATAAATATTTAACGTATAGAGTATTTTTTGACAAAATGTGGAACATGACATCTTTTAAACGAGCTCCACTTGCTGCTCTTTCGATTGTTTACTATTTGTATTATCTACTTAGGATTCAAACGTTAGTTTCATCGAAGTTCCTGACTCTATCTGGAGATAACAACGTATCGAACTACGATCCGAGTTGTATTTTGAAAATCGGGGAAGCCTTCTCCAGACTCTGCTCAATTCTTGGTGCCTTCCAATTATGTGTTTTCTGTATGACTATCGTTAACTAGTTACTAGTATAACCTCTATTTTAAGTGTTCTCCACGATATATCTTGACTGATCACGTGTCGATATTTCTGAGAAAGTTTTGTTTTGGGCAATGTCTTCTTTCTCCGTTTGATGTTTTTTTACTTAACGTAATACAATTTTCTGTTTAAACGAATCAATTGTGAGTTCAACAGGTTCTGTATTTTTTCTCAGTTGTTGTGTGTAGTTGATGTCCTTATTTGACCGGTCTGCTTCTGCATATGTAGTGTGTTAGTCTTTCTATGTTTGTTCATATTTGTTTAATTTTTCTCTCAATTGTTACTTGCTATGTCGGTTTGTTATTCTTTTGAAATGTTTGATTTGTCTTTATTTGATTTCTTTCGTGTTTCATGTTTTCTGTTCCTGTGCTTTTATTCTGACTGTTGTTTGTTTCGTAGTTTACTCTTGTCTCGATTCTGGTATTGTTCATGTACGTCTTCATACTATGATATAATTTGCGAATAATTTTATCAGTAACTAGTTTTGCTCTTGTAACTAATTAGCTCTGTATCGTAGCTCTAAACGTGAATATTCCACTATGCTTCTGTCTAGTCGGGTTTCAATATTGTCTTGGAAACGTTCTTTGTACATTATATGCTACCGTTGCATTTGGATATTTCTAAATCATTGCGAGTATCTATCTAAAATATATTTCAGGAATAAAATTCTTTAATGTAATTTTAACCTCCGATGTTACCTGAGACAGGAAGTTAGTAGATCTTGACAAAAATAGCAGCTAACATTAATTAATCGAAACAAGAAGATAGTAATTGAAGGCGGGCGAAAATTAGTTCTGAAGAGAGATCTGAGTTAAGTAACTCTGATTGTGTCTGTTCAATTTAAAGATAAATAGGGAACTCGAGTAACGCAGGCATGTTCTTTGTTTTTGTTCAAATTTGATACAACGTTTGCGGCGGTGAAGTAAAGGGAATTGAGGGTAGAAAAATATTCCCCGATCATAATTTTAAACATTTAATAAAGTTATCAATTTTTTCATCGAATTTCACCATGTCCAACCAAACTTTGACCGAAAAAAATTGTCGATATTCGAACAACCGCAACTTCGTGAAAAAGAATCGTACAGCTGACTTCATCTTAAAGGGTGAAATCTCTGTTTTCTTATATATATATATATTCTTGAACTCAATTTTTTCCAAAACACCTTTTTCTTACAAAACTGAGTGGGGAAACTGAAGTAGCTTTCCCTCTTTCTCAAATTTTACGAATTCAAGCGACTCCGCAAAGTTTAACAACCCTTTCGGAATTCGTTCTAAGATGTGTTTGTAAAGGCGAGTTTCGCCTTTACAAAGATCGCTAAAAAGTTGATGTACGATTCTTTTTCGCCATTTTATCGCACTGTAAATGAAAACTGTGCCGCCGGCATTTGAATAACCCAAGGTATACTACGAGAGGTTGCGCGGTCGGACTTGTACCTTATGTAAGATATGTATTGTGTGTGTGTGCATAAAACGTATGAAATAGTAGTACATGAATGATATTGTACTGTGTTTTGTATGTACAGTTTGGTGATTTTTTTGTAGTAATGTAAATTCATTTGTTCAAGTTTTAGCCACATTCTACGTAACTTTCCTAATTCTAATCAAACACATGTGTCACCACCAGGTAGCTCCCATGGTTATGGGTTGATTTCCCGACAAAGATTTATCTCCGGCCATTTTTATTAGCCAGTTCGTTATTGTTTTGGCTGTGCTGGTCTTTCTTGCGACATTCTCGATCGTTACATCGTAGGGTTTACTCTTTTTGGAACCAGTTATTTCACACCAATAAGGTAGTTATTCCATAGTGGTAGTGCGTAGTTAAGATCTGCGGGTTTGCCGAGCCCGTATGGTCGAACCAATTATCCTTTGTGAGTTTATTATTATTTTAAAGAATCGGAACTTACTATCGTAATCTCGTAGAATAATTTTGACGATTGCGGCGTTGTGAGGTATTTTAGGTTTCAGAAAATTGGTAATCATAGATCGAGTGATCCAAAGCGAAATTAACTTTCCACAGGTCTCATAAATTTGAGGAATGTTAGATTCAGTTCTTAAGCGTTTGGTACAACTGCTATTATTGGAATTATTCATTTTGTCTGCATAGGAAATAACCATTGTACGGTATAGCGTAATTGAATCACTCATGTACGTAAATTTATAGTTTTATTCAGATAAGTGTGATACCAGTCTAGATTTTATACAAAATCTAAGTAAATTTAGCAATTATTTCTTTATGAAGAAGAACAGAATTTACATGATGATGCATAAACGTTTGGTAAAAAAGATGAGCACAAAAGTAATAATTTAAAAAAAATTCTTCAAGTCAAACATCTTTCTTTCGATTACGTGGCTAAATTAATCATTTAAAAGTATAAAATTCCGTTCTTTATATCATTTGTGGATTTTTGATATTTAACAAATGATCTCTCTCTTCTACTTCTATGCGATACATAAGAATATTACAATATCCATAAATAATGTATGATCTCTTATCGCGTATAGAAAATGTAATAAAATTTCTTGTTCGTAGCTTTCGCAAGTATCTGAAAAACATTATGCAATTAACGATAATCGTTAATTAATAGTTTTGTAATGATCTTTAATAATTCCATCGCTACAAACACTCGCCTTTAGAAACATATACGTATATAAGAAAATAATATAAAAAAATGATAATTTATCTATATATTTCAAATTCAAGTTTTCTGATTATATTCTGTTTTTTTCTTTTTTTTCTATCACGGACGCGTATATTCAATGAATCAGATATGAGTTCGTACTATACTGGCCACGTGAAAGTTAGTGAACAACAAATATGTTCGGATTGGACTTTTGATATCGACATGTACACTCTCTCTATATGCTATGTTTTACGTGATTTAAATTTTGATTAAAAGATTGAAAATTTTTATTCTCGTATGCTGTCTGTTAGTTGGTACCTGTTTAATTTATTGTCAATCGGATAACGGTAAAGCGTGAACCAAAACCGTCAGTATATCGTAGTTCGAGGCAAATTGAGACGGCATGTTTGGATAAAACGGGTGGCATAATTTTGTATGAATCTACACCTGAAAATGTGTGTTTTTTTTAGATCTATGAAAAATTATTAACAAACAGATAGATTTTATTTTCAATTTCTAAAAAACCATCTTTTTATTTTATTCTATACAATATACATATGTAAGCAGAAATCGATACCACAAACATGTTTTGTCAATCAGAACTGTTTACGTGTCCCACACATACATTTTTACATGATCAGATATGGAAAGTATGCGTGTGTATTGCTAACAATAGTAAATGTTTCGCGTGGTTGCCAGTCCATTAGCTGTTTCCATAAGTATATGTGAATACAAAAATAAATCAACTATATTGAAACCAAAATATAATACTTGCCATAAAAGCTATAAAACTTCTTAGTAGCGGAAATCCCTCGTTCGCCAATATCAAAGTATGCTGTTACATGCTGATGATATCACAGAATCAATTTAAAATCAGCAATTCCACAACGTATAAATTATTTCCGCCAAAGGCTAAATCATAATTCGAACAGCAGATTATCAGCTTTAAGTATTATTTAACTAAAACATGATACAATAAAATAAATATTAAAATTATCCATAAACAACAGTAAATTATTAACAGTAAATGATTTCAATCTGATGATGGCAGATATATTTAAAAAAATAATATTCGTTTTTGCTCAATAAGATCCACTTTAAAAGCTGGTATGACAGAATCGGAACACTTCCACATGTTAAATTTTGGAAAACAAGTCTATGTGGACGTAGAGATGTCAATTACGAATTTATTTTTAATAGTTTAGAAGATAGAAACTACCAAATTTTGATCACCTTGGATTTTATGCAAATGGTAAGGACACAGTTAAACAATATCTCCTTAATGCTAAAACAAGCGGAAAGTCTCTTACCAACATGTGCTCCCTTACAGTTACATAAATTATAGAACCGTCGATCTACAAGAACAACATTATGGAAATTGACACAGTGGGATTGCCAGTAGCGTTACCACCAATAAAACATGGATTAACCCCTTAACCTACAACTACGGGCATAGCCCGTAGTACCATGATCGGGCCAAATATAATATATAATATAATATATAATAGCTTGTTTACGTTTTCGGCCCAAAATTCTCGAACGTAAATCGTAGGTTAAGGGGTTAAAAGGCCATTTTCACAATCATCAGTAGGAGCTACGTGCATCACAGTCACGTTAATTGTATTACAATCATTAAAGGAACTGCTAGAATAAAGATGGATGGAAAAGCAAGTAAACATCGTAATAAATCTCATAACTGCGACAGATTAGATGAAACGTTCGGAGCAGTGAGACACGAGATCGAACTTAATTATATTCAACAAAAGCGTTCTGAAAGGCGTGTTTAGATCGTTCAAGTCGATCGGAATATTTAAAACATATGCAAGAAATACATCTAAGTGCAGAGATCTAAGCAGAAATGATAAAAAAGGTTTGTTCCATACTGAAAGAACACAGCGTTAAAGAACATAAGTTTCTGATTCTCATTATCATTATGAAGATTATATTATATTATGGAGAAACTTCAATCTCGAAACATCCGACAACATTATAGGCAGCTAGCTGGTCGGCACATGTATCGCGAAATCGATAATAAAATAGAATATCAGCGGATTATCGCGCAAACACATCGGGATATCAACCACGAGAAGTTATATCCGATCTGAAATCGATTCAAGCCAGGAATTCTTTGTTCGGAAGAAATGTATTTCAACGAACATCAACATCCAGGGTACAAAGATTATTTTACCTTCGCGAAGGAAAAGGGATAATGAAAGATAATCAATCAAGCTAAATATAGCTTTATCGAGGTTCCATTGACCACTAATTTAGAAGCAATTAGAGTAGCTATCCGATAATTACCAATAGCGGGAACAAAAATAAACATTTGTAACACATATATGTACATAGAATTCTGAACAATCAAACGTTGGACTTAAACAATTTGTAAAGCAAATTTTGCTATTGTTATTGATGTACTTCGATAATTACTATTCCATTTTGGAATCATCCAAAGGAACAGATGCAGAAAAAGTGAAAAATTATTCGAGGACTTGTACTCAATACACTTTGAGTTCAGATATTCAGATAATGCAACATAGACTTATTGGTAACAGTAGATTAGTACAAAATACGAAATGGAATATTTTAAAGGACTGTGGTGATAGTCATCATATTTCTTCATCTTTGCTTCTATAACGATTACATATCAAGATATTTCCCGATACTAAAGATCGTATAATTCTGAGTAGTAAGAAAAAATCTAATTGATATTTTAATTCTTTGTAGTAAAATCACGACTGGTTTCAGTAACTTTTACATGACAAGTGATCGATTTAGGTAAATTCTCCTAAAATTCTTTTTCAATTCTTGTTTATTTATAATATTATGTTAGTCATATCAATTTACTCTTTTTGTTTGACAGGAGCGTTTCTACCAATTTTGATTATACGATATAATACTCACTTCTTTTCTTATAGAAATTATGTTTTAGCTTATTATCGATGTAAAAATTAAAATCACCACAATGTCCCTGTCTCGCATTATTCTCTAGTATGTTCAGATAATTGCGTTTATCCATCTCTTCGTTTATGGATACCAATATCCTTAGTCAGTCAGTTGGGGATCTTTACGCTCATCTTATCGTTTGATTTGTATCATATTATAGCATTATTATCAGATGTAAATCCTATTTTAGTTGAATATATTTGATTTAAAATGTGTACTTTTAACATAAATTTAGCTACGTAGGCAAATTACGCCAAAACTATTAGTTACTGACAATTCAAATAGCTTGGTTTTCTCATTTAATAAGATTCATAATAGGTATAGTGGATGTTTTATTTGGAAATTTGCGCGTATAAAAATAGTTATTATCCAATAAATTGGAACATCGCTATCGATATTTGAAAGTATCTTGTTTCTTTTATAATTTTCAATTTTGTAACGAGAACTTGTCATGTCGAAAGTATATCGTGTACATATACATTACAGTGGTGTCTTGTTAACCGGTCGCGTGTTGGAAACTAATCTGACCAGTTAGCAGAGAAAGGTATACGTATACATGCCAAGAATGTTGCTTCGGCATGAAATGGATAGAGAAATTGAACGAGACAGAGATACCTGATACCCAACTCGTGATGCGGAAGTTCTAAAGTCAGAACCTCGAAGCTCCACACAATAAAGGCACTTACAAGAAATGGTGGGAATAGCGACGGCCAGTTAGCGAGATACTGTAGTAAAATTTATCGCGTTCAGTAAATCTTTTTCCTGATTTCTTTCTAATTCCACTGCAAGCTCCTATTTTATAAATCTCCAAGGAGTAAGTGTTACTTAACTAAACGATTAACATCCAAAGTTTATATAATATCATTTATTTATATATAATATTTTATTTATTCTTTATTATCAGATACAAGATTAGAATTAATTTCACGATTTAGATTTGTTATTTTTCTATATTTGATTCCTTTTTCTTCATCTTTCAATTCTACGTTGCATCTACTGGTAGGTCGCTGCAAGGAAATTTTCATGATTTTCTTTTCTATGGGAGTAGGTAGATTTTGTGTACATGTTTTACAATTAATACTTATTATTATGAGTAAAAACTTATTAATGTAACTACCAGTTATATCGACTAGTTGACTATATAAATTAAACACAGATCCTGTTATCTCAATATTTCCTTAGCGGATTCCAAATATTTCCAACTTTCCACGCTCAGAATTTTTTATTATCGCATCTGAAATTATTATCGGTGAAGTTACAAAATAGTTACCTCCTCACCTATTTTGATGCCTTATATGCCTTATATGCCCTATATGCTATATGCTATATACCATCAAGGTTACTATTCTGAACAACTTTTTACATATATAGGGTGGTCGGTTTTAGTTTTCGAGCTATACACAAAAGTAAATTCGAAAGAATATATAGCGAAGAATAAGTGAAACAGACGGACAGTATGCAATGACATAATGTCAATCTTCAAAATATGTAAAGGCGAATTTGTACCATTTCATTTATCAGAAAATATTGTCTTCATCCGTATTCCATGCAAAGTGATTATCCAAAGTGATCAGTGAACAGAGTGGAGCCAAAATAGAGAATAATTCGTTCGTATTGAAACGCCACTGACAAGTATAAATTTATCCGAATCCGTATTCGGAAGAATTCAGAAGAAATGAATACAGATTCCTTTCATCTCTTAGACGGCACAGATATTAAGTATTTAAGTTTCAGAGAATATTTCAGACTAGCGAAATGATTTCAACCCGTGAACTGATGTGAATAATTTCATCTTTTATATTCATTGTGAATGAAATAGTCACGATGATCATCCAAAGTGGACAGGTGTAGATTCGGCTTAACAGTTAATCGACGGAACGTGCGATCGTTGATGGGTTGCGCATGGCTACCGTCTCTCGCGATTATATAGCGTGTGCATTATCGTGCGAATAATTAGCGCGAAATCGGTTGAAGTTGGGCTGAGAATAGAGCGGTGAAGTGGCTAAACGTTGATCGGGCTCCGCTATTCGGACTGATACTCGCAGTATTCAGACTGCGAAGCAGCTGCATGTTGACCAGACCTCGCCGCTCAAAATCAAACTTCAACGCTGATTATTGGACATCAGCAATCGCGTATCAAATTCTGCTGATTGCGGCCCGAATTTTGCCGCCGACGAAATCACAACCGTGCAATACCCTTCCGCTAATTTTCCTTCTGTCACGATCGACTTCCCGTAAAAATAAAGCATATGGAATAAAAAAATAACGAAGCGGGGAATAATGGGACAAAGAAGCCCGTAAACGAGCGCTTCCTAAAGCCATGTAAACCGTAATAACTAAACCGCAATAATAATACCACGTTGGATGTTCGCAGCTTCGAGCGTCCACTAGCGATGATGCATTTTTCATAACTGTAACTTTTCCTTTCTATGAAATATCTTGTTTAATGATGACGCAAAGTTTGCCAATTATGTATAGATTAACCGAAGAAATATGCACTATTGGAAAACCTTCATTGATTTCACGAGATTGATTACCAGGCGATGATTAACAATATCTGCTGCGGTTTCATTGGGTTTCATCAATTTGTCGACGGACATATAACAGGCGGAAGTTCAGGTTCAACAATATTTAATAGAAACGTTGGCTCTTTTGCTGCAGTATCGTTGAGTATTCGTACAATAACGCAGTAGTAGACACGACGACTGCCATGTACGTTTTATACAATAATCAGGACTACTACTGAAAAACCTTGTTTTATAATCAATCGAATGGTTGTGGTAGAATTCTCATGATCCCCAAATTTCCAGATTTCCTTTGGATTGTACTAGAAAACGAAGTTTATCATGAACCATTATGAAAATCGTGCAACGTTTACTAGAGGCTTAGTTGAATCAGTAGCGTTATCTTTAATCAATAAGTGTATGGAAATCGATGAATACGTACTTAGAGTATCTAAGTATACGCAATTAAAGTACAATGAACAGCCAGAACAGATAACGATTTTACAAATAGCATTTAGAAATATCTCATTAATCAGTGTTTTGATGTGGTTTAGAAGAAAAATAAAACTCGACGCACGTATTTACAAAAAATTCAGAAAATGTTCTTTTAAATTGTGTTACATATTTTAAATTGTAATAGAAAAATAAAAGTATGTACGTATTTCTTGAAACACATTTTGGACTTCTTTAATTTTCCATAAATAAATAGATTATTTAAAAAGAAGCATTTCAACGTCGTACGTCCCATTCCAAATATTATCCGAAACCTACACATAGGTGCCTTTTTATCCCTTAACGGATGTATTTTACCTGTAACGTGACATTATAACTTTACCGTATCGGACGTGTATGTCTCGTGGAAGGGAGGTTAAAAACTTGAGCCAAAAACATCAAGTCGTATCGAATTATAGATAGATTCATGGGCAGCGTGGGCCACGCGAGTCATTATGGATCTATGTATCCTTGTTTGCGGGGGTCGTTAAAACGACTTCTACAATTTTTTGGGGAGCGAGCAGAAGCAAATATATATTTTTATAAAACGCGTAAGAGAACTCCACGTTCCTGCATGTTGTGAAAAAACACGACACATCGATAACATGTAAATAAATAATCAAAGCTTGAACGTATAGATCGCGATGAATAACGTTAGAATAAACGTTTCTGTGCTAAAAGTATGTTCTCGCATCGAGCAGTGTTAGCAACATTTTTCACGCAGCTACGAAGTAAAACGGCGACCCAGCGGCAAGTCATGTGCGAAGCGTTAACGTCCGTTAAGGCTTGAAATATATGCTTTGAAAGCGTGGACGGACAAGCTGCATGTTGACTGCGTTATTTCTTATAAAACGGCAAAGCATATCTTTACGCTGTAATATCGAAAATTTAACGATCTCGTTTAGTCGTAGCTACAAACGTAACGAGAAGCGACGAAATTTTTCGGACCAAGCAGATGACAGCCGCCGAGCTGCGATTTGCATTCATCGAATACTGCCGATTAAATGTCGCGAAGAAAATTTTCTTTTTTCTCGCAGCTAGTCGGTAACGGCAGTGATTGGAATTTTCAAGTGAGCTCCTCCTCGTTCGACGAGAATGTTCAAGTGGCGTGCTGCAGGACCCTCGGCGATGAGGGAAAGATCTTCGAAATTAATGAAACTGAAATTCGCCGAGAGTTTCCTTTCAACGGAAATCAGGGAAATGTCTATCGATCTTGTGCCGCGGATTCTCCTCCTCGTCATCGCAATTAACGAATCACGAAGACTTTACTCTTTTATGAGCCGAAACGAGAGGAATCACCGGTAACTGGAAGGAGAAAACGGTTGCAGAGAAGAAGGGGCTAGCTTTCGATGCTGTACAGAGAGACAGGGGAAAATCGCCTCCCGTGAATCGAGGCTGAGCGAGGTTGGTCGAAGGGGAAATGCGAAGCAGAAACTAGTTGTCGCGGAAATCGATTTTCACCGTCAGGCCAACATTACCCAACGGAATTCGTAACTTAATATTATTCGACGTTACCATTCGCACGATTGTTACTTAACAATGACGCTATCTCTCGATGGGCTACTCTCTCAGAGAGATAAAACACTTCCTACTACGTTCCTCTATCGCGTCTATATCTTCTAACGTTCTAACGCGTTCACATACGAAATCGATATAAAGATTCGATAGCAATAATACTATCCTTTGTTCATTTATATTATATACGGTATTCTTTGATAATTAACAGTTTATTGGGATAATGTTTTGCGAGCTTGCGCGTACGCGTACGAAAGAAAAATTGAACGTTTCTTAAATAGATATAATTAGTTTTAAGAATCGAAAGTAGGAAAATAATTTTTTGCGTTACAAAGCTGCTTCGTAGATCTTGCTCCTATGTACAAAATTAATTTTGTTGCATACGTATACGATGGTTACGTGTGTTATACGAAATATTTTATAATTTCACTGGCTCTATAATTCCATTTAACTATCATAGTTGTATAGGTACAATTTTAAATAATTCTAAAAATGTATGTAGCAGTTACAAGATACTATACAAGCATATATCTTGCAGGGATCACAAGAATATTGAAACAAGAAATTATGTACAATATTAATAAATTTCAGTATTCAGTGGAATCATCTTCAACACTTTTTACATGGATAAGTTAACTATTGATACTGTGTATTAATATTTTACTAAATATACGTTTGTAATAAATATTTTGTAACATGTACATTTGTAGAATTCAAATTTTATTTGCTATCAAATTGTATCTCATTACAGTGCTAATGAAATTACAAAATATTCTATACAACATATACAATGTGAAGATAATAGTTTTCTGTGGTAGTAAGTGTTCAAATACTTCCGTGAGCCAGTGTATAATATTTTGCACAGGTTTGCGAGAAACTGGGGTCGAAATAACTTATCAATCTTCAATTTATATATCGCACAGAGTATAACACATGTTAAAAATTTCAGGAATATTAATTTGATTGTAATCCATCCCGACTACAAGATCGAGTGAGATTGATTAAGTATTTTACATCGATTCATCTACCATTTCAGTACGGATATTATAATACGAATTTCTGCAATGCAGTTAATAGATTATAAAAATTAAGCGAAATTAGTGTGCTTCTACCGATCGATATCAAATTGAGTGATATTCGATGTCACATTCAGCAATGGTCCTTTCCATGTTTGTGTTAAGCAATGTTTGATTGGGTCCTCCGATTTGGAGTTCTAGCTCCCTCTAAATATTCTATCACAAATAGACATTCCTTAAATCAAGTCAAACATCGTGGGATTTATACCTGGAAATTCGTATGTTCCGCAGTTATTCGTAACAGCACTTATTTGGAAAAATGAACTTAATTTTATCGCACCAGGCTGAATAAATCTCAGTCAAAGTCGAAAATAATTCGCGGAAGGTTTCGAAATATCGTAGGACGCTCATCAATGCTAACAACTGCGCTGACATTTTTCATTTCAATTTGTGCAGCTTTATAAATTTTGCAACGAATTCGTAACAGCGAAAACATATTAGCAACGTTAAAAGTAAAATTCTGTGAAAACAGAATCTACGGAGATAGACGGCAACGATTAGAAATGGTTTGATAATGATTCAATATATATATATATAGAAGTTGCAAGATATTGACTGTAAACTCATATATAATAAAAGCTTGGTATACGGTATGAATCATTTTGAGCATATAATAAGTATTACATACGTTCGCATTGAATACAGAGAATTATTAATATCGTGAATGAGTACTTGAACAGGCGTTTAAGTATTTTTGTGATCTCTGCGAAATATCTATTTGTACTAAATATCATGTAACCTCTGTGTACCCTTGTAGAATCGTTAAAAACTGTACCAATATAACTATGATAGTTGGGTGAAATTACAGTATCAATGAAATTGTAAAATATTTCGTATAACACACGCGATTTAACTATTAATATCCACAAAACGAATACTTTCACGAGCCATTATATGTATTTTTAGGTAATCAGTTTCTTAGTAAAAGATATGATCTTGAACTTCTAGGTCAAGGTCAGTTTTGCTGCAGCTTTCTTGCATTAACCTCGCCCAAACGAAAGGCATAGAATGTCCTGGTAGTTGTGACACTTACTCTTATAGCACCCTGTACATCTATGTGGCAAACTCGATTTTCTCGAAAAGTAAGTTTCACGCATAACTTTCGATCACACCTCATATACCGAAACTACTTATAAAATATTCTTTTCCCGCATATATTTAATGTCACGGACTTCTAGTGAATATGACTCGTCAATTATAAACTGTGTCAAGAGAAACAACGTCCATTAAATGCAAATATAACAAATAATTGACATAATTCGTAAAGGAATTTTGGTTCACTTTAAGAACATTTGTTACTCGCAATCGTCGTTATCGTCTGGGATACGTAAATAGAAAATCTTAAAGTTGAAATTCATTTCACACTGTATTCTAATAATTCCAGTAATTGTGTTTTGTATTTTAGAGTTCGATGAAGAGTAGGAGGGGATATTGATATTGATACGATGAAACGAACGAAATATATGTATATCGGCGTTCTATATCGATTTACCGATATAATCATATTTTTCTCGTTAGTAGTACGTGAACTATCTTCGCATCTATGTCAAAGCTATTTCCTTTTTTTTTTTTACTAGAATATTTCATAGAAATTCCATCGTTTAATGAAAATGTAATCCTGCCCTTTATCATTTTATTCATTTCATTGTACTTTATAAAATGGATTCCTTTATCGCGTATCGCACGTTTAACTGTTTATAAGCTTGTGCGATATTACGCCGGACTAATTGTAATTGTATTGACAGCAAGTTGAACAGAAGGTAGCGAATGAAAAACAAATTTCATCGTTTAGATTCGATTCGTACAGGAAGCAAATCGAACAAAAACGAATGAATGTTTCGGATTTGTATAAATACCGTCAATAGTGCTATAATAGCCGATCTTATGACATATCTATAAACAAGAAATATGTAGGTTAGTGTAACGTGCGTCGATCCATCGATATGATCGTACAGTACAGGCGATGCTAGAGGAATTACGTACGCGTTTGTGGCTTAGCCACTTCAGACGCCTTGCCCCGATTCCTCATGTAAATTGCGTCGTTTCCGGTTGGCGGATCACAACCAGACGCGAAACGTTGCGTTGCCTATGTATAAGATACGCTCGAATCGATCTTGCCTCCTCATTCTCATGCTCACCTTCCGTTTCCTTTATCCCTCTTCCTCGCTTCTTGTTACTTAACTACAAACCAAGTTGCATCGCTGCGTATTCTCTGTCTCACTTATTTAATTGTTCAGCCATTCTCTCAGAGTTTGTGCAACTTATTAATTCTAATCCTATACAGGATGTCCCAGCAACTGCGACACGATCGGCGACAGGAACGAATAGCTGGGAAATATAGGGTAAAATTTGTTCGCAGGACGCTTCGTTTTCGAGAAACTCGAGTTTGCAAATTTGTCGAATATACAGGAATTTGGCTAATTCCGGATCGAAGATGGGGGAATAATCGGCAGGAGGTTATTTTACGCGTGAAAATAAGCGAGAAAGGTAGAATAACAGCTTCTTCGTGGCAAGCTTTGTTTTTGGGAAAAATAAATTTGAAAGTTTATACACTCTTTCCATCGAACATGTTCGAACTATATTTCTTTTTTTTTTTGGAAACGAAGCTGGAGACGGGAAAATTTTACCGCAAATTCTTCGTCTATCTCCCGCATGTAGGACAAACTGTTGCTGATTGCTTTCTCATACCTGGTCTGATAATCAATCAAGTTCAAGTATGCTTGACAAATTTTGCAACTCGTTCTTCTCGAAAACGAAGCGTCGCACGAAGGAATTTTGTTTTCATGTAGAATTACCCTATTGACGATTCTATTAGGTTGTCCGAAAAGTTTCTTTCGTTTCATAACAACAATTTCTGTTTTATACTATTTATTGAATTAGGTATGATCCATTTCGTTATATTTCTATTATTATGTTCGTGCATAATGCAATAAATTAATATAAAACAGAAAACATTGTGCGTCTATTATTTCCTTATAAAACGAAAGAAACATTTCGGACAATCCAATATCTTCTCGTTGTTGGGGCATCCTGTATATTTTCCTTTTACTCTCTTATCTGCCTTTTGGAGTTATTAATTAGTCTTTCTTCGTTAGAATTCGCCGTTGACCTGTACCATTTCTTTTTAATGTCTCTAGTTATAAATGTGTGTGTATAAAATCTGGTTATAAATGTGTGTGTGTATAAAATATACGTATAAGCATCTTACAACTTCAAGCATATAGGACCTTTGACTCTTGAAGGTTCCAAACACTTGGCCGAGCGCTAATTTAAGGAAAATGAATTACCTCGTCATTAGCTTTTTGAGCTGCCCTTTCATCCGAGTGTGTCTGGCAAACGGCGCTTTGAGTGCAAGTCCATTTTTGTTCGTTCATTTTTTAAAATAGACGGCAACGCTAACTGCAACATCTCTTTGCTTATTGGTAAGGGCAAATTACTTAAAGAAATCGCTTCGTTTCGATCTCGAAAGAAGAAGTCGTCTCTAAAAACATTCCAATAGCCAAACGCAATCAATTGTTTGCAAATTGTTCGCTTTTCGTTCCACTTTTAAGAATATTATTCGTTTTCTCGTCACCTTTATCTGCTTACTTATTACGTATCTGTAACTGCTTATTTTTACGTTTATCACATTGTTTAATTTGGCTTGTATTATTACGGGGATTGCTAATCATACTATTTTAGATACATACAAAATTTGTTCGTTTCCACTCTAAATAGTATAAATATTCTGTGTAAGAGTATTAGGTGTTGATATTATCGTTGGTAACATGGTCTGTTTAGGCGTTAGCGTCTAAATATTAAATGTTGCCTTCAACATAAAGTTGAAACTGCATCAATTACAAAAGTGTGTTTAATTCTAGATAGGTTTCAAGTCCAAACGTATTAAAATTAGGAGACTAAAATTTCAAGTTTCGAAAATATTAAAACACTCGTATACGTAAGATTTTTTACATTATATTCAGAATACTCATTTGCAATAATTATGCCAATGGCCACTTGGCAATACAAGATATAGCTACGTCTGGCCAAGTTGTATAATAATATCAACGAGTTAATATGGTCAGAGATGTTAGAAACTGAGACTAACAAATTTCGAATGCTTAATGACACAGTGGTTGATATTAAATTTTGATGTTATCATTTTTTATTTTACTCTACATTATTCTATGACAATTTAAAATAATTATTAATATTCCAGAATTTAACAATTTCATCTTTTGATAATAAATAACTATACGTTACACGTATATGTAATAGGAATCTATTACAATTAATAAAGATTAATAATGGAGTAAAATTATTTTTATTTAAATGTATATTTAACACTAGAACTACCGATAGTTAACACGAAGCTATTTCTACCAAAACCAGCCAAAATGTCTTTAAAAAATACGTAATAATAGAATATTTTTATATTTATTGATTTATTACTTTCTTACAGAAGGAATTCCATGTTATGTAGTACACTTTTGGTATTATTAATCCATCTGGGACCATGATTCCTAAACGAGGGTTAACATATTTATAAAATTGTAGAACTAGTCATTTTGACTGGTGTGGTATTTCTAGTGTTAGCATCTAGCGATCTAGCGATCGATCCGGAATTTTCCTAATAATTGATATCATATTGAATGTAGTGTGGCGGATCGGTATCAATAGAACACCGACAGGTCGAGGCATCAACGCGGCGCAACACCTCCCGGGCGATCCGCTGGTATCAACCGTCAACACTAGAGGGCTACGACGACAACGAGTCTGTCTATCTCGCTAGCGGTCGAATATACGAGCGAGACTCCTTCTTCGTCTAAGGCGACTACCGGGCATAGCCTTACTGACGAGTCCACCGGTAGTCCCGGGACGAAACGCACAACTCTCTTTTCATCCGCCACAGTAAAAATTTTAAAAACGTGTGGGAAGTTGTACAAAACGACGAAACTGGTTAATTGGAGTTCGATAAACAGATTGCTTTCACACTTTGACAAGTGCCAGTTATTTTGATTGGTATTGGTATAAGTAGCCTTGACACAAAATTATTTTGAGTTTGAATACATAAAAAACAAAATAAAATTCATTATATTGTTCTTTTACTCATCGTTGCAAAAGTCATTACATCATTACGGGAAAAAATATAACATGAAGTAGAAATTTTAAAATAAAATTGTAAAACCAGTCAATTTGATTGGTGCGGTAATTCTATTGTTAACATTTCATTAGATTATATTCGCGCATAATACGCATGTATGTGTAAGAAATTAGCCCGCGAGTATGTTATCATTATGAGTGAAAATAGTTGTATATACATGAATACATGTTTCATATATCATACGTTCAAATATATATGTCGGGTTATCATTAGGATTTAAGGCGCGTAATGATTCTTCGTTTGAATTAGCCATTGTTTTACAAAGCAGAGAATATATTTACGCGAATAAACAAGATTTTACAAAATATTATGAATAATGAGTTTAATAAATGATAAGATTAACAAACGGTAAGTTTAATTAATAATTAAATTAAAGAATAATAAGTTTAACGAACAATAAGAGGAACGAATAATATGTCTTACGAATAATGAATTTAACGAATAATGAGATTAACGATTGATAGGTTTTACGAATAATGAATTTAATTTACGCTATTACCAATGTTCTGGGGTTCAAACGAATCCACGGTCAACGGGATAACTCTTTACTATGCGTAGAATAATTTTAAACACAAAAATACGATTGCTGAGACACTCGGTAAATTGCTCGATGTATCACTTTCCAAGGCGATCACACGAATGAATATCTGATGAAAATCTTTTTCGCTATACGACTACATTTGTTTGTTATATGCTCGCTGGAGATATCGAGAAGGTTCCAATCGTTGTTGCTAGGCAATTTCTGTCAAAAGTTTGTTGTATACTCTTTGGAAACATCGAGAAAGATCCAAACGCCGTTATTAGGCAGTTTCTGTCTGGAGATTGATTCCTAATACAACGTGTGTCCCATTATATCAACATCTCTAAAGTACAATTCTATGTGATTTCTAGGGAGAACAATACAACCGATCCACACCTTCGTCAGGCAAAACGTTTATCCCGTGACCGTGGCTACGTTCGGCGACCAGTTGTCACCTCGAACCCACTTTCGCTTTCACAAATATCAAACAATTACAAATGACAATTGCTTAATTACAGTTATGATAAAATCTAGGCTAAAGCATTAGAAGGCTTCCTCAAAATTGCAAAGGGAAGGCTCCGGTTTTCCTTTCATCTCCGACATATATATTATTATAAATATATATAAATATATATAAAATATATAAGTATATATTTTACTAGCTTCTATTTTTACAATTAACGAATTTTTAAATTTATCGCACGATCTTTAGTTCACGATGTGTGAAACACATGATATTCAGATAACAACGTATAAGTTGAGTCTCCTCCATGTACATCTACATATAATCATATAGTCATAATTTTCCTACGATATACATGTATTACATGCTTGCGTGTCATGAAACGCAAATGCACATTCCTCATAGGAACGCATAGTTTGATTTATACTCACAAACCTCAGTAGTGTTTCATGTTACCAATACTGCATATATGCATAGAGAAATACTGTGAATCGTGCCACCTTATCCATAGAAAATTACCTGTCTGTTGCAACTGATTTCATTTTCTCCCATTAATTATACATTTACACTGACATGTAAATGACTAATTTATTTGTCTGTAATTATCTTATTGCATTTAAGTATTTATCAATACTAATGAATCGTAAGCTACATAAATTGTACAGTGTTCGGCAGTATTATATATATATATATATGTATTAATATATATGTATATATATATATATGTTATATATATATGTATATATATATATATGTTATATATATATGTATATATATATATATTTATGTAGCTAATATGTATATAATAATATAATATGTAGCTTTATGTATATAATATATATATATTATATATATATTACATATATATATATATAATTATATAAATATAAATATATACATTGCATAGTTATATATATATATTTACTTCTAATGTTTAAACTTAAGGTTTAAACAAAATATCCCCGAGGTCTACAGAAACGAATGTAGCTCAATCCACATATATGATTTAAATACGATGTTCTTCAAACCCAACGGCGCATGTCTGGCAGCTGACCTGCACTTCATAAAAAAAAAAGAAATTGTAGATTAAACATTAAACTTGCCTACTCATAAAAATCCATAAAAGAATATCAAACTCTATCCCGTGTAATTTCCCAGTGGAGAGGATTAATGTCATTGACAGATCGCTTTGTCCACATAATTGCAAAATAAGGCAATAAATGTATACTATACAGGGTAATCCTGGTTTTATCTGTAACAGTAGGTCTCATGAATAAAAGGAAGACAAAAATGTCATATACACATAAATTAATAAATACTTCGTTAAAAAATCACAACAAAAATAGGAAATAACACCGATGTAGTTTTGCATTCAATAAAATATAGAAGCAAATTGGCCATGTTATTAGTTCCATTTTAAAGCACTTCTTGGTTTTATGAATATTGATATCTATGAATTTATCACATCATGAATTTTTTTGCTGGTTTTCCTTAACTTTTAATGAATGCATCATGAATCTCTCGTATAATATAATACCTAAAGCGTATTAGTCCTTGGCCGATAAGCCGAGGAAAGTTTAAAATTCCATTCACGAATAAAAATTCGGTTACGTGATATTTAGTGACCAAAGAATCTCGCCGAGAAGAATGTTAATAACCTCCATCGTTAAGGTTAATCCGCGGTCAAGCATTATGTTAAATAAAAACACGTGTGTCATTTCGTATATTTGCAAAAATTTTTTAACAAATTCTTTCAACCTATATTTTTTATCACATTTTTTTCAGATCTTATCTCATACAGTATGTCAATTACGTTTGACGAGGAAAAATCAAAACACCTCGTATATACGAGTCACTGAAAAATATGTAGTTACTGCACGTTATATTACTCAGGTATACTTGCGCATTTATGAAGTATAAAGTGAAATCTTGGGCCGAATATCGGTATCACTGTCGCGCTTTATCTCTCCATTCATATCTCATCGAGACAGAGTTAATACAAAGCGTCCCTTGATAATAAGCCAAAATCTTTGCGAATCCATGGCCAATTAGCAAGAGAGTATAGAACCTTTTGCTTTAATATTTAGAAATGTCGTAACTCATGTTCGTTCGTATCGATTCAATTTATTTTCGTCAAATGTTTCGTTGTTTAGGAATTTTGCAGATTCTTTCGATGATCTGTGAATTTATTCGAATGATCGCCTTGTGAAAACAAAGACCATCGTTTTTCCTGATTTTTCGCATTTACTACTTTATTCTGACATACGTATACAGCTTTCGTTATTTGATCTTTCTTTTTAATGCCCTTATATTTCAAGTTCTAATTATTTATTGCTCATCCTAATCTTAGATTAAATCAACTAAATAATTAATTTTAGGCTCTGTCTTCTATTTTTCTTCTTCTTCCAGTCAACGTTACTTCTACTTATCATTATACAACTGACACTATACAACATGCATCGAGCAATCAACGATATTGGAAATGTTCAAATCTTTCGAGAGTATGCGCTTACTTGGAAAGATAAAAAAAAAACATTGAAGTGAATCGAATTTTCATAAACATATTATAAAAAGTCTAGCGATGTGTCTGTACCTAAGTAAAATTAAAACTACGGAAAATATCAGCGAGCACGATAAGAAATATTAGAGCTGTTGACAAATATACGTACACATATGTGTATCGTGTGGAACATTTAAATAATATCACCTGCAGATTGTCGATATTTATTTTAGACCAGATATCCTGAAAGCGATAATTGTTGCCAGTACTCGACAATTTAAATTTAGAGAACCCACCCGTCAGAAATAGAAATAGTACGGGCCTTACATCCTTCCATAGGAAAAAAGGATATGGGGACGATGATCTCGAGGCTGCTTGCACATCGAAACTATTTCTTACTATACGTTATTACTATACTTACTATACGATAGTTGTTTGTCGTTAAAGAAAAACTTGACGTGAAAAATAATGAGTAGTTTACTCGTTGTTTAAAAGCGTAGTTTTCTTGACGATGAATCACGAGTTATGTATTCTTTCAAATACGTCAGTATTTTCGTTATAAAGCACCAAAATAATTCTTATTCACTTTTTTTATAATGGCAGGGTTGTATTGCAGCGATAAATATTGCAGAATGGATAGGTTTGTAGGATAGGATTAGAGAAGGATTGCGAATACTCAACGATGAAATATTAAAGACAATTTTCTTGTTTTCCACTATTGTTACATTTTAGTTCACAATGTAACACCTTAAAATGTTCAACAGTCTGTACGTCTGGAAAATTATATCTACGCAAGCTAATAAAAAACGAAGGATTTTTCACGTCGCAATAGTTGAAGAATGGCGCTGGTATACTCTGCTATACTTTTTCAAATCAAAGACACTGAAATTTTACACGTGGTATGTAGCGCGTGTTTCATACAAATTCGATTTAACGCGTTCATCGAGGATAGCTTCGTTCATTCAGAATAATGCGAAAAGAGGAATGGGAAATTTTGATGAAAAATTGTGGAATTTTGGTAGAGAAATGTTGCATATAATTGATATTTCTTGTATTTGCTATAATCATACTACACTTGGCGGTCACAATCATTTTATCGAAACCATTTCATTCGTTTTGGCGAGGCGCACGTATGCTTTATATTTTAATGTGCTTCATTTCTATAGACGAGATTTTTCTCAACGATCATTTGTTTTGCCATTTAATAGACGAGAACACCGCGCTTTTGAATACCATGATACGTAATTAGTATTAATCCGGAAATCGATAACTTCGACTACAATTAGAATACCAAACGACATTAATAACGGGCTGGCGAATTCGGTTGTTATTAATTGTGCATGGCAAAACCAAGGTGGTAGCCACGATGGCCAGATATCGGTACGTTATAACGTGTTATGCATAGAACGTTTCCACGTGTTCGCACTTCTGCACAAGCGAATGAAGCAATTTGATCCCAATTAGCGAATCTCGAATTAAATCCGCAATAACCACTAATTAAAATTGTCGCATTATTAAATTTCTTTCCTGTTTAATGACAAAGTGCGTGTACGTATGCGTATAAATATATGTATGTTGTATCGTACACGTACACGATGCTGATAGCCAGATGAGCGTGCGAGAGGAATGTTTGTACGTAAGAATAGATAAAGCGTGCTTCGCGAGGATTTTAATGAAAATCGATGAGGCGCATGATCGGAGGTATATATAGGCTCTCGAAACTATTCGTACACTTATTAGCGTCTTTTATGAACATATTACGTGCGTTATACGAAACATTTTGGAATTTCATTGGTACTGTAACGACACCTAACTATCACGGTTGTGTTGATAAAATCTTAAAAGATTCTGAAAATCTATATGAAAGTTAGAAGATATTTAGTACACCCGTACAGGATGAGTCGTACAAGACGAGTAAAAAAGAAAAAAAGTTATTTGGTTCCTAGATGATCGTTATTTTGTGACGAAAATGTATATTATAACACGGATAATATGCAGAAAAATGTTCTATAGCAGGCGTGCGTATACTTTTGCAAATGACTGTATGAATCACGAGAGACGGGGGCGTTATAACAATTAGCATAAAGACTCTAATTGGTGAAGATCTGAAATGACAAAATCAATTAAGCGCTTTAAATATTGACTGCCGGATAAAGAGATATTTCAATGAAAGGATAAATAGGTGGTCTGAAAATTCGAGTGTACATACCTATTCAGTCTTATGGTTGGAACAAATCAAATTAAAGTTCGGTTATAGAAGGGCTAAAGTAAAACTAACATTTATCTGCTGAGTAGACTTTCTTACTAGTTATTTAGACCTCTTACTTCTTTTTGAACGAAATACTGACAAGAATAATAGAATCACAGAGGATAAATCACTTTCAAAATAGATATAGTGGCTACAAAAAGTATTTGCACTCCATTGTATTTATTGCAGTATTAATATATTAATTAGTTAGGTCCACGTAGATATATTTATTAAATTTCATACGATTTTTGTTGATGGTGCTTTTAATGCCATAATTATCTACGGAATTAGATTTTTACCTACATGTGCCTAAATAACGAATTAATACTTTAGGAATATATGTATATGGAAAAGGAAACGTTTGATTTCAGTCGAATTAATATAATGTAACATGTACATGTACGAGCGTAGCCGCATACTAACACGCACAACTAAACTATTTATGACTGACTCATTCTCCGAACACTTTGATTTCGGTTTTCCATCATTCTAAATTCATAACATCATCAACTTTCCAATTCGTTCGACCATCACGCCAACGTGTAGATTGAACTTAATCATTTAATTATTTTTAAACCATTGCTTAAGCATGCAAATACAATTAGTGACGCAATATAGTCGTAACTAGAGAATAAATAGTTAACAGAGAAAATAATTACAGAACTCGAATTATACAGGACAAAAAATATTTGAACAAAGCAAATTTCGTGTATCAATGTATCTAGTGACATATTATATTTTATAATTAGACTGCGGATTTTAGTATAGGAAATTCGAAAGTGCAGAATTGCGTAGAATGCAGTGCATAACAAGTCTCTACCGAGATTCTACTTTTTTAGTAATGTTCCCAGAAATACGAATTACCATAAAAACCTACAAACCGTTTGCACACTTCAGTTTTATTATTATAATTCTCGATTCAGCATGCCTGTTTTTTTATATAGTTCTAACAATTTTCTAGAAAAATTATCACAAATGCATATCAAAAGCAACGATACTTTAGAAAAACATATTGACACGTAAATTCATTTAACAAATAAATGTGTGTAGCTTGTTTGTTCCGTTATAGATAAACTAGATTTTTTATATTTTTTTTCGTATATAGCAGAATTCAGCGATATCTAACGTTTATTCATACATGGTACATTTGAAATAAATTTTGATTCTATAAAAAGTCGATGGGGCGAAAGTGATGCGTGATTTTCGATTTGCAGATATCGTTCATTGAATTTATACATAGAATAAATTGCTTTTAACGGCACACACTTATCATTTTGAATAAAAATATCGTCGTAACCTAACAGCTTATCCGTTGATCTGTCAAAATTAAATATATAGTTGCAGCGTGTGAACAATAATTATGTGCACGGAATAACAAAAAAGATTGACGTCACTAGTGAAACATATTGATAGATAAAATAATACACCATTTATTTATTTTCTTCTAAGCAATCCTCAAGAATATACTCAACGCTTGTATTATGGTTATAGTATCTGTTTATGACGATCGTATAATCGTTAAAAACTCCTCGAAAGTTCGTACAATATAAATCTATTGGTGGAATTTGCTAAATATCAAATACGGATTTCGAGAATGTTGTATCTTTAATTTTAACTTTTACTTCGAGAAGAAACAAAAGGTGATTGGAGAAATTAGAAGAATAGAAAATAACAGTTAAACAGTTAAACAGTTCAGCAGGATTTTCAAGAATCTTTTTCATAATCGAAAATGTTACAACTTTAAAGTGTATCAATAATGCAAACGAAACGATATATAAAAGTCACCATGTGGAATGGGTGTTAAAATGTCATCGCTTTCAAATAAACTAGTTGTTTGTTTTAATAACTTGGAAACGTTTTAATAACTTTCGTGAAAAATTGTTAACTTTTCCTGTTTCATTATAAAAGCTGTCATGCAGCTATAGTTCAAGTCTCGTAGCTTTGTTGGCCAAGTGCGTGAACCAACAGAGAGAGAGAGAGAGAGAGAGAGAGAGAGAAAGTCAATGTTAAAAAAGGGATCGAAGGCGACCACTCTCTATAAATGACCACTATAGGCGGCTTAAATAATTTGCAACAATGGTCCTGTGTAAATGCGTGTAAACGTAGAATATATCTTCGCGAACTGTACTGATCCAACCGCCGTATCTGTGTGTAATTGACGATTGTTTCGCCACTTTAACGATTAGCTTCTTTTCACTCCTGCAGATGGTCCACCGGGCAACTAGCATCACCTACTTTGTTCAGTTGAAAAAAAAGCCAGTTTGCTAAATACGTCTACATAACGGAAAAACGAAATATCGACTATTTTATTGGAACGTTGTCGTCGTTAAACGTGCTAGCGTGGATTTAATCATGTTGTTTTGTTGGCAAATTTTGCCAGTGTATTTTATTGATGAAAATAAGAGTAAAAATTAATACCGCGAGAAGACCATAAACGTTTCGTTAAGAAGTTGCAATAAAACGTACAACGAAACGTAAATCTACATGTAATTACGTATTTCGCATTTCGAAGCGTCAAGTTGATAGATAGCGTCAAGCAAAGTTGATATCGATGCGCTATTGAATCTATCGAAAACCGAATTCCATGGCGATTTTTTCTCGTTTCCTCGCGTGTAATTTTTCTTTTTGTAATTCAGATATTTCATTTCACGGATACATCCGCATTGTAAACTTCCTAGAATCACGCACAGAAGCACTAAACACATGTATAACTTCTAGCAACACGCGTCATGAATATCGCGTACCTTAGATTTCAAACTTTCTCGATGTGATGCCGTGATATCGGTCTTTCTCGCAAATGCAAATGCAATAGGATTGTTCGCGAGAATCCAATATCATGACGCTATGTATCTCGTCTTATGCTGTATCAAACTAATTGTAGGAGAAAGAGTACCGACGCACATATTTGTCGCATTTCATGGTTTTTTCTATAACTTTTTATTTTTACTTTTATGGATATTCGAGAAGTGTCTTTCTTTTACAGACACGTCTTTTACAACGATGCATCTTTATACAAACATGAAATCTAATCTGTCGAACGTTGTGATCTTTATCTTGATAGAACAAAATGGAACATACGCAATTTGACAAAATAATATAAAACGAAAAATGTTGTGCATCAATTATTTCCTTATAAAACGAAAGAAACTTTTCGGACGACCTAATACATATATTACAATGGGAAAGTTCGTACATCGAACCACAGGACAATAGTATGCATAGTGTGATCAAAGCGAAGTATTATAGAAATAGAACCTTGCTATTTTTGAAGATACACACAAGATACATTTTAGAAGAAGAACATAAAGATTATGCAAAAATAGACGACGAGACAGAGAAACAAGCTGATGGGAAGGAGAAGCGGGCGGGGAATGACGAGACGGAGTACCAGAGGTAAATTTATTTGCATAGGCCCCTTGAGTCTCTTTCGAGCGGAAATACAACTAATTGGATTCCCTGGCATCAGCGTATGCTTATATATGTGATCCTAAGTGTGTATGTTCAAGTGAATTGCTCCTTTTTTAGTCAAAGTAGAAAGAAGCTAGAAGGACCACCAAGAAAAGTACATTGGCTAATGTAATTTCGTCTGTATGCAGTAAGCTCGCGTGCCTTTTTCTTTCTTTTCTTGTCCTTTACTATTCTATCTCCTTTTCTGTATATTCGTTTTATCCTTTTCTCTTCAATCCTTTTTACGCCCGTCGACTGGTCCAAAATTTATTTTTCTCTGCGAGAGCTTCGCAGAAACCGTGCTAAACTCTCAAGACCTAGTACAGATTTAAGCATACCCTAAGGTTGCTTTCGTTTGTTTTCTTTTTCCTTTCATTTCTCTGCTCTGCGCTATTTTCACTTATTTTCCGGCTCTTTCAGTCGTCGTCCATTTGTTTATCATTTTAACGTTGCGCGTTTAAGTGAATTTCGGTTAGAATATCTGCCGAATTGTTTCGATCGTATTTTCTGATTTACCAGCAATTGCAGTAGCTTTTTGTAGTGAATCGCTCACCGAGCGATTGTTACGGCTATTGTGAATGACATTTTATTCACCAACAATTTTTGCCGAATAAATAAACTCTTATAAATACGAAAAACGTAGCCGGTAACAATAATTCTCGTGCGACATATTGAAAAATATTCTTCGTCGTTCAATTATTAATGAAAATCAATGAGAAAAGATTTACTCTCTATACATAAAGTTACTGTCTATATTAATATTCTCCTGTTTGATTTATTTTCGTATACCCAATGAACAAGTAATTGTACAAACTAAGTAATATCATAATAAACAGTTGCAACAACAGATATATAATACACACAATAAAATATTAAAGAAACGAATTAGTACAGAAATGTGTTGTTTTCATTCTCCTCTGTATAATCTGATAGAAACAATTAAATTATGTAATAAATTTTATTGAGATATGTGTAATTTTGTGTGCTACACTAGATTAGCCGCGTAGTAGTGACACACATATATGAGTATGAGTGTGTGGGAGTATGTGCGTGCACAGCGTCTCGTAAAACAAAAGAATCCAACTGTTCCGTTGGTAGTGTGGTATAGAAGATGGTGAGACAAAGAGAGTGCTGAGACGCGTGCAAATATGTATCGACAAATATCTTGTAAATCACATGTTAAATAAATCTGAAACTATTTTTATATCAATTCCAAGTGCAATCTAAGTGTTCCTATACGTTTATTTCGGCGATTAAGATGCACAATTCTCAACAAATTTATTGTTTCATAAAATTTCCTTCGAGTATGGTAATACATAAAACTATTGTCCGTTAAATTTGTTTCCTAATAAACTTATAAGGAAAACTTATAAGGAAGTGGTGCATAAAATGCACCAATATTTTACAGTAAGAATGAACAGATATGTGTCGATTTTTACCTTATTTTTTAAACAAATGAATTTCTTTAAACGTCGATTATTTAAATAAGCCGCTTGCTTAAAAACAAGCAATTTTTATGTATAGTTGGTGTCTTCGAACCTAATGATTTCCGAGATAATCCGTGAAATATATTTCCAACCGCAAACTTCTGTTTCCACACTTTTGACACGAATACGTGTTAAATATTTTTTCACGAACCACGTCATACATAAGTTTTCGCTTGAGAATGTTGCCTTATTAGACGAGTATCGTATGGCAACCGCGTGCAGATAATTATCTGTCTTACTTCGTTTTGTCTACCATCCTTTATTTCAATTTACTTTATGTTATCGTTTTCACATTGCAGAAGGTACTTCCTTAAGTCACTCCGTTCTACGGAATCACGATTAATCCGAGCGTGGGTGAAGTAGATCAACACCAAGCTGGTGCAAACTTTTAACTATCAAGGAGCTGGAGCAGGAAAGCGGTAAGAAAGTTTTCGCGGAGTTCGTCTATCCGGTAAGTTTCGAGAGTCCGAGATATCGTCGAGCCATCAGCTGCCCTCCTGCTTCTCCACTCAACCACCTTCTTCTACTGACGCTTCTCCTTTCCGTTTCTTCCCCTTGCTATCGTGTCCTTTGGAAAATTAAATTTGTGTGAAATACCTAGAAGAAAAAAAGCTGTACCGCTTGTCCTTAATGATTTTATATTTCGAAATTTGTAAACTCATCGCCACGAAACTTAATAGATTATTTTATAATATTTCGCTGCCCTCGATTTATTCGAACAATATCGAGGCTTTCTTTTTGAGATCCTTGTTTGCGATAAACAATTTTTATTAATAGAGATTGAACAATTTTTTTGTTTTCTATCACTTAGACGATCGACTTGCACGTTTAGATTGCAGTGCAGCTTGTTTCGAAGAGTCGATCGAACGATATAAAATATGTTCCAGCATTTAAGCTTCAGCTCCTATATTATTTGATTATATTATTGTATTATGTGGAATTTTTAGTTGTATATAACATATCGTGTATATCGTATATTGTTATGGTATAGTTTTTGTATCTCTCTGTATTATACGATGTTTAAATTGCTAGTTCTGTAACACATAGGGGTATGTGGAATTCTTTATAATCCCATAGGAGAGGCGATAAAGAAGTCTACCTGCTTTGCGGTATACAGAAGTTTGTATGTTTTCTTTTAGAAAAATATGTTTAATAAGGCTAAAGATTTGTTGTTATTCTAAAAAATAAATATGCCGTAATAGATATAGATACAGTCGGAGTATTTACATTTCCATGTAAAGAAACTCTTCTAATACGACTTACTTTTGTACCCAACAAATTTATGTCGTATCGAAATATATCATAATAATAAATGTTTATACATATCAACAGACTTTCTGTCATTTAACAAATCTCTCTCAAAAAAAAAAAAAAAAAACGATAAAATTCTCGGCGTAAATGAGCAGTGCGTGGACCGAGTGTTTGAAACTACGTGTTTTTCGATAACTGTCATCATCATCATCTAGACCATCTAGAAATATCTCTGACGAATGCGGAGAGAAGAAGGTAAACAAGAATAAGAATAGTAGAATGTAAAATGTATTGCGAGCCATATACAAGAGCCACTATAAGAGGAGCAGAATTAAATCCTGAAATTCCATAAGAGTCTTGAGAAAGTTAAGCGAGTTCATAATTTCGAGTAGTTACTAAGTATATTAATAAAGAGATATTATTATAATCAAACGTTTGCAATGTGTTACCTTATCTTACTGAACTACCTTCAACGTAAATACCGTCATGCAAGATTTAAAATAATCTTCACATTATAAATACTGTTATTTCTTACTGTTATTCTATTCTAGTAACAAATATCCTAGAGTTCACAAGAATATCCGAGTTACAGGAATCTTACGTTTCTGTAAGCAGGGAAACAATTTTGATAACATTATATAATTTAATGATTAATTTATTATAACTTCGTATTAATTTACAGTGTGCACTTTGTCATCGCAATTATCAACTTACAACTAATATATATTATAGTTTCAAGGGAAGTTTAACCTTGTATAATGCCATGTAACTTGGAAGTTACCCTTTGTGTACACACATACACGTGCTTATATTGTAAAAATTTTCATTCACTTGTATACTAAAATTTAATAAATTTGCTTACTAAACCGATCGATTTATGGCAGCCAATTAATTTTCCGATTCTAGATAACGGTAAAACACCGTAATCAGATGAAATTCTTGTTCTGGAAACTAGGAACGATTAAAAATATTAAGATATTAATGGCCATGCGTGGAACAACGAAAAATAATGTCGAATTAAAACGTAAACTTTCTATTTATTGATATTTATCTTCTAAAAAACGACGTATCTCTAAATCGTGTGAAAAGATCGTTTCGCTGAAATAATTCTTTAAAACAGAATTCCTTTCACAGATGTAATTTAAACAAGCAGACTCGAAAGTAAAATAATTGTGGAAATTATACATATCAGTCAAAGTTAACTTTTGCAAATGGAGGTTTTTAAAAGTATTCCATCAGCGTACACATTCGAGGAAGAAAGTAGGAACTAAATAAATAGAAAATATTGATATAGAATCTGAGATAGCACTGGATCCGCGTGCGTTATATTTTATGTGTAAAAGGGTTTTGATGCACGTTTTACTATTCTCCGATCAAACGCAAAGAGTGCAAATATTACCTTTCTATGGACTGAAATAATTGTGTTCGGATATAAGAATACCAATATGCGTATTATTGCATATGCATTTTATTGTTTTTAAGAATATTACAAATCTTACATTTTTACGAAATACCAGCTTTAAGTCGGCCGTTGCCTCGTCCGTATTTTTCTTTCTATAATTTCGATAGCACAGCTACCTAACGATACTTTGTATTAAATTTTGTATCTTTTTCCTCCATATGTGATAAGACAACGTACAATTATCCACGTGAGAAACAATTATCGCGTAAATCTACACCGACACACTCTGAGGATCGTCCTTGGGCTTTGTTAATTGCCATTGCAAACAAAATTTTTACCGTTTGATATTATGAATTAGAAAGGTATATCCGACGGAATGATAATGAAAATGTTAGTCTCAATTATACTATTTTCGAAAGCTATCAGTTGCGATCTTGTCCCATCGCAAAGTTTCAGAGTATGCAAGTTCCGTAATAACATAATTGGCGCACCAATTTTGATAATTAATTGGTGTGATGGTAGTCCAGGTGGGTTTAAGCGTTTAAAAATTCTCGTGGATAGTGTCCAATGTCATCAGAACTGACGTCGTGTTGTCAAGCGGCATCAGTAGCGTAACTTATCATCTCCACTATTACAGTGGTCAGGCATCCTCATTATCGCGCTGTTGAGCCGATGATGGTACAGCAACGATTCAGTGACGGAGACAACGGAGTTGACTGACATTTTTGTTCCATAAGTTTCCTTCTGTAACAGAGTTATATTAAATAGAGTATAATAAATAAGTAAAAATCTTACGTCTTTATGTATTAGCGTAGAAGTGTAGATTAATTTCGCACAATAATTATCTTATGGAAATTTGTTGGAATTTTATTTGACTATCTCTGGCTTGATAGAAAGACGGGGTTATAGGAGAATTTGAATACACAACAATAGAATTATGAACAAATATGGTAGAATAGTTTTTACCTTTTAAACAAATCAACTGATAATCAGTCAAAGTATAATGCGAAATTGTCGCTCTGACTGTCACTCGTTCGTAACTTTCAATTTCATTTCACGATTATCTTCGACGATTTTCTCATGCGTGCAATTTGCACGCGATAAATTCTAATTAAATGTAATAAATCCGCACACTACTTTTCTCTCTATTTTTTAATTTTTCTTTATTCATTCAAGCAAATTAATTGGACTTTTCTAGGACGTATACATATAGTTACCAAAATCTTCGGATTTAAGCGATTCAATTCATTCTAATCGTATTTGCTCGGTCTTTCCACGTATTTCTATTGTTCGATACTCGAAACTTGTAAACAATGGCTCGCAACAGTTTTATGAAATTTTTGTTCAATAATGATATTAACTACAATTTAACGTAAGCCTTATTTCCTTCAAAATTTTCAACTATTTAGCTTCTGTAAAAATCGTTTTCATTTTACTTTGTTCTGGTAAAAATTACAAGATTTAGTCATTTGGACTACTTCAAGATATTATCATATTTATTAAAATATTTGAATAACGTCAAGTAATATTCGTTTCTCATGTGCGGCCAACAACCTTAAAAAATGATACAAAAAGAAATTCAAATATTAACGATATTCACTTTCGTAATACATATCGATTCTTCTTAGACGTAACGATGAGTTACGCGAGAAAATGTATTTCTATTTCTTCTTTTCTTTTTCGAACAACGCCATATATCTTTTTTATGTAAATCGATTCTTTCGAACATTTTGCGTGTATAAAAGTATGAACGCTTTAAGATAACGTACTCGACAGATTTGTCGAGGATTACGTTTTAGTCCAAAGCGTTGTTAACGTTTGTCAGTATCCTAAACGTTTCCAACGTTGTCGTGTTCCTGCTTCCGATGCGTGAAAGCAAACAGCAGCGAGGAATTACGAAAGGTACCTACTGTAAGTGGAAACAATATAGCACGATCGTAAAATCAACGAAGGGATGAAGTTTACATGTTTCGAGTGCTGAAACATATAATCAAAGATATTATGGGAGAAACAAAGACTTCAAATTCACTCCAGAGCCGTGTAACGTCTTCTATGCTTCAAAAGTATCTCTGATTTTTAACACTTACACGCAGCATTTTTACCCAACATGACTTTATCAATTTTGAATGTTTACTACACCACATGGATTTTAATACCTCTAGGTTTAATGAGAAATTATGAGCAGAATATATATATATATATATATATATATATATTGTAATATATATATATATATATATATATATATATATATATATATATATATATATATATATATATATATATATTACAAACTTATAAATAATTCCTCCAGTTCAAAATTTAAATCGCCTGTACAGTCCTGGATGCGGCCACATCAATGGATGTACCTTTTTAAGCTTTAATTTGTGAGCGCACAATATCGCTTTCACCTTGTATATACATAAAAATTCTTCGCCGAGCAGGTCTTCGGTAGCATTCAGTTTTCGATGGCGTGCTATGTAGATGTATGATATTCTATTCATAAAGTGAATTTTTAATTAGTTTGCTTTATACCTATTCACAAAATAATGGCTAATCAGGAATACCGTGAGTGCAGCGCTTAAGGCTGCTTTCTTTTTCCCGCATTTCTCATCTATAAAATATGTCGCACGCGTTTAAACATTTTACTTGTCACTTTGTGCCACGAGTTGAACAAAGTTAAATACGTTACTAGTACGATTCTATCTCGCAAGAGCGTATTTATTTCGTCTCCGTGAAAATTAAGCTGCATGTAAAAAGCTGCACGGTATAACTATAGACAAAAAGCGATATCCAATTTCCGACATTAACGATTATAACTTGGCAACGTTTCAGCATGATTTCAACCAATATTTTGCATGTAAAGCGAGTATCTTTTGTTCGAATATGATGCATTAATACTTTCAACGACGGAATAAGATTTCCTCGAAGTTTTTACTTCATGATAGCCGTGCAGCTTCAATTGAGTCTGCGTCGCCAAGTGTTGTCTTCTTTTTTCTTTCTTTTTTTTCGTTCCGTACAGATGTAATTTCGATATCTTGTTATCTTGAAGTATACAATAAGTTTGATGGTAGAAACTTCTGCGAAGGGTTGTATACATATGTTTAAATTATCATCGTCACCCCTATATCACCTATTCACTTGTCTAACGCTTTGACTGTTACGCCGAAATCACATGTTTCGCTCAGGACGCCACGGGAGTATTTTTATTATTCAAAGCATATAATGGCAAAATAATAATAAATTGATGATGTAAGACAACATACTTCCCCAATGAACCGTTTATCTTATTGGTCGTCACGGGTGACCACCGTGGCGCCTTGGTAACAGTTGGTAGCGACATATTATAACAAGGCTCGTTTATTTCAACAAACCATTCGCATTCGTTATTTCGTCGTAAGCAAAACGTCTAGAATATACTGTTGAAACGTGTAGAAGACATTAGTAAACAATACTTGCTCATTCTATATATAATAGTAAGGTATGTTCACACTTCTAACTTCAATTATGTGATTAAAAAGCAGCATTTACGATTATTTTCTAAGCTGTGTTTATAATAATATTCGTAGATTACCCCTCAAAGATATGGATGCAAACACAGTGCACTGTTAGATGCAAGATTTGTTCTCTTTTTTTTTTTATTGATGTTCTAATAAAAATGTTTAATTGCTCAATAGGGCACTTTTTATTTCAAAGTATCTTGTATTTATGGGTTATATTCAAAATGCCCTAACTGTCAATTTTCATTCAATTTTTACAATTGTAAGAAGTTCAAGCGCTCCAGTCACCAATTCTATTCTTCTCGATAGCGAAACCTTGTCCGCGAATACTTTGCTTTGCACTTTTGACTTGTCTTTTCATAAGAAATTACCTTTTCCTCTGATACGTCATAATTACAAGGATGTCCTATATTTATTTTGTATAACGTTAATTCATTTCTATTCTGCGTAATTAGTCTGCGTAATTATGCTATACATAGCGGAACATCACGTGCGATGTACAAGCGAGCATGACGCAATTCCTTATGGACAAAATAAAAGGGAAATAAACGGCGAACTTTTCTAAAATTTTTCGATAAAACCGAGTTTTAAAATTACTCCAGTATACTTGGATTTGGCTGATTACCGACTAGATGAGTAAATAACCAGCAGAGATTAATTCTATATGGGAAAATAAGTAAAAAATGTGGAATACAATTTTTCCGTTTAAGACTTCATTTTCAAGAAAATGGGATTTAGTTAAGAGCACGTTTAATTAAGAATCGATTTAGTTGAAAAGGTCAGTTAAACGATCTGGCTTCAGGTCTATATATTATTTTTGAGAAACAAGAGTATTGAACAGGTACATGTTATTATAATTTCGTCTCAGATTACGCACGAATCCCGTACAGACAATGTCATTGATTCGTTTTGAATGTTAACGCAATAAAGCACACGTATGGCGGTGAGCGTTCCAAGTAAATTATTGTGCGATGAGTATTCTGCTGTTCAATTTTAGTGCGGATCGATTCAATGACATCTACAATTAGTGTGTACATTATGATCCGTTCTATTCAGTTGCCCTGGTTGTTTTCCGCTCTAATTGTATTTTGAGTCTTATAATTTAGATTGCATATTGTATAGATACTATAGGCCGATAGATACTCGGATTACACAATTAGTACAACAATGATTATAGTCATCGAATGACTAGCAGTAGCGATCGAATGCTTGGCTTTCCATCATCTGCCTATCCTTTATAATGCTAATTTCCTTTACCAGTAGTATGAGAAATATATACATATTTTTGTATGTAAAGATGACAATACACAGCTCGAATATGAAAGCAAACAACTAAATCAAAACACATTGAATTCTCTAATAAAATTATAATTCGCTAATTGTAAGTTTTATGTATTGGCGATAAGAAAAAAATGTTTTTCAACAGATAATTATCATATTATATGTCTATATATTGTAATATGCTATGCAACAATATATTTATGCATTTTCTCCAAATATCGGATACGCATGTAACATAAAAGACGTTTTACGTTTACGGCTACGGTTTTGTTCTTCGATAAATTTTTTAGCGAAATGTCTTTCATCGATAACTTACATTGGCCAAATAGCCACCTCTAGACGTATTTTAAATATGTGTCTTTTTAATAACGCTTTTTCTAAGATTTTCACATATCTCTTGTATTATTTCTTCAATTTCCTGGTGAATATTGCCTTTTACCTATTCAATCCCGATTGGCCTGTTCGCATTGACTGTTCCCTTTAAGTACCTTCAAAATTAGGCGAAATTAAATTAGACGAGGTTAAATTAAGCGAACGAGGAGGCCAATCAATGTCACTACTGTTTAACGTAATTCGAACGATTCATTTTGATCGCACATGTTGTTACGACAATATGTTGCTGAAGCGGAACGAACAAAGCCTCATGAGAAAATTGGATGTTCTTGTCGAGAATTTTGGATCTTAATAGCCGAAATAATGGTATAGGAATACTAAATTTACACTTGGAACTAATATTAGAATAGAACCTGGTCTAACCTGGTCTAGCACATAAAATTATACATATCTCAATAGTTCTATATTGTACGAGTGTTATTACTAGATTGTGAAGTTTTATACAAATTCATATTTTTTAGAGAATAATTAGAAATGTAGAATCTCGATGGATCGTTTTACCAGTCAACTATTATAGAAAGCACTATACTTTCACTATTTTATATATATTTTCTATATTTAGGAATAAGACAAATTTTGTAAATTTCTAATTATCCTAAAAGATACAAATGAACATCAGCAACATTTGTAATTTCACATTCGTTCGCTTATTGGCACCCGTGTTGCGTGGCGATTTTTCTACAGACGAAACTACGCTGACTATCAAACTTCTCGGAAAGCTCGTCTATTCGAATAAATAATGTCTATAGAAACAATTGACCTGAAAACCGATTAATATTTAACCCCAGTTCAATTGTTCCTAAGGCAATAGAAAGCCTAACCGATGAAACGCGTCTCCTCTCCTCTTCTCGAACATTTTTCCTCCTTTTGCCTTCCTACGGTGTTATTATGCTGAGCTTAACGTAGCGTTATCGGATTTTCCAGAAAAATTGATTTGTCGTGCGATATCCATCTTTCAAGTGGAATTTCGGGTTCTATAGAAAGAGGCATGCGTGCATAGGTTCAGAGGTTCGTTCATTGATCAGAGAGCGTTAGGTAGCATCATGCTGTTTATTTCACACTACACAAGAGGGTATAATAACTTTACAGTAGTTCGACATGGTTAGGCTACATAAACTGAAAGGAAAGTTGGATTTAGTTTCGTGACGTAGTTTATATTCATCGTTTATGGAGTTCACTAATTTATTTTCATATACATATTTATACACATAAGGCTGTAAAGCGTGAAACAACGAAGGATGTTGGAAAAACGAACTGTGTCGTCCTGGCTCTGCTAGAGGACTCATCGCTAAGACTAATATCTGTTTGCCAGGCCCATATCTGTTTTTTTAAACAGATATTTTTTTATTTGTCGCATTGGATTGATTTACTGTTATAAAATATCAATAAAGATTATGTTTTCTCTTAGTCCTTTTTTCTTTAGATTTCTAGTCTTGCCTATAACTCTCATATGTTTTCTTCGACGAGTATGTTATTGTTATTTTCCATCCAGTTCGATTCTTTGTTTCTGTACATGCCAATCGTACCGTTCCAACAACATTATTTGATCTGTTTTGTAGTTCGGTATGTTGCATGAAATAGGGCACGCGTTACTTATTATTGATCAGACTCGTGCCTTTTTTAGCATGTTTGGTGGGATAGAAGAAATCGAATCGGAAGTTCTATTTATCGGAACTGATAGACGAAAGGTGCGCTCACAAGAAAGACCTTTGGTAGAGGTGAACGAAGCGAGTGCCCCTACATACATATGCATGTCTACTTTCAACAGTCAAAGTACGTTAAATTTTCGGTGTAAAACGAACGCACAACCATATATCTTTATGTAGATTGTGTGGATTGAATCTTGATCGTTGTGCGTCGAATTGTAAGATTACAAGTCTAGCTGATGTTATGTATGTTTTTAATAGTTTACTGCAGTCCAATTTATAACTTCTCCAATTTCCTGCCGGTTGCTTATGATTCAACTGTAGATTTATCCGCTACATTTAACTTTCCTCGTGGCTGTTTATAATTGACTTGTAAATTTGCCCGATACTAATAAAGCCTTAAACAAACGATACTTGTCGACTTCCTTTAGACTGTTTTCGACAGTTAAGGTATGGTAATAGACAATTTCTACAGCAGATAGGAATTGTTGTAGGCGCTAATTCTCACCAAAAGTAATCTACCTGCAAAATAAAATTCAGAAGATGGAAACTTGGGAAAGTTAATAGACGTTTATTATCTTTATAAAGTGTCATATATTAGTGACTACGCAAGTAGGTTCACTTTCAAAAAACAGAACGTCTATACTGCAAGTAGCTAGTGTTAAACAATGCCATCTATAAAATCTTCTACGAATCCTGCGACAAATTCTTTACGATTTCAACAGCTACAATCCTTTGTGGAGTTCCTACAACACCAAGGCAAGAAGAATAATCATGGAAAGAATAATAAATTCATCTACACTGAATGTATTCAATACTAATCTCCTTATTTCAGCATAGAATTTTAACATGGCCGTCTCGCTGTAATAAGCTTATCATTATATATACATACAATCCCTGAATTACGTAGAATATTATATAGAACAGGCGATTTATATAACCTATCATTTAAATCCTAAAGATCAAGCTAAAGAAAGATATAGAAATTTCAATAAGCAAACTGCCAGTTGTCTCGTGATATCCGAACTTTAATTTTCTTACTTACATATCAAATCATACATTTCCACCTCACAAATAAGACACTCGATGAACTTACAAAGAGATGTAACGTACCTTACGTGTCTATCTTAAAAACATATATACACTTTGCTATTTGCTACTGTTCATTAAAAGTACGCTTGACTTTACCGAGATCGAGTTTCGGTTAATACTTTGACTGTCACGCCGAAATCACGTGTTTCGTTCAAGACGCCACGGGAGTATTTTTATTATTCAGAGCGTATAGTGGCAAAATAATAATAAATTGATGATGTAAGACAACATTCTTCCCCAATGGGCCGTTTACCTTATTGGTGGTCACGGCTGACGACCGTGGCGCCTGGGTAGTAGTTGATAGCGACATATTATAACAAGGCTTCGTTTATTTTAACAAACCATTCGTATTCGTTATTTCGCCGTAAACAGAACGTCCATATATAGAATATATTGTTGAAACGTGTAGAAGATATTAGTAAACAGTATTATGATTATTTTTATGATTTCGACGAAACATTCGGCTGAGATGATAGAAGTAAAACAAAAATCATGTTTGTGATAAATCAATGGTAGTGGTAGATTACAACAGAAGAAAATGTGCTATAGATTTATCAGGTCAAATGACAGCATATTCTACACCAAATAGAAGAACCCTCAAATGGTATGTAAAATTAGCTTTAGAGTTATTGTTAAATACATCAATTTCAAACGCGATGATACTCTATAAACAAGCAACAAAAACAAAAGTCAAGATATCAGACTTTAGAATGGCACTCGTAATGCGCTTTACACGGTGCCACTCACCAGAGTAGTCAAATATACTTATTCGACAAAGATTGCGACACAAAACTTAGCACGAAAGTTTTGCAGAAAGTGCTATAAAAAAAAAAATGTTGAACAGTTAGGATGAAAAATTGCTAAGAATCGAACCAAAAAGGTGACCACCTTTGTCCAGATTGTATTGATAAGCCACATTTATGTTTAAAGTGTTTTAACACAGTGCACCGTTAGATGCAAGATTTGTTCTCATTTTTTTTTATTGATGTCCTAATAAAAATGTTTAATTGTTCAATGGGACACTTTGTTGAGGAAAATACTAGGTTGGTATGATCACTAGTTCCTACATGCAAAGTTGGTACGACTACTAACGACGCTCTTTTGTTTTTCCCCGTCCGTCACGTGTTAATTATCAGAGGGTATCCGGTGTGTTGTAATGGTTGTACATGGTGGTGAAATACAGAGTATACAAAACTGAGTCTATGTGAATCAATTAAATATCGAACTCCAAAACCTATTTAATAACAAACTTTTTGTTTCAAAGTATTTTCTATTTATCGGTTATATTCAAAAAGCTCTAACTGTCAATTTTCATACAATTTTTACAATTGTAAAAAGTTCAAGCGCTCCAGTCACTAATGACCACCGTGGCATCACAGGAGAAACCGTGGCCGGTCATTTATGAGCAACGTGGCAGTCAAAGTGTTAAAGGGTTGAAATACACCTTGTGTACGTGTGTGTCTATCACCTACTGCACAAATATTGTATACATGTCCACTTCCAGAAATTTTGAGATTTAAAAATTCAATGGTTCTTCGTACTTAAATGAAAGTCTTTCGCATTGTCTTTATCTTGGTCGATGCTATTATAAAATTGCTAGCAAATTCTGCATCGATCCTTTTTAGGAACATAAAACGAGCGACAAAAGTGGATGATTGTTCTTGAAAGTGTATGCTAAATACAATAAACGACTATATTCTTTTTGGCAAATTATTTGTGAAGTACCGACGATCGTTCAGGTGATCACGGACTAGTTGTCCACCTTTTCAGAAGAGAAAAGGGGATAATGTTTCGAATATTCGATAAACACGCGTATCCTGGCAGAAAATCAAGAAAATTGGTCCACAGCGATACTCCGGATATCGATCAATTTCTACTTACTTCCCATTCCCTACCATAGTATGTAGGATCTTCAAAAACACGTAAAAGGGAGGTTTTTGACAAGAGGTCGTAGAACGTGTCACTTCGATTCGCTGTACATTTTGTATATAGCTATATACTTGTTGCGTAGTTAAACCTTGTTAAGCTGTAAAACGTTGTACCTGGAGTTGTACCAGGTGAACGAAATATACTTCATACGTTGAAATAGGAGGTTTCGTTCATACGGTTTCCAATAAACTTCTATAGCAAGCAGCAGTTTTAAAAATAAGAACATGACGTATAAAAGTCATTCATGACTACATTCTCGGTACACGTGATCCTCTCTTACGTGAAATAATAGATTTATTATCTCCGAATAAAGGAAATATCGTACTTTAGCAGCTTAAATCTTTCTACTGCTGAATATACATATACGTATACGTATATTTCTGCGACAGGACGCTCTGAATAAATTTTGCGATTATCATTACTCGGCTTCATTTAATAGAATTCTTGGCCTAGATGATGTGCGAAAGCAACGTTCAGATGTCTTGGAAATCCCCTTTCCTCCTACGAAATTAATTAAAACAGATATTAAATAAGTTTTATATTTCTAAGGTAATATCTTCAATAAAACATTATCGATTAATCACAATATACTCTATGTCCGTGAATTTGATATCCGGTGAATTTATGGGTTCAGCAGGGCGGACGCGCATTTCACAGAACGTATTATTATAGTTTTAGCAGTGAAAGGGTTAATATCAAAATTACTATAAGGCAAAATCTTAAGGGCAATAAATCAGTTCGACCTGTATTAAATTATTTATTAATTGTATAGAATGGAACACGCTTCAAAGATTTTAATTATTTCGACACATATTGTCGAAATCAATGTTCTGAGTAATTTCAGGTATATGACACATGTATATAGTGATGTAATATGGCTGTACGTGTAGAATGGCTCAGCTAAATAAGATTACGTAAATATTAGGTCGTCCAAAAAGTTTCTTTCGTTTTATAAGGAAATAATGGATGCACAACATTTTCCGTTTTATATTATTTTATCGAATTACGTATGATCCATTTTGTTCTATCAAGATAAAGATCACAACGTTTGATAGATTAGGTTTCATGTTTCATTGTATAAAGATGCATCGTTGTAAAAGATGTGTCTGTAAAAGAAAGACACTTTTCGGATAACCTAATAATTGCTTTATTTGTTGTCGTATGATTGTGATACAACTACTCGTTTCGTTCACATTGATTTAAGACACCGTAAAGTCAATGATGAATAGGCTATCTTCTTCTGTCACAAGTTCAACATCGAACTTCGAACTTTCACGGTAGTGAGATATTTTGATATTGGCTTTTCAGGATACGCAATCACGTTTTGTCTTTGCACTTGCACTTTGCACTTGCATTCCGGGCCAACGTTTCGTAGACATTGCAGTCTACTTCTTCAAGGTAGACCTGAAACTGAGGATGTCAGCCCTCACTGTCTCCATTTATACCGCGCGATGTTTCGTTTGGCTGATCAAACTGACGACTCAACTCGGAAGTTCCAACCGGATGCTCAATCCGGACGATCTTAGCGGAAGTTGTTTAATTTGATTGGCCAATCCAATAAAAAAATCAGAATGAAATGTTGCCAGCTCGGCTTGATGTTACGCTGTATGTCCCTGTTCGAATTATTCGAATTGTCCGATATTTCGATCGCCTCGCGGTGTTTCCTGGCGAAGTATGTGGCTGTTTTCGCTATTATATGTATTTTTACTTTGTTGTTTTTTCGAGGTATACGGTGTAACTTGTCTCGATATGATGTTCTGCAAGGGCTGATTCACCGAAATGCTTTAAGCGAATTTTGCCCTGCTGTTCCTTCGTTCTTTGGCCAACCATTCTCGAAAAATGAAGTCTACCCTGAAGAAGTAGACTGCAATGTCTACGAAACGTTGGCCCAAAATACAAGTGCAAAATCTAAATATGATCGCTTATTCCAAAAACCAATTTCAAAAGTTCATTATTGTCCGTATATTCATTAGCGTTAACTTAATTTTTATTACAAAAGGAAATGGTCTTCATTCTTTTACTTTGTTATTCCGCTTCAACATTAGAATTAATTAAACGTTATTTTTTGCATTTTTCTGCTTTTCTTGTATGTCTGCCAAATCTTTATAGGAAAATGACTATTCTGTATGGGTACCTTTTGTGCTTTATTTTCTATAGGTAGTGCATTTTCTTCCTGTTTTTCTTGATATTGCTCTTGAGAATGGCTCTTAAGATATGAGAATTTATGGACGATATGATAGGGGAAAGGAGGTAATCAGAGTAAAATTCAGAAAAAGGAAGCAAAAGAAAATGAAAGAACAAAAAATGGGCCACTAAAAGCTTCAACCTTTTCAACTTCAGTTTTTAAACATTCAATTGCAGTTCTTTGCCAAATTTGAAAAATTATTCATCATCCTGGGGACCAAACGATTGTAGCATAATGTACACGTATATTATTTTACCAAAATTAATTGATATGCTTGATGTTAATTATATAGAACATATTAAATTATAAAACTATTTATCAAAGTTAAAAATCTTGTGAGCAGTTAACGCCGATATAAAAAGAAAGCTAAAAGGAATTTGAAGTTGATGTACCTGAATTATAGAGCAAATAAAAATGATTATCAGAAAATTTTTAACTATCTTACTAATTCTTTACTAATTGTTTTACTAATTAAGCTACTAATAAAGTTCTGGGTTTTTTTTTAAATTACAGGAACGAAAAACAGAAGAGATGTAGAAAGAAAGACACTATATTCATCAAAATATTTACTTTCACACAATTACTTTTATCTTTTCTTCGTAGAAAACACGTTCATAAACATCGGTTTTATAAGACACAATGCAACAAATCTTAATAACATCACTTCAACTGCAGTATGCGTTAGGATTATTAATAGTTCGAAGGAATAATGAAGAAGAAAGAAGAAGTAGACACGTACGAAGTTTCCACAAGTCTGAATCTTGCATTACATATAGGAAATGCGGTTTCGTGTTATCGTATGGAAGCGAATGGCTTTGTGGTTTACCAACGTTGGTTATTTTTCCACAAATGCTTTAAAAAGCCGCTGTAATTGGTCACGATAAATATCCACAGAAATGGACAATTCCAACTGCAATCGCCAACATACTTTTCTTTGATCTTTTTTTAAACTAAAACACTAAATAGACAGGCTGTAGACGCACTGTTGAATGCCTAATGTTCTTCATTTTCCAAAATAATTTTCCACATTAAATTTCATAAAACGGTTATCTAAACTCGTTTTCTATTAATGAAAAGATAATTGCGTACGATAATGAACGAACGAATATAATAAAAAAATTATTTCTTCAATTATAAGGTACCATTAAATTTCTAAAACTGTCTTTCTCGAAAATGCTAAAAATGGATTTGTAACATTCGTGCAATAGGTCATCGATATATCATGTGTTGCTTCTTTATAATTAGACGTTTACCTATGAACACTTTAACATAATATAGATACTTACAAAATGTGCTATATAATATATATTGTACGATATAACGCGCTATATAGTACGCTTCACATGGATGATTCACTCAAGTTTGAAACGGGTCTTATCTCGTAACGTCTATAATGTAGCGAAGATGTAAAGTCAATCAGACGTCAAAATTTATGTTAGGAAATTTACATGCGCTATGTAGCTGCTTCCTGTGTAGTTAGCCTGTTATCGAAAAACTTGGAATAGTGCATGCGAGCGCAGCGTCAATCAATGCCACTACTTGATACGTTCATTTAAGATCTGGCTATACCGTGAAATTCCCCGTACATCTGCCTCGCTATCTCCCTTTTTCTTCAACATTTCAGTGCGTTGAAACAACAAATACCTGTTGTTTGTCAATCGCTCATGCGTATTCGCTCCGTACAGTTCTGATTGCGATTTTCACGCATACAGAAGGTTGTGTAATTTCATGCTCGGAATAACATCTCAAATTCCTGGATGCGAGGAATTTGCCGCGTAAAGTCCGTAAACGGTGGTAGATCGGCACTGCCTTCATCTTGTGTAGGAACACCACCGCGAGTATTTACTTATTACTTCCAGTGACCGACGAAGGTGATCAACAATTCAAGACCAGACTGCGAGCAGGCACATTACCATCGCTCGAGACTAACAATAAGAGCGAAAGTGAGATTTGTAAAAGCCCGTCTCACAATTGATGTATTTACCGCGTCTTAAGCCTTGCTGCCTTCTCTGAAATCCCATCCCTTAGCGATAAGTTTAATGGACCAAAATATGCTGTATAATTCTAATTTGTCCGGAAGAATAGTTAGAATTCCGGAAGAGTAGATGAGAATAATATCAACAGTCGTGTTTTTTTTTTTTTGAGCAATTCCTTTTTAATTTTAAGTAAAATAAGGGAACAGTTAAGAACGCTGTAAAATTTTATATCGCTATATCTGGCTGTAATTAACAAACATGTGCTGAACGTGATACTTCAGAATACAAAATAAATCTGAAATTTAATACGCAGATATGCTACTTATTATTTTAAGAGGGACAATAAAGTTTCAGATTTATCTTTTTCCGCAGCTGCAAGGAAGGAAGGCGCAATTATAAACATTTAAGCATAGAGGAAGCGTTTTGATAGCCTCAGATAGTTTTTTTGTATTTGAATAGGAAAATATTTTCTTGACTATAAAAAATATCTTATCTTTGTTCCAGAGAGAAATACATTTCCGTTGAATTTGGTGACTGGATATTGATAATTCTGAAATCCCTTTTAAAGCGATATTCAGAAAGGAAACTTCCAGAGTCAGCACTCGAAAGAATTGAATATTCGTTGCCATCTAAGCTGAACTTTTATTATATTATATGATGATAAATTTGTATTCTTTATATCAGCGAATTAGTTAAATGAATTAAACGATTACGTAAGAATTAGGACGACATATTTGCAATTCATTTAAAATACGAGTTACTTTAGAAACGAAATATTTTTATCTAGGTTCAATCAAGTTCTGTTGTGAATTTATCTAAAATTAAACATGTCATTTCTCGGCTTAGGCCACAGATTTTGAGAAAAAAGATACACACGACCGACGATTAGTTTTGATTTTTGATGTGGCAAACGAAAATGTACACAGATTATTTCACAGGAATAAAGCAAGTAAACATGAAAATTTTGGGATAATAATAGCTTTGAATTTACTTTTTTACAATATGCATGAAGCATGATTATTTTATTTCCCTACGTTTTAACGACGCGCTGTTATTTTGTTCGAAATGATTAGCTCCAAACCGCTGTATGTCACACATCTGTCTAAACTAATACAACTCCCTAAAATGTTATTTCAATTATATTTAGATGAGACGATTGCTTTCAAAAATTTATCTGTCCTACATTTTATTTTCATTTGTACATTTGTATTTTACAAATATGCGGTAACGATCAAGATTGATACTTTATCATTCCTGTTCGCTTATTGTCGTTACTATCGTTCAGTGTGTACTAAGTAGTTTTTCAATACGATACTATTCATGAATACACAGAACACACAGATATGATTCTTGCATTTGCAACATGCGGTGGCAACTTCATTGGCATGCGCTGCTCGTTCTTACAATATCCAAATGATAATATTTATCGCGTTTAGAGAAAGAGAGAGAGAGAGAGAGAGGGAGAGAAAGAGAGAGAGAGAGAAAATTATGCATTTCGAGGAGATTATTTATTACTTCTAGCTATTATTAATTTATTCATTACGATGTATAAGTTTACATAAAAAGTGTTTCATTGAAAATATGTCCTAATATTACCTGCTTAAAAGATAAGCAAGATGATTAGTAAGTACTAGGAGTGTTTTTTATTTTTAATAAGTTTCAATACGGGTATCTCCTGTACAACGCAATTCCCATAGAAAATGGCATGTAATTAAAATTATTAAATACAAGTGTTTTTCATTTGAGTAAGCACATGTATTGTCTCAGTTTGCACACGGGATTTTGGAATATTGAAATTTTTATTTCACTTTTAGCTCGTGGAATAATAACCCTTTGCACTCGAATGTTTCTTGCTATAGGGAAGTAGCAACGTTTTTGATAAAAGGCTTTTCTGGTAAAAAGTCGATGATATTTTTGTTCAACAACTGGCGTATATAGAAATCATAGATAAATTAATAAAGCTCAGAAAATTTTGCCAGAAATTTCTCGTTTAATAGTTTTTAGCAGCGGTGAAAAACAGAACAATATTAATATTAATATGCAATCCTTTCGATTAATTACTGATTGCTTGAAACCATATCGTAAAATATGTATTGCTTAAAAATTTTAGAAGCTAATCCTATTTTTCATATTAATTTGCTAATCCTAATTTCATATTAATTAATTAATCATATTAATTTTCTTTCGTATAACATGGATACACATAGCATGGCATTTTTCCGGAACCTAACTATTGTATAGTTATGCAGAAGATGCCTGTATTGTACATAAGTATGATAAGTACATTTGGACGTTTAGCATCATGTATTTATTATTTGTACTTGAATATTCGCACTTAGGAAGTTATAAATTGTTGATAGCGTTTTCTTTTTTATCCTAAACAACATTGTGTTCTTCATATTAAATTACGAACTTAATAAATTAGGTCTCGAACGTGAAAGGAATTCTGCCTTGTATTACAAATGCCTCTTACTGATTGTATTTCCCAAGTATGCGAACATTTATGTAATATATCTCTATAAGTAAAATTCAAGCGATGTTCAATCTGCAGTTCACAGTGACCAGAATAGCATTTCATCGTGACCTATGAAACATTTATAGTTGGTCCAAAAAATTTCTCACTTCCCGGTGGAGATGTACTGAAATTTCATGGTGAAAAATTACATTCTGTTTTATTCCGAGGAATTTCAGCTATTGTCCTAACAATTTAGGGAACTTGAAGCGTAAGAATTCAGAAGAAGAAAAAGAGAAAGCTAAGATACTGTCAAGAACCAACCAACCAAATCAACGAAAACATTAAAACTCTAGCTGTATCGAAAATGCATAATTGAAATAACAAGCGAGTGTTCTAACGTCCATCAACATGTATTGTAGATGTTATGCATCGCATTTCTTACGAAGCTTGCTTCGCTTGTGCACAAAAGTCTGAATAAAAATTGTCTATCCAGAAGGATTTGTTGCAGCAGTTAACGAAAATATGCTATCCGTAATGTGAAGTCTCTTGGCATAAGTCTACGTACTCCGAGGATATGATATGAAGCCATGTCATCGTATAGGATATGACATACAGTAGATCGGCCAACGTCGTGCCACGAAAAAAGATTTTTTACGATAATTTGATGTTCACCAGTTCCACTTTATTATTAGTTTTTATCCGCTTACAGCAAACTGATCGGCTATCGTAACAATCTTTACAGATTGTGAGATAACTTCGATCAAGAAGTGTCTGCTCCACCCTTTGAATAATGCATTTATGTGTGACCTGTCAATCGATGTTCTCACTGTAACGTCAAAGGTCGATACCGTTCCTGTATCATCGACGGTTACCGCAGCAGAATTCATTTCAATGACATGATACGATTTCAGTGCACGTAAATATGTTTCGGAATAAACTTTTGATTTCTCGGCTGTGGCGAATTCACTTTGAGCTTCTCATCGATATTTTAATCGAAGCTTATGCGATACTAGCTGCAGCGGCCGCCGTTGCTTGGGGAATATAGTTATTCCGTATGAATAATAACAATATCCCAGATTCATGTACACGTAAAGAAAAATTGTTTATATATTATATATATTATATTATCGAAGACAGCGAACCGAGATATCAAAGTAGGTAACAAAATAAGTAACATAAATAAACAATGCCATTAAACGTGACAGTAAATCAAAATACATCAAAGAAGTCATCAATCATCGATGTTCGCCTGACTGGAACTTGCAGCCTATTAGAGATATCTTTACTGTGGTCTTGCTATTTACGTACCGATGGCCAAGTGGTTCATGCGCATTTGAGTTAGCGGAGAAGCGAGGATGGAGGCAGATAAGGACGTACAGTACGTTAAATATACCTAGAAATAGCTTTCACAAGTTTTTAATCATACGAACGTGAGCTAAGCGAAGATAAATAGCCTACGTTCTAATCCGGTATCTGAACTATGCTTATGGCAATTTTGAAGCGAATCGGTTCGGTAGTTGGGGCATTATCGAAGGGTAAACATTTAAGAATTAATCACATTCATATTTAAATTCGTGTAATTTTTGGTATACTAGTACTATAATGAAAATTCTGTTTGGATATTCTTACGCGATGGAAGGGCCATAGTCTCGACTACATATATCTCGACCATAGTAGTTTCGACTACATTGCTTACTTCCAACCGATGTACATATTTCACGAAAAATGTTAAATACCCTAATTATATTGTGATTCGAAATAGAAAATTAATCGAGTGAATTTTATAAAATGTACGTTATGTATACAACGAGTAACTCATTCCAACAGACAGAGTCTGTTCCCGGTCGTTCGAGTACAATTAGATAAGAAAAAGACTCGAAGATCTGATACTTAAGCTGGAGAAAAAACAAAGACAAAACTAGCCCTTTCGCTACGAACGTCGCCTATAGGCGGCATCCGCGTGACGGGTGCCACCTATAGACGACGTCCGCGGGATATCACTTAACCATGAGCCCCGCGCAACATACGAACGCTTTCCGTCGCAGTGCTCCGTTCAGTACCGCTATTTCGGCGGCACTGTGGCCCGTACAGCGGTATCATTCCGACGGAGCACACTGCCGTAGCGAAAGGGCTAGGGAACATAACAGGGGTTATTACTCAACAAATTTCACGACAAAATTTATGAACTCCTCTATGACATTCTAACGCAAATAAGTAAAGAGGAAAACAGAAAATGAAAAAAGAGTGTGTTTCTTGAGGAGCCTGCTAGTGGAATAATCAGCACTAAGACATCTAATAACGCCTTAACACTTTGACTGCCACGTTGGTCATATATGACTGGCCTATTTTTAAATTGTAAAAATTGAATGAAAATTGACAGTTAGGACATTTTGAATATAACCGATAAATACAAGATACCTTGAAATAAAAAGTATTCCATTGAACAATTAAATATTTTTATCAGAACATCAATAAAAAAGAAAAAAAAAAATGAGAACAAATCTTGCATCTAGCGGTACAGTGTATTTACATCCATATCTTTGAGGGGTAATCTACGAATATTATTACAAATACACCTTAGAAGATGATCGTAAATGCTGCTTTATAATCATATAATTGAAGTTAGAAGTGAGAACGTACCTTACTATTATACATAGAATGACCAAGTACTGTTCACTAATATCTTCTACACGTTTCAATAATATATTCTGGACATTTTGTCTACGACGAAATAACGAATGGGAATGGTTTGTTGAAATAAACGAGGTCTTGTTATAATATGTCGCTATAAACTGTTACCAAGGCGCCACGATGGTCACCTGTGACCACCAACAAGATAAACGGCCCATTGGGGGAGAATGTTGTCTTACATCATCAATTTATTATTATTTTGTCCTTATATGCTTTGAATAATAAAAATACTTCCGTGGCGTCCTGAGCGAAACATGTGATTTCAGCGTGGCAGCCAAAGTGTTAACCCTCTTTTCATGGTGTACTACAGGGACAGTATGCTTTTTCCATATGGTGAAACTCGCCACGAGTATCCACTTTAGGTCGCGACTACACGAGCGTTAAGCCGACGCGACGCTGCGTTACATGACCTGCTTTGTAGAAACGTATACTACTATTAGTAGCAATGAATACATTACAGATTGCTACACACAAGCGTCGTGGCACATTTTGCGTTGTTTGAGTCTATGACGCAGAGACACAACTGGCAACTAAGTGTTGTCAATACTACCTAATGACAAAATCCGCAATCACTTAGTTGCCAGCCCAATAGATAGGGCGTAACAGTACTTCTTTCCTTCGTTATAATATTATTGTATAAATATTATAAAATATTGCTAAATATTATATATGTATAAAATAGCGGGAAAATAGAAACGGGAAAAATGCAAAAATCCTTTTATTAACGCGTAATCAAACGCAATATGAATGCGATTGTTACAGGCGCTGCGCAATCGGTACCAATTACCGAGTGCCGACATTAGACGGTACTGCTATGCACGACTCATTACATGGATGCCGACTATAGTTGGCATTCGTATTCACAGGTCGTAGCATGGATGCCGATTATAGTCGACGAGGAATGAAAGGGTTGAGCATCGCGATAGCGGAAGCCAAATTGGAAGATGTATGTGTAGGAAAGGACAGTTAAACGAAGGCTCTCAGGAGTATGTTTTTCGGTTGCATCGCTATGAATACGAGTATAGCAGTGTAGCCTGTAATCAGCACTATAGTAATTTAGGGTTTGTATGCACGTTCGCTGAATCGATCGTTGCAAAAATATTTTAAGAATTCTGTTAATAACTCGACAGCGAGTTTTATATTGTAGAAGAGCATTGATTATCGAAATATCGCTCGAAAGTTTCATGTTAATTTGCTGTCTCTTTCTTGACTATAGACATTAACATTAATCTACATGTAGGAAACTACGTTGTTAAAGATTTCAACTAAAGTGAATCAATGGGCTCAATTAGTTTGCACAATTGTAGCTGAATGTGGAGAAGTACGAAATCCGTGTGGCCGGTTATCACAAAATGCAATTTATATTTAGGTAGGTACCTAACTTCGGTACGACAGAGTAATTCATCTCGGTCGCAACTATGATATCAGTGGTTGGCTTTTCGTTTGTCGTGTAATCGTAGAAAGTGGAATCACAAGGATTTATGCCTCAGCTGCAGATATGTAGTTACGAAGGATATAGATATATTGCTTGACTACTTGTTCTACCAAAGTTCAGCTTGATTAGTATTATTTATGTTTCACCGTAATTTTTATTCCCGCTGTACAGCTAAAATCCTATTTAATCTTTTAGCATGCATTACATATCATTCCATATGTGTTTCATTAATGGAGATTCTACTTTATTTAGACAAGATTTTATCCAAAATCGTGCAGACTGTGTAGGAAACTGTGTAAATCACTAACAGATGTTTAAGCAAAATTTTCCAAACTTTAAACTAATAATAATCTAATGTGCGTTATAACATTACTTGGTACTCCAGGTCTAATTACATAACTTAACTGACAAAGCTCCTTACTTACTTATATAATGTTAAAACATAGAATTCTCAAACATAGAAATTTTCATGTTTTAACATATACACATTCCAACTGATATACGATTTTGTTTATATTTCTTCATATAAATAGTTTTAGAGTAATTTATAGCGATTAAGTTAGATGACTCGCTTGCTGTGTATTTGATTGTAAATGAAATTAAATAATTTACTTATAATGGTATAATTATTGCGTGAATGCATATTGTTTTCTGTAATGCTATTCGTAACCAAGCGTTAAGCGTGGCGTATCCAAGCTAAGCTCCAAAGCTTATTGTTAGGCCGCTTCTCCCTACTTCCACAAGAACCGGCGTGCATTCTACGCGAACGACTTTCATGGAAGTGCACGTAGTGTAAATGTACAGGACAAAGTAGAAATCGTAATACGACCGAGAACAGGATGCCTCTTTGTTGAAAAGTAAGTAAAAACTTTGATAAGAGATTTTATTGTCCAAAGCTTCGTTCCCTAGAAAATCAATTCTGAAAATTAATTAGATACACATACAGCTCAACAAATAACTATTATAATTAATAAATTATAATTAATAATTTCGCTGTCGCGTTTACAAATGCGAAGTTCTACCAATAATGGTCCTTCATATGATCTGTATATTCACGAATACAAGTTCCAAAACGCAGATGTCCATTTGAGAAATTCGTACAATAGATGGTTACTCTCAAGAGTACTCTCAAATTGTATTGTATATTAATCGTATATTTGAGAATATATTCGGCAATTTTGACCCTTAGATAAATTATAGAAAACTTGCCGAGAGCTTCGACAGAACTTGCAGAATCCACTTGAGATTCGCTTGTGCCTACTTTCTGTAGTTTGCGTTTCGAGCTCACGTTTGAAGTTATACGCTGAGCCTCGCAAAGTCACAAAGGTCGGAGCCTCTGACTTCAACTTTTCAATTCCGATTAACTAGCGGTTTTAGTAGTTTAATAAAAAGAAAAGAAAAAAATATAGCAAAGACCATAGTTTAAAATTTTTTAATCCTAATTTTTGAACGCAACAGATTAATTTCTACTAATAGGGTAATTATTATTATACAGTAGACAAATATTTTGTATAGTTTTAATGAAAGATTGTAAGTAGAATGTTGATCCATAAATAACTTTTGTAGCCTCAGATCTTCAATGCCTTTATAAAATACGTTCTTAAAGTTTGATCTATGGTGTTATTTCGTCTTCATATACTAGTACATCCTATCATATTAAGCACAGTAGTGCTCTTTTAGTGGCCGCAGTTTTAATCCAGTTAACAGTTTCGTGTTATTCTTAGCAATTCTTAGAAGTTCGTCTAACAGTCACCATAATGAACCCTACGCTTTATAGTAAGTTACATTGGACCTATATAGTTTGATAATAAGTAGGACACTCGACTTCTCATTTTATTTTGTAACTTAGTTAAATCCCTAATAGCCTGAAATAAGAAAACAATCGGTAATACTTGGAAATGCATCTCACCAAATACTGCTCGTTAGAAGGTAGAGAATAAACTGAAGAGACAAAATAGTTGGAAAAAGGAGAAGCATCCGCGACTTTATCTCTTCGAACAGTGTTCGTAACAAAGTGCCGGACTGCGTACACTATTGTACATTAGCCTGCGATTTATGCGTTGATATTACACGTGTATTTATGTGTTTGCTCTTCAACTTGTTCCTGATCTCATGGTTATGTATTTCAACATCAATATGCTCAATTATATTTCTATCACAAACAGAGCTGTACCGTTAGTAGTGAGATCAGTTAAGTTATGTTACTAGTTAGATTATGATGGTTTCATGAACAATGTTATTAGAAGTACATCCAGTTCTATTTCTACACGATTTAAATTGACGAAACACAGTTCGGACGGCATCTTGTTAAATATGTCCATTTATATTTAACCCTGTGCATTTCGAAACATTATTTTATTGAATTGCATTATAAACTTTTCTTATGTTTTTACTAAAATTTAATTATTGACTATCTGATGCGTTTGTAATCCTATTCTGCATTTTATGGAACAACTCTAGGGAATATATTTCATTTGGGATAAAATAGTAATTTTTAATTCTAAGGGTTTCCTCTAATGCATATCATGCATGCATCAAAGGAAGTGATAGAAAGAGAAAGAGAAATGCAACCATAGCAATCCTGCCTAGTACAGGATCTTCTCCTCCTAATTCTTATTCTGATCGAACGAGAAATAAGGTTTACAGTCGTGCCCGAGTTTTATGCTGTCCTGAATGCCTTAATCGGATGAGATATATCTGGCGGTTGATGCAAGTCATTCAGAGTTGGTTGTCTCAATCTTTATCGTATTCGGACGTGGAATATGCTAATTGGTTCGTGGCGATCTAAAAGAGAAACGTCAAAGTGACAGAGTGCTAAATCTTTCCCAATTGCAGGGTCGCATCGCTTCAAGAATTTTTGGACGAGGTTACAAATATTGTAGCACTTCAACGTTTATGTCATAGCATAAGATGATCGCAAGAGGAATAGTTAAAAAAAAAGAGAAATAGATTCGACGCATCAAAACATACGCTCATAGGAAACCTAACCGCATTAGCGAGATCTTTGAGATTCTCCTAGAACGAAGAAAAATGCGTGACACATGTGTCCAATTTCAGTGGATCAATTCATCTACCCGTTAACTTACTCCTATCCATTCACCTAGAGTGACATTCAGGAGAAGATGTTCCTACTGTCACAAGAATCAGGACAGAGTTTCTACGAACTCATTCTTTTTTACGCGGAGGAAATCATAGACACGCGTGGTAGTGTCGGATTCCTTCCGAATAAAACCTCTACCACAATAGACTAAGTACAATGGAATATATGACAGTGTTTTTGCTGCGTCGAGGGAATTTTTTTCATACCTCGATTTCGCAGCGCTATAGCATAGTATAAGATACACCTCGTGGAAGTCGTACACGATATGCCTATCGTAGCAAAGCTCACTCCTTCAAACTGTAGTTTAATGAATCGATCAATAGATATAAATGCAATTTATTGTAGCATGGCAGCAAGCCTAGGTACACCGGGAGCTGCAATTCGATCAACGCTAAATACCTAAGATCGTTGATTGCAACCTGTTTACGGCTCAGTGGGGGAGTACCTGAATCAGTGTGCTGTTACACACTTTCGGGACGTGTACTACTGAATTCTGTACAGATTGATGCTTGACTCGATCCTGTGGAATCTACCATACGATGCAGTAGGCTTGTTGCGAGCAACCGTCTCCATATTTCTGGATGAGCAGGTGAGACTTACGTCAGGTTAAGAGATCGAATGAGACGCTAATTCGACGTCCATTGCTTGGCTCGTTAGGTTAAGTATCAATACTTGCCCACCTTCTTTCCATAAAGGGAAGTCTTCTCAGAAAGAATTCTATTAAGTTGATGTACGATTTTCGTCGTCATCTTATCGCACTTTAAATTAAAAGCATATTGATTGCATTGGAGTAGCCGAAGGTACATCAGGAGCTGTACTAGGACGGACCTGTACTTTGCATGTAGTGTGTGTGTTTTGCGTGCGTAATTTCATCTCAAGAATTTTGTGAATTCAATGTTTGAATATCTTTAATTGTCTTTAGAAATCTACTAGTAATATTTGTATTAATATGTAAATATAAATAGTTTCGTGACAAAGTGTGCTTTCAGTTTCTTTGAGAAAATGCACGAAAGGTGTATATAGACTTTCCTGACTGACTGTATATCGATAATTAAATGAATTGCTATTTATAAAAATAATTAGGAGCAACTTTGATATCTAAGTAAATAGAAGCTCCTAGAATCAAACAATAGTCGCGTCTCTACTGGTGCTACAAACCATAAAAATGAAATCGAATACCTAGGTACTCAATGCACAAAACAAGCAGAAATTCTCGTAAGTATACTCAATGAACAAACTAACCAAGCCGTAGCTATGTTAAACACATTCTTGGAATTCATTTTTACTAGTGTAGGGACTTTTGTGTTTGTTTTATGGCGGTTGCCACGCACAGCATGCGAATGAGAACCGAGTCGATGGAACATGGACTAGGTTTACGATGCGGACGTGACTTCCGGCTATTCGATTCGCGTTAAGCTGCTTACGAGGTAGCACTTTTAATCGACAAACTTTCGTCACTGACTTGTCCCAATAACGATCGACGTACCGTAAACCCTGTCAACCTGGTCAAAACAGTCGAGTACTCGGTGAGCTTTTAAAGTATGTACATCCTTCAAGGTCTCTATCTTTCCTCTTTCCATCGATCCTGCAAGGCGTACATTTTGGTAAAAGAGCGTCCGATTGGACGAGAAAAAGTTACGCTCACATTTCGGTTGATCGTTGATGGCAACGTTCTGAAAGAAGTTGATGAAATCAAAAATCTGCGAGTAATTCTCACCCCAAATCTTGATTTCTTCAAACATCGTTATTATATTGCGGGACGTGCCACGAAAACTTTGGGACCCGTGAATCGCTTCTCATTTGATTTTCAATATATTAGGTTGTCCGAAATGTTTCTTTCGTTTTATAAGAAAATAATAGACACACAATGCTTTTTGTTTTATAATAGTTTATTGAATTATGCACGAACATAATAATAGAAATAGAACGAAATGGATCATACCTAATTCAATAAAATAATATAAAACAGAAATTATTATTCATCTATTATCACCTTATGAAACGAAAGTAACTCTTCGGACAACCTAATATCTCTACCATTAAGCTGTTATATGTTACATTTGTCAAATCTCATGTGGAATACTTCTCGGTAGTATGGAATCGTCCATCCAAGAAATACGATACTCTTATAGAAAGAGCATAAACCAGCATAAACTCTTGCGATTTGTTGCATTCAAACTTGATACGAGTATGCTCATCGATGACCGTAATTATGAGCTTGTTCTTGATGTTCTCAGTATCCTTCTCCTCGCTAATCGCAAGATACGTGACATGATTTTTCTGAGAAAGATCTTAACGTTTATATAGATTGTTCTCCTTTACTTATTGTTGGTATAATCAGTATGAGTGTATCTATTAGGAATACAAGGTGTAATAATATTTTCCATCTTAATGTTCAAATATGGGTGTTCTCCTCGTTTCGTCCCATTCTGAATTGCGCCAATAGCCTTGCTGATTGTCTTGACCTTTTTTGTCGGTCACTTAAATGCATTTTGTGTAATCTAATTGAGGGATGACAGTTTGACATTTTCCTTTTTGTACTTTTCTTCTGTTTCTATGTTTATATAACCCTATTTTATCTTTTTATATATACATACAATTGCACTATTGTACGTAAATAAAATAATAAAAAACCTAATACGATAAGCGTGTCTGTGTAACAAAAAAGTGCACGTAGAATAGATTTAGAATCATGTAAAGAGGTCCTGTAATTTTTATTAAAGAATATCGTTGTATCTCCGTATCCCGGTGATACGTCCATCACTATTCTAATATACATATGTATCTCAAAACCATTCAATAGTATTTTGTCTATTTAATAAACTGCGAAACTCCTTAATTTATTTTATACTAAATTTCAAAATATGTTATAATATCACAACCCCAATACGAAATGTCACATTATTGCTACATATGTGTAGGTACATAATATTGAGCATTCAATTCTTTTTTCTTGTTTAATTTTATTTGAAACGATATAAGACATAAAATACCTGTCACACGGTATTTATCATAATTATTATAATACGATATAATATTACCATTAATTATTATATAAATTGTAATTATTATATTACCGTAGTGTTATATGTCAATTATCAAAAGTAACGTTATCACTTTCATAATATAATTAGCCGACCACATTCAATCAACAAATTAAGTAACAATGATAGGAATTAAAATGACTAATAATAAAATCAATATTGTCAGAGTCTACAACCGACTGAAATTGAAAAGAACAAAACAGCGCTACTTCAGTTTTCTTTCGTTCTCTCGGCTTGTTGTTTGTACCTGTAATTGCATCGTAAAAATCTTGCACTAAGTAATGTTGCAGAAATGTGTTCTCGATGTTACTTTTATCGTTTGAAGAGCTTTTTCATTGGTCTAAAAAACCGATCTTCTTGATTTTGCTGTTTATAAGAGTATTAATAAAATCCACCTGTTATAAAAGTCATACTTATTTTATATAAATGCAGAAATTTGTCTTGCGAAATTGTCCTGGCGAAATTTACTTGCAATTTGCTATTTTTTAGTCTAACGTACCAGTTTGAATTACATAACATCATTTTGAAATACGATGAATATTTTCTACTCAACGGAGTGAAGCAGCTGTAATATCTATTCCTAAACCAAAGAAACATCCTTCTAACTCTTCAAATTATCGACCTATAGACTTAACAAACACTACGTGCAAACTGGTGGAAAATCTAGCTAACAACAGGTTAAAGTGGATGCTTGAACATTACAATGTAATGTTGGCATTACAGAACGGATTTAGGAAATTCCATTCCACTTTGAATCAATTCGTGAGTTTAGAAACAAATATAACCGATGCTTCTTGCAACGAACAACATACCATCGTTGTGTGAATATCGAGACAGCTTATGATATGGTATAAAAATCACGCGTTATTTCTATTCTAAAGAAGTATTGCTTTACGGAGAACATTTATCGAAAACTTGTTGAAAATCAGACAAATAAGAGTTATAGTAAGCAGTGAAACGAATCCAGAACTTGCGTAATTAAAAGTGGGGAGCTACGAGGCACAATGTTAAGTCTCACGATATTTTTCCTCTCTTTGGTAAACAACGTAACGGAATCGGTAGCTCTGCAGTCAAAGCTTTTCTTTATGCTGATATCTATAAAGCTATAGTACCAAAGGCCGTAATAAGATTGAAAATTGATTACGGCTCCGTTGTTTATTCCTCTGCGAAAACAAGAGTCTCGAGCGCTTTGAAGTATCAAATCCATTCGCCATTCTGCTCTCAGAATTGCTACAGCAGCTTACACAACTAGACCAATTACAAATATAATGCATGAAACTTCAGAGTCTTCCCTCCATTCCAGAAGTAAATAGCTTATCATATCTCAAGCTATCAGAATAGCTTAAAAGACTTGTTTTGTTTTTTTTTCAGCCACGTTTTTGAACCGACGATCCGGCGCTGTTCCATCGGAAGGAATAAAAACACGAAAGATTTCGTAGCTAATTTCATGACTATTTCTGTGTCGAGACTTCAGCATTCAGATCTTTTTACAAAGATTGTAACGGTCCTTTCTGTTTCGTGTTTTCAAAACTCGAATGCGTTATAAACGCGATCACTTTGGAAGGGCCATTAGCGACGCGTAATGGTCCAATCGGTGGAGGACCATCTCCAGCCATCTGACTCGATGTTTACTAAAATTGTTAAAATTCGAATCACTTTGAATAAGATTCGAAAGCCCAGAACTCCTGAAAGTCCGCCAAAACTCTTGGAAGTCTTGGAAGTCATTCGCGTAAATGCATTTCCGATATGTTTCTAGATTTCCTACTGCTCAAATTAAAGCATTCGAAATGCTTGTAAAGTATTGATTAAACTAGAGAAGCTTTCAAGACTTGTCAAACCTAATCAAGTTCAAACGTAATATTCAAATATGCAAAAGAAACAAATTCTCTTCTTCCACATATTTTGCATTTCTTTTTTGCAGGGATAAGGGAAATATTCTCCGCGATGGTTTTTTAAAGATCTATTTACGCAGTCTACATCATGCTATCTACATAATTCTACCTTTGATATATCTCGAGACATTTCAGAAAATACGTTTCCAAGCCCAACTTCAAGGACTATTCTCGTTACTTGATCGTGGATTATGAGCCATATTATGCATCTGTAAAATTTCATCAAAATCGACGCGTTATATTCGAGTAATGCCCCTTGTTAGCCGATTCGTGGAAGATAGCGTTGGAACGATTTCATTCATCGAGGCGTAATTAAAACTGCATACAATTAAAACTTCTGGATAAATACATTGCTGGACGAAGCAGACGACGCGACGTCCAATTATACGGCTTCTGTAATACCAATGAAAAGGCGTACTGGATGAATAAATATTCATCTGCGGACTTTCGAAGCAAACAGGTACAATTTCAGCTGCCTTGTGCTCGAGAGTGGCATCTCTCAAGGTAGTCTTCTTGCCAGTTTTAGAATTATGCTCATTAACTCACGTTGACTAATTCCAAGTTAGGTCACTTGGTATTACAGGCCACTGACATCTAATAATTTCACCATTTTCTGTAACCGTTTCTGCAGTACCGACGTACTTACCTATTGACTGTGCCGACTCACTAAAGAATCTCTCGAAACGAGTTAACGATGCCTTTACTACGTCACGTTTAGTCATTAAACCCTTGAGTTCAGTATCCATCATAGCGTGTGGTTGGCGCAGAGAACAACAAAGAAACAATTTTCCGTAACTGCGAAGAACGTGGTTGCAAGCGATGTTAACTGACTCAATTGCGTTGAGGTCGATCAATGTCTCCCTTGGAGTCTCTAAATTTAGCGCGCTACTGTTCTTTGATTACCGAGACGCCTAGCCGACTATTTCATCCCTGTTACAGATGCTTCTCAGAATTGGTTTTAGCCACAATTGATACTAGACCTAAACTCTTCGTGGCTTAATGACTGGAAATTCCCCATGTTGATTATTCGCAAGTCCTTTTTGCAGATTGCCTAACGCAACGAGACTTCCAGACTTTTTCGCCTCATGGTACATACGAACCAATTACCAAATTATTGGTTTGACTGGTGTCATCTCTTTATTTGACAATCCCAGGGAGAAGGAAAGATAGTTAGGTATTGCATGTTTTAAAATTTTTCGTGGCACATTCGATGAAAATCGGCGGTCTAGCATAGTTGAAGCGACAAGTTCTACTAACTGAACGATTTAGCCTTCTAATTGAGCCTGAATCTTAATTGGATGTTGAATTGGTCTTCTATCAAAATTGCGGGTTTGATCGAATATTCTAAACCAAATTGTTTGGATTAACCAAATCGTTGACTTAATCTCATTTTCCCCTACTGCAAGAGGCAACCTTTTGATCGAGAGTTCATTAAAGTTTCTAGTTGGTTAGCTCCGTTAAAAACAACCCTTAAAAGTTCCCTCAGAGACAACATCAATCAACACCTTTGCGAAATCTCTTTGCCAAAGCTTTCGTCCTATCCGGAACGGGGACGAGTAATTATAAGAACTTCGGTATGATTTGTGATCTGGAAAATTCATGACAGTTCTTGACGATTGATTCTTATGTCTTTAGTCAACCATTTTTCGAGTGTCGGGGAATTAGCGTCTGCTGAAACGTCCCAGAAACGTCTGATTTATAACGCATCAATGGGTGTTATGCCAGTGTTCGTTTTCCAATTTTCCTAATACGTTAAGCAACGTGATACAGTGTAACATAAACCACGCTCGCAGCGAGCGCTTATAATATCGATAGCATACTTACACTCCAGTTCAAAGGTCATAAGTTATTATATTTTATCAAGAACGGAAAGAAGTTATTGATGGATTATATCGTAATTATTCGTCTAATTTGATGGTTTATACGATAATAGAAACACATTTCACACTGTTCAGCATATCTGAACAATATAAAAATGTCGTCACTAAAAAATAGGTGCGTTTTGAAATGCATAATATGTATAAAATATCAAAGACGTTTTAATAATAAGAAAGATCTTATGACTTTAGGACGGATGTGTATGTCATTGGTCTTTTACATACATAAAATGTCGATGCCTTAAAAAAGTTTACCATGTATCAAGAACGATTCGCAAAATTTTTACACTAAATTGAAATTATACATTTTATAAAAAGAATTCGTTTTACTTAAAAATTAAAATTGAATCCTGTATGAGAATCGCTTCACGACCAAATTAGTCACTTCCCTGCACGTTGGAATTTTATTCAAATTGTGCTATGTTGTAGTCAATATGAAAATATAAAGGTAGTGTTATGTTACCGTTCTACCTTTTTTACCAAATTCATTTAAGCGATGCGAACCGTTAAAGTTGCGAAAATAATACCTTTGCGGCCAAGATTCAATTTTCATATGGTCTTTATGAGTGGGCATATTCAGAGAGTCTTTTAATGGTTCCGCCGTAAGGATTACCAGAAAAGAGCGGTTGACCGAGCTCTGCACTCACTTGAATCGTCGTATACCGCAGCATTTATCAGTCTGGTCTGAGCGTAATTTTAGTTGTCCACAAAATAGAAGCGCGTAATTCGAAAAGAAAAAATAAAAAAATGTGAAAATATGTTTTTCACATTTTTCGAGACTGGAGCCACAAAATTTGTCAAAAACGAAAGCTTAACGCAGTTTTCTTATTTCCAATATTCGTCTTATCTTGAGTTATAGAATCTCTTTAACCCCATTTGTACTTTATATTTTCATGAAATACGGATTACCCTGTACATATGTACGTCGCTATTATACAAACTCAATTTGTTTGAACAAATCGCAATTAGAGTACTTCAGTTTTTATATGTTGCAGTCTGGCGTATCTCGTACATACATACGCTATTTTGTAATTATTTTCTGATATCTCTAGTGATCTGATTACTGCAAGATCTTGCAAAGCTGAGTTTAAATAACATAAATTTTGTATTCCTGATAGCGGGTCATTAAATACGAACATAAACAGAATCTAATGCAGTTTGTATAGTTTCCGTGAAATGAAGGCAAATGAATTGTCGATAAAGTTGCAGCAGATTGTGGCTTGCAGCGTGCGGTTAACGTTACTAGCTTCGATCGTAGAAATTCCTAACAATCTACTTTGTATACTGGAAACATTCTCAATATGTTTCTCGATATCAGCAATTAAGTCAAAATACATCGATGGCTTGCTGCACAAATATTATATGACCAGTTCCAGCGTTTTCGAGGAAAAGATGAATGCCACATAATAATTAAATAAATACCGTTTGCGTTATACTTATCCTTATGAATGCTGTTATAAAATTGCTTGTAAATTCTGCACTGATTTTTTTCTTTTTTTTTTTTTTAGGAACATAAAACGACAAAGATGAAAATATCTCTACACTAAACACGATAAACAAAAATATTATTTTTGACACATTTACCAAGTAGATGTGAATGTGATTTTTATACAGCAGAAAGGAACAGTCAAGATTTGTTCATTGCACGTAAAATCTCAAACTTCGCAAAAATTCTGTATTTGTGCAGTAAACCACACGTTATGTCAAATTGTTTTTTCTTTCTACTTTATGTAATTCTTCTAACACTGTATTTTCGCTCTATTTGAATTTTGTAGTGTATTGAATTTATCATTCAGAATCGTGTTTATTCCTATTCCTTCCTACAGAGGTGTGACATAAGACGTGTCAATGGAATTTTAAGGTTGGTGAGCCAAATAGAAGATAATCTTCGAATGACTGAAATATTATATTTACTTATTAATACTGCGTTGTCAATTGTTCAACAATTCGTCGTATTTTGCTGTTAAAGCAAGAAATTCGTTGAATTTCATTTTGTATCATTTAATGTACACACAACGTTAGGATAGAAAAACTGTCCTGTATTGATTGTGAGTCATCTTTTCTCAAATTCCTTCAGAGTCATAAGAAATATCAAAAATATAAATTTTTAGTAAAACAGATAAACAATAGCATTTCATTAAATGTAAACAGTATCCGGAAAGTTATGTACTTTTGAGTAAACTTTTTCTGATAATAACTTTTTAATAAACGGCGATCCTCGACTAGAATATTCACAACAGTACTCAGAGTGATGATTTTGACAATTTGTTGAAAAATTGTCGAAATCAGATGTGTCTCTTTCTTTGTAAATATTTGCGAAGCACAACACGATTATGAAAATTGTCTTCGTGAAATTCTTATTTAAGAATCGATGGATTATCGTGGTATAAAATACGAAGAACAATAAATTTCAGTAGTAAACAAACATCAACAACAATTTGACGGGAAGCGTTTTACAAATAAATCTTTGGCGTACTTAAAACCGTTTCTTCTGTCGATTCGTTTGTTTTAATCTTTTAACAGCATCGCTTCGTGTGATTAAAACTAGCAGTAATTTTCGAAGTAATCTTATTAATCGACTAATGTTTTCTGTACTAATCAGTGCGATATGTCGAGTGGAAATATTATTTGGAAATCATTCGACGTGTAGTTTCCCTGTTACTGTTAAATTACACTCTCCATAAGCTAAAAGCGTTTCAAACTTTTTCTCGTTGTTTCTCACGACACTGGTACAGTTTGCTTATATTATTTAATTTGAAGATACATATACTGTCTTCGAAAATGAATGCTCGGAGCAATTATTTTTTTTTCCTAGATCTACTTGTAATCGGATCGTCGAATATGCTCGTGAATTACGCGTATACGAAGCACAGTTACATAGTGCAAATGCATGTATATAAACTGTTGTTATGTTATTACTCATTGAGAATTTATACGCTTGCGCCATTCCGTTTATTACGGCTATTAGTATTGGTATTACGGCTATTCCTGACATTCGTAGAATTTGCTTGAGGCTAATTGTACAAATTTCTGGCTGGTATTAATAAACTTTTACATAGGAACATGGTATATTTAACATAGTATCATTAACTTTTATAATTATCCTATATTTTTGTAATTATCGGAGTAACTGGTAATAGTTCTACAAACATTATTCACAGCCACTGACCATATCATCGCGCTGTTCGCTTCTCTGAGAAATCATAAAACTTTGTTTCAAGTTTATGTATATTGGTTTTATTTTGCTGAGTTTTACACGTCGTATTGGAAGACGAAGAAAAGTCTGACGCTACCATAAAATCACACGAATATTTCTCAATTCGCTAGAAAAAAATTGAGAATTATCTATCAGACGATATTTAGATTCTATTGGAGCTTGACTTTGTTGTAATTAGTAACGGGCCGTTAAACACTTCGAATCGCGTCGGACAGGCGCGCATCTCGAGAATCATTTCAAAGAGGATTCGATACCTTAAAACTCCCGAAAGTCACGGAGGTCCTGAAGATCCTGTTGTCTTTGATAAGTTTTGAAAGCTTGGCGTGTAGTTAATATTTTACAAGCATTCTGAATCCTTTAATCCAAACAGTATCATTGCCATAAAGTATTAAAGAAGAAACAGGAAGTTCGAGATATCAGAAATGCATTTACACGACCGACTTCCAAGACTTCCACGACTTTTAAGACTTTCAGAAGTTTTAAGCTATCGAATCCTATTCGAAGTAATTCGAATTTGTACAGCCTTGAAAAACATCTCGTGCCGTTTTGAAACTAAAGTTCGAATGCCCGTCGTTACCTATAATGCAAGGGAAAGCAGAAAGAGAGTGGAGGAAAGAGAAGGGAAGCCCTGTTTCATCCAGGTCTGAACTTCATCCTGCTGGTGGACTCATCAGGCAAGGACTCCTTTCCTACAGGCTCATGCTTTAGAGTTTAGACATTGGTATAGCGAACACTAGGTCAAAGGATGTATTTGAACGGAAGGGATGGTTAGCGAGGACTTTTGAGGAATTGTGCTTTGGTCTCTGTGCTCTAATGGCGAGTGCAGGAGAATCTATACATTCCCTTAATGCGTTCTAGGAAGTAGGTTCTCCAATAACACTAACAAAGGGAGGTCATGAATTGAACAAAGGTCTTTTTAAATGAGGCTATTCCTAGATTGTATTTTACTAAATGCATAGACGTACTACAGAATATTACGCATGCGAAAATCAGAAACCTTGTTGAATTTTATTTTCATTTCGGCGCTTTACCATTTATTTTATCTAACTACGTTTCTGTGTTGCTTCTTCCTGTTTTTGCCAGGAGTTACTTGTATTAGCTTGTCTGGAAAGTTTCTTTCGTTTTAGAAGAAAACAATAGATGCGAAACATATTTATATTATATTTTATTACACGTATTAATATACTGCACGTAATGCAAAATGGATCATATGACGTAAATTGTAGGATAAAAAAATAATGGGTCAAAAGAATATAAAAAAAAAAAATTTGGCGTGTCTATTGTTTCCTTGTGAAACGGAAGAAGCTTTACGGACAACCTAATACAAAGAAATACGATACTCTGCATGGATATTCTATAACTACAAAATTGTACAGTCGAGAAGATTCAACTCAAAAAAATATTATTCGTAATGTCTGTCTATGAACTTAATCAGCTTAAAAAGCAATAACAACTATGGTGTTTATAACGCAATAAGTGTGCAAAAGTCAAGAACAAAGTAGGAAGCACATTGTCTAAATTTAATGTGATAAACAAAAAATTGGTAAAAATGGAAGGTGAGATTTATATAAAGTTCATAAAAGAAGGACATTTGAGATGAATAAAATCCGTGTGGACTTGAGCGTGTAAATACTTTCAACTCTGTGTGAGGATAGAACGAAGACTTTTGATATGACTACCATAACGGGCTCCGACAATTGCTATTAAACTTACAAATCCGAAGGTACCATATAAGACACCGGTGATCGATATTGTCAGAATTAACTATAACATTTAAATTAAAGAAAGATCCATACAATTATCAATACTTTTAATATTACTTTTGATATTACGAGGATAACACTAATGTAAAATATTAGATGCACCACAAAGCGCATGTTACGTGCGTGTGCATATTATAATATATTATGCTGAGGTAAGCAAGAGCCATGCAGACAAAATTTGCCTCATAGTCAATATGTAAATAATCGAAAAATAAGAGGACAGAAACGAAAGATGTTTAAAGATAGTAGCCAATTCTACGATTATGAAATTCTACAATTGGCCACTGCGTTTACAGAACGAAGAAGCAGAACAATCATCTTTGAAAACATATTTGTTAAGACAATGACGTACTTGTCGCGTTTACGTTCGTAAAAATGACACCAAAGGACAAATTATCCCGTAAAGTATCAAAACGATCCTATTAAACTTGAAATACGTTGAAGAAAGGAAGGTAAACTTTCAGACTAGTTCCTATAAAAGCTACTGTAATATCTTAAATTATTATCTCGTCTCTCAATGGTTATATTAAATTTTCATCTGATTGCTGCATTATGTAAAGATGCTATTATTGCGTAGAGAAAAGAATAAAACCGAATGGACGTAAAATCGATAAAGCGTGCTTTGTTCAAGTACGTACACGTTCACGCGTACACGTTTCCTCGCGCACAAAAGGCACGTTTTGGTTGGTCGAAGAAGCAGAGGCACAAGTAAAATCCATCGATCGATCTTAAAGGTCTACGAGTCCAGCGTTGCTTGTGAATGCGTCCCATCCTTGACCGCGGCACTGGCTTCTCTGATAAACCATGTAATACAGAAAGGAACTCGATGTGGAACGGTTTCGACACAGGCTCCCTTAGGAGACCGCGAAAGCATCTCTACTATTGTACGGCCCGCTATACGAATAGTACAAGCATCCTAATCGTTCTTTGCTTCTCTCCTTAGTATTCCTATCGTATCGCCATTCTGCAATATTTCATCTTTTCAGACGTTTTATGTTCTCTTATGTAAAGATCACTTCTCGATAATCCCTTTTTAACACAAAGTGGAACTAGTGTTGTATTGTGTTTTTGTTAGATACTAAATCATGGAAAATTAAAAATATGTTATAAGTACGATATATGTAAATATTGCAGTACCAATAAAGACACGTTGTTAGTGTAGATACATGAGGATTTAGATTATCATATTTTTTGTTTTTTATTTTCCTGGAGTTTGTTCATGAGAATATTCGGTAAATTGATACGAGTTGGAATGGCAGCTTGTAGGCATATTCCCAGTAGTCCACACTTAGCTTTAGCTTTAGAGTTAAGTTTGTTCGTAGATTATCGAATGTCTTAGTTAATGAGATCATTGAAATATTTCTAGCAGTCTTCCCGGGATAAATGCACGTAGAATATAAATTGTTTGCTAGTAGATGATCGTTGTATAATTATAAATATAAATATGGTGGTAGATAAAAGAAAGTTTATGGAGAAAGAAGTGTAACAGGACACCATAATTTTACAAAGTGAATTTATATTTAATAAGAGCAGTGAATAAGTATAATACATACAGACCACAGAATGGTTGACCGTCATCAATATGGTAAAATACTTTTAATACAGAAGTTACTGAGATTCATAGTGTACCAATTCTTCTTTCTTTTATTCGCCATTGTATATGCATGTGGAAAAGATTTAAGAGTCAAAGTTTTAAGAATAATTAACATTTAAATTAACTTAAACTTTAAATAACATTTCAAATTAATTTAAATTTAATAACATTTGCACACGCACGACGAATACGAGATACAGTTTGCGACAAATTTGTTCAATAATTCTATTCGATTAGAAAATATCATTGAATGAGTTTCTTATTCGTGCCTTATTTACGTATTAATAAAAAGTAAGAAACTTTATATTTAAAAATGGCTTTTCAAGGAAATTATTGGAAGAAACGAGTTAATTTAATATTATTGAATTCGTCTTGGTGCCATCTCTAACATCAAAGAGAAAAGTTTATATCGTTTATGCAAATTCATGTTATGTAACGTTATGTAATTCATTAAATATAAATAAACGTCCGCTTCTATCAAATATTTTACCGTGTGCTTTATTTTATATATCTTTCTATATGACACGAATAGTGTGTACTCTTGCACCTTCGAACTTTTTATAAATGCATAAAAATCCGCAATCTAATAATGCCGTGTGAGAAAGTAAAAGAGATTATAAAATTTTGTCGAAGAAAAAATGTTTTTCTTAACTGTCGAATTATGAGAAATGAAAAGCTCGTAACAGCTGCTGCAGCTATCATTTTATATAATTAAATAACTGTATAACAGTTATTGATTATATATCTTCATACTTCATGTATGTATACGATCTCATAGAATATTTTTTGTTGCATAACCATCGTTGAGTTTTTTTTCTGTTTTTATGGTTGTCTAACTATATCTCCACTGTAATATGTATGTACTGTAATACGTATTTCGTATATTTCATCGTTGGTATATATTTTCTTTCCATGCGTGCTTTATAGCTTGGTTCTCACCGTAACCTCGTTTGTTTCATAAAAAATTTATCTCATTTTCCCACTGTTTCATTTTCTTTGCCAATTTCTCCCGTTTTATTTGAGATGTTTTATAATTTTTTCTTTCCTGCAAGAAACTACGTTGTAATCCATCTTCTCTTTTCACTTTCTTTTTCTGCGAGTCGCATTGTATTCTGCAAATTCTTGAAATTTTTTATCTCTCTATATACATACAACTCTGCTTCGGTTCATTATACTATATATGATCGTTCGATTTTAATCAAGAAACATTCGATAATCTTGTTATTTATTAATCTTTATTAATTCTACGATTTTAACCTCATGTATTAAATCAATCAAGCGATTGGGTTCAGGATGAGACACACGAACTATTGCGTGCGAGTGTCTTCTAAATAAAATAAAAGTCACAAGTGTTACGATTAGAATGAATGGATTAATCGCCGCACAATATTTCCAGAGATGGTAAGTTTTGAAATTTCAAAGTGTGTCTCGTATTCCAAAATGATAAATATTATTCTTGATCGTATTGTTATGTGTGACATACGGTAATAAATTCTATGATCGAAGAAATCTTAAGAGGCTACAGTTTTTGCCAACGAAATTTATATTTACTAATTTAAAATAATACTTATTTGTTAATAATGATTGTAAATGTTGCTATGTATTGACCAAATGTTTGATATCGTTATACGATAACATGCATTTGTTATAGGCATACGTGAATCCTTTGGCGGTAATCTACATCAATAACTTGAAATTGAAGAAATAATTATTACCGTTTATAAATTATTAAAATAAACTTTTAACGTCTGTAAAACATTAATACTTTTCTATAAGAATCGGGAAATGATATATAAAATATTAATAAATACTGCTAATAATATTGTTTTTAAAACAGTTTCTGTCGGATATCCGTCAAATAAAATATTGACAGAATTATTTTAGAAGTGTTATGAACTTGAATATAAATAGACATCAAGTGACAACTATTTGCAGTTAAGAGGCTTAGAGGAAAGTAATTCGTCAACGACCTAGATAATTTAATTTTAATTCAATGCTATTCGAGTTAAGCTCTGCAGCTTAGAGAGCTTTCTTCACTTTGTCGTCGTTACTATAGAGCGGAGGTTCGACAATGGGAGGGAGGAGGTGCGCTGACTGATATTCTATAACTACATGTAAATACGATTAGTTTCTGTAAGAACAAGATGATCTCTCTATATGTGACAATACAGGTAAAAAAAAAAGACGATCAACAAAGTGAAGAGAATCTTGTGCTATATTGATTGAAATTATAGAAGAGATTAGGTGATTTTCACAAGATTGAGAACTGAGCACACCAACCTTACACGTTCACACTTGTTAGCTTATAAACTGATCTAAAAAAAGTTCATTCATTGCAATTATATTTTCTCAGTGAATCATTTTATTGCAAAATAAAACCAAATTTTTCCTTCCACCTGAGTTTCACGTAATTCTCAATAATGAAACTGACTATGTAAGAGTAGTTAGAAAATATAAAATCAATAAAATGACATTATTAAGATACATACATATGCCTCTCATTATCGTGTATCAATTCTCCCATAGATAGGCAAATTCGAGACATTTTGCGTGTTCCATACAATTTTTAACGCGTTCCTCGTTTAAACTGAAAAAAATTAATATTCGTTTTTGTTCAAGAATATAATTTTTATTCACATCAAAGAAATCACTAAAATATTTAGGTTTATACGATCTTTTCCTTGCAAAATGTATCAAATCCGGCCAGTCTTCTACATATATATGATACATAGCCAAATATCATACATTATGTGTCACGTATATATCATATATGATGAGTAACTTATTATATCTTACGTAATGGTAATTGTTGTTAATAATGACCGTAAAAATGACTGGAATTTAAATACATAAATATGATAATAATAACAATAATCGGTCGAAACTAAGAAACCATATCGACCTGTGTGTTGCGTTTAGGATAAATATAAAAAAATAATTATTATTCGCTAGTCGCCCTTCTCTCTTTCTTCCATTTTTCTTTTTGCATTTCAGACTGTGCGTTCTCGCTGTTCGCACGTAGTCTATTCTTCTCGGACTTTCTCCATTTTCTCGCATTTTCCGTTTTCCTCTTTCCGAGCTCGTTCTTCCTGCGAGTTATATCCCGTAAACCGTAGTAGTTTGTTGGTCACGGTGTGCAATCTCACGAAGGGCCAGAGGGAGAGAAAGAGTGAGAGAGAGAGAGAGAGAGAGAGAGAGAGAGAGAGGCAAAGCGTAACGCCTCCCTCCCGCGCCCTTGTAACCAGGAACCCGAATTCGGTGCATTCACGAGTGTGCGCGTACACACGTGAGAGAGAAACATTTAACACAAGACTACGCAGCAGATGTATTTGGTGTGCTGCTACTGCTATGTAGTGGCTCGTATTTTCGTGTGTGCAGCGAGAATGGAGAATCACTATATGTAGAAATACGTTATACGGTACATTGTGTGGCTAAACAATATGTGCGGCGAAATGCAAGTCTATACACGAGGATGTAGACTTGTATAAGAAACAGATTAAAGAGACTATGCATGTAAGTTGATACTCGCACCGATAGGTATTCGTTATTGAGAAGAATAGATTTGCGTGAAAATGAACGCTTACTTATGCGAAACCGAAATTTGGAAAACAACACTGGAGTTGTTTTAGAATCAAATATGGATGAAAGAAGTAACAACGATCAAACAACGATGATCCCAGAAATATGAAATACACTGTGTATATACGTTTTTCGTTTATTTTTTAGCAGCGAAACTTTAAAATGCGTATTCGCTACGGACGAATAATTCGCTATGCAGACCACTTTCAGGTGGTTTCATTAAAAGTACGAGTAGAAAATTTGCTGTGTAAGGATTATTTCGAATTCATTTAAAGTATCAAAGACAAACTCAACGCTAAGAGATGGAAGATTGAAAACATGAAGATGAAGATTAGGGAACATTATATTATCCTTCGGTACAAGAGAACGTGTCTTTTGAGTTCTTTAGGATTATAAACTAAAACGAAATGTAAGATATTTAGCGTTTTACGAGTATCGTTCATGTTGTGGATAAAACAAAATACTGTGCTATTGAGTGCAATGATAGTTCGGTAAGTAAAAGAGTGAACATAAATTAATGATTGGATGAACGAATGTGGCGTGGATCTACGGACGAGAGTGGACTTAGTAATTCGTGAATGTGATAACAAGAAGAAAGATTGCTGAAGGGAATAAATGGTAATTCTTAATTTTAATTCTGATTCGAGAGAATGAACATTGTACGCAAAATTGTATTGCTTAAATCTAATTATTATCTGTACTTTTTTCTATCATACTGTCACAGTTGTATTTTTTGAAAAACTAACATTTCCGAATTATATCACTTTCGAAATAATGAGACGATATATATTTAGAATATCCCACGCAACTGGGACAGGATATAGCCCTGAAACGGTAGATGATAGAAAAGAATTTCATTAAGCAAAATTAAATGTTTTCGAATGAAAGATCATCTAATGTAGGTGGCCATTCCGCGACGGTTAGAATATTTAAAGATCACTTCTGTTTTTCCGAACAAACTATTTTTATGTACATACGTCAACAGGCTTACTATTTTTGCAGGTTGAAAATTGATTAGTTTGAGATATCTTGATTTTGATTTTGTAAAACTTTACATGCGACAGATAGAAACAACGGAAAATACCACTCTAGTTTTTGTGTCTTTTTATATCCATTTCATAAATTTGTCAAAAATAATATTTTTGTTTACTGTATCTAGCGCGGAGATATTTTCAGGAACCATGATCCTCCATTGTCATTTTACGTTCTTAAAAAGGATCAATCAACAATTTGCAATCAGTTTTACAATAGCACTGACAAAGATAAATACAATGCAAAAATTATTTATTTATTTGTGAAGCATCATGAATATCTAAACCTGTTTTTCTCGAAAACGCTAAAAATGGACATGCAATATTTAACATTACGTACAACATCGATGTATAACAGATCACTGCTGTTAACACTATTCGAAACACTTTAATTTTCTCTAATGAAACTTTCTCTATCTCCTACCGTTTCAGAGCTATAATTATACTTTTGTTTTAACTACGCGAAACACCTGTACATTACGATTTCGCACAAATCTCGCTTTCTCTCCTATTCACTTCTTAAATGTTGCTGACACGCCTATTCGCTGCTGGTTTGGAAACGTCAGTCGTCTCTACTGATGTTGTGACTTGCAATGTAGAAAGATCGGTTACCATCCAAATGCACTCAACGGTTTCTACACAGAGCGAAAACTCTGCAGGTTTACTATCGTTTACGGACTTCCCTTGGTGAATTTCTTCGTATCCGGAGATACTGAAACGATAACTATTGGATCGAGGGCGAGATTACACACGAAACTTTCTGTACACACGGAGATCGCCGCCGAGACTACATCGATCCGACACGTGTACACGATTTAGAGACAAAACGGTTTCCGTGGCTTCTGTACACGAGCTTCTTTCTTCTGACACAGATGGCGTTTCTAAGGCTGCATAAAAACTACGAATATATTTGCTGAATTTATGGAATTGTATGTACATTGTCCACACCATGACGTGTCGATATTCGGGCGCGTACAACGTAACGATTCGATTTCAGTGAATCGATGGTGTGTTACAAATTGGCAACGGAGCAAGATAATGCACTTGCAATGCAAATGTAACGATGTTTAACAGAGAATATACGTACCTAAGTTTTAGGGAAAAAGCGTATATTGAAATTTAGTATTTTGTAGCTACCAAAATTTGGCATTACAATAATCTACCTTAAAAAATTGTTAGATTGCGTATATCACGATCACATAAATTACATAATTCAAATAAGAATTGTCATAAATTTCATTTGTTTCGTCAATCTTCGTCGAGACGAACGAAAAATTACAACAGAAGATGGGAAGGGATAAAACTGCGTAAGACCATAGGCAAACAAATAAACCTTTATATTTCAAACTTCCAGTGATAATTGAAAACAGAAAGTATCTGAAACTTTAGTTTAATGGAACAAATAATGTGGAATAGCGGCATCCCAATTTACCTTTATTGTATAAAATTAAAAAAACAAGTAGATGATATAATTATTTCCCCTTACGATCTAATCAGGCACAAAAATCACAGCAGAAGAACTACCATTTCAGGTAAATATCAGATTGTGTGCCTCGAAATTTACTTGCGGTAGTCACAGGTGTAACTTGTCATAACCAACATATTTACAGTGTACCCGCATTTCACACGTGAAATCTGCTCTACACTGCATCTACTCTTCTTCTCTTTTGTCTTCCCTGTGTTTCACATTTCGGAAGAGGCACGCAGCACCCTTCCCAGCAGTTTCATAGCTTCGGTATGTAAATATTTCGAACTAATAACTTGCCATTAAAACCTAAAATGTCTTGTCACATTTTGTATTCTCGGAATGTTGGCAAAATTGAAACTATAGGATTAATACGCAAATGAGTAGCTGAAGTAATTTATTCTCCTTCAAGATTTGAGTGATCCTCGGATTACGATACGGACAGCACTTCTGCTCTTTTTTCGGAAGTTGGAAATTCCCACCTTGCAAAGGTGTGTAAGATTTACAATGCGGACTACGTCGAGAGGCTAAGTGGCATCCTAAGTGCTCGACGGGTCCGCTCTAAAGTGAACCACGCGTCCTAAACCTCAACACCCGATGAAAACGCAACACTAGACCAGAACTATGAATCGCATAAGACGCACCACATGCGAGACGCCCATGACAGTCCGACAGTTACAGGATTAGACAGAGACAGATTCCCACCTCATAGGAAACGTTGACTAAAACACACTCCCTAGACTAACGGTTAGAATATAAGCACCAGGCGTTTCAAGAGATAAGAGACTCATCACGTACTAGTCTAAGTTTAATTCTGTTACGTATAGTTCATAATCTTCAGTTTATACTAGACATCACAAATAAACCAACTAAACACCAGCTTAATTGACCTCTACCTTGAACGTTTATATCGTTCAAGGTGCGCGACTTTTGCAATCTGAATGATCGTCACCTAGTGACCATTCTAGAGTTTTGGCATATTTTGACCATGATCGCAATGATTGCAATACTTGCTGAAAAATTGTTGCAAGCGACGTTCTTTTACTTTGCAGATTGAGTCTGCGAGTCGGGGATGTCAAAATTACGGTTCGTCTGCAAACGTCATTGGTTGACAGGTCACTTGTCTCTATTATTTACGGTGTTATAAATTAGATAACGTTAATAATGTCTTAGATACTTCGATATTCTAAATTACCAGTAAGGCTCCAAATATGCTATACTTCGTCTACTAAAATTATCCCATTTTTAAGAAGATATATTTAATAAAAGATTTACGTAATTTCTTGAAACTAAGATACTAACAAATATCGTAAAGAAATGAAGAAATACATACCAAAGAAAAGTAGTATAATATTTCAAGAATAGGATAACGACTACAATATCTGTAGACATAGACAGAAAGTTCATGATCGCAAATCGATGACACTAATCCATGGGATCAGTATGGATATTTATCAAGAACCAATCCCTTAACATTAATAAATCCGGTTCGTGCGTTATTTCGTTAGCTACAATATCCGGCAAATACAAGAAAGTAATCGTTCACTTCTACTTATTAAACCATGATTAAGAATTTATTGTAAATCTTGTGTGATTTGACGTCGAATCTCTGTCGACTTTTATTCAGTCTTGATGAAAAGAACTTAAAAGATAAAACGAACGTACATTCGTCTTTCTTCATCTTCTTACTAAATGATAATATAAAGATAATATAAATAATATAAAAGATAATGTATGTAATGCAGCTATAAGACACTCTCCAATTATAAGCTCCGGAACTGAAATTGGATTTATTTAATTTTCTTAAGATATATTATCTTCAATCAAGTAAATCTTCCACGTTTAATTTCACGAAGCTGTTTAAGTAATATAACTTTCTTACTTTATGGTTCAAATTCGTGTTTCATAATGCATTCATTATTCCAGTGTTCAGGACACTGGAATCATGCGTTTCTGAAAAATTATTTGTAATACGATGAAAGCACATATTCTAAGTGAATTAATTAATTAAATGGTTGTAATAGGGAATATTGAGAACATAAGAATTCACTAAGGAAAAGAATTTATCACAAAGAGCTAATATCATGTCTTATCCTTCCCTCTAATTGTAAGTGAAATCATTGAAGATATTTGAAGACAGCAATCGTTATTTTTAAAATGTAATACTGCAGCTTTTACTATTTTTTCTCTATTTGCATAGATCTACAAACATTCATCTACGGTTACTGAAGTTTAATATAGCAACAATGTTAAGACGTAACATAACAGACTGATTAAACAAACTGACTAAACAAAAAATAAAATTCATGATAAAATGCAAACAAACCAACCACTTCCGATATTTCAAACTAATTCGTTATTAGTTGAAAATAAATTGTTGCAGCTTGAGAGAAATTTATAATAACTAGGACCACCGACTTTGTTAGTTTGTTCAGATGGAGGCCAAGAGGCTGAAGAAATCCAGCGTTGATAGGAAGTATTTTTCCAACGATATTTAAAAATAAAAAATTCCGAATCGTTAACTGTGACGTGTAACAAAAATTTTATCGTCCCAATAAATTCTACCGCCTATTCAAACTGGATTATTATACACGTTGGTCTATTAAAGAGACGAGTGATAAAATTATAATACTCAGTGTATATTAAAGTCACTTTAAATACAAGTACAGAGACAGTGTATGCTGGTCGTATATCGTCGCTCGCTCAAAGCTACTGTTCAACGCTACGCTCGCTATTCGACTGTATGATTCGCTATAACGATTGTCATAGAGTGCATTTGTATCGACCAGTGGTTTTACAAAAAGTTTAAATGTAACTCCGGAGTTTATTTACCTTTAAACCTAGCAAACCGAAACAACGTTGGCACTCCAAAGCACAACAGTATGAGTCTCTTCCGATTTTGAATCTCCCATTGACTCATGTGCCGCTACAAAAGAAAGTTCAAACTGTATAATAAACACGAATATGTAGAAAGTTAAGAAGAAAATCCGCTACGTGCTAGAAAGTGCGCGGAGGTCTCACCTGTTGACAGCCCTACTCGTGACTATGTGCGTGCCAGGGGTTCGTAACAATTTTGCCATTATGGCAATTCAAAAACGTTTGGGGTGTTATATTACAAACCGCTGTAAAAATCGTTATGTTTTAGGCGTTTCTTGTTACTTTTCATCAAATATTTCATTTTTTAATCGCGAGTAACCTATTGATTTTCTGTTATTCTGCAATTCATGCATTTCAAATCGCAGAATAGCCTTGTTCCGAGGAGAAAAGAAAGAATTTAAAGAAATTAGAAACTCAAGTACAAGTACACGTTCATTGCTTCAACACCGCATCTGAACATTGAACATTGAAAATGTATAGTCCGCATTCGATAAATCAATTTTACGGCTTGGAATAAAAATTAAAGCCAAAAGTTAATTTTGATACAAACATAGCCTGCCGTCGTATTTGAACGTAATAATTTAGCGTAACGGCAACAACGTACGGTGTGGCAATGACAGCTAAATGAGAATGTGTAGTTCTACCTGGCGCAGGAAAGCACGAAATAATTAAAGAACTTAAAAATGATAAAAATGCAACAGCATTGGTAAAACTACATATTATCGGGAAAGTACCAGTTACTGACATTAAAAAATTAAGGCTTTTGATATTAAAAAAAAAATCAAAGAGAATTGAGGAAGAGTTTTAATGCTTTGAGTACAAAATGCGCTGCAACTCCAGAGATATTTATATGCGTTAAAAAATGTATGTAGTTTAGCAATCAAAAATATATAGGGTCTTTAAATATTATCCCTATATTAATTCGGTTATTGAAATTCTACTATATATTTTTACACAGCTGCGTATGTTCTTTTTTTTTAATCTACTTATTGCACTTATTTTTAACTACGCTTCTGGCTGCATTAATTGTAACGTACCTGTTCATTTTCTACACAAAATATTAAGATACCTGCTCCTTAAAGAAGTTATTTCTTTCATCGCCACAAACGTGTTATAAATCAGAGGATCCCGATGGGGCTGAGCCTCCGATGGAGCTGCGCAGCGAAAAATACTTGATTAAAAACTTGGAAATCAATTGTCAAGACCTGAAGGTGATGTCCCAAAGTAGCCAGATGGATCACTGCGAAATACTTTTTTGGAGTGATCGTGAGGTCTTTCGAAGTTGTTAATGCGACGTTTACGGAAAGAGTGACGAATCAGAAACTTAGAGGATTTTTAACCTTCAGAGTAAGAGAAGCGATGCGTAATTCGTTTTTATAAAGAGATTTAGTTAATAAAGTTTAATCATACAGATTAGTCGAGAATTCTAGAGGTTCATTATTTAAGCTGAATTTGGTGTCTCAGCAGCCTCAATTAGAAGATTCAGGTTTAGTAGAAGTTTAGTTCAGTTTCATTCAGAAGACTGATCAGCAGTTTCATTTAAGAGACTCAATTTAATGCCAATCAATCAGAATTAGATGACTTTTCAAGCATCTGAACGTCATATAGAGTTCAATATCCAAGGTCACAGAGTATCGAAATCTCGATTAAATCTTACGATCCTCATGGAATGAACAAATTGTAAAAGTAATATTTATAGAATTTTTAAATATTACAGTTCTTATACATACAGAAGAACGAGATTCATTAATTGTTAAAAATGTCAATAGAATAACATAGAAAGTATTATTTTGGTAAAATTTGTAATTTGAAGGAATTACTTGTTATTACAGTTCTATTTGACAGGATAATATTTTATAAGCAATTTAATAGTACGTGCGCAATCTCTTTCGTTCGTTTGAAACATTTTTTGCCATCACTGTGTCGTAAAATTTCTAATGACATTGTAAAAATGTTTATAATGCGTTTGTATGAAAGCAACATTCTATGGAGTGAAAGATCATCTACTTCGGACAAAGAGTCCTGTCATTTTTAATTAGTCGTCATTGAAAGAGTTTTGTAAAAATCAGAACAAACAATACGTGAAAAATATATGCCATGAATAGGATGGATAAAATGAAACATTCCAATCCAGTTTAACAACTTTTATCGGATCCTTCCGATACAAAACGAAAAGCACAGTGCTGTTACCTTTAATTCCTGTATTTAATTGGCAAACATTTTACTATTTGGTAGATTGTTCATAGCGAATAATTCCCTTCCAATCGCACAAAATACAAAGTGGGCCATTGGATGTAATCCGGATTTCGAACTGAATAGCGATGGACCGTTCCGTTATTTGGCAAAAGAAGACAAAGAAGACAAAAGAATATTTTTCATTATGGTTGTAATTATGAGTTTCGAAGCTACCTTATTTTCCTTTCCTTCCAATCAAACGAATCATATACCCAGCACGATCCATCAAATGTTTCGCTGTTAAATCATCTAATACCCATGCGTCGTAAGAATGACGTAAGCAAGACAATTTAAATGTCCACATAAATGTTGATCTCAGCGAGAGTAACAATTCTCAATGCTGCTCTTGGATGTATGTAAGCGTAAGTATGGTAAGAAACTGTCAAACGAACACCAAGTGATTTGTCAAGGAGTTACATTGTATCGTTATGTTTGGTGCACCATATCATATGCCATACACGTCAAGTCAATAACGAAAGGAAATGTTAATTGCGAATATCTAGATTATTTTTTTAGACTTGAAGCAACTTTGTAATTTGTTTTATGGGGACATTTGATAAATCTTTTTCGCCGGATAATAAAGTAAATATAACACGTAGATGATTTCTCACTAGAGAGCATCTGTACGTACAACAATTATGAGTATAGTAAATTTGTGAGCAAAAGTGTTGTTTTATTACTCCCAGAGAAGGCTATTAGCATGCTTCCTATGCTATCTTTTAGGTAGGTTCACTGTGTACAGTTCCTTGGCTAGGTCGTTAGGATGATTGTCTAATCTGGTTTTGTATTTGTCACTGCAGCGTATAATTTCCTCGGCGATTGAACTGATTTCCAGATCTTTACGGAGTTCGTTATTTCGCACATACCACGGTGTGTTTACTATGGTAAATATCTAGACAACATGCATTAATACTAATATGAGAGAGAGAGAGAGAGAGAGAGAGAGAGAGATGTAGCTTTATTCAGTTTCTTCATAATTCAAATATTTTTGAAAGACAAATTCGTATCGCCAACATTAATTCCTATAAGAAAAATAATTATCTGGACAGGAAGCAGTCACATTTAGTTTAAAATAAATCATGTGTATCGATGTTATTACAAAGGCTCTTAACAAAGTGTTCTCTAATATATTTACATACGCATAATCATTATGATGAAGTGGGATTTTAAAATGAAATCTAGACACAACGATCTTTTTAAGGAACTAAAAATGATATAAAATTGCTTAATTATTATATTATACACCTAAAATTAATTCGCTATTTAATGTAAATATTGTAAACTCTGCCCCAAACAATGGCTAATACAATTTCGTTTCATTGCAGGGAATTATTTTTAAATCTTATCGTGGTTAAAATAAAATATGAATTTTACACAATAACAGTTACTTAATAGCTGTAGTAATAATAAAACAATCAATCAATAATTGATACGAATATATGCATATATTAAGACTGAGTTAATGGTTAGGAAATATAAATAAAATAATTTGTAACGCGATTATTCTGTGAAGAATGTATAATATGATGTAATTACACAAGTTTATGTGTTGATATTAACATGGAATAACAGAGAGTTAATTACGAGATAAAATGGAAATTACGTAGTTAAATACGTAAATAATAGTATTATACTGAGTTACTAATTATCAAATACTGAAACAAGTTTTTAGCCACAAAGTGGACGTTAATCCAATACCTTAAAATAATCTACAGAAATGTCGGTTGGGTAATATTAAAATGCGCTCTAAAGTCATCGAAGTTTTCAAACTAAATGCACCAAGTTTCGTCGCTACTTCAAGCGTTATATCAAAATTGTCCATTTACCCGGTCGCTACCTTCTCTTGAATCTATTTGGAGCCAGTGGATCGTCAAAAACTTCTGTTTGCAAATGTCAGTTTCCATTTGTATAATCGTTTTACGAGCAGGTTGGGTCGAACGACATCCAAATCTAATTACAGCGTTAAAGATCGAGTAGGATAACGCTATTTATACAATTTAAAAATATAGCATTTGGGATTTGAAATGTCATTGAATAAAAATATGATAATTATTAGGACTTTTATCTTTTGCTTGACGTCTAGAAATATTTACTTTTTATACTCGACGATAATTAATCAATTTTAATCTGGTATTATATTTCGGGTAGTGAATATGTATAAAACTTGGATATTCCAAACTATTTTAAAATTTCGATATTCTTATTGGACACGTTCTACCAATTTTAACATTTTATAAAACGTTATAAATGCAACATCCATCACATTTTTGTTGATTGAATTTTCTCTTTGATTAACAATTTCCTTTGACTCTATCTTTGAATCAAAACATGGAGTGTAATAGCCTTGTTTAACAGTTTATTTAAAATAATATGATTAAAGTAAAATGGCGAATGGATAATATGACGTTTATTAAAACCACTTCCTTTTAAAAACAATATGTTTAAATTTGATAAAGGATTTTATTGTACTACCTAATGAATATCGCGCTGAAATTTAAAATTCCGGTATGAATCAATCAGGTAGCTGTAAGTAAAACGATTGCCGTAGCTATTATAATCGGAATCGACTTTTGCAATTGAAAGCTTTCAAAAATCCTCTTCTCACCAACAGATTTGAGGAAAAAGTTTAGCAGCGTGAATATAGGATACGGATGAAAGTTCAGTGTAAGCAGGCACGAAGCGATTCTTTATGAGAAAGTACGAAAAAAAGTTGCGGAATAAAATTTCAGCGTTCGTAGATTTTGAAACTGGATTCTCTCGAAACCAGAGCCTGCAACAAAAAACTTTAATTCCATATTTTTCCTTTAACTTTTTACACACGCTTTGCAAAGATCGCTGAATTATTTGAACAATTATTTATTGCATTAATCCCACAACATGTGGCGAGACCATCTCTAGCACCGATTGTTGCTGTAAATAATTTACAACACATACAGTGACTCTCGAAAGTATTGGAACACTCGCTACAGAAAATTTCTGTGAGTATACTGTGTGCATTATACGAGATTTTTTGAAATGTTAGCATTTTAACCTAACTATCGCGTTTTTAATAGTAAAATTTGAAACCAATCCGAAAATGTACATAGAAATTTGGTTTTGACAGCGGCAGGTTTTAAGCCACTCGGAAATTCGATGTACATAGAAGTTATAAGACATTCATTGCAAACACACAGTTAGTGGAAAATTGGTATATAGCATTAACAATCTTGAGCATCCAATTAGTGCTAAAGATGGTGTTGCTAAATATTGTAGTTTATTAATATAGTAAATAACTGACTGCCCAAATACTTTGCAGATGTGTATGCTTCCAATAAATAGCTCGTAACTTCTATACAGATTTTCAAATCCGTTTCAAATTTTACCAATATAATCACGACAGTCGTGTCTCCCTACAGTGTCGATATAATTTCAAAATCTTGTATACAACATAATACACAGAAGAAAGTTTCTAAGAATGCTCGAATACTTTTCTGAGTCACTATACAGAGAATCTAGAACCAAAGTTGCGTATAACAATAATTTTACATATAAAAGCTTTACTCATATACACATACCTATAAGACCTTAAAACTTCTCAACCTTTCTTCGTCTTTACTCGACTACGTTGAAAGATGACTTTCCTATGAATGGAAGTAATGTTGAGAAACGAAGAAAGGATAATCAGTAGAAAAGTTCTCGACTACCTATAACTAAGAACCAAGCTAATATACATACGCAGATACATATGTATATGTATATTGTACATATTCGGTGGTTTGACCAGCCAGCCCACTTGCCCCTTTTTCACAGGCCAAAACGGCAATCCCCGTAAGCGAGGAAGTTCATTTCGGGTTTTACGTCCGTCACGAGTGTGTTCCTCCACTCGTACCATGGATTTAGCGCAGTAACGAGGCCTGATAAAGCCACTCAACTCCTCGCTTCGTACCACCGCGGAAGTCGCGATGGCTGGATCGTTCCTATATTCCGTTTTTGGACCGACTGTTGTTTTTTCTGTTGGTTTTTCACCGGACAAGCTTCTGTCGACTATTTATAAGTTCGACGGTGTTCCATTCCCTTAATTATAGTTCAAATATATAATCGATAATCCCTAGATATAGGCGAACCACGCGAAACTTTAAAGCGGATTAGATGTTTCAGCTTAGTCCTTAGCACTTATTGATTATGGCATTTTTTAACCGTGTGGTGTGTTAACGCGATACTACGAGCCACGTTACGCAGGATAAATACGCAGGATAATGATTGGAGGAATTTATTAGAGAAGGTTATTACCGTAATAAACAGGCAGATTGAGAAGCATAAATTGTCTTTTATTAAATATGATATCCCTGCTACTGTAAAGAGAAGCGAGAAAGAGGTGAAATTGTGTTTTGTCCAGGTGTTTCGCCTTGCTAGTGGCTCGTCAACAAGGCTTCCTAGGTGGTCGTTGCTACATTGTTAGGTCCAAGGACAATGGAGCCAGGTCAAAAATTGCTTTTATGGAAATGGAATGGTTAGATTGGGATTTGTGGGAATTGCTGTTCTGCTGTGATACTCCTGGTTTCAAGTCTTTCAGGATAATCACAAATCTATTGAAATTAGATACGACGATGAAATTAGATTAGAATATCGGCATGTAATTCGTGAACTAGTGAAATTTTAATCTCAGGCTTCGATATTATTAAGATCAAAGAACATTTTCAAGTATTGACGATAACTATCTTTTTCCTTCGCCATTATTTTCTGAAAAAGCATTTTGAAGCAGTATTATGATTTTTTTAAACATTAAAAAAAATTAACATGAAGGTAATTATAATTTTACTGTTATTCTATAAGAAGTACTTAGCATTAAAACAACATTTTATATTAATTACTTGGAAACCATTGAATAATTTCAAATAATCTGTGATACGTTCGCTTTGTTGACAATAAGAGTTTTCTCCACGGTAGCGTCGAGTAATTTTTTTAGTAAAATCATTTGTTATCTTCTGTCATCTTTCCCCAACAATTCCAAACATATCCTCTTTTTCTAATCGTTAATTTCTTCTGATTCGTTCCAAGTTCCAAATATTAGGTTGCCCGAAAAGTTTCTTTCGTTTTGTAAGGAAATAATAAACGCACAATGCTTTTTGTTTTATATTAGTTTATTGAATTATGCACAAACGTAATAATAGAAATAGAACGAAATGGATCATACCTAATTCAATAAAATAATGTAAAACAGAAATTGTTGTTCATCTATTACCACCTTATGAAACGAAAGAAACTTTTCGGACAACCTAATAATATAATTCTATTTTAAAAGTATCAGTGACACCGAAATCTAAGAGAAGAGGAGTCGAAGTAGATTCCTCTTTCTGCCATTTCGTTTGCTCTACAAACAGTTAAACAGTTCAACTTTATCCTAAATAGTTGTGTTTGTACATGTGCAAATAGTCTTTGTCTTTGTACGTCTTTGAATAGTAATGAAAGGAATACTTAATTCAATGCGTCCCTATTATCGCATGCACAGATTATATTACGCTAACCACGATTTCGTTGATCTACTTGAAATGGAATACTTCAGACTAACACGAGCTTGTAGTTTCCTAATCGTAGTTTATAATCTGTCCAGAGTTGATGTTATTCTCACGATAATTGGTAACACGAGTGTGGTTAGTGTGAGTGTGGACTTGGCTGAAATTTTAATACATTAAATATAATTTGATGAGATGAATTCAATATATGCATAAATCGTTATTCATGTATATTTTAATTAACAGTATAGTATACATATATATTTTATTAACGCAAGATATTTTATTAACGGAATATGTGATACCGAATATCTTGATCTGGCAATGAAACGATAATGATATTTGAAAAATATATTTATAAGAATTTGTTCCTTTCACATTTCCAAACTATGAGGTTGAATGACACGATGAGATGGAGATCTTCCTAATTTTCTTATACTTGTGAATAATACATGGAAGGCCACTTTAATTTCTTAAGGCTCACTTTAAATATTTCGAAAAGTACGTTAACGAGAAAGAAAAATATTTTTAAGGTATTACAGATGCGCAAAAAAGAGATCTCTTTATGAAAATAAAATTTGCTAGATTGAAGCATTAAAGCGGAATCATTCATGTGGTTTTACGCGTAGTACATTTTGTCTAGTTCATAAATATATATATGATATATTCAATTATGATATCTCGTGTATCATTTTATCAAGGTAATCAAAGTTACGAAAATTTTTAAATATTTCAACGTTTAATAACACCGCATAGGAATGCTAATATGCATTTGTGTGTTCTTTTTTAACATTGTCACAAGCTGCTCTTGACATTTATGAAAAAATTTGTCATTTAATTGGAATGGATATTTTGTTACAAAAATTTTTCGAGAAAATGGTATATATAAAGGTGTTTTATTACTTCCAATTATTAATTAAAAACCTCGCTTACCATGTATTATTTAACGCATAATTAACTCTTATCTAATTTAATGATTGCAACAAAGTAAAAGTAAATATCGTCCATATCTACTATTACGTCTACTGTGTTTTCCTTTAATTGAAGTATTTAAAGTAACGTTTTCTAACTAAAGATATTGTCCTTTAATTAACATAATGTTCGTGATATTTGCATTAATATATTAAAACGACACAGCCTAATACACTGTACACAATAAAATGAAACGGTGGAAAATCAGATACCAGTCGTTATCGAAGTTCCATTAACGAAACCGAACGTTCAATTACTGTTAATCGTCGCGTCGGGAGAAACTGTCGGGATTCAAATCTTGCATTTTCATAATACTTTAGTTCCTCGTGTATTTATATTTCAATACTTGTAAAAATAAGAATATTAGAAGAGATATTTCTGTTATGTTTTAATTTAGAATTGAAAGTTACTTTGGATTTCGATGAATCTCTTTGTTTTTTAATTCCTTTATTGTGATATAATATATAAAAGAGAGCCCACAATATGCACATACCTTTTCCCGTACATACACGTTTCATATGATATATGTATCATAAAATATTAAACATAAATATGCATAGTGATGCACCAGCGAAGCAGATTGTAAATTCTCTTCGATAACTTCATACTAAAAAGAAAACACCCCACTGACCTCACTAAAGAAATAAAGTAGTCAAACTCGAAGATGGTATTCTGCTGGGGGTAGCCAGTACATGTTATTTAGCAATTAAGTTAGAAAAATTTATCAAATGTCCAACTGAACAAATTGTAAATTGAATACAAATTGAATAATAAAAAAAATAAGTAATAACTTTGAGATCTCAAGTAAATGACAAATTACTAACCGAAAAATTAGTTTTCTCTTGTAATAAAAGCTGTTGATAGTATTAGGATAAATCCTATGATACGTATTTTAACATGTTCATTAAATGTTCGTTCCTAAAAAAAACTTTGAAAAATTAACATTTTCATAAAAGTGATCGTAAAATTGTCCCTGACTTCGAATTCCAAGGTCGAATTTTTTGTTATTACATCGTAACAAATTTGTCAAACGAGCCAAGAGTCGCAACTATTTTCTCGGGAGAAACTGTTTAAGTTTCATTAATTGTATATGAATGTGTATATGTATATATTTATATACTTTTTATTAAATTTTTTTAATTACATATATATAAATCTTTATAATATACGTATATCTTGCAAAATAAAGTTAAATCGGGAACATTTTCTTTTTTACCTGATTGGTTAGTTCCTACGTTAGCTCAGTCAATTAGACTTCCGTTTATCGCTCTATCCCATCCCCTATTTCTTCCATCGTTTGCACGCTTTTTCAAGAATAGAGCGCAACTTTGCGGGGTAATTTGTTTACTGCACATCTGGTGACGCAACGGGTCTTCTCCGGAGTCCTAAAGACTTGATATACCCTGTCGGTGGTCGCTAGACTTTCGACAAGTGAGCTGTTTAGAAACTCGAGATTTATGATTCTCGCGAACGCAATTGAGGCTGGCAACGGAACTTTGAAAAAAAAAAAAAAAAAAGAGAGAAGTACATGCACGCAATCCAAATTGTAGCGACGGGTAGAAAACTGCTTCCTCGGAAATAGCTCCACTGCAGTGTGGTGTCATAAATTGTATCGGTCATTGGCACACAAACGGTTTTTACTTCCGCGTGCCTTCGCAATCACAGAACCCGGTTAACATCATCTATTTGTCTGACACTACTTGCCGAAAATCATTAAAAGTGAAATCCTTGCAAGCTCTCCAGTGTTCGATATCGATATATTAAGATCGAGATCACAAAGTTCGGGATGATAACCATCTATCTTGTGATACACGAAGGAATCGATGTCAACAACACCCGAACAACAGCGAAGAGCAGGATCAAGACGGATTACTTCCTCCTACTTCTTTAATTCAGAACCAGGATAACATCTAGCTACTTTAAGCTGAAAGTCGTAGTCGTAGTCGTATTATACCTCAGGTTTTGTGACTGAACTGATTCTCGTGGGATTTATTAACACCCGTTGTGAAGTTTCTTAGCGGGAGAAGCGCGATACTCCTCGCCATCTAGCATCGAACTTTGTATTGCTGTTGCGCTGGTCATCTACGTCTCAAAGAGAGAGAGAGAGAGAGAGAGAGAGAACACAGCATACTACGATGGATTGAACTTCTTCGTTGTTAGATTTGTACCGAGCAGAATCACAAATTCTGGTGTTTAGTCTAAAATACTTCCAGTGAGCAAAATGCAAACACTTGCACGTTATAAAGGTAAAAATTTGCTAATAATAGGGCACTGCATTCGTACCACTTTCTATATCGAACACGTGATATATAATGTCAAGTTTTTTTCGCAAAACAGCGTCAAAAGTATTATAATGTACTTACATACGTATGTATTTATAAACATTCCACATACATGAGTGCATACATATAAATACGAGCTCACAAATGCTATATTAGGAAGTTTTAATCAAATCTGCAATGGCGTTATATTGGTTTTTTCTTTGACGTAACCAGAATTTAACGAAAATAAAGAATAAGTCGGAAAACCGATTGGTCCTCAAGATTATCAAATTATCACAGCTGCGGATTTTTACTTGTAAGAGGAAAAAATTACTTACTATGCAGGAAATAATGCTGAGAATTCCTAATGCGTCGAAATCATGGAAAACCAATGAGAAATTCGTAATTATAATAAATATAAGTTTTCGTAGATGTCAATTTGGTGTATGCTGAAGACGACACTTAAAAATGGATGTAATTTAAATATCGTCAATCTGCTTTTGTGTTTTATGAAACGAAAATCATGTTCATACCTTATTCCGTATTTTCATTCTAATTTTTAATAAAGCATTCTCTCGACCCGAGACATAATTCTGGCAACCATTCGTTCCACTGTTCTTTTCTACGTGCCTGGCCTGATATCCAGCGTGATATCCCGATGTCTGACGATAAAGCACAGATCTACTAGATAGTCTAGATACTAACGAGTCCACTAACAGGTCCTGAACAAGACATACCGTCTTTTTTATGCTCCTCTTTCCTTTTCTTTCATCTTTCTTTATTATTTCTATTCACAGAGTAAGTTTTATGGAAAACATCTGCGACATTCTATATATATGATATTCGGACTAAAGTAGCAAAAAATTCAAGAGAAGTTCCTACAAAGTAAAGTGAAGAATAATTACGTTCCAAGCTTTGTTTATCAGTTATTGACATTTAAAGATCAATCAAAATATCCCCGAGGCCCACGAATTCTCTGCCCAAAGCGAATCTAGGTCAACTTAAGTGACGAGGAACACGGTGATCCTGAAATCCAACGACACATGAGTGGCAGCTTATGTACCTTGTATAAGTCGTAAAGTAGAAGACTATGACATTCGTCGTAAACGATCCTGTTCTCCCATAGAAAACCGTGTTCTGTGTTACACGTTAAATCTGTCTATTCGGAGAAATTCATAAAAGAACAAGAAGCAGTCTCCGAATGGAGGTTATTAATGTTTCTTTCAGTCCTCGAATTTGCTCATGTAATGAAAAAGGAAAGATAACAAGCACAATGTACACTATATGCATAACATACGTGATGCACACGAAGAAGCATTACATAGTAATATTCATATAGGTACAATCATGCACGAAATGAAGCGAAAGAACAAGGGAGGTTATAAAATTACAGTAAACTAAATCAAATTAAATTGATAATATAATTATACGTTAACTATATGTTAAGTTATTTGATCAACATTAACTTTAATATTTATATAAATTAATTTCGTTACTAATTAAAGACAATATTAGAAGTATCGCGTTGAAATAGTTCTCTCAATATTTCTCTTTCATCGCGGAAATCTATTCTTTCGAAACTGGTCTACGTAAGTTACAATACCTGCGAGGCCACTTGTAAACAAGAGTATGGTCATTGTGAAACTGGGCACACGCTGTTCACCTGATGTGTTTTATGAATCCAGAAATATGTAAGACATAATTTGAATGATTTTAAAGAGAGAATATCCAAGAAAAATTGTTTGTACGGGATCATTCTTTCCACATTTTTCAACACGGTTGATACATTTTTTATATTCAAATCTTGCAGCAGATGTAAAAACGTAGCTTTGAAAATTGTAATTACATGGCATTTTTGAATATTGAAATAATAAATAAATTCCATGTCTGTATTAATAAATGGATTAAATAATACTCATCACTTCGTTTAAAACGAGCATTTATTGATTGATAATGTCTTTCCTCTTTTATTAATTTGTGTAGAATAACACCATAGACTCTACTCTACTCTACTCTAAATAATACGTTGTTATAGGTAAACATCTTCATTTAACCTTCTCCAAAAAAAAAAGAACTTTAATGGCGTTACATCATATAAATGTACTCGCCCTGATAAATGATAAATCTTCTTCATCATTTTATTGAATGTGATTCATCGTCATATATTAGGTTGCCCGATAAGAGACACTTATCTAGACACTAAAAGAAAGACATTCTTTTACAGACACGTCTTTCACAACGATGCATCTTTATACAAACATGAAACCTAATCTGTCGAACGTTGTGATCTTTATTTTGATAGTATAAAATGGATCATACGTAATTCAATAAAATAATATAAAACGGAAAATGTTGTGCATCCATTATTTCCTTATAAAACGAAAGAAACTTAATATATGCAAAATTTACTGACAAAATTTCCAAAATGTCAGTAGTCTTCACTTGGAGTAAGATATCTAACAATAAGTACAACATCTTTATGAAGTGCGATTGACAGCTTAGTTGGATTTAATTGTTTCTAAAGTGAAATTTTGCAACTATGCGATTACCAGTTGGTCGAACTTAAAACAAACATCTATTTCACTTAAATATACTACTTTCGATTTTCTTTTTCTCTTTACTTTACGTGTGCCAAACTTATTTCACAACTGCTATTTTTCCTTTTTATATGTTAATGAGTATACCTGAAATTTAAACATAAAATATTCACAGATATGTTATTTATGTTACGTCGTAGATAATAGATGTCATTGGAAAATCAGATGAGTGATAAAATATACAGCTCGATATACAAGTTCCCGTTAATCGATCATTAATTTCGATCGTTTTGTTTGGAGTTTGAATATGATTCACCGAGAATTCGAACAAGATTCGTGGCTACCAGAAATATAACAAACTGTCGTTTGAGTGACCGAACGTGGTTCTTTTATTATCTGAAAAAAACACATGTAGATTAGTTCATGTCCAAAATATTGGTTTTCCAATCAACAAGCTTCAACGGTATTGTGTTCACTAGACTGCGGATTTTTACGCATTTGTACAACATTTCAAGTTGCAAAAATACACGAAATTCATGTGATAAACAGAAATATGTAAAATATCCAAAATAGAGAATTTACAATTTTTTATAAATAATACGAGTGTAGTATTTAAGTTCCACTTTTTAAATTACGCTCATAAAATATAAATTTTCTTTTTTATTATTATTATTTAATTTGTACTTCACAATTTGTCCAGCTGGACATTTGGTAAATTTTTCTAACTTAATTGCTAAATAACATGTAGATGGTTACCCCCAGCAGAATATCATCTTCGAGAAAATATAAATTTGAATAAAACTTCGCAGTCTACCGATCGCTATTTCATTTTTTTGTATGAAGAAGATATGGAATTTCCTTTATTATCCGAATACTCTCGTATCTGAACATTCTGTTATCCAAATAGAATATCTACTAGTAACAGATATCCTTTTCTGTTTAATGCGCTATTATTATACGTATCAAAATACAAACAGTAAATGAAAATGTCAAGGATGTGCCGTTTTTCGCCGAAAATTTATCTAGTTAAGCGACCAAAAAGTACGCAGCCCTTACGTATTACAATAAAATAAATTGACAATTTCTCTAATCTCCCTTGAAACAAATAGAATTTAATATGAGAAAAGTAATTGTTCTATTAACTGTCCGAAAATTTTATTATCCGAACATCTTTGTCTTTATTAGTTTGGATATGGGAGATTCTACTGTGTACCTAAACGAACGTGAGATCTTTGAAAAGTTCTTTGGCAACGCCGCTGAATTTCCCCTACATCTGGCTTTCGATTGTACGTGCCGTGGTGCTGCTTTTTTATTGATTCTTCGAAAATATCGAATACATGACGTGTCTGTGGCTATTGCAAGCGAAGCTCTTGTTGCGGCAGGTTAATTAATATTGTCAGAAATAGACTGATATTTCAACAAAATATACGCAAACATATATCATCTTCTTGTTAAATGAAAAGGTACTAACAAGTCGCGTGTATCGTTTCGTCGAAAGGAACGACGTTATTCTATTATTTATCGATACTATGCTTTGTGGAATGTACGCGTGGGAACGTGCGCCTGTGAGTATAATATTAAAAATGATAGAATATATCGATCAGATCTTTTCGTAGGAATTGAGAAAAAGAATTCTATGCTACACGGTGATATGAATGATCTTGCCATATGTTATTACAAATTTACTAAATATCTAATCACTGAAATTTACAGAAACATATCAAAATCGATTTAACTAAATTTTACTAGAATTTATGTTCAGGTTGACTGATAGAATAGCGAGTGGGTGAATTTGTAATAGAAAAATATATTGAAATAAATAAAGGTATAAGTGTAAGTATAGTGTATGCTGATCCAGATCCTCACTCTTACAGTGTTACAATACAATAGAAGAAGCTATGATAGGGAGCACGTTCACATACTTATAGCAAATGACATTACCACAAAGTTAACCTTGTAGCTCTAGCTGAAGGCTACAAGAAACGGCAATAGAATCTACTTACAGCTCTTCTGTTTCTAGACCTTGTAATCCAAAGCATAATTTTATATTCAAGGGCACAATAATATGAACCTCTCCTTATTTCGAATTTTTTGTTTCACTAAATTCTATTCTCTTCGTAACAGTGGTCTCCAGGTCACGGATATGCAAAAATAAAGATGCAGAGTTTTTTTTTGAAGTAATTACTTCAACAATTTATTTTGTGGATTGGAGGACGATCACTGTCTTTCTTGGTATCAAAATTTTCTCGCACGAATCGTTCCGACATTTAGAAATACCTATTTGCCCACAAAAAGTTCTGACATATTACGAATCTGTACATTGAATTTACACTTGCAATATTTATACCTACTTAGACATCGTAAATGTTACGGGCGATCTAATACACGTAGTATCATGCAGAACACTGAAAGCTTTCAAGTAAATCGTAATATTCGTTTCTAATTCTATAACGTATAAATCATTCAAAAGCAAATTTCATATAATTTCTTAATTTCACTTATGAATCATCTTACAGCAGTCTATCCTTTTCTTATCTCCGTAATTTCTTATGTATTTTCGTTTGAATGTAGATCGAGCTTTTACAATTTGTAGGTACAAAGCATAAATAAATAATCTGCGATAATAAAACGCGAAACATTGTTTTTTTAAGCTATTATAATGTTAAATAATTTAGAATTCATATTTTCCACTCGCGAGTCACGAAGATAAACGTTATGGAATGTTTTCAGTTTAGTGTATCGAATATTGAAGTTTGAGTAATAATTTCCAATTGACGAATAAGTGATCATTGGCTAAATGATATCGCTTTGTTCCCTGAGGAATTGTTAAACTAACAATGCACGATTTCTATGTATGATACTAAAGTAACTGTTTTTGTTATAACGATAACAAGTCAGAAAAGACTGCAATTTCTTATTAGATAAATATGTTTAATAATAATATCTATAACTGTAATATATCTGCTTTTTCTCTTGTTGTTGATATTTTTCGAAAATTGAGGTATAATACACCTATGATTTTGCGCAAAATTCTCCTTCTTTTTATATTCTTTTTTTCCCCTATTAAACACTATCTCCATTTCTATCTATATACAAATTATAGCAACTAAGCTAACTTCGAAAAGTATTAATCCCATATCCTAAATATAAATCGTGACTAATAAAAAACATACATATTCGATAGTTTTAGATGCTTCAGCTCTATGCAGTTTCGTGGAAGTTAACGAGTGTCAATAGATGGAGCGTACTCGTTGTTAGTAATACATAGGATAGAGCAATTCGTTAATTTAAATGTAAAAGGAAAATATTTACTCCCGATGTGGCTACTAATGGGCAAGCTTTCGCAGGTAAAACGAAGCTTTGTTGCATTCTCTTTGCTGCGACAAAGTGAAAAATGGAATTGGATGTGATGTATTTTCGCTCAGTGGCACGAAGCTGAAAAAACTGGCTACGAGACAAATAGGTTCGTGCGGTTAACTCGAATTAAAGTTAGTAAATTTGTAGTGTTGGTCCGATCAATATCGAGAATTAAATTACCTGATAATTTATAAGTTCCTAACTACCGTAATTATCGGTTGAATCAGTCTCACCCGACGTTTATCGAAATCCCAAGTAACTCTTAATTAACCTAAATGTATACCCGCAAATCGATGTCGAAAATTTAGTTTTCACGGTAAATTCTATAGCTGAAATTAGCTATGCTTATCGGACCATATAAATTTCTGTTACGAACAATATTTATGTAACGCGGTGTAATCTCGATATGTCACAAAGATATATGATCGATATATGATACGGTCTCCCCTATAAACATTTCCAATTGGCGATGGCTCATTATCAAGCTAATGATTTTTCTAATGCTAATTGAAACTGTATTCTATCGTTTGATCCTTGTTACTTTAATCTTTCAAATTTAACTGCATAAAAGCTCGTTTCAACAAGCTTCACTTCATTTGTGTAAGTCAGATTTTCTCGATAAAGTCTTAATTACGCGTGGGATGAGATTTTACCATTTTTTTATGATTTTCTTTAAAATTTACTATAATTTCATTCAATATTAAGTCAACTAGGAATGCGTTGTTGCATATGTATATGGAAAGGTAAAACAACGTGTTCAATAAAAAAACTGTAGAGTTGCTAGATGCAAAACTGTGATTTATTTTTCTGCGTTGCTGTGTATCGCATAAACACATCACCAGCATAAACGTATGGCATCCATTAATACCCGCGACTAGTCATTTTAATCGTTCGAGTCTCTTAAATTTTATCTAACCTGGAAAGAATTAGAAATCTCATTGTTGTAACGTCCTCCTTTTTTATTCTCTTTTCCCTCGTATTTTTCTTTTATTGCACAACTTAATTGTTTGAATATCAATGTCGTTTTCTATGACAGGATGTTGTATTTCTTGAATAGAAGAATTCTAGATAGAAGTATATTGGCTTAATTAACCGCACATATAATAATTAACAAAATGCATTCGCTTTGTTTCTAGAAGATTTACTTTCTATAACATCAAACTCTGACCACGTGCTGGTGTGTACATGAAAATTTAATAACATTATATATATATTTTTTTTTAAACCTTCAAGAATGGCAAGAATCATCCGCCAGTTGCACATAAGTAGATAAATTTATATGTAAAGTATTTTTATTAAATTCTATGGTTTATTTTTTTTATGAAAAGTCACTAGTCTTACACTTTACATCAAACGTAAACATTGGACTGTCTTAACATTTTCATAATCTTCTTTAAATGCTAAATTATTGCGAACAATTTTTGTGATACTTTCCCTGAGTTTAAAGTGATATAAAAAGTTTACGCGTATATTTTAATTATTCATGATGGTCCATAACGAAGTTTCAATATTTCTATTAGAAAGCTTGTTAACTTCTTAATATATGTGTATTATAGCGAAGTAGCTGGATACTTTAATGTGGCTGATAATAGTTGACAATAGGTAAAAATTTAATGGATGATATGGATCTGTCAATTTCAAATTTCGGATAAACCATCTTTTATACGTATTAATCTTTTTTCGTGTCTGCAAACCACTATTGCGATTCATGACGCGGAAAGATCAGTTATATCGATGACGCGAAGGTAATTCTCATCTACAATCATTCGCGGACTTTATGCAACAAATTCTCTAGTTTTGAAGAGATTCTATTTAGTAATTGTTAAACCGCAACGAAAGAGATTATGCACTTGGTTTTCGTATATCATTCCATGTCGAATTGCATCTTCTTTCGTTACGTCACCAATTTTTTCCAACTTACAGTATTTTTATAACTTCCGCATATACTTGTTATATCACTATCATTCGAAATATTTTCATATATCATTCGAAAGCTACGATCATTTTGTACACTTTAACAATAGTGCTATGTATATTACAATTTCTAGAGATAAATGTGGGAGCATTATCGAACGATAGCAGAAATATCTACCGCGGTTCTTATATGTACCGTTGTCAAGCACAAACTGATATGCACAGTCCATGTCCCCACGCTGTAACCGTTTCGTGTCTGAATAGATAATACAAATGCTAAGTGTCTTTGCCGGAACGGAATCGTGCTGTAACCGTTCCGTGTCTGAGCAGATAATATAAATCCACCTTTAGATGTCAGATTGAAACATCTTTCAACGCAGCAGTAGCGCGGTCTTGTCCAAAATAGGGCACCGAACAACGAGAGAACAAGAATTAGTGCTACATAGCAATAATAAATCTGATAATTTCATAACAGAACAGCTATTGCTTGATGATATAACATTTGTAATAGAATGATGTATGGAATGAACAAATGTAGAGAAGTCTCAGTGACGATACCGTGAAAGATCGAAGCTGACGATATCATCAATCTGCATTTATACATCAAAAGAAATCCAATAATTAGCATATTACGCGAAGGCATAGTGTTAGGACGTTCAGTTCATGGGAGATTTTTAAGAATCCTAATAACGGTTGAATAAATTGGACTTGAAATCAATTACATGTCTAGCTAAAGGAAGATATATGTACACGTAATTCTAATCAAAGAAATAACACTCATCTCAAACTCTCTATAGATTTGTCGCTATTACAGGTACCTATGTTATTACAAGCTATTACAAGAATCCTAATATCAGTTGAATAAATTAAACTTCAAATCAATTATACGTTTAGCTAAAAGAAAATATAAATATACATATAATTCCAATCAAATAAACAACGCTCATCTCAATTTCTCTATAAATTTGTTGCTATTACAGATACCTTCCTCAAAACGGAATAAGTTCTATTTGTAATATTTTTTCGAACAACGAATAGTTTCATTTATAAGTTAAAGTGAAGCAGTTTGTCTAGGATGATTTTAGTAAATGGTCCTTCGTGTCGGATACTCAGAATTTGGTAATGTTTGCGATCAGAACGGTTCGAAGAAAGCATAAACGAATAAGAAGGAGAGGTAGAATGGATTAGAGGATGTTTATACGATGAATAATGTGATAACTAAGGGACTCTATAATGTGGATGTGTATGCAAATTAAAGGTTATGTCTCCTGGAAGGTGAAATTTGCGCTGATTGTCGGACTGTTGACTGGTCCTCTCATATATATTCCGAGCTCGATCTTTCTCGGTGAAGGAACACAATCTAATTCAAGGATTTCGCTGGCCTGAGTTGTATTTCCAACGGTCTTTCCCGTGCTGTTGTACCGCCACAACTGCTTTCGTTATATTCGTTCACTATATTTGGCTGCTGATATTAGGCTCGTAAAATGATGAGATGAGTTGGGTCGAAAATCCAACACTTTGTGGACTGTATCATTTTAGGAAAACTTGTAACACGGATTTCCACGTGTCTGCACTAATGCAGATTCCCGATCAGAATTGTTTGGAGATATCACGATCAATAACTGTCAATGTTTATCGTCTGCGACCCTTCCTTTAATTATCGAAGGTTTATCATTTAATAAATAAGTTTAGCGCAATAGTATGTTCTCGATGTTGCGAGACGTTTCCAATTGCAAACTCGGTACTCGATATTTGGTACATCTTTGGTCTGTGTCAGATAATGTTCAGCGGTTACGGGTTCGATATTACTTACTTTATGGCGTTGTCTTCCAGCACCGTGACTCGATGAACAACTCAAGCGAAGAACAGCGAACCTTCTGCCACTCATACTATCAGCCACTTCGTACCTTAAACGTGATGGATTGATTCGGATAGAATTAGACGGATGGAATTAGAACAACATCCAGTCGGTCTATCGACCCACGATACGAATTCAGGATATTTCGAGAACTGGTGAACGTCAAACCATTTCGTGCTCTGAACGCAAGAGTCGGTTCGAATATCGAAGTCTGATCAACTTTCAGCCGCTCCAATGATCCATGGCCAAGCAGCAGAGTTCGGTCAACTCAGCCACTCTTCTGATTCGCGCTGAAAGTTCCGGCAGCAGCTTTGAAAGCCAGACCCGGTCAACACTGTTGCCATTCCGATCCGCAGATTGTTATCGAGAGAAAAGAAGAACGTGGTCCTGGTTAACTTAGCGATGCTTGTCTTGCTCGCTTCTTACTCGTTTGTCGTATCATTCAGGTCGTGATCTGTTTAATGCACAATCGGGAGCATATTGTCAACGAGAAATTGTTATCTTACCTGTGTTAACTGAACGCAGTTTCTCATTAAGAAGTCTTTTGTAATTAGTGTTGTCATACTTTCCTTCGATAGACAAGTTTCTTCTATTCTTCAAACTTTTAAATAAACTTTAATAATCTATCTATCGATGAGCTATCGATATGAATAATAAGTACTTAAATTTGAAAGGTCTTATCTCTTGCACGTCGAAATATAGGAATAGAAACTGTGTCTAGGTAATATTCTGTGTGATAAGACGCAATGCACCTCAATTACGGCTGTGACCATCTAAAATTCATCTCGTCCTACCATTATATACCCTCTGTGAGCGCTCAACCATTTATGTTCAGCTCCGCTTTTCATCCCCGTTACTTTTCTTAGAATTTGGTTCCGTATTTGGCCGATTATAATACTCCACCGTATAAATTGGCAGTCGAATTTTTTCCGATTTTCATTGTTTCTCTGTCGTTCGCAACGTAACGTGGGTTTTATTTTTTATGAGCTAGGTTTGTTCTATTTAGATGGTTGTTTCTCAATCGATAAATAATTAGTAGAAAATAGAATAAAATGTATGAGAATACAATAGAAGATATATCGGGTTGCTCGAAAAGCTCGTAACGGCTCAGGTAATCGATATTAAGTTCTGTTGTGTGCTTAGCGAGATTGGACAGGAATTATTTACTATGAGCGTCTGTCAAATGATGAAATGCCGAATTCGAACAAATATTGTTCGCAGTTGGATATTATTTGTAACAATCGAAGAGAAATATTCGAAAGATAACATTGAGTCTCATGCGTCAGCATTACTTACACTCTGACCATTTAACAACATGTTAGAGATTTTTAAATTAAATTTTTTCAAAGACATTATTTCGAGGCCACAGAATCTGCCTGACTCCGTTTTTATTATAAATCATTAGAATAGTATTCTATATTTAATAAATATAATTGTTACTAAAACTTATTATCTCTTAGAATCTTGATTATCGTTCGAATCGATCATGCGACAGGAGTTAGTCGCACTGGATGCAGACAATCATTCGAGTTCGTATTTCGACAGCAATCGATTGAAGTCACGCCTCCGATATAATCCATCATTTGGGATGACACAATACATTACATCTTCCACTCGCCCTCGGTATTGAAACAGTTACCCGATATATATTTGACGAGCAACCAATGCTGAAAGAATCACATATCACGATGGTTAACTTGAGATTTACAACTAAGAAGGAAAATAATTTATATGCTGCGATCGCAATTCAAATCAGATGTCATTTTGTGTTCAGAGATTGCTTGGAAAATCTAGTTTCGTTTTAGAGGAAACTGGGACGGAAAAGGTGTCGATTGTTCAATTAATTTTCCCAAACATTAAAAGCTAGGTTGAGAAAACACAAAAATCAATTAACGTTGTTATCGTTTGTTCATAGAGTGATGTACAAACAATGTGGTATTTGGTGCTCAAAATTAGAAACCAAAAAGGAGAGAAAAAATACATCGTCGTCAGGTTAAAAGTGAATTACAGTCACATAATTCACAAGATGCATGATGATATACTGGCAGTATGGTATATATAGTATTATATATGTATATTATAATCATATTATATGATTATAATTCGCCATTCATATGATGATATACGTACCTTTTTCCATTTTTCTCAATTTTTAATTTTAAGTGCTTTAAGTTATTACATATATATCTGTATACATAAATCCTTAGGGTAAATCAGACGATCGATTCTGGAAAATCGAGTTTATTTTGGAAATAATTCAACTAAATACAATAACAGTTTGTTACGACCGTTCGCGGAGAGACGCGGTCGCTAGGAAAACGCGTCAGCGAGAGGCGTAAATTCTCGCTACGATTATGTTAATCGACGCCGCGAAATAGTCGTTCCCCTGTTTCGGTTAAGATAACAGAGGTGGTTTAATGATTGTAACACTGTATTAACAGGTTAACATAGAATAATATATTTTACAATAATATGATGAATATGTTACAGAAATTTGACTCGACTTTGCGATATCTCTAGATAAATTCGTTTGCTCGTCAGATTTGTCGAAGTGTCACGTTAGACTCGTCAGAAGGAACTGATCGCCCTTCGATTATTCCTTTGTCTCATTTGGAAGACGACCCCCACTATGCTCGGGTCACGCCACCGCTCGCGCCTATGATCACGTATGCCTCTTCTTGTGTAAAAAACGTAACGGTCAAAAATCGACGTTTCTAGAGCTCGCTGCTTGGCGACAACTATGCTCTCGTCGATACATTGTATATGATCCGGCGGGCAGATAAGACGGTCTGCCTGCGACGTTGTAATACAGCCTGTGGTAAGCCTCGTGGCGTAACACAGTTAATAATAAATTACTACAAATTTTACCTGGAAAATCGAGAACCGATTTACTAAATCCTAAATTACTGTTCTTCTCTTGTGATCTATTCTATTCAGCAAATGACTGTCGGTAAAACAAAACAAAAGTAAAAATGTCGGCTGGTCGGTAGTTTAAATTCTATAGAATTTACATATATATATGGGCAGAATGTGAAGCATAATAAGATAATAAAGAAATTAATAAATTAATAGAAATCGTCAATGTAATAAATACAAATACAGTAAAGAAGATTATTTCAAATGTAAAAAGGGGAATGGAATTACAATAAAAGCATGTTTGTACGGAGAAAGGAATCTTTATGAAAAGAATTAATTATGTTTTATGAACAGAACAACGAGATAATGATATTTAATAGAATGATAGTGCGTATAAAATATTATGTCTCCTAAGTTTGAAACTGGTAAAACAATACCACTCATAAATTTTTGTTTTGTCATCACTTGTCACTAAAAGAAAATTAGGTACTTTATTGCAAGTGGCAACTATTAATTACCGACTAATATAATACAGAGTAATTAAACACTAAGGAAAATAGAAATATTATGATCTCCGTCATTAACCATTACCAACAATAAAGTATTTAGGAGTTTTAAGACAACTTGGGAGAACTACCACAGAAATTGAAAGAACTATAAATCTAGAATTTAGAAACGATCGTGTAAACGTTAAAACGATTCAATGCATTGGTGAAATTCAACAAAGCTAGTGATTTTTTTGTTATAGAATAAGCTATTAACAATAAGATGAACATCTTATGAGAAAATATACAGAAAAGATAATGTTTCAAACCGAACGATTCTGGTAATTGGATTCAAAAAATTCATATATTCTAGAACTGAAACGACGAAATTTTAGAACAGCTACTATAGAATATAGACTTTTTTAAGCCTGAAATAACGAATTAATAGTTAGCTGTTGAAAAACACTGCTAATAGTTATCTGTTTCGCTGAAACTGAAGACCAGAATCAGGCATTAGAGAGTGCGTAATGATAGATGGTGTGGCGTAATGGACATCAAAAATTGAGTAACGTGGGAGAAATATGAAATTCGTGTGCATGTTTAATCAGTTGGATTATACGCATACTGAAATTTATGTATTCTGAAAGCTGAAACAAACATTATGGACTTCTGTCGAAAACATGCTGAATCTCGGGTGTTTAAATAAAAACAGTAAACAACGTTGCTTTATGCAAACAAGCGTTGATATGATCAGAGAAGAAACAAGCAGCTTTTGCGGCGTGGAAAATATGGAAAGCAAGAATACAGGTTATACATATAAGAGCAGGTGACTTTGAGCTTAAAAGAAATATGCGCTTGAGAATTTTCATATAGATTTATCGTAACCCCAAGATTCTTGAAACGGTAATCATAGTAGTTTTCTGTTTATATACTTCGCACAGGTATACATATACACGTTATATAAAAATTTACATAGCCTTCTTTAATTTTTAGGATCGATAAAACGTTTCAACGTTTCCAACATAAAACAAAAAACATTGTGCTTGTATTATTTCCTTATAAAATGAAATGTATATATGCATATGTATGTATATGTGTATATGTATATGATGTAATATATCGTTCTAAGAATTACAATTTAACGTAACACGCTGGATATTGTTTTAAACGTTTCTTCGAACTAATGATAAAGGATCCATTAATTCATCAGGATGGATAGGTATTTATATATCTTACAACTAGTGTAATAAATTCCACTTACGATGCGATCAGAGAATGACGCCATCAGAAAATCCGCCGGCATCGATTTATGTCGAAACTGCTACATGCAGACATGAATTTACGTTGATGCAAGGAAAAATAAAATGGCGAACGGGAATGTAAATGTAAACTGAAAGCTTAAAATACAGAAAAAATCTACCAGACTCCATCAAGATAACGATATTATTATTGAATAAATATTTGAAATAAAAGAGCTAGAAAGAAATATTTATAATAGTTTTATATATTTCCGTAGTTCTTTTTATCTATTTCAAACATAATTCTTTTAGTTGTAAAAAAGAAAAAGGAACATTTTAACACATTCGTAGCCGATGAGTCTGACACGGGAGTCTTAGTTGTTCGCCGTTTACAATTTCCAAGAGTCCATAGCTGAAGCGTCGCAGAATTTCGCTGTTAGATTGCCAGCGAATATGCAAAATTTTGCTGTGTCATATCATGGTGTGATATAAAATAACTTTGTAGAGATCTGTTTGCCAGGCCATCCAACAGTTTCCAAACTGCCATGTAATGCACCTTATGCGGCTTATGACTGCGATATTATAGCATTAATAATTTAGAGAAGCATGTAACAACAAATAGTAAAGTACTAGTCATTGCAAGGTGCGCGTAACTCATTGTGAATATGAAACAAGATATGGTAGAACCGTGTTAACAGCAACTAGCCGCAGGTTTTGACATGACGTAGAACCAAGTTGCCGGCTGCGAATGTGTTAAGAATATTTCCTATAATTTGTCATTTTGTAACATTTTCTTAAAACACGCAGCAAAAATATTTGACTCTTTGAAGATGATGTGACTAATTGCAGGAGGAGTAATTGATAGAAACAAGATAACGCAGATCGCGTTAACAACGTTGGATCAACCACGAAGCTTCTAATCGCGACGGGACTTGTTACGTTTCTGTATATTATGTGGCTCGAAGATCTCGTTTTCTTCTTAAATTACAATGAAACTAATCAAGACAAGGGAAACAAAATGCGTAGTGATTTATTACGAGATTCCCTTCTGGAATCACTTGAGATGAATTTCAACGAAGATGTTGAAATAGTAAGAGGAGAACGACTTTCGAAAACGTGTTAGAACAAAATTGAGATAAGGGAATTATAAAAAAAAAAAATAAATAAGGGAAACATAAAAAAAAATAAATAAAAGGAAAAGTAAGTAGCAGGAAAATGAAATGGAATGAAACAAAAATATCCGAATGACAGTATTAGGATAAGAGGAAAAACAATGGGAAAGAACGAGATAAAGCCGTAGTATTAATGGTGACGTTTAAAGATAAAATAAAAGTAAAACGAGAACGGAGATCTAGAGAAATACAGAAACAAGAAAGAAAGGAAACCACGAACAGGAAGGAAAGGCTTTATACCAGTGATAAAAGTTAAAGGTTGCTAGATCGGTGGTACACCGAGACAACTGAAGATGACGAAGCTTAGTCTTTTTCTCACAGTCTTCAAGTTGATGAATCGAGCTGGATGATAGGAGCTTAATACTTGTTTTCATTCGTCAATAACTTCGTCGATTCTTTGAAAATAAGGAAACTAATGCTAAAACAAATAGATAATTTAAGATTAATTTTAAAAATAACAGAAGAAAATAAGAAAATAAATAAAATAAAGATACTCTGATGCTTTGTTTTATAGAAATGTTACAAATTTATCTTCGATTTATCTAATCTTTCAAACGATCGAAATAAGTAGATCGATGTATTTGAGTAAGATAAAGAGGATTCCTTTTGGTATATCTTATAATTCTTTTCTCTTCGTTATCCGGTATCGTATTATCTTGGTACATAGGGTAATTCACGTAATTGTAGCAAGCCATATCTTCTTCTCGGCTAATATTAGAAAAAAATGTTACGGAAAAGAAATGAATGGCACCATTTTTTTTTAATATGAAAATATGCATTATTTATTGCATCAATCGTATCTTTCCTTAGCCTTAGCCTTTAACAGGTACTTTAAGTGTAATTTTATAGAACATCATATTAGTTTACTCAATAGAGCTATAGGGATGAATTTGATCTGACCTAACGGGCCTTTTTGCATAAATAACACTAGCAAAGGAGATTTCCAAAACGATTTTGATGAAATTTATACGGAATATAGTTCTCGAAAAAATATCTGACCTGTATTTTTATTATCGGCGATTATCTACGTTTAGAGGATGAAACTGCCCCTGAAGTTGGAGGTGAAAAATGCATTTTTCTCAATATTTTCTCAATATAACTCTGTGTAGCAGAAGAAAACGTTGTATGCAAAAAATTGTTTGTTTTTTTGGTGGTAAATTAAACTACATAAACTGTATTTCAAAATGTCTATCTATTCAAAAATTATAATAGAAATTGATATTTTTCTGTTAATTTCTCGCACAAAATATAATGCTACTTACGTCTAATTTCGTTTAGTTCAATTATAAGGTAAACTATAAATTATAAAGTAGGTGGATACCGTGAAATTTTCTATTATAATATTTTTTGTTAATAATGGTAAAATGTTTGTATTCGAGATAAATAAAACTGTTTCATTTTTAGTATTTAGCAACAAGATTCAGCAAAATGAATCCGAATTCATTTTTTAGAAACCAACAATTCAGGATTTAAGAGTAGGCCATAATCTTGAAGAACCTACAAGTGCGGGGAGCCTTACGTTATTGGTCAATGAAGAAGTTGCAATCGTACAGAACAGGCTGCATAACATTAGAATACGCCATATCCGGAGACGGTCCTTTGACCACCTTTATTGCAGGAGTAGCTTTTATCGATACCAAATATGCGAATGCCTTCGACGACTGCCCAGACATACAACTACATTTTACCTCATCGGATGTCATCTCAGACGCCAGTAGAAAGATTTTTGCGTTGACCAGAGAATTCTATGATCCCGTATGTATATGCAGAGCTTCAGGATAGGGAGGTGTAGACCGTATTCCTTATCCTTTTAAGACCTAAGAGCAGAGGTGTTATCAAGCTTCGGAACAACAATTCTTTCGATTATCCATTGATTTATCCAAACCATTTCGATGAACCGGAAGATATGGCGACACTGATCGAAGGACTATTAAAATAAGAATAGAATACAGAGCAAACTGGGCTCTTGGATCCGATACTGAGTGTGAATTATTTTTATCTATGTCAGCCGAAGTTCGAACTACGTTTGGGTATGGTATACTGTAAATGTTTGTACATGAGAATATATCCTTTATTAACCAAATATGGTTTTATGTATCTCTACAATATATTTCTAATCTTTCTACTTAAACTAGGAAAGCTTATAATGAATGTTATATATTCCACATTTTCAAGCTGTTCATTATACTGTATAATCAATCTGTATAATGATTATACAATTGTATTCCTTATTTGTACAGAGTATCACGTAGCATCAGGGAACCGGTGCGGCTGTGGATTCTGCACATGAAAACGATAAAAAACTTTCTTGCAAACACGTGCCCTATTTTTCTTCGTTCTCGAGTTACAGTAAATTAAATTTTTAAATAAAAATTTACAATAAGTTAACAAATTCTATCTACATGCCTTCTTAAGAAGTGTTCATAATAAACTCTTTGCATTTGAACACGAGATTACAGACGTTTTATTGTTGTTCTTCTTGCCCTCTCTTTGTCCAGATATTGTTTATGAGAATACCGAATTCTATTCGCAAATAGGTAGGTGAAATTAGTTCAACTACTTCCATCTTCCGATAAAGTTACTTCAACATAGAACTCGCTAAAACTCGAAAATCAGGTCAAATAGGGTGTTCATATGAGCACTGTTTATTGTTTTCATGCGCAAAATTCACCGCTGAAACCATTTTCCGATGCTGCGGGACGCCCTGTATATTATAATCAGTGCCATGTGTAATGAAGAATCAAAAATGTGATAAGTTCAGAGCAGGCTTTTTTCACATTGGCTACACCATATGCAGCTACACCGAATCACAGCTACTTCGTTGCACTAGCAATAACAATAACATCACATGGGAACAATGTGAACAAGACATAGCAACGTGTGTTTTACTTACAATTCACGGTACGATTCTGTTCGACAATACGTAAGTACAGTGGAATTCCTTATTTTTATGGGTTCTGTAAAACTTACGTAGTTCGTGATACTTATTCGGAACATTTGGAATGTTTCAAAGTAATGATAGATCGTATAGAATATTTCTTGCAAAATAATACAAATTTGGGGCAGAAATATGAAGACGTTCAACTTCTTACTTCGCTACAAATTACTAATTTTTCTCCTCAAGCTCATTTCAAGATAAACGTCAATCTATGTGTTTGAAATCCATTTTCTACTAGCCACAATGATGCGACGATGAAAGTATGCCATTTTTAAGTATTTTTTAGAAACTTTTCCTCATATATTTGTTTGTATTTGCAAAAGTAACAAAGATGTTGAAGTCTACGTTCCTTTTGACTTTCTACATAAAAAATGTTGAAAAAAGTATAATTTATTGTAAGTTCGCCGATAATAGGCAAAATTTACTGTAGTGGTATCAATAGCTTCTTTCATTAGGAACAATAGTTTCAGGCCAACAATTACATGTATAACAAAATTATTCAAAATGTTAATTTCTCGAGTGTCACTAGTCGGCAGCCAATAGTTGCAACTGTATCAATCACATTTTGCTCACGTTTACTGCCTCGTCTCGTTGAACAGACTATAACATTCTACTACACTTCCTCTTGGAGGTGCGACTATATCAAAGTTAACTTACGTTCGCATGATACATTACAATATAAAGGCAAATTACGCTACCATTTTATTGCATAACACTTAGTTTATATTGTTATACATGTACGAAACTATTTTGATATCATAACAAAGTACACAAGATCGTATTACTTTAAACTTCATGATATCTAGAGGACAGATGGAGTATTAGGTTATATATTCGAAGGAGGTTTCTTCATATAATTACAATCGAACTTCACTAATGTTAACTTCGTTTGATCCTCCAATTTTATACAACAAGACTGAGTCTTGAATCGCGCTCCTCCATACGTGACAAATAAAGAAAATTTATTTTCAGTTCAAAACCGCGCGTCTTTATTACGTAATGATATACTACTAAGCAGTCGCTTAAAATAAATTTACAAAAGTAACAATCAATCCAAACCCTATTTCTTCAACCAATCCTCTTTGACCATATCGGAACCCTTCTCTGCGATCATGATAGTCGGCGCATTGGTATTGCCACTGATCAAATTTGGCATAATCGAACTGTCTATAACTCGAAGTCCAGTAATTCCATAAACTCGAAGCCAAGGATCAACCACCGCTTTTGGGTCCGACTTTGGCCCCATCTTACAAGTACCCACGGGGTGTGATATAGTTAAAGGGAAAGATCTGATCATGCACTCCCAGTACGGGTCGCTATACAATGGGATATGCTTGCAGTCAGGAAATGGATTCGGATTCAGTTTGCTCCCGTAACGTTTAAGCGAAACAGTTTTACTCATCTCGAGTACAAATTTAACTCCTTCAATCAATGTGGCCATGTCTTCTGGCTCCTTGAAATAATTTGGATAAATCAATGGGTGATCGAAAGGATTGTTGCTCCGAAGCTTGATAATTCCTCTACTTTTAGGTCTTAAAAGGGTAGGATACACACTCCACCCGTCCTTATTGTGAACATCTCTATATACGGCATCATAGAATTCTCTCGTCAATCCAAAAATCTTTCTAGTGCTCTCGGAGTAGTCCCCCGTTGACCAAATATGCATTTGTATGTCTGGAAAATCGTCGGAGGCATTCGCATATTTAGTATTAATGAAACCTAGTACTTCATTAAATCCTAAGGTTGTCAAAGGACCATCTCCGGATATAGCGTACTCTAGGGCATAGCTAATATTAATCAGTCTGCTCTGTACCATTGAAACTTCTTCATTCACTAAGAATATAATGCCCCCCGCACTTATATGGTCTTGAAGATTGTGGCCCACTCCTAAGTCCTGAATCACTGGTATACCGTGTTCCGATAAGTGTTCTTTAGGTCCTATTCCTGACAACATCAACAGCTGGGGGCTACTGACAGCTCCTCCGGAAACGATCACTTCTTTGTTGGCATGTACGCGCAACGTTTCCCCGTCTCTAACGAACTCTACGCCGTAAGACCTTTTCGTTGACGGATCTATTAAAATTTTGGTAACATGTGCTTTCATAGCGACGTGTAAATTTTTGCGTATCCTGGCTGGCCGCAAGAAGGCTTTCGCCGTGGAGCAGCGGCTACCATCTTTGATGGTGCCTTGAGGAATCATAAAGCCAGTATGCCGTTCTCCGTTAATATCTCGATTCTCGTAACCCATTTCTTTGCCGGCTTGAATGAACGCAGCGGCCAGAGGAGTGTGCCATCGTGGTTCTTCGACGGTTAAGTACCCGCCGGTTGAATGATACGGTGTTTTGGCGTAGCTATGATTTCGATTGTCTTCAGATTTTAGGAAATAAGGCAGCACATCCTGATACGACCATCCTGGATTGCCTTGCTGTTCCCAGATGTCGTAGTCTTTTTTGGCACCACGGACGTAAAGCATGTAATTTATGCCACTGCTGCCCCCGAGTACTTTGCCACGTGGCCAGCGGCACTGACCGCCTTCCATCGCTGTTGACATAATTTACAGTAAAGAGCTTTGAAAGCATCGCGAGTAATTCGTAATGAAATATTGATTTTAGAAAGTCACTGATTCACATTAACTTCTCTTTGGAATGGACGATAGATTCATTTTTCGATTTATGTTAACACTAGAACTGTGCAAATATATCTGACTGTTCTATGTATAAATCGGTATATATAAATAAAGTATAAAGTTCTATATACAAATCAAGTGTCATTACTTAAAATAAATAGATCTATATAATTATATATTAATGTAAACTTTGTTCAGTATTAATTGCGCCTGAAATATCTGTTTATTGCATTAGAAACATAATTTTAGTCCGATATTTTCACGTCTTTTTAGTGCTAATTGCAAGATTATGATGCGCACAGATTTTAGAATGCTTTACTTAATATTTACTCGCTTCATTTATTCTCATTGCCATAGGTAGTACTTTATATTCTCTTCTAAGCATGATAATATTTTATCTGTCTTTTCTCAAATTCCTTTTTTTTCAATGGAAAGAATAGTGCGTTGGACGTGAATGATTAGAGTGTCTGGTATTATTATTGTAATTATGTACCTATCATTATTATAGTTAGGTATTATTCAATATTATTTACCGAGACAGTAATTTTCATTCGGTTCCGTCGTGTAATTCCAATCGATTTTAGATCGTTGCAAATTGGCGGCAAGAGTAGGAACATCATACATAGCACTTCCATCGGCACCTGCTTCCAGCAGGAGTACGTCCCAATCTTCTACCTCGGACAAGCGATTCGCCATAACGGTTCCTGTAATGGTGTAAATTCACAGAGTATTTTAATAAAACATGCCTAAGAAAATTTTTTCTTAAACGTTACAAATACTTTCAAATCAGGAATTTGTAGTTTTACATCAACACATCGAGATTGGGAGTAAAATTGTCGAAATTAGAAATAATACTTCGCGGTAAATTCACAATATGTTTGCATAATGATCTCATACCATACTTATATGAATGGAATAAGATATTAAAATTTCTTCATTAATGTATATAAATAGCGTATATGATCACTAATACCTACGATAAGTAGATAGAGTCGGAAAATGAAATTTGGAAAAAATCGATATATGGGAAGTACGTAACATTTTTGGTGTTACGCTATCATACAAGTAACAATGCTTTCTTCCTTGCACGCACATACGCAGCTGCGGCTGTTTTAGTTACACTTTTATCAGATTTTTAACGGAACTTTGTATCGGCATCGTGATAAGACGTACCTGCTGAACCACCGCCTACGATTATGAAATCGTAAGTCGGCAGTAATGATTTGGTAGGAATATTGGATGAAGAGTATGGAACAATCGAATAGATGACATACAGCGACATGCCTAAGAGTATCGATAGCACCGAATGCGTTTTCATCCCTTCGAGAATGATGCGATTGATATCCATTTTACACTCCTCCGAATTCATTTATCAATCTGTAACATTAATGTTCGATACCTTAACACACATCTTATTAGCGATATAAGTAGAAGAGAATTATTACTAAATGTATATTGCTATCATCTTTTCTTTCGGGCCGTAAGGGTCTTTGGTGCTTTCATTCTTAAACCTACTTTTCTCGAATAGAATCTAGCGTAACTAATATATATCTTTTTAGTGAGTGTATCGCAACGATTTTAATTGCCAGTGTAACATGTTGATGAGGTTAACATTCTGAAGAATCTTTTTCATATACCTGCAACCGCCGCGATGCTGCACAGCCTTTTATTTCACTATATTCGCAAAATACTTCATTTAAATCTATATGTGATGATACCTCATCATCTTGAAGTAGGCTTAAATGTAGCAACTTGTACTTAACTCGCTGATGTGAAAGGCAACTATTTTCGATGTCGTGCAAGTAAAATAGAAAAAGCGGCGGTTTGTAGATTGTGATAGACTAAAGAAGGTATCATGAAATAATCTTTGATGGATAGATCGCTACATCGACTGTTGCACTTTACTTGATTTTCAATGCGGTGGTTATAATTATGAGAGAAATTTTTTGAGGTTTACCCATCTCTGAATAATCACATTTTTTGTGTGTGCAGATGATAAGAGAATTAAAAGTTATTTGAAATTGCGGTGTCACTGACATACATGGTCGATAAATGAATAAGACGACAATAAACTTACAGCATAGATGTAGATATTATTTCTTAAAAAGTAGATCAGAGGTAATGAGATGGCGAAATATTAGCGAAAATACAGAACTTTGTGCAATACATACGTAAATTAAACACCAAACGTAGGATAGAGTTCCGGTGCTACGCAATGCAGGACGACGAATGCTTCTGGTTGGCGATCGCTTATGTATTGAATGCTGAGCAATTATTGGCCGATAGGAAAAACGACATAATTATATAATCGAGGTATAAGAAATTTTTCTCAAGGTTTGAATACTTATGGCAACTTTGTAAACATGTATCTCTGGAATTACAATTATTTCGTTGTATCTGCAGACCAATTTTCAAAAAAATTACTTAGCAAACTACGACAAATCATTTGCACTATTAACACTCAAATAGACTTATAGGGTGGTGGGAAAGAGCGCACCCTATTTGAAGGAATATCAATGACTAAAATATACTTTTAACAATGCAGATAGGAATAAAAATAATCAACGTGCGAGTTCGAATAGTGATCAAACTACTTTAGTATTGCACCTTGCATATGTTATTTTGCATATGACATTGAGGAGAGAGATAGTCATTTTTGACAACGCAGAGATAAAAGTGAATGTGAATTATATAAGGACTGGGCTAACGTAGTGTGAGACCGGTACTGATCACCTAAAACAATTTTCAATAAATCTATAAATATGTGCAAAGTTGCACTACATTTTATTTGCCTGTTTGCACATGTGACCTAATGAAAAACATTCATGGTGTGTTTTTAAGTTGAAGTTCAATTGAATTGAGAATGTACTGATATAATCGCATGAAATTCCAATTTACAATAGCTATGCTAGCGTTACCGGCCATCTCACAAACACAAGATAAGAATATAACCTGTGGCGGATCGGTATCAACAGGACGCTGACAGGACGAGGCATCAACGCGGCGCAACACCTCCCGGGCGATCCGCTGGTACCAACCGCCAACACTAGAGGGCTACGACGACACAAGTCTGTCTGTCTAACTCGCTAGCGGTCGAATATACGAGCGATTGATACAAATACCGCACCTAGCGAGACTCCCTCTACGTCTAAGGCAGGGACTACCGGGCATAGCCTTACTGACGAGTCCACCGGTAGTCCCGGGACGAAACGCACACTCTCTCTCTCTTTTCATACGCCACAAACCCAACCAATAACCCATGAATGTGCCTTTTTTCGCATAATTACATTAAAAATGAATAGTACTATATAAAAATTTGGCCACCTGCCTGCTAGAATGAGAGGTAATGGAATCCTAATGTAATTGACAGTTTTTGTGAATATCTCCAACATGACAACACAAAAACACATTTCGGAATCGTCGAAAATGGTTACGTGTGTCCTTTTTTACATGAATGTTTATAATACATAAATTTACATAACAGACATTTGTAACAGTATCGCATATGTAGTTGTGTACAGATTTTACTATAGGTTGCCCAAATCTCGTTTACATTGGAATGTGCCATAATCAAGAGGCAAGAGCTTGGTTTCGATGACTCACTATATCCGCCCGCTACCAGGGATACGGTAACCGATACTATTGCGTAGGCTGTTACGGAAGCACAATTATGGACAAAGTTCACTGTGGTGGTATTGATAGTTTTTAGCAAATTTCGGAAACTATGACCGACTGAAACTTACATGTACAGGAGCAAGATGTTCAGGATCATGCTCTCGACAACAAATACAAAAGTCATCGATATCCGCGGGTTTTTCCAGTTTAACAGATCTCCAGTTTCGCCATCGCAAGACAATACTCCACGAGACAATATATTGCAAGACAATTCCTGGCAAAACTCATCACATTCTGTTCTGTATGTTGGCGGATATGTAGGAGTCACGCTGCTCGCCCCAGTCTCCAGATTAGTTCTCGATCAAAATATCCTATTTCGAAAACCAACATCTTCTTAGTCGACCGAGTGAGACAAGGTGGAAACCTTTTTGTACGCACCTCGTACCTTCACCAATTGAATATAAATTCTACGAAGTGTGGAACCTCGCTAATGAGGTTTATATGGTAAATAAGGTAATTCGGTTAATAAGGTAAAGTTAAAGCAATTTTGTAACGAATGCAGATTAATAATATTTGTGTTACTCATAGAAGTTTAGAAATACATAGCTCAGATATTGCTAAATTTTCAGGGTCTAATCATTTCGAACTATTGTTAATCTTATCTAGGCTTATCGAGTATTTCGGGGTGTCACAATAGTACCATATATCAAATGCACGTATAACTGAACCCGTAATTTAAGAACAATAATTCGTGTTTATCTACTGTAATAATCAACTATTTATTTCGTGGTCCTAAAATAAATTGTAAGAAGCAAGGTTAGCCAATTACTTATATATTCATTATTCGTATACTCGTGAGCTCATTCCGAAAAACAGATGACTACACCAGCTGCATTAGAAAGAAAAGTCGTATTATATATAACTATAGAAACTGCAGAATGAGCAGAAAATTCACAGTCCTTTGCCAGATTTTATAGAATAAGTAGTTTATATTTCCTTCTCTGTCCATCTAAGACAAGGGAATACACGGGCGCTACAACAGTGTCTGTACACCACGAAGACAAGATTTTCTTCTTATGTGCATGTAGATGCTCAAGGCGCCTAATGCCTGGGTGGGAATTTTTTTCTTGGTAATAGTAAAGGATGTTGTATGTAAGACAGGGGCTCAATGTTGTATTCTCTATGTATCTCCGTCTCTAAGGAATTGCAGTTCATTAGATTCCATCCTGTATTTCCAATCGATTTCAGACTGCACACTGTCCGGTAAAGAAATATCATATATAGCATTTCCATCGCCACCTGCTTCCAGGAGGAGTACGTCCCAATCTTCTATCTTGAACAAGCAATTCGCCATAAGGGCTCCTGTAATCGTACAAATTGACGATACATTTTAAATAGAACGTAGTTGAGACGACTGAAAATAATTAAAAGTTATAAGTATTTTTAAGGCAAGAGTATGTAGTTTTGTTTCGAAATATCGAGAAAGGGAGACAGTTAGTCGAGATTACGAAATTAAATTCTCGATGAATTCCAAATATGATTACAAAACAAACCTAAAATACATATTGAAGAAAACAAAGAAATAAAAATATGAAGAAAACAAGATGTTATAATATAGTCGTTAACATATAGAAACGACGCACAACGTCATTAATATGCTATACATAAGATGGAGCCGTTATATGAAATTAAAATGAATTGATGAATTGCTGAATTGCTGAATCGATGAATTGATGAATTGATGAATCGATGAATCGATGAATCGATGAATCGATGAATTGATGAACTGATGAATTGATGAATTGATGAATGGATGAATCGATGAATCGATGAATCGAGGAATCGAGGAATCGAGGAATCGATGAATCGAGGAATCGAGGAATTGATGAATTGATAAATGGATAAATTGATAAGTTGATAAATTCTCGTATCAATTGATCAAAAAATGGAATTTTCTAACGACGTAATGAAAAAAGAACAACCCACCACGACTAATAGGTCGTAAACTGGTAACAGTAATTTGGAAGTAACACTCGTCGAAGAGTAGGGCACAATAGAATACGTGATACATACATGATGATGATGATAGAAAACCATACGCACCGATAGAAAGCACCGGCACAGTTGGTTCTGTTTTCATCCCTCCGAAATGCTTCGATATCCACTTTGTACTTCTCCTATTTCCTTTGTCAGTCTGTAATATTATGTTATGATACATTCACAATAATCTTATTCGCAAGATAAGACGAAGTAATAGAGAATTATTAATGAACACATTTGGGTGATGCTGACATGTCATTAATGTGCATACTTACGAAAAATATTTTGAGATCTCTTGGTTGCTTTTGACGATTCATTACACATAAGCGTCACGGTTTTATTCAGTTTATTATTTTTTCGAAATTATTTCTACCTTAAATTTGTCCTTGATAAAAGGTTGTAACTACAAGAAAATTTATTTCAAAAATAAAAATATATATATCTTGTAATATCTACAAAACGTTAAACGTAACATTGTGCAACGATATAGTGGAACGCAAAGCGACGAGTGCTATTTTGCTGATAATCACGCGAACGAGGTATTTTGAGAAATTATTTTGCAACATCGTAAATTACGCATATTCAGTGTAAAAAAGCATTCCTACATCCTTTAAAAGGTGATAATAGTTTTCCTGAAATTTCATGAAAGGACCTTATATCTTTTGAGAAATTGGAATAAAATTAGTGTTGAAAAAATGACAGTTGGAAATTCGTAGTTCTCTACCACCCAATAACTGAAATGAAAATTTGATAACAGCTAGAAAAATGGAGTGAAAGTACGACAACGGCTCCGTGATTTTATTTACTTTTCGGATTTTTGCTAAATAAATGTAAATAAAATAAGTAGAACACAGAGGAACCTTGGCTTTCGGCTCCGATAGTGACTGTGAATTTCTTTTATTTATCTCACCTGAAGTTCGAATTGCGTTTAGATATGGTATACTGTAAATGTATGTACGCGGAAATATATCTTTTATTGTTTAGTGTACATTTTTATTTATTTTACTCGTATATGTGCACGAGATATATGGTGTTATGTACCTCTAACACATATTTCTATTCTTTCTAGTTAAACTAGAAATGCTTATAGTAAATATAGTATTTTTCACTTTTTCAAACTGTACTTAACTATACTGTATATCCAATCTCTATAATGATTATACAATTGTAGTAACGTATGGATCTTAGAGTAAGGACAAGTAATGATGTTTTATTTAGAGTTTAGTGTAGTTTAATAAGCGATACTCAATAACAAAAGGACCGATTACAATATCGTCGTACGTCTTATTATCATACTATCCCGCTTCTCCACTCACACTTTCTGACTTCTCGATTTACACTCTGTGACCTCTCAACTCACACTGCGCTTCTCAACTCGCATTCTGGCCGATTTAGCATCTCTTTTGTCTTTTGCTAGGCTCACCGCACACGTGTTCCGCAGACGCTCGTGGCCAGGGTCACGTAGGTCTTTTCTACGAAACTATGAACTTGAAAAGACCCAGGACACATTGATAGACCCGACAGTGCCTTGGCTCTCGCGACATTTCTTTTTTTTTTTTTTATATATTTATTTACATTTCACAATTTGTCCAGTAGGACATTTGGTAAAGTATTATAGCTTAGTGGTATAATAATATAACATGTGGATGGCTACCCCCAGTGGGATACCATCTTCGAATTTGATTGATTTATTTCTTTAGTGTGGTGAGTGTTTGTTTGTTAGGTCATGTCCTTTGTGAGATCTGTTGGGTGTTTCTTCTCACGCGGTGGGTCCATGGTTAACTCGATGTTTTTTAGGTCCTTTTCCCTGATACTACACAATTGTATTCCTTAATTATGCAGAATTTCTCGTAGCATCCAGAAACCGGTGCGGCTGTAGATTCTGTACAAGAAAGGACGTTCTTGCAAACACGTATCCTATTTTTCCTCGCTTTCGAGTTACAGTGAATTTGTACATTAACAAACTCTCTCTGTATAGCTTCTTAAGAAGTGTTCATAATGACCTCCTTGCATTTGAATACAAGAATGGCTTTAGCATTGTCCGTCTTACTCTCTCTATTTGTCCAGGTATTGTTCATGAGATACCGAACTACTTCTATTATCCGATAAATTATTTCATGCGCAAAAACCACTGCTAATTATCCACTGCTGGTTTTTGCAAATATTTCGAAAACTATATTCGCAACTATAGTTTTTTTCCTTAGGAACTATAGTTTCCGACCAACAGATACATGTATAAGAAAAGTTACTTAAAATGTTAATTTCTCGAATGTCACTAGTCGGCAGCCAACAGTTGCATCTGTATCACTCTCGTTTTGCTTACGTTTATCGCTTCGACGCGTTTAACATATTATAGTATTTTATTGTACTACATTTCCTCTTGAAGGAGCAATTATATCAAAGTTAACGTTCGCACGATACATGACGAAATCAAAGACAAATTATTGTAATAACTATTTTATTGCATAACACATAGTTTATACTATTATACATGTACGAAACATTTTTCTTATCCTAACAAAGTACGTGCGATCATACTACTTTAAACATTATGATATCTAGAGGACGGATGCAGTATTACGATATATATTCCAAAGAATATTTCTTCATATAATTATAATCGAACTTCACTTAAGTTAATTTCGTTTGATCGTCTAATTTTATAAAACAAGGCTGTATTTTAAACCGTGCTCCGCCATACGCGATACATAATGAAAATTTGTTTTCAATTCACAACCGTATGTTTTTATTACGTAATGGTATACTACTAACAGTCGCTTAAAATGAATTTACAAAAGTAGCAATCAATCCGAACCCTATTTCTTCAACCAATCCTCTTTTATCATGTCGGCACCCTTCTCACCAATCATAATAGTCGGCGCATTGGTATTACCACTCACTTGGTTTGGCATAATCGAAGCGTCTATGACTCGAAGTCCAGCAACTCCATAAACCCGAAGCCGAGAATCTACCACGGCTTTCGCGTCCGACTTAGGCCCCATTTTGCAAGTACCCACGGGGTGATATATAGTCACGGGAACAAATCTAGCCATGCACTCCCAGAAAGGATCGCTATATATGGGAATATGCTTGCAGCCAGGAAATGGTGTCGGATACATTTCGCTCCCGTAACGTTTGAACGAAGCCGTCTTACTCAATTCAAACACAAACTTAGCTCCTTCGACCAATGTCGCCATGTCTTCTGGCTCCTTGAAATAATTCGGATAAATCAATGGATGATCGAACGGATTGTTGCTGCGAAGCTTGATAACACCTCTGCTTTTTGGTCTTAAAAGCGCGGGAAACGCGCTCCACGAGCCCCTACCGCCAAGCTTTCCATATACGGCGTCGTAGAATTCTCTGGTCAGTCCACGATATTCCATAAAAATTTCGCTATTTTGTCCCGATGGTACAAAATGCAGTTGTATATCTGGGAAGTCATCGGAGGCATTCGCGTATTTGGTATTGATAAAACATGTTCCCTCCACTGTTGCTAAGGTAGTCAAAGGACCGTCTCCGTATATGGCGTATTCTAGGATATAGCTGATATTAGTTATCTTGGTCTCTATGGCTGAAATTTCTTCATTCACCAGGAACATAAGGCCTCCCACGCTTATATGATCTTGAAGATTATGGCCTACTCTTAAATCTTGAATCACTGCTATACCGTGATCTGATAAGTGTTCTCTAGGTCCTATTCCTGACAGCATCAACAACTGGGGGCTATTAATAGCTCCACCGGAAACGATCACTTCTTTGTTGGCATGTACGCGCAACGTTTCCCCGTCTCTAACGAACTCTACGCCGTAAGACCTTTTCGTTGACGGATCTATTAAAATTTTGGTAACATACGCTTCCATGGCAACGTGTAAATTTTTCCGCATCCTGGCTGGGCGCAAGAAGGCTTTCGCCGTGGAACAGCGGCTACCATCTCTGATGGTGCCTTGAGGAATCATAAAGCCAGTATGCCGTTCTCCGTTAATATCTCGATTCTCGTAACCCATTTCTTTGCCGGCTTGAATGAACGCAGCGGCCAGAGGAGTGTGCCATCGTGGTTCTTCGACGGTTAAGTACCCGCCGGTTGAATGATACGGTGTTTTGGCGTAGCTATGATTTCGATTGTCTTCAGATTTTAGGAAATAAGGCAGCACATCCTGATACGACCATCCTGGATTGCCTTGCTGTTCCCAGATGTCGTAGTCTTTTTTGGCACCACGGACGTAAAGCATGGAGTTTATTCCGCTGCTACCTCCAAGTAATTTGCCACGTGGCCAGCGGCAACGACCATTCTCCATCGCTGTGGGTATAATTTATGTTAAAGTACGTCGAAAGCGTTGCGAATAATTCATTAACGAATATTGTTGTCGTTTGGTTATTAATTCACGATTATATATCTTTTGGTTCGGCGATAGATTCATTCTTCGATTTAGATTTGAATTAGGTATGCCTAAATCTACCTATTGGTACTATATACAAATCAATAAAATTCAAGTGGTATTACTTGAAATTAATACGTCCGCACATTTATATGTTTTGTATTTGTATACAAACACATTTATATATTTTAATACAAAGCAATATTAATTATGGCTATAATACCTGTATCTTTTTAGTAATTACAAAATAAAAAATTTTAGATCTGTCATTTTATCGCATTTGGAAAGTTCAGCGACAACATACGTTAGAACTGTATTGTGATTATTTGCGAATGTTTTAGAAAGATTCGCTTATTTACACGCTTCGTTTGTTCTTACTGCCATAAATTGTATTTTATAATCCTTTTCAAGAGTGATATAATTTTATCTACTTCCCCTTCTTTCCACCGTAAAAAATAGAGCGTTAGACATGGATGATTAGCGGATGCAGTTTTGCTTTTGTAATTATCTATTTACTGTTATTATTTATAAGTCGATATAATTCCATACTTTTTACCTCGACAGTAATTTTTGTTGGGTTCCGTAGTGTATTCCCAATCGATTTTGGTGAATTGCAGATTGTTGGCAAGAGAAGGAATATCATAGATAGCACTTCCATCGCCACCTGCTTCGAGGAGGAGTACGTTCCAATCTTCTATTTCGGACAAGCGACTTGACACCACGGCTCCTGTCATCGTGCAAAGTTACACTGCATTTTAAATAAAATATATCTAAGAAATCTTAATCCAATTTAACGTCACAACTATCTTTGACTCGAAAGTCCGTAGTCTAATTTCAAAACATCGAGAGAGATAATTTGCTGAAATTAAGAAACGAAATTCGCGATAACGCAAAGATACGTTTACGAAGTAAACGGAAAATATATTTAGATGAAGGAAATTAGAACTTAAAATTTCGGTGTTAGTATGAGGAAATAACGTACAACATTGCTAATACATCTAGCGGATTGACAGAGTTGCGAAGGGAAATTTGACAAAAAAATTGCGATTTCTGAATTGTTAAATTTTTGCGTCAATTCCTCGTGTTAGGAGCAGTAACGCGAACATCTTCGAACGCAAACACACCGATGCACTTATCTTTGACACACTTTTATCAGATTTAGGAACTTCGCGTGGATAATATGAAAAACCATACCTGCAGAACCACCGCCCACGACTATGAAATCGTAAGATGGCAATAGCGATTTGGAAGGAACATTCGTCGAAGAGTAAGGAACATTCGAATATATGACGTATAGCAACACGCTTATGAGCATCGATATCGTCGATGCGATCGGTTGTGATCTCATCCCCCCGAAAATGATGCGATTGACATCCATTTTACACTCCCACGAATTCCTTTATTAATCTGTAACATCAATGTTCGATACCTTAACACACATCTTATTCGCGATATAAGACGAAGTGGCAGAGAATTATTACTGAATGCATATTACCATCATTTGTTTTGTCGGGCCCTAAGGGCTTGGTCCTTTCATTCTTAAACCTACTTTTCTCGAATGGGATCTAGCGAAACTAATATTTATTTTTTTAATGAGTGTATCGCAACAATTTTAATTGCCAGTGAAACGTGTTGATGAGGTTAACATTCTGAAGAACCTTTTTCATATACCTGCAACCGCTGCGATGCTGCACAGCCTTTTATTTCACTATATTCGCAAAATACTTCATTTAAATCTATATGTGATGATACCTGATCATTGAAGTAGGCTTAAATGTAGCAAGTTATACTTAACTCGCTGATGAGAAAGGCAACTATTTTCGATGTCGTGCACGTAAAATAGAAAAAGCGGCGGTTTGTAGATTGTGCTAGACTAAAGAAGGTATCATGAAATAATCTTTGATGGATAGATCGCTACATCGACTGTTGTACTTTACTTGATTTTCAATGCGGTGATTATAATTATGAGAGAAATTTTTTGAGATTTACCCATCTCTAAATAATCAGATTTTTTTATGTGTACAGATGGTAAGAGAATCAGAAGTTATTTGAAATTGCGGTGTCACTGACATACATGGTCGATAAATGAATAAGACGGCAATAAACTTACAGCATAGATGTAAATATTATTTCTTAAAAAGTCGATCAGAGGTAATGGGATGGCGAAATATTAGCGAAAATACAGAAATTTGTGCAATACATACGTAAATTAAACACGAAATCTAAAAGAAACTTCCGATGGGACGTGACCCAAGACGACGAATGCTTCTGGCGAGCGATCGCTTATGTACTGAATTCTGAGCAATTATTGCGCGACATGTAAAACAGCATAATTATGTAATAGAAGCATGAGAAACTTTTCCAAGGTTTGAATACTTAAAGCAACTTTGTAAACATATATCTTTAGACATACGATTATTTCGTTGTAGCGACAGACCACTTTTCAAAAGATCATTTAGCAAACTGCGACTAATCGTTCACATTATTGAAACTGAAGTAGACTTATGGGGTGGTGGGAAGAGCGCACCCTATTTGAAGCAATATCAATGACTAAAACATACTTTTAATAGTGCAGATGGGAATAAAAGTAATAAACGTGCGAGTTCGATTTGTGACCAATCTATTTTACCGTTGCACCTGAATATGGAATAGATGACTGTGTTTGGACATAGTTCAGCATAAGTCATTCTGCATATGACATTCAAGAGAGAGATAGCGATTTTTGATAACACAAAGATAAAAATGAATGTGAATTAGGTGTGGACTGGTTTAGCGTAGTATGTGGCCGGCATGGATAACCTGAAATAAGTTTCAATGAACCTTTTGATATACGAAATATTGCACTATATCTTATCTTTCTATTTGCACACGTATTCTACTGACAAATATACATGGTGTGTTTTTAAGTTGAATACCGAAGTATGTTTCGTAAATGTGAATAATAATAAATCGTAGTAATTGAATTGAGAATATACTGATAAAATCGCATGAAATAGGAATTTATAATTGCTATTCTAGTGTTACTGGCCATCTCACAAAGACAAGATATGAATATAACCCAACCAGTAACCCATGGATTTGTCTTGATGAATGATACTATTCATCATTAATGTAATTATGCGAAAAAAGAATGAATAATATCATTGAGTCAAAGTTAGGTTGGTCCATACAAAAATGTAGCCGTTTGCATGCTCAATTGAGAGGTAATGAAAACCTAATGTAATTGATATTGTTTGTATAATATAATAACACATTTCAGGATCGTCGAAATCGGTGATGTGTGTCCTTCCTTACATAAATTGAATTATAACAGACATTTGTAACAGTATCGCACATGTAGTTGTGTGCAGATTTTACTATAGGTTACCCAAATCTGGTTCACATTGGAATGTGCTATAAACAGAAGATAAGAGCTTGGTTTCGGTGACTCACCATACCCGTCCGCTACCAGGGATACGGTAACGAATGCTATCGCATACGCTGATACGGAGGCATAATTGTAGACAAAGTTTACTGCAATGGTATTGATAGCTTTTAGAAAATAATTCAGAAACTATGATCGACTAAAGCTCACATGTACAGAAAAAGTTGTTCAGGATCACGCTCCCGGCAATAAATTCAATAGTCATTGATATCCGAGAGGACGTAACGTTTCTCCAGCTTCGCCATCAATGCTCGTCACAAGACAATACTCTACGAGACAATATATCGCAAGACAATTTCTGGCAAGACTCATCACATTCCTTTCTGTATGTTGACGGTAATATGGCCGTCACTCTTCTCGCTCCAGTCTCTAGCTCAGTACTCGATCAAAATATTCTTTTTCGAAAACCAACACCTGTTTTGACGATTGAGTAGATAAGCTGGCAGAATGTTACAAATAAGGATAATAAATATAACTCACATCGGCAGTTAGACGATTTAAATATCCGGTACCTTGTGAACAATTTCCATCGAATGGTTTTCGTATTCCGAGGCTTCGTTAGCATCATAACCCTAATCCATCAGCTAGACCCTTGTGTGCATACAGTGGACGGCAACCGACGTAAATACTAATATTGCTTATCACTGGAAATCTAATTCTGAAGCTTTACAAACCGATGTGTTTAGTTTCAAGTGGACAAATATAAAATTTTATTCATTTCCTCTCCTTAGTAGTAGGTAGTAGGGAATCTTTCGGCATTAAAACAATATCATAACGAATATAAATTAATAACGCTTGTGTTACACATAGATGTTTGGAGATAAAGAGCTCAGATATGGCCAACTTTTCAGGCTCTGACCATTTCCAACTTTTGTTAATCTTATCAAAGACTTATCGAGTATTTCGAGGTGCAAATAGTACCAGATATCAAATACACGTGTAACTAAACCCATAATTTAAGAACAATAGTTCATGTTTGCCTTCTGTGATAACCAAGTATTTACTTCGTGGTCATAACATAAATGTAAGAAGCAAGGTTAGCCAATTACTTATATATTCATTATTCGTATACTCGTGAGCTCATTCCGAAAAACAGATGACTACACCAGCTGCATTAGAAAGAAAAGTCGTATTATATATAACTATAGAAACTGCAGAATGAGCAGAAAATTCACAGTCCTTTGCCAGATTTTATAGAATAAGTAGTTTATATTTCCTTCTCTGTCCATCTAAGACAAGGGAATACACGGGCGCTACAACAGTGTCTGTACACCACGAAGACAAGATTTTCTTCTTATGTGCATGTAGATGCTCAAGGCGCCTAATGCCTGGATGGGAATTTTTTTCTTGGTAATAGTAAAGGATGTTGTATGTAAGACAGGGGCTCAATGTTGTATTCTCTATGTATCTCCGTCTCTAAGGAATTGCAGTTCATTAGATTCCATCCTGTATTTCCAATCGATTTCAGACTGCACACTGTCCGGTAAAGAAATATCATATATAGCATTTCCATCGCCACCTGCTTCCAGGAGGAGTACGTCCCAATCTTCTATCTTGAACAAGCAATTCGCCATAAGGGCTCCTGTAATCGTGCAAATTGACGATACATTTTAAATAGAACGTAGTTGAGACGACTGAAAATAATTAAAAGTTATAAGTATTTTTAAGGCAAGAGTATGTAGTTTTGTTTCGAAATATCGAGAAAGGGAGACAGTTAGTCGAGATTACGAAATTAAATTCTCGATGAATTCTAAATATGATTACAAAACAAACCTAAAATACATATTGAAGAAAACAAAGAAATAAAAATATGAAGAAAACAAGATGTTATAATATAGTCGTTAACATATAGAAACGACGCACAACGTCATTAATATGCTATACATAAGATGGAGCCGTTATATGAAATTAAAATGAATTGATGAATTGCTGAATTGCTGAATCGATGAATTGATGAATTGATGAATCGATGAATCGATGAATCGATGAATCGATGAATTGATGAACTGATGAATTGATGAATTGATGAATGGATGAATCGATGAATCGATGAATCGAGGAATCGAGGAATCGAGGAATCGATGAATCGAGGAATCGAGGAATTGATGAATTGATAAATGGATAAATTGATAAGTTGATAAATTCTCGTATCAATTGATCAAAAAATGGAATTTTCTAACGACGTAATGAAAAAAGAACAACCCACCACGACTAATAGGTCGTAAACTGGTAACAGTAATTTGGAAGGAACACTCGTCGAAGAGTAGGGCACAATAGAATACGTGATACATACATGATGATGATGATAGAAAACCATACGCACCGATAGAAAGCACCGGCACAGTTGGTTCTGTTTTCATCCCTCCGAAATGCTTCGATATCCACTTTGTACTTCTCCTATTTCCTTTGTCAGTCTGTAATATTATGTTATGATACATTCACAATAATCTTATTCGCAAGATAAGACGAAGTAATAGAGAATTATTAATGAACACATTTGGGTGATGCTGACATGTCATTAAATTAATGTGCATACTTACGAAAAATATTTTGAGATCTCTTGGTCGCTTTTGACGATTCATTACACATAAGCGTCACGGTTTTATTCAGTTTATTATTTTTTCGAAATTATTTCTACCTTAAATTTGTCCTTGATAAAAGGTTGTAACTACAAGAAAATTTATTTCAAAAATAAAAATATATATATCTTGTAATATCTACAAAACGTTAAACGTAACATTGTGCAACGATATAGTGGAACGCAAAGCGACGAGTGCTATTTTGCTGATAATCACGCGAACGAGGTATTTTGAGAAATTATTTTGCAACATCGTAAATTACGCATATTCAGTGTAAAAAAGCATTCCTACATCCTTTAAAAGGTGATAATAGTTTTTCTTAAATTTCGTGAAAGGACCTCATATCTTTTGAGAAATTAGAATAAAATTAGTATTGAAAAAATAACAGTTGGAAATTCATAGTTCCCCACCTCCTAATAACTGAAATGAAAATTTGATAACAGCTAGAAAAATGGTGTGAAAGTCCAACGACTACCTCTCTAACAATGTGTATAAATAACATCGTTCCGTGATTTTATTTACTTTTTGGATTTTTGCTAAACAGATGTAAATAAAATAAGTAGAATTCAGAGGAACATTGGTTTTCGACTCCGATAGTGACTGTGAATTTCTTTTATTTATCTCACCTGAAGTTCGAATTGCGTTTAGATATGGTACACTATCAATGTATGTACTCGGAAATATATCTTTTATTGTTTAGTGTACATTTTTATTTTACATGTATATGTGCACGAGATATATGGTGTTATGTACCTCTAACACATATTTCTATTCTTTCTAGTTAAACTAGAAATGCTTATAGTAAATATAGTATTTTTCACTTTTTCAAACTGTACTTAACTATACTGTATATCCAATCTCTATAATGATTATACAATTGTGTTCCTTAATTATGCAGAATTTCTCGTAGCATCCAGAAACCGGTGCGGCTGTAGATTCTGTACAAGAAAGGACGTTCTTGCAAACACGTATCCTATTTTTCCTCGCTTTCGAGTTACAGTGAATTTGTACATTAACAAACTCTCTCTGTATAGCTTCTTAAGAAGTGTTCATAATGACCTCCTTGCATTTGAATACAAGAATGGTTTTAGCATTGTCCGTCTTGCCCTCTGTATTTGTCCAGGTATTGTTCATGAGATACAGAACTAATTCTATTATCCGATAAATTATTTCATGCGCAAAAACCGCTGCTGATTATTAATGGTTTTTGCAAATATTTCGAAATCTATATTCGCAACTATAGTTTTTTTCCTTAGGAACTATAGTTCGCACGATACATGACGAAATCAAAGACAAATTATTGTAATAACTATTTTATTGCATAACACATAGTTTATGCTATTATACATGTACGAAACATTTTTCTTATCCTAACAAAGTACGTGCGATCATACTACTTTAAACATTATGATATCTAGAGGACGGATGCAGTATTACGATATATATTCGAAAGAATGTTTCTTCATATAATTATAATCTAACTTCACTTACGTTAATTTGACGTTGATCGTCTAATTTTATAAAACAAGGCTATATTTTAAACCGCGCTCCGCCATACGCGATACATAATGAAAATTTGTTTTCAATTCACAACCGTATGTTTTAATTACGTAATGGTATACTACTAGCAGTCGCTTAAAATGAATTTACAAAAGTAGCAATCAATCCGAACCCTATTTCTTCAACCAATCTTCTTTTACCATGTCGGCACCCTTCTCGCCAATCATAATAGTCGGCGCATTGGTATTACCACTCACTTGGTTTGGCATAATCGAAGCGTCTATGACTCGAAGTCCAGCAACTCCATAAACCCGAAGCCGAGAATCTACCACGGCTTTCGCGTCCGACTTAGGCCCCATTTTGCAAGTACCCACGGGGTGATATATAGTCACGGGAACAAATCTGGCCATACACTCCCAGAAAGGATCGCTATACATGGGAATATGCTTGCAGCCAGGAAATGGTGTCGGATTCATTTCGCTCCCGTAACGTTTGAACGAAGCCGTCTTACTCAATTCAAACACAAACTTAGCTCCTTCGACCAATGTCGCCATGTCTTCTGGCTCCTTCAAGTAATTCGGATAAATCAATGGATGATCGAACGGATTGTTGCTTCGAAGCTTGATAACACCTCTGCTTTTTGGTCTTAAAAGCGCGGGAAACGCGCTCCACGAGCCTCTACCGCCAAGCTTTCCATATACGGCGTTGTAGAATTCTCTGGTAAGTCCACGATCTTCCCTAAAAATTTCGGTATTTGGTCCCGATGACATAAAATGCAGTTGTATGTCTGGGAAGTCATCGGAGGCATTCGCGTATTTGGTATTGATAAAACATGTTCCCTCCACTGTTGCTAAGGTAGACAAAGGGCTATCACCGGACATGGCGTATTCTAGAATATAGCTAATATTAGTCATCTTGCTCAGTATGGATGAAATTTCCTCATTCACTAAAAACATAAGGCCTCCCACTCCTACATGATCTTGAAGATTATGGCCCACTCTTAAATCCTGAATCACTGGTATATGGTGTTCCGATAAGTGTTCTTTAGGTCCTATTCCCGATAACATCAATAACTGGGGGCTATTGATAGTTCCTCCGGAAACGATCACCTCCTTGTTGGCACGTACGCTCAACGTCTCCCCGTTTCTAACGAACTCTACGCCGTAAGCCTTTTTCGACGACGAATCTATTAAAATTTTGGTAACATATGCTTCCATAGCGACGTGGAAATTCTTACGCGTCCTGGCTGGCCGCAAGAAGGCTTTCGCCGTGGAGCAGCGGCTACCATCTCTGATGGTGCCTTGAGGAATCATAAAGCCAGTTTGCCGTTCGCCATTAATATCTCGAATCTCGTAACCCATTTCTTGGCCGGCTTGAATGAACGCAGCGGCCAGGGGAGTGTGCCATCGTGGTTCTTCAACGGTTAAGTACCCGCCGGTCGAATGATACGGTGTTTTGGCGTAGCTGTGATTTCGATTGTCTTCGGATTTGAGAAAATAAGGCAGCACATCCTGATAAGACCATCCTGGATTACCTTGTTGTTCCCAGATGTCGTAGTCTTTTTTGGCACCACGGACGTAAAGCATGGAGTTTATTCCGCTGCTACCTCCAAGCAGCTTGCCACGTGGCCAGCGGCAACGACCATCCTCCATCGCTGTGGGTATAATTTACGTTAAAGTATATCAAAATTGTTGCAAATAATTCATGAACGAATATTGTTGTCGTTTGGTTATTAATTCATGTTTATATATCTTTGGGTTCGGCGATAGATTCATTCTTCGATTTAGATTTGACATTAAGTATGCCTAAATCTATCTATTGGTTCTAAATACATATCAATATAATTCAAGTGGTGTTTCTTGAAATTAATAAGCCTGCATATTTATAAATTAATAAAAAGCAATATTAATTTTGGCAATTGTTGAAGTGGTTTCCACTGCAAGGAAAACTGCACATCATCTGTAGTGTTTAGCTTTCTTAGTCTTCAAAGCCATTGAGTATTGTTTAACACTTAATCAATTTGACGGGCCTGTCAGCCTCATAGTCTTACTAGGATCATGTTTTTGATGCGTGCGGCGGGGTAGAGACAAGCCAGTTTTTCGTAATTGTATAAATACCCATAGACCCATGGCTTCGAAGCTCTTTCGTAAAGTAACGCTACTAGCGTGCGTATCTGGATTAGCATACACATTGTACTTACACTTAATCTTGTTTATATAAATATTCTATTATCCATTCATCCACCCATTTCCTCTCTCTCTCTCTCTCTCTCTTTCTCTCTCTCTCTCTCTCTCTCTCTCTATTACGAGATAAAACATTAATAGCAATAATACCTGTATGTTTTTAGTAATTGTAGAATACAAAATTTCAAATCTGTTATTTTAACTTCTCTGGTATGTTTAGTGACAGTTTACGTTAGAAATGAATTGTGATGATTTGCCAATGTTATAGAAAGATTCACCTATTTACATGCTTCGTTTATTCTCATTGCTATAGATTGCATTTTATAATCCTTTCCAAGCGTTATATAATTTTATCTACTTTCCATTCTTTTCAACGTAAAAAATAGAGCGTTAGACGTGGATGATTAGGGGATGCAGTATTGTTTCTGTAATCAACTATTTACTGTTTTTATTTATAAGTCAGAATAATTCGACACTTTTTACCTCGACAGTAATTTTCATTGGGTTCCGTCGTGTATTCCCAATCGATTTTGGTGAGCTGCAGATTGTCGGCAAGAGAAGGAATATCATAGACAGCACTTCCATCTCCACCTGCTTCGAGGAGGAGTACGTTCCAATCTTCTATTTCGGACAAGCGACTTGACACCACGGCTCCTGTCATCGTGCAAAGTTACACTGCATTTTAAATAAAATATATCTAAGAAATCTTAATCCAATTTAACGTCCCAGATATCTTTGAATCGAATGTCCGTAGCCTAATTTCAAAATATCATGTAAAGGAGATAATTTGTCGAAATTACGAATCGAAATTCGCGATAATGCAAAAGTACGTTTACAAAGTAAGCGGAAAATATATTTAGACGAAGGAAATTAGATGTTAAAGTAACGTACAATATTACTAATATATCCAGTGGATTGTCAGAGTCGTCAAAAGAAATTTGGCAAAAAATCGGTATATGTGAATTGTTAAATTTTTTGCATCTATCCATCATATTAGGAGCAATAACGCGACCTTCTTCGCACGCAAACACACAGATGCAGTTATCTTTGACACATTTTTATCAGTTTAGGACGGAACTTCACGTGGATAATATGAAAAACCATACCTGCAGAACCACCGCCCACGACTATGAAATCGTAAGCTGGCAATAGCGATTTGGAAGGAAGATTCGTCGAAGAGTAAGGAACAATCGAATAGATGACGTATAGCGACATGCTTACGAGCATCGAAATGATCGATGTGATCGGTTGTGACTTCATCCCTCCGAAAATGATGCGTTTGACATCCATTTTGTACTTATATTTCCGCTGTCAATCTATGATATTAAGTTACAGAGAATTATTAATAAACACGTATTATCCTTATTTATCTCTTCAGACACGATCGGTATTTGCTTCTTACATACTTCAATCTACTATACTCCAATGGTTTGTAGCAGAGTTTGTAGAAACAAATATCTTGTTTGCTAGTTATTCTAAGAACAGTACAGCTCATTAATTTCGATGACCTTCATACATATTGCCAAAGTTAACGTTTTGGACAATTTTTTCATATACCGGCCCGGTGATACTCGACTTTTGTTTCCAAGTAGATATTAGTAAAATAATTCAATGAAATTCACGCTATGATTACTCTTCATCTTGCTGTACACAATCTCATTTTTATACAGCTCAACCTAAACTTAGCTCACTGATGAGGAAGCTAACTATTTCTAACACTTTACAAATACAGAAGAGAAATCTACGTGGTATCAGTAAACTTATAGCATAGAAGTGGATATTATGTGGTAAAATATAAAAGATCAGAAATAATGTAGTAGCCAAGTATTAGCGAAAATACTGAATTTAAAGAACGATTTCATATATGGGTGATTATGTTTACCATACCTAAGAGCGTGCTTCGATGCGACGTGAACAGTGGCGACGAACGCTTCTTGGTGGGTGCTTAAATACTATATTCTGTGTCACTATTGTATCAGGTCAGAATTACATACATATATGCGTCTCTTATCTAAGGTAAACAAAGATGCGATTAATTTATGTAGATCATGGATACATTTCAGATCTCGACTGTTGCGGGAAGATTTAGATGGTTTGTCCAAATTGTGGATATTGGATTAGCAAAAAAGTCGTGCCTGATTCTAAAAGATAAATATTTTTTTTAAAAGTGTCATATATCGTTGAGATAAAGATGGTGATATTCAATTGTTATTTCAACAACGGAAATTTGTGTTTTGATACATTCTTGTTTTGCCAGCTTTTACAACGCATAAAAGATTTTGATAATAAGCGAGCAACAGGTTTATCTGCGCGTTATTTCATGTTGCTGGAATTCTGGGAAGATGTAACGGTGCAAAATGTTGCAAAAATATTCACGATGTTTACCACGACTGTACGGCAGCTTTCCGCACCATAAAAAAATAGTTTGCAAAATTCAGACGTAGTGATTTTAAACTGCATGACCAGTCACACTCTGGCCGACTTTCTCTGGTAGACGATGACATTGTGCTCAATTTATTGCAATATAATCTCCGAATTTCGACTGCAGGACGCTTCTAAAAAAGCAATGCTTGTGCAGGTAAGTACAAATTAATTATCAAATTAATAGGGGCATGAATAATTGATATTATTTAAAAAAATGGGAAAATTCTTATTGCTCCATCGAAATACTGCCAGCCAGCTTCACGACGACCAGATTGTAAAGCCTACCCCAAACTCAAACCCAGCTCTTTGATGTTATTGACTTTCAATTCAATTATAGCAGACTTGTCTCATAGTGCCGCATATACAGTTCTGAATGGATCTTTATCCAAGTTCGTCCAACCCTCGATTGTATAAATAAACAGAAGATAAGTGTTAAGTTTCCAGGTCAGGTAATTCTGTCTAGCTGTCAACAACAAATACTAACGCGTATGATTTTACGGGCGTATAATTATAGGCAGAACTCAATGTAGTGGTGTCTGTAGATCTTTGCTAAAGTTGTTCAGGATCATAAAATAACAAGATATTAAAAAATCATCGAAATCCGTGTGAACGCAATGGTTCTACAGTTTCACCACCGATACTTGTCAATGCAATATTTCTCAAGACAATACTCTGCGAGACAATATATCGCAAGATAATAGTTCGCAGTAAAATCCCACATAAGACTCATCACACTCATTTTTGTATGTTGGCGCAAATGTAGGCGTTACTTTCTTCGCTCAAATCGGATGACGTTTCTCCAAAACCAACGCCTTCCTAATAGATGCTCTGGGAGGAGATGGATAACCTTGAAGCGGCAGCAAGGGGACGCAGCCCAGATCCTCATCGACTTCCTGAGGACTCGGATCGGTTTACGATGCGTCGATTGGGATTAGAACAACTCGTATCGGTAAGTGAGAACTAATTTAACAATCTACTAAGTCACGTTTTCTCTGGAATCATTTTAAAATACCGAAGTATCATTCCCACCAAATTTTACTTAAAATAATTTCGCTTATGTAATAAGTGTTGAGGTTATTCGATGTGTAAACAGAGAAAACACGTGAATAAATTGTAAGGCAGAAAATATATTTAAATAGAAGTGTAATAAGTAAGAATACAATTTGAGCTGGTCCGGATCCGCACGCTAGCTGTGTAACCCAATAACTGAAAAACCCCGAAGCCAAAGTCGCCTGTCTACTGTTTATGGCTTGACTTTGTCGCATTCTTTTGTCTACGCGCTGTCAATGGCTTCAGTGCTTGAACAAACTAAAAAGACCAGATGTAGAGTTTTCTTAGAAGTGGTAACCACTTCAACAATAAGTGCACGTAATAGTACAAGTAGGTGCAGAAAATTAATTTACAAAAGCAGCTATTGATATACGTCTAATTCTATCAACCATTTCTCTTTGACCATATCGGAACCCTTCTCTGCGATCATGATAGTCGGCGCATTGGTATTGCCACTGATCAAATTTGGCATAATCGAACTGTCTATAACTCGAAGTCCAGTAATTCCATAAACTCGAAGCCAAGGATCAACCACCGCTTTTGGGTCCGACTTTGGCCCCATCTTACAAGTACCCACGGGGTGTGATATAGTTAAAGGGAAAGATCTGATCATGCACTCCCAGTACGGGTCGCTATACAATGGGATATGCTTGCAGTCAGGAAATGGATTCGGATTCAGTTTGCTCCCGTAACGTCTAAGCGAAACAGTTTTACTCATCTCGAGTACAAATTTAACTCCTTCGATCAATGTGGCCATGTCTTCTGGCTCCTTGAAATAATTTGGATAAATCAATGGGTGATCGAAAGGATTGTTGCTCCGAAGCTTGATAATTCCTCTACTTTTAGGTCTTAAAAGGGTAGGATACACACTCCACCCGTCCTTATTGTGAACATCTCTATATACGGCATCATAGAATTCTCTCGTCAATCCAAAAATCTTTCTAGTGCTCTCGGAGTAGTCCCCCGTTGCCCAAATATGCATTTGTATGTCTGGAAAATCGTCGGAGGCATTCGCATATTTAGTATTAATAAAACCTAGTACTTCATTAAATCCTAAGGTTGTCAAAGGACCGTCTCCGGATATAGCGTACTCTAGGGCATAGCTAATATTAATCAGTCTGCTCTGTACGATTGAAACTTCTTCATTCACTAAGAATATAATGCCCCCCGCACTTATATGGTCTTGAAGATTGTGGCCCACTCCTAAGTCCTGAATCACTGGTATACCGTGTTCCGATAAGTGTTCTTTAGGTCCTATTCCTGACAACATCAACAGCTGGGGGCTATTGACAGCTCCTCCGGAAACGATCACTTCTTTGTTGGCATGTACGCGCAACGTTTCCCCGTCTCTAACGAACTCTACGCCGTAAGCTCTTTTCGTTGACGGATCTATTAAAATTTTGGTAACATGTGCTTTCATAGCGACGTGTAAATTTTTGCGCATCCTGGCTGGCCGCAAGAAGGCTTTCGCCGTGGAGCAGCGGCTACCATCTTTGATGGTGCCTTGAGGAATCATAAAGCCAGTATGCCGTTCTCCGTTAATATCTCGATTCTCGTAACCCATTTCTTTGCCGGCTTGAATGAACGCAGCGGCCAGAGGAGTGTGCCATCGTGGTTCTTCGACGGTTAAGTACCCGCCGGTTGAATGATACGGTGTTTTGGCGTAGCTGTGATTTCGATTGTCTTCAGATTTTAGGAAATAAGGCAGCACATCCTGATACGACCATCCTGGATTGCCTTGCTGTTCCCAGATGTCGTAGTCTTTTTTGGCACCACGGACGTAAAGCATGTAATTTATGCCACTGCTGCCCCCGAGTACTTTGCCACGTGGCCAGCGGCACTGACCGCCTTCCATCGCTGTTGACATAATTTACAGTAAAGAACTTTGAAAGCATCGCGAGTAATTCGTAATGAAATATTGATTTTAGAAAGTCACTGATTCACGTTAACTTCTCTTTGGAATGGACGATAGATTCATTTTTCGATTTATGTTAACACTAGAACTGTGCAAATATATCTGACTGTTCTATGTATAAATCGGTATATATAAATAAAGTATAAAGTTCTATATACAAATCAAGTGTCATTACTTAAAATAAATAGATCTATATAATTATATATTAATGTAAACTTTGTTCAGTATTAATTGCGCCTGAAATATCTGTTTATTGCATTAGAAACATAATTTTAGTCCGATATTTTCACGTCTTTTTAGTGCTAATTGCAAGATTATGATGCGCATAGATTTTAGAATGCTTTACTTAATATTTACTCGCTTCATTTATTCTCATTGCCATAGGTAGTACTTTATATTCTCTTCTAAGCATGATAATATTTTATCTGTCTTTTCTCAAATTCCTTTTTTTTCAATGGAAAAAATAGTGCGTTGGACGTGAATGATTAGAGTGTCTGGTATTATTATTGTAATTATGTACCTATCATTATTATAGTTAGGTATTATTCAATATTATTTACCGAGACAGTAATTTTCATTCGGTTCCGTCGTGTAATTCCAATCGATTTTAGATCGTTGCAAATTGGCGGCAAGAGTAGGAACATCATACATAGCACTTCCATCGGCACCTGCTTCCAGCAGGAGTACGTCCCAATCTTCTACCTCGGACAAGCGATTCGCCATAACGGTTCCTGTAATGGTGTAAATTCACAGAGTATTTTAATAAAACATGCCTAAGAAAATTTTTTCTTAAACGTTACAAATATTTTCAAATCAGGAATTTGTAGTTTTACATCAACACATCGAGATTGGGAGTAAAATTGTCGAAATTAGAAATAATACTTCGCGGTAAATTCACAATATGTTTGCATAATGATCTCATACCATACTTATATGAATGGAATAAGATATTAAAATTTCTTCATTAATGTATATAAATAGCGTATATGATCACTAATACCTACGATAAATAGATAGAGTAGGAAAATGAAATTTGGAAAAAATCGATATATGGGAAGTACGTAACATTTTTGGTGTTACGCTATCATACAAGTAACAATGCTTTCTTCCTTGCACGCACATACGCAGCTGCGGCTGTTTTAGTTACACTTTTATCAGATTTTTAACGGAACTTTGTATCGGCATCGTGATAAGACGTACCTGCTGAACCACCGCCTACGATTATGAAATCGTAAGTCGGCAGTAATGATTTGGTAGGAATATTGGATGAAGAGTATGGAACAATCGAATAGATGACATACAGCGACATGCCTAAGAGTATCGATAGCACCGAATGCGATTTCATTCCTTCGAGAAGGATGCGTTTGACATCCATTTTACTCTCCTCCGATATCCTTTATCAATCTGTAACATTAAGGTTTGGTACCTTACCAAACATCTTATTCGCAATATAAGACGAAGTGACAGAAAATTATTACTGAATGCATATTACCATTATTTGTTCTTTCGGGCCCTAAGGGGCTTTGGTTCTTTCATTCTTAAAGTTACTTTTCTCGAATAGGATATGGCGAAACTAATATTTATTTTTTTAATGAGTGTATCACTAAGATTTTAATTGCCAGTGAAACATGTCAAGGTTAACATTCTGAACAACGTTTTCCTATACCTGCTATCGCTACGATGTTGCACAGCCTTATATTTCACGATATTCGCAAAATATTTCATTTAAATCTATGAGACGATGAAATAGCAACTATTTTCGATATCGTGCAAGTAAAATAGAAAAAGCTACGGTTTGTAGATTGTGCTAGACTAATAAAAGGTATCATAAGATAATCTTTGATGAGTAGATCGCTATATCGACTGTTGCACTTTATTTGATTTTCAATGCGTAAAAATGTTATAAATATAGTTCTCGTCACAAGAAAATCGTTTTCTAACCAAAAAATTACAAAATTGTTAAACAGCACATATGGTATTAAACATAAATTGCTTTGTTCCTTGCAAGCCAAGGTTGAGCGGTGGTTATAAATATGGGAGAAAGTTGTTCAAAATGGTGAGTTTGACGAAGTATTTCGATGTCATCGATTTCTTCGGAGTTTACCTCTCTCTGAATAATCACATCTTTTTAGTGCATGCAGATGATAAGAGAATAAGAAGCTAATTGAAATTATGGTGAAACTGGCATGCATGGCTGAGAAAAGAATAAGACGGCAATAAATTTACAGTACAGATGTAGATACTATTTCTTAAAAGGCAGATCAGAGGTAATGAAATGGTAAAATATTAGCAAATATACAGAAATTTATGCAATACATACGTGGATGAAACACCAAGCGTAAGAAAGTGATCCGGTGATCTGTAATTCAAAACGACGAATGCTTCTGGTTAGCGATCGCTTATGTAGTGAACTCTTAGCAATTATTGACACATGAAAAATGACATGATTACGTAATCAACATATCAGAAATTTTTCTCCAGGTTTGAACAACAACATAATTTTGCAAAAATATCTTTTTGGACATAGGATTATTTCATTGTATCAGCAGTACAATTTTCAGTAGTTCACTTAGCAAAAACACTTTTAGTCATACATGAATACAGGAATAAAAATAGTAAACGTGGGAATTCGATTAGTGATCAAATTATTTTATTATTTCACCTCAATATGGAGTTTCGACGTAATTCAACTTAAATCAATTAGTAAACCATTGATGAGAGAGATAGCGAATTTTGATAACGCAAAGATAAAAATGAATATGAATTAGATAAGGACTGAGCTAACGTAATATGAGACCGGTGTTAACCACCTGAAATAATTTTCAATGAATCTGTTTTTAAGTTGAACACAAAAGTATATTTCGCATATACTATAAATAATAATAAATCGGAGTAATTAAGTTCAGGATAGCTTATAAAATAGCAGGGGTTTACATTGGAATCTGTTATAAACAAGAGATGAGAGCTTGGTTTCGGTGACTCACTATACCCGTCCGCTGCCAGGGATACGGTAAGCAATACTATCGCGTACGCTCCTACGGAAGCACAATTATAGTTAAAATGAACTGTGACGTTATCGATAGTTATTTGCGAATGTTTCAGAAATTATGAAGTCGTCAAATAGTAAGAAGCAAGGTTAGTCAATTACTTATATGTTCATTATCCGTATAATCGTGTGCTTATTCATTAAAACAGGCGATTACATTAGCTTCATTAGGAAGGAAAGTTGTTTTATGTACAATTATAGAAACTGCAGAATGAGCACAAAATTCACAGTCCTTTGCTAGATTTTACAGAATAAGTAGTTTATATTTCTTTTTCTGTCCTTCTAAGAGAAGGGAATACACGAACGCTCCCAGAGCGTCTGTACACTACGAAGACAGAGTTTTCTTTCTATGATCATGTAGACACTCAGGGCGCCTGGTGCCTGGATAGCAAATTTTTTCCCTGGTTATAGTAAAGGATGTTGTACGTAAGACAGGGGCCCAATGTTGAATTCTGCAATCTCTTAATGTTACCCGTGGATTCAAAAGCAGAGGACATCTACAGATATAAAAGACGACAATTAACATGTGACTGGACGTTCAGAGGTTAGAACTGTATCGAAACAAAATAGGTAAAGGTTGGTTTTGAATGTTATTCGGAAGAGAGACCTTATTAAGAAAATACACCAGTTAGACCGGGTTGCAAGATCCAAAGAACGCTTACCAGTAAGATTAGCCTCAAATTGTCAGATTGGTCACCTAAGTGGTCGTTGATTGATTCTCGACAGAAATACCATCACGGCTAAATGAAGGGTATTCATTCAAAGTTGCTACATTTCTAAACATCCACATTGGTAACGTTGAGAGCGGAGCGGATGAAATATAATCGAGCGACCAAACGAAGCTACCATAAGTGAAGTTCAATCGCAATTGGCATGAAGCAGCAACTAATTTCTTCTTGTTCCAAAAAATTAGAATCTCAAGCTAAAAATTATTAGAATAATCAACGCAGTATGAATGGACTAACCGATTGGCTGCTTTATTTGTTTTTTATTGTAAACGTGGCGATATTTAGCGAGTTACATTAATAATCTATTCCAACGAGGCTTCTTCATATGATTACAATCGAGCATCATTTAACACAAGGTTACACAATATGACCATATTCTGACTTGTGGTTCGCCGTACGAGATGCATAATAAAAATCTTTTTCAATTAAAAACAATAATTTTCTATTATGTAACAATAATACAGAACTATCATCTATCTTAAATGAATTTACAACTGTTTACCTACATCCCGTTCCTTCAACCACTTCTGTTTTACCATATCGGAACCCTTCTCTGCGATCATAATAGTCGGCGCATTGGTATTGCCACTGATTAAATTTGGCATAATCGAACTATCTATGACTCGAAGTCCAGTAACTCCGTAAACTTGAAGCCAAGGATCTACCACGGCTTTTGAATCCGACTTAGGCCCCATCTTGCAAGTACCCACGGGATGAAATATAGTCGCGGGATAAAATCTGATCATGCATTCCCAGTAAGGATCGCTATACATAGGAACATGCTTGCAGCCTGGGAATGGTTTCGGATTCATTTCGCTCCCGTAACGTTTGAAAGAAGCAGTTTTACTCATCTCAAGCACAAACTTAACTCCTTCGACCAATGTAGCCATGTCTTCTGGCTCCTTGAAATAATTCGGATAAATCAATGGATAATCGAAAGGATTGTTGCTTCGAAGCTTGATAACACCTCTGCTTTTCGGTCTTAAAAGCGTAGGATACGCGCTCCACACGTCCTTATCCTGAAGCTCTCCATACACGGCGTCGTAGAATTCTCTGGTCAATCCACGTATCTCTCTAATTATGTCGTTGTTCTGTCCCGATGAATAATAATGCAGTTGTATGTCTGGGAAATCGTCGGAGGCATTCGCATATTTGGTATTGATAAAAGCTATTCCTTCGATATTTCCTAAGTTGGTCCAAGGACCCTCTCCGAATATGACGTATTCTAGTACGTTGCTAATATTATACAACCTACTCTGTACGAGTGCAATTTCTTCATTCACCAAGAACGTAAGGCCCCCCGCACTTATATGGTCTTGAAGATTATGGCCCACTCTTAAATCCTGAATCACTGGTATATTGTGTTCCGTTAAGTGTTCTTTAGGTCCTATTCCCGACAACATCAACAACTGGGGACTATTGATAGTTCCTCCGGAAACGATCACCTCCTTGTTGGCACGAACGCGTAATGTCTCTCCGTCTTTAACGAATTCTACGCCATGAGCCTTTTTCGACGACGGTTCTATTAAAATTTTGGTAACATGCGCATTCATAGTGACTTGTAAATTCTTGCGTGACCTGGCTGGCCGCAGGAAGGCCTTTGCCGTGGAGCATCGGCTTCCATGTCTGACGGTAGCCTGAGGGTTCATGAACCCAGTGTGTCGTTCTCCGTTAATGTCTCTATTTTCGTAACCCATTTCTTGGCCTGCTTGAATGAACGCAGCGGCCAGGGGAGTATGAAATGGAGGTTCTTCGACGGTAAGGTAGCCACCGGTCGAGTGATACTGTGTGTTTGTGTGGAAGCGATTTCGATTGTCTTCGGATTTTAGAAAATAAGGCAGGACATCCTCGTAAGACCACCCTGGATTGCCTTGTTGTTCCCAGATGTCGTAGTCTTTTTTGGCACCACGAACGTATAGCATAGTGTTTACCATGCTGGTGCCTCCGAGCACTTTACCACGTGGCCAAAGGCAACGACCGTCTTCCATCGCTGTGGGTATAATTTACCGTAAAGTACACCGAACGCATTACGAATAATTTATAGCGGTACATTGATTTAGGTTGGTTATTGATTCTCATTTATATCTGTTTAGATTCGACAATACATTTTTCGATTTATCTTAAGAAGGAACCGCCTAAATGTTCCTAGATGTTCTATATGTATGAAACAGTGCAATCCACGCGATATTACTAAAATATATAAATCTACACAATCATATTCCATCAAAATGGAAATTATGTTATTTTGGCCAAAATATTTGTATGTTTCTAATAACTGTAAAAAGGAGAATCTCTTATTCATTCTCTTAATCATTTTGTCATCTTTAGGTAATTTTAGAATTGAAAGATGGTGATGTACCAATGTTCTGGAATGCTTTACTTATTTATTCGCGTTGCTATAGATTGCATTTTATAATTCCTTCCAAGCGTGACATGATTTTATCTTTCCTTTCTTTAATTTACTTTCTACATCGTTAAAAATAAAACGTTTGACCTGGACGCTTAAAGGGCGATTGCAGTGTTTCTTTTGTAATTATTTAATTAATTAATTATTTTGTAATTATTTAACTTATAATTATTATAGTTAGGTATTATTAGGTATTATTTACCTCGACAGAAATTTTCACTAGGTTCCACCCTGTATTTCCAATCGATTTCGGAGAGCTGCACACTGTCGGCAAAAGAAGGAATATCATATATAGCACTTCCGTCGCCACCTGCTTCCAGGAGGAGTATGTCCCAATCTTCTATTTCGGACAAGCGATTCGCTATAACGGCTCCTGTAATCGTGTAAATTGACAGAGCATTATAAATTGAGCATACTCAAAATAATTGAATCTAATTAAAGATTACAAATATCTGTAAATTAAAAAACTATGTAGTTTCGTTTCAAAACACCGAGAAAGAGACAATTTGTCCAAATTATGAAATGAAATTGGCGATAAATTCAAAATAGTTTACAAAACAAACCTAAAATACGTTTATATGAAGAAAACAAAAAGTTAAAATCTAATCGTTAATACATACAAACGATGCATAGCGTCATTAATATATATACATATACTATACGTTATATGAAATTTGCGTTGGTAAAATATCAAAATATGTAAGTTGTTAAATTCTCGTGTCAGTTAATTGTACAAGAAATAATATGCTCTTTCTCATACGTAAACAAACGAGTACGTTTATCTTTATCACATTTTTATCACATTTAAGACCAAAATTCGTGTGGACAATATGAAAAGACATACCTGCAGAACCACCGCCCACGACTATGAAATCGTAAGATGGCAATAGTAATTTGGAAGGAACATTCGTTGAAGAGTAAGGAACATTCGAATATATGACATATAGCGACAGACTTAAGAGCATCGAAAGCACCGATATGATCGGGTCTGATCTTACTCCTCCGAAAATAATCCGTTCAACATCCATTTTGTATTTCTCCGAAATCCTTTATCAATCTGTAATATTAAGTTTTCATACCTTACGAACCATCTTTTTGCAACATATCACGAGGTGGCAGAGAATTATTTCTGAATGCATATTACCATCATTTGTCCTTTTGGATGCTAAGGGGATTTGGTTCTTACCTTGTTAAATTACTTTGGTCTAGTGGGTTGTCGTAGAGAGAATTTTTTGTTTGGTAATTATTTTTTTATTATCATAAAATCTCGCCAGTTTTGATGATATTGAGGCATTCTGTTGCCACGCTAGCGTGAAGTAATATTCGATGAATTGACTGAGATATGCAATGTTGTGCTATATTCTCGTCTTCGATTGGTCAAAAATATAAGCAATGTATCTACCGCTACTGAAAATTTGTTTACTGTAACCATTTTTACTGTAACCATGTTTACTGTAATCCGTAAAATACATTATTAAATAATACATTTAGTGGTAAACATAAATTGTTCTACAACTCGGAAACTAAAGTCGAGCGGCGGGTTGAAAAGAAAGTCGTTCAGAATGTTGATTTTAATGAAATATCTCAGTGTCAGTGAAATAGTTAAGATGTTCCCTTGTCTGACTAACCGTATTATTTTTATTTATACAATTGATAGAAAAATGAAAAGCTATGTAAAATAGTGATGACACAGACGCAAATGGCTGATAACATCTTAAGATACCGAAAACTTACAATGGACATGTGGATATTATGTCTCAGAATTCAGAAGATTATAAGTAACCAAAAAATCAAGTACTAGAGAAAATACAGAAACTTGGAATATACATACATGAATTCAACACCGAACGTAAAAGAGTGGACCCAATACGATGTAGATCAAGGCGACGAGCGCTTTTGTACTGGCGATTGCTTAAATACTGAATTCTGAGCAACTATTGTGTATCATCGGAAATTTCATGAATATAAGGACATGGTATGTGTCTTATCTAAGATATACAGAGATGCTGACAACATATTTTGACGTGTTTCAGATTGCAACAATTGCGAAAAGAGTTTGGTTCTTTATCTAAATATTGCTTGATAAATATTGGGTTATTGCAAAAGTTTGTGCTCGACTCTAACTGATGCACTAAATTATTTTTCTGCATGTCGTATCTGTTGTTGCATACGCAGACTGCATAGCAGATAAAAGTAGCGATATTCAATTGTTATTTCAACTAAAAACTTTTGTGTTTTGACAACTTATGCATTGTAAAAAAGAATTTGATATAGATAAGAAGGATTTTGAAGATAATGACCGAGGAAAATATTCATTTGCGTCTTGCTGGAAAGTTGTAACGTTGCGAATTACCGGAAAAAATATTCGCGATGTTTATCTAGACCGTGCAGCAGCTCTTCATACAAACAAAATTTTCTCTACTTCTTCTTCAATTGAAATTCGGAGATTATTTTACAATTAATTCAGCACAATATCATCGTCTATTAAAGAAGGTTGACCAAGCGTAGCTGTTCGTTCAGTTGGAAGTGCGCACGTTTGAATTGCGCAAACCATTTTTTTATTGCACCAAGAGCTGGTAGATTGTGGTAAACATCCTGAATATTTTTACAGCAGTTTCCGCAGTTATATCTTTCCAGAATTCGAGCGACGTGAAATGACGCAAATATATCTTTTCTTTTCCTCATTTTCAAATGCTTCTCTTAGAAGGTAAACGCTGTTGAAACATAAAGTCTGCCGTTGGAATAACATTCGAAAATCGCTATTTTTATCCGCTATGAACTTTTCACATGCGATAACTGATGTGATTTGCAGAGAAATATTTAAGCGACGTATATTGGAATCGGGCACGAAATATTTGCACTCGTCGGATAGTTATCGTCGAAGATGACTCCTTTCTTTTTTCCTTGTCACGCAAATTTCCTTTCCCGGCATGCTAGTAAGACGGTATGGTTCCGCAGCTATGGCATTTCTCCGTTGTTTACTATCGGTTTTAAAGCCGCCGGGGCCTCTAAAATTCCGAACAAATACTGAGTCCAAAAATTACAATTGGAAATATTTCGTGTCAAAATTAGTTGCTAAAAATGCGCCAAGACAACTAGAATATTACACTAATTAAAAATAACTGTGAGTATTATTCATAAATGTACAGAATGAAACGATAAGAACTACACATCACCCAAAATAACTCGTTACTTAATGATTGTAATAAAAAATATTTTGTATGAATTGTATTGCATTTGAACTCATGGGTTGGTAGCAATTAGATTTTCTCATGTATCATATTTTCTGAGTTATCCAGGTAACCTTGAGTTGCTTCAAGTTCAATGCACTTCTTTTAAGTTCCACGTTGGAGCTGATAAGGAAAAATTCAATGATCTGTAATGAGATGATTTTGAATTGACCTTAGACCTCAAGACTAGGCAAAGCGTTGAGTGTAATTGTACTTACTTTTGATGTTTTTGTTTCAAATTTTCGCCGATTTCTTCTTCACATTTCATGTGAAGCAGATACGTGAAATGTAAATTTAGTTTTAGAGAAGAGAACAAGAAATTTAGTTGCAGAGAGCAAGAAATATTATGATTATTGTAATGAATTGTCAAAGTCGTAGATTTACAATTAAAAATTAGAAAATTATTTAATTTGATTGCGTTATTAATTTATATCAATTATTAATTTATGACATTTGTACTATTAATTTATAATAATGATGTCGTTAGTTGAAAAGAATTCAACTATTAATATAGAACAATACCATTAATCTATAACAATTAAATTATTGATTTATTTTATTTTATGTAATATTTAACACGTTTCCCGAGGCATAGGACATAGTTCCTGTAATGAGCCTTCCTCCTGAGCTGCCTCTTCTTCACTAAAGGTGCAAGTTTTATTGTCAAGTTTTGAATTTTATATCCCGTCGTATATTTTAAGCGTTAGTTTTAGTGTGTTGGTAAAGATCGAGTACTTGATTGATGTACGTATTTATTCACAAAAGTATGATTTTGGTGATCTTTTGCTTCTTTCATTGTTCTTTTTATTCCTTTCGTTGCTCTTTTCCTTTTTTTTATTGGGCATAATTTGTTTATCTCAGTTATCGATAAATTGCGTTACAAGTTTCTGGTTGTGAGTCGGACTACCTATATTTGATAATACATAATTAAAGTTGATTTAAGGATATAAAGATGGAAATAGAAAGGATTAAAAGATTACGGTTTTATTTAAAACTAATTAAACTAATCATTTAACTATTAATATACAGTATTACTAAATTTATATAAAATTAACTATTAATATACATTTTTATCTATAATTTCATACAAGACTTTAATTTTCATTCAAACCAGTACTATACTGAATCGATAACGTCGCACGCGACATGAAAATGATATGGAGTATCAGGTAACTCCCAAAACGTGGAAATCGAAAAATTTCACATCTTTGAAATTTCTATAGCATTGAATTTCATATTTATTTCTGTACCTCGTTTGCAACTGTAAGAAGCCGTTGCGTCGTGTCGTAGGCCCATGGCCAGTTACTGAAACGCTGGCAATTATCGCGAAAGCGAATCACTAAGCACGCCGCACCACGATTGTGGATGCCTATGTGGTCATTCACGTTGGTAGTGCGAATGCGAGTAGAGCTCTCGATCGAAACAGGGCAGTTCGGTAAATGTGAATATGTCGGGAGAAAGTGAAGCGCTGCAAAGAGTCCCTACCTGCGTCCGCCATCCGTCCATATCAAAATCGATATAGCGGAAAATTATGACATAGCATCTTGACGATTTTCACGGATGCATACCGTGCAGTGGGAGTTGACAGAGATTATTTCTGTCGGTTGTGCGGACAAAGAACCTGTGCTCTTCGAGACTCGCGCACGTGGCTGGCCGGCGTATTCGGCGTAAAAGAGGGTCTAGTGCGTAGTAAAACGATAAACGACTTGACGTCGCGCGAGTGTCTTTTATGTCCGAATTGGGGCCGATTTTGATGCTTTACCCAGTCACCAAATTTTGTGTGTCACGGGGTATAAATGATATCTTTTCGTAACATTCTTTTTACTTTGTGGATTTTCTCTAGACTAATATTCTGAGCATCTTTTTGGAGATGTAAAATTATTAACTTCTGTATTTGTAATCTTGTAATTTTCGATGTGTAAACTTTGAAAATGCAAGTTTTAAGGTGCTGAATTTAGCGTATTTGACAGGTTATATTAGCTTCGAGCTATGATTCGAATGAAGTCACTGGCTATAGACAGTAGTTAGCACGTAGGTGGCGGCCATTTTGCGGCGGGATTTTGAATTGGATTAGGTTTGGGTCTCTTTACTCTTCAGCCACCTCGCGGCGGCCGGTTACGCCGGTAGAACTAATTTTCGACCAACTTTGATTCAATACTCATCTATGCGAACTAAACAGATGATGGGTAGAAGCCAATATGGTGTCAAAGCAATCTGTCAAATATGCTAAAATATTGTATTTTATGTACGTATAACTTTCGAACTAGCGAACTCATCTAAAAACTTCTTTTTCAGCTCGAATCACGTAAGAAACTAGAAACAAAGTAAATAATTTTGCGTCCCCTAAGTCGAAGATTACCTCATATTTTTGCCCATCCTACGCGAAGTTCGAGTTACTTCTAGGTATGGTACACCGTAGACGTATGTATGTAAAAATATATCTTTATTGTACATTTTTATTTTACACGTATGCATGTACACTATTTGTGACTTTATGTATCTGTGCAATATATTTCTAATTTTTTTTCTTTTTTAGCAAAAACTTATAAGGAATATAGTATTTTTTACTTTTCCAAATTTTAATTCACAAATACTTTTTAATTTATATAATAATTATGAAATTTTATTCCGTAATTATATATTATGACCAGTGCAAGCATAATGAAGGATCAAAAATGTGATAAATGTAAAGCAGGTTTTCTTCATACTGGACATAGCTACACGGAATCGCAGATAGCTCGTTGCAACTAACTTTGTCACAGTTACAGTTATTACACATTTTTAAAACATTTTTAAAACTTACGATATTAGAGAGTGTATTAACTCCGGATGTTTGCCATGCTTAAATAATCATCGGCTGGAATGCGGGAGACGAAAGTTGATTAGAAGCAAATGATAATAATTTTGCTGTAAAACTGCGATCGGTTAGACGGATTTCAGCATTATCGTCGTATGATCCAATTATATCCTCTAAACGTTCAAGTAGAAACTTAGATTGTTTAACAAAATATACCTATATTTAAATGTTAGATAAAAACTGTTATTTCAGGGAGGATGATTCTAATTACGACTTGGTTTCCTTCATAGTCAGGCAAATTTTGTGAATATAATTCTCGATATTTCTGGGTTGATTAAGAATCTTGTGATAGGACAATTTTTCCATTTTCCCAAATAGAAAGTAGACAATAGCGTATCCAATTATGTTTCTTTGTGCTAATTTACCACCAACAGATGCACCGATGAGGATGATGGGTAGATCCTTTGGAAGCCTATGCTCAACAATTATATCCAAATTTTCCATTTGTCTATCAAAAACAAATATATAAAATCATTGATATATGTACCTTTTCATAATTGCCTTTTCAAGGCAACCACTATTTGACATTAAAATTTGCATCGAATGTGAATGTGAGACAAAATTCACGTTTTGCATTTTTGATAAAGTTATCTTCTTCCTTGTAGTGCTTAAATCTCTTTTTGAAACAAGTTCATGCTTTCTTAATACATCCAGCAATTTTCGTGTTAACATGTTGATTAATTGAAAAGATATAATTCGGAGAAAAACATGGTTTCTGCTAAAACTACTCCTTCAACAAAGTAGGTAAGAGCCTAAGAGGTATAATTATATTATGTATTAACCGAGTGTTTGTATCAATTTATCAACTTAAATTTGCATTCCAGATATAAGCACGAGTTCAAATATTGCATGTTTGCTATACGTTAAAATTCATGAAAGACCTTAGATACCAATATAAAAACCTCACTGTACATTATTAATTCATTACTAATCATATACATAGAAAGAGAGGAATAATTAGAGAAGCTATCATAAGTTCAAAACAACAATTTGACCGTAGAAATAGGAATAGCGAAGAAAGTAACATGTTATAACTCCGAACACGTTCAAGATTCTAACCGAAGGAAGAAAAAAGTAGCGGAATTCGTATTTCGTAGTGGAATCTCCATATTTATAACCTCTACTCCACAAATTCCAGAACCAAAATCGCTGGCGATTTCTATAGAACCACAGGCAATAATCAAATGCGCACGGGAATTTTTAAGGAAAATTGCCTGCAATAAGTAAACAGTTATATAAACGATCACACATATAACATTCTGATCAAAACCCAAACCGATACATTAAAATATTGCCGGAAAATAACTAAACTTGACAAGGGGTAGAGTGAATTTAGAAATACAAAAAGTAATACTATAAAATGTTACTTAGAAAAAATGATATAGAAAGTTTTAAGACACGATCTATAATCGATACAGTTAAATGTTTTATCTAACTCAGATTGTTGGAGCACGTTTTTAATATGGTTTATCATATGATTAGAAACATTGACGAATAAAAGTGAAATTTGGAAAATTTTATATTTACGCGGATAAAGATGCAGATTCCGTCATTTGGTCAGTCTGTTGACATTTATTCAAGTTTATATTTTATTGAATACAATTAAAAAAACGAATCCTAAGCAGTGGTTTTCTCTACCCACTTACTATAATAATCGGTACTTTACTTTAGATATTTCGTATATTCTTATGTAATATGTGCATTGTGTGTATCATTGCACGTTTAAATTTTCTACAAATGCGTAAAACTTCGCAATTATGTTTCAGTTGGTTTTGCATTATTTCTCATTATACATTTTAGTACGTCGCAAATCTGGAGTTTTCAAAGGGGCAATGTATTTCTAACGGCTCCATAGAAACCAACAAAACGTACAGAGGATTTCCCGTTATTGCTAAATTTTTATATTCTTAGGTGAAAATTAGTAGACATGCAACGAACACGACTAAACGATACTAAAAGGTAGAGTGATTAATTTATTGGACGAAAGTGATTATATCAATCACTGACTACGATCAAAGACTTCTTCGGAAGTCTCTGGTTGAAGTATTGGATTCTAGTGTTAGAACTGTTCGAACATTTGGAACATCAAACTTCAGGAACAGACAGTTAACCGAAAGCACTGATTAAGCTGAAGTAAGAGGCTTCAGAAACGGACTTAAAGTCCCACGATCGCTAAGACAGATCAGCTGGAGCAACGGGTTTCAGGAATAGACTCAACTTTGTCTTTATCAGCGAGCATTGGGTTCCACATGCAATTAGTCATGCAGAATTGACTCAAACAACGATACGAACAATGAACTTTATAGGATTTAGATTCACATCGGTTGCCGAGAATGGCTTTATACAAAATGACAAAGATAGAACGATAGATCTCCACAGCACGTTTGTAATCAACTGCGTAAGTCATTGGTTTTGTAAATGTTTACTCATACACATACGTAGTTTCGTTTCCATGTTGAATTAACGATTTGGATACAGGTGGAATGAAAATAAGAAAACAACCTAGAATATTGACAGATTTTTAAATACCATAGTTTTATTTCAACCGCAAAGCATGAGCAATATTCTTCAATGTACTAGTTTCGAGATATTTATTCGTACTGAAAATTTCTGTAATAAAACATCAGCCTGCGTTAAAAAACATTTTACCTCGGAGGATTCAATAAAAACCTGTAGAGAAAATGTTGAATAATTACCCAGTTGATTGGAGAAGATATATTATCAGGGAGCAATTCCAATAAAATTTATTTCCGAAACCGAGGCACAAATCACTATAAAAAATCGATCGAGTTTCCCAGTTAATAGCATTATAAAAGCAATCATTCACTTTGACAATTGAACGAATCCAATGGCATTTGCACAATTAGCCGGAGCTAGATACAATTCGATCACTATACGTACTTCCTATCAACGAAAATATACAGACCTTTGTAATTGTATTCAAGGAACAAATTAATTTACTAAGCCTGCAGTTGCAGTAAATATAACGTTAGATGTGTTCTTGAAACTCCTGTTCTTAATAAAAAAGAGTAAAATGTAAAATGTAAAAGTAAAAATAGTGGAATTTCAATTCTATTTCTTAATTAATTAAATTCTAAAAGAGCAAGTTCAAACGAATTGAACACATTTCTCATTAGACATGACATTGACATGATACTAATCTCTAAAACACTTCTAAAAAGCAATTATTAAATTAATATTCTATTATACGTAATACAGTATACAAAACACTCTTTTAAAATGGAGCGTACCAAAGCACGGTATCATGAAAAACAGCGTAAAGCAACACTTCTACAATGGCATAATCATTTCTAGTAATAATCAATAATTAATTACTGTAAATTGCTTGTTTTCAAGTGTTACATTTGTTTATTAAGTTTATTTTGAGTTTCGAGTATTATTTTGAAGTGCAAGTTTTTGACACTAAAAGAATTTTTTATTAGACATGCATGTTATTGCGCGACTGAATTAATCGACCACCACCGTTCCCTTCCGAAATTCCTGGGTAAGTGCTGTGCTGTTCCTCACATTTCTTTTGACAGAAGTCACCCTCGCTTTTCTCATCCCCAGGCTAGTTCATCTAGAAACAATATAAGACAGCGCAACGTGGCGTCGCGCCGGGTCGCTTGCTATCCCCAAACTCTCTCACGTTAAACAATCAAACCTTCGATATCCGATAGCTACGTGATTTCGGGTCACTAGCTACCGTGATAGCCTTTCTGGATCGCCAATATTTTTCCGAACTTTCACCCTTTTCAAACCTTAACTGCGTTAGTCACAGCGCCCCGTCAACTGTAGTTTTAACTTACAATACATAGCGAAATAGGATAGATGCTAATTTTAGTTTTTACTTCGGTTTCCTTTAAGTATAATATTATTGCGCAAATGTTGATCTCTCATAATATAAGTGGCAACGTTTTATCAAAGTCTCGAATTTCAAGCTGCAAATCTGGCTTATTCGATCGTCATATTTCGTATCGTTGTGTATCTGTACAATATCATTTATACTTTTACTGGCACGCAATCTAAATACCTGTTATAAGTGGCTCGAAATCAGAATAGTGCCGAACTGATTGCTCTAGATGACATTTAAAGCTGCGCCGTCACTGAAATAAACATTATATTTCCGTTATTATGTTACGTTTAGAAAAGAAGGAACTTATAGCATTTACAGTACCGTCCGTAAGTGTTTAGTCTTTGGTTGATTTGTGTCAACAATATTTGAATCTGGTCAATATGTACAGTGGAAATAATTTCTACACCTCTGGATCGTTAGATATTTGCAAACAAAAAGTAGTTGCAAAATTGATCTTGACCTTAAAATTCTAGGTCAAATTTTTTTTTTACTGCTTCGTTTTTAAAGGAACCGTGGTTCGCAACTCAGCCGTTCTCTGCGAAAAATATTTGAAAGTTTCATTAGTTTTCCAACTCGCTTTGTATATGTGTTTACATTTTACAGTCAGATGCAGAGAAAATAGCATCCAATGTCGCACGTAGATATCCCAGAACCACCATTGTACACGTATATCTCAGGACTACGCATAGAATAAGTTAGCATAAATTATATATATTATTATATATACATATATATATTTTTATTTATTTTTTTAAATTAAAAATCACATTCGATAAATTCTATCACGTTTTCCATCTAATTAGTTTCAATCTAATTTATAGCAATATTGCAATTATATAATGCAATAGGCACCTACTGAATAAACTGCAATCGACCTAAACATATTCTTAAATCTCTGGGAGAACGTACGCGGCTAATTCGTAAGTTTCATTATTAAAGTAGATTATGGATTCATTATTGGACATTCAGCCACTTCGAACAACTGCAGCGTGCACAACTTTCATTTAATATTTATCTTCCCATTTGTAAAAGCTCCGCACGTAGCCCCGAACATCAAAATGTGTGTATATGTATGCGCGTGCGCGTTTAGGTTTGCGTTCCTCTTAAATCTGCTGGTAAGCCTGCACATCTGCCACCCACACGGCTTTCTTCTATTTCACCTTATTCCCCGTATTCCTCGTCCAAACAAATACCACAGCTACAAAATCGAAAGGCGAGAGATTGTCTACCTTATCTCCTTTCTTTCACGACTGCCCGGCTCTGCTCCTCCCTTGAAATCCAATCTTTACGATTCGTATGTAAAGGCTGATTTATTAGATCAATGACAAAATTAACTGATTCTTTCATTCCTTTCTTTATTCGACATGCGTTTAGGATTTTATTAAATGAGAAATGATAAAATATATTTACGATCGACGATGCTTTTTCACGATCAAAACATTATCGTATGGCTCAGCTATACATACAGAGTTTTTAAACCATAATAATTTATGTTCATATATATACATACAGTGGCTCACAAAAGTATTTGAACACACTTAGAATCTTTATATACAGGGTGGTTGGTAACTGGTGGTACAAGCGGAAAGGGGGTAATTCTACGCGAAAAAAGAAGTCGAAAATATAGAATAAAAATTTTTTGTTTGAGGCTTTGTTTTCGAGAAAATCGACTTTGAATTTTCGCTCGGTACGTGTGCACTTTATCATGTCTCGTTATAACGGATCTCACTGCAGATCGTTGTCTCGATGGAAAAATAAAAAAAAAAATAAAAAAAAAGATTTTTATTCTATATTTTCGACTTCTTTTTTCGCGTAGAATCACCCCCTTTCCGCTTTTTACCACCAGTTACCAACCACCCTGTATATATAAAAAAAATGTTTGTGATAAGTTTTCGAATACTTTTGTAAGCCACTGTATGTGAAACTTACCGCTAGTAACAGCTTGGATTTCATCGGCAATTTGATTTTGACGGGACCATGAAAAAGCAAATTGTTATTATAGAACGCGTGTATTTGAAAAGTTTGTTTTTCTTGTTTTATACTCTGTCTATCTTTGATTGATTTCGCTTTGCATATTTTTGCTTCCTGTAAACACTCGACAGAGAGGTAACATTTTAACGTTTCATTTATTTCACGACTCTCAATAAGTTATTGGGGTAACCGTAAATTTTGATTAAAAATAGGAGAAAAATTACTTCGTTCCTTTACAGTTTACAGGATATGTATTGCAAGCAAAGTTTTTAACTTATTCAGTTTAGATGTATGGTTACAGAGTAAATGTATGTATCATATGTATGAAGAAGTATGTATATGTATGTAGATATATGTATGAACGCGGATAGGCTTCCATTCCATCACTCTTGCTTCCTCCTATCTTCGTTTGCTTCTAAATTCTGAGTTAAGAATTCATATGAAAATTCTCAAATATACATTTTAAAAGAAAATCTTCAGGTGATGTCTCGTAGTTTTAAACTTTTATTTTCTTGAATATATAATTTATTTCTTATTCTTGTTTGCGCTTTTACATGTACAAATCCGATTATTTTTTCAGCAGTCTATTTTCACCTGGTTTACATGGATTCATCAATACTGCAGATTATGTGCATATCTTTGATAAAAGTTGATATGTAAATATTGTTGCGTCATTTCAAGCAACGTCCCTAATATTTTTCTTTACTAATTTGCAAGTTATTCCATATTGATCATTTTGTTCCATGACTTGTTAGAAAATTTTCTAATATTGAAATATGTTTTTATAAAATTCAAATGTTTAGCTTTACTAAACTAAATTCTTTTAATTTCAATATTAGTCAGAAAGCGCAAAATTGTATTGTCGATCAAATTATAATTAAACATCTTGATTTTAATGTGTCTTGTATTTATTCGTTAGGAATAGGTGTTTTTATTTTGTCAATTTGATCTTCGATTCAAAATTTAAGAAATCGATTAGAAATGTAAAAAAAAAAGATAAGTCTGCAAATTACATTTACTTCCTTTTTTAATTGTTTCTGAATTAAATGATGATTACTGTAAGGTTATGACCAAAACACAACGATAAACACTTTCTTATTCAGGTATCAGATACACAAATAATTTTCGTTAAGCCGTTAAACTGCTTTTCAAATAGTTATATTATATAACTATTCTATTTTTGTATTATCCTTCAAGATAGATAAATTACGCTGGAAAATAGATAAATATAAGTGAAAAACTATTACACATCTACAAAATTCCGTAATAACTTCGTCATTATACTGTGACAACGGTTAATTGCTTTTAGCAAACGAAATAAAAAAAGGAAAGAGATAATAATGAAAGAAGGTTAGCCATTGTTTTGTGGAATGTAGGAGTATTCTTAAAGTTTTAACAATATGAACGTATATTTGTAAAACAATATTGTGCAAATTATCAAAATAGAACGCCTTTGAAGGTAATACTTGAGATTGCAGTAGATCTCTTTTGATGTAATATTGTATTGTGTACGATTTCGTTAATCGTATTTATTCCATAAGAAACATTTGGGTTTTTTATTGTACCAACACACAACAGTAGACCGAACACTGTACTAACTTAACTGGAGGCGCATCTCAGCATTTATCCAGACTGCGGATTAAAAAGATTTTAATCAGAGGGAAGACGGTGGAATACAGAGAATTTTCAAAACGTTTAATCATCCGGATCGAAGGCTGACTTTGCAAAATACATATATTCCTATCTTCTTTATAACGTAAAAATAATTTTTAAATATAGAAACAATTCATTGGAAAGGACATGCTTTTCACGATTAAAACAAAAGAAAAGTGAAGTCTACTTATTTAATAGCTTCATGAACGAAGGTAATCGTTGATAGCCATGAAAATTGCTAATTTTTCACATCTGTAGTTTCCAACCAATTCAAGATTAAGAATTAGTAATTAAAGTTAAGAATTTAAGTTTTCTGCGATATTATGGAAACTCTTAATATCGAGGTGCAAAAGTGATTACGTTGGAATGGGATAATCCTTACATCTCATTAGAAAAATCCTCCTTATATCTCACTTTGATAAAAAATTCTCTGTAAAACATCTTACAAAAGATTTTAATCGCGATAATAATGCTTCACCTTAAAATCTAGTAAGCGAATTTATACGGAATACTTTCATTACCAAAAGTTAGATGTGCTTTTGAGATTGACATAATGTTATACTTGACTTTCAAATTAAATATTCACTATATCTCTATGACTCTTCCTTTTAAATATGAAAGTAATTAACACACTTAACTATCTGTTGGAGTGATAAAAATAATTTCTAATGGACATCGCTTGTTTCGTATAAATAGCATATTTGCATAACTATTATAAGTTGAATTTTTAAACGTGAGTGACAAATTAAAACTACGATTTTTTATTCATTTATCATAAAATTAATTGTTTATAGCACGAAGAAATTTAATTTATTACTGGAAAATTTTTATTATTTCCCTTCTTTTATTCATTGTGATTATTTTGTTATTTAACCGATGTACGTTCATGTTTTATTTGCTGATTATTATATTCTGTATTATGCAGAGTACGATAGTCCGATACAGTGACGTGATTCCCTATGAAAAAATAGGAAGAAAAAATATACAATAGAGCTTTTTCATATGACATTTCGTTTTCAAGAACATATGCAAGTATTCTTGAACTTGGCCAACTACGACTGAGTATGAATAAGCAATTAATAGGAAGTAATAACTAAAAAATATGGAGTGAAACTTATACGTTTAAGGCTTTCTATGTTTAATTAAGAATTGGTCTAGTATACATGTAATATAAACCTTTGAATTTATCTTTCTCGGAAACAAAACATCTTCTGAAAATATTTCATTCTACATTTTCGACTTATTTTCACGTATAGAATAACATCCTGTTATTCACTCCAGCCTGTAATTAGCCATATTCAAGTACGCTTGGAAAATTTTCAAACTCGCCTTTTTTCAAAAACGAAGCGTCGTACGAACAAATTTTATACTATTACTTTATATTACTTTATATATATTACTTTTCCTTTTATAAGATATCACCTCATGCCAACTTGTATATATTACTCGGCTACATTCTGTTTATGTAAATACGTACCTCTAAATAGAGTTTGGGTTTGAACAAAAAATAAGCACTTACGTCATTGAAAGTTTTACGAAAGCGTATGATACTATCGAAGAATCTGGTTATTCGTGTTATAATTGATAAATAGCCAGATCTCGCTTTCGGAGTTAAAATTTTATTTAAAATCACTTGTAGTTTTAATTACATAAATGTTATCATACGTGTACACCGTTTCATCCGTAATTTTCTTTTCTTCTCTAGAGTTCTTCGTACTTTGCAGTGGCACGTGCACGGCAATGGAGATCTCGGACTATTCTCCTTTTCTCTCTATCTTCGTCTGCAATGTCTTTTTCTCGTAAATACCGGAGTAAGAATTTGCATGGAAATTTTAGATGCTCTGCTCAGTATAGAATCACGCCCAGTTTTTCCTTCCCTATGTTTCGCATTTCCCTCTCGTCGCGTATTCTATTGATTTTCATTGATAGATGTATGTAAGTACATATTGAACTCTTTTCGAGTTCCGCGTTTCTCGTTCGTAATTCTCAGACCGGGAAACATTCAATTGACACGTGGCTAGGGAGCGAACTCTACTTTCTTTTCTGACGGCGAATGTCTGTTTCTCTTAAATCTTTGGGCACGAATTTGTATGCAAATTCCGGAAAACAGATGTGCAGGGAAATCAAATCGATTTCTCTTCTTCTGCGTCCATCTCTTTTGTTTTCTGCTCTTCTCGTTTCTTCTCGGAATCGTTCAAACATTCGTGCGGACCCAGATTTCTGTATTAACAGAAAATATTCTAGAAATCTATCAAGTATTTCTTTCTGTTTTACGATGCAATATTACTTGTCCGATTAAAGATAAATTCCACCAACGAGATATTCATGGTACACTTGAGTACAAACAAGTTCTAGTGATGCATAACGCTTATTATTGCCCTGGTTTCAAACAATATTTTTCCCTTTGAAGATCCGAACGATCTTTCCTTCGTTTCCTACAGTTAATTATTTTACGGTACATCTGGAAGGAGGGAATTCTACTTGAACAATTTGTCCCGAATTAATTCGTATAAAATGTACTTATTGTAACAATCTCTAATTGAATTCTGTGAGTTATTCAAGATTTTTACGATCCACGTACATATAATATTTTCATAACATTCCTCAAGATACATAATCATCCAATATATAACAAAAAACAATAACAATAAGAAAAAATTCATCACATTTTATATCTTTCTCCGTAGATCTGGCCCGTTTTATTTTCGGATGGAAATATAAATGGAAATACACAATTAACTTTATGAGACATAAAATCTTAGCTTTATGCTGCATATCGTTTTTTCTATAATAGTTTATATTTTTCATAGTGTTCACTTTTATCACTTTTCCTGCATGAAAACAACAGATTTGGAAAAATAAGGAAACGAGAGTTTTGTTCCTTATTTTCCAATTTTTCATTACGATCTATTTCTATTTTTGTCTTTCGCCAACTAGCTAGCTTGTGGAATATATCCCTGCAGATCTGCACGAAATGTATTACATAATATTCTATTCTTATTTCGACAGTGGCTCTGAAAAGTTGGTTTCATTTAAGTTTTATCGCCAGAGTTTACATAGAAATATTAGGGCACGAACTTCTCCCGAGATTCAAATTAATTTACATTTTACTTTCTTTCTTACTACTGTTCGGAGAAGAATTCATGTTCCGAGAGCAAGGTTGATTTAATTTATGCTGTAACACGAAATACCACTATTTTGAAATGTCTTGGGAAGATTTTACTTCGTGCAAATGAAAATTATAAGATTAGAATGGCTTGTTAGAAAATTGCTATGTAGTTTTCATGCTAATAACGAAATAGCAATATAAAAGCATAGAGGAATATAAAGATACAATTCCGTCGTGATATGTTACTGTCATGCGATACTATGCGTGTTTCATTACGATGTACAGTATACGGACATTATCAGCATAGCAAGTATAATAAAAAATTAACAAGTTACAAAACACCCAAAAAGTATGAAATTCAGAAGAGCATCAAGATTTTATCAAAAGCAAAGAAAGGATGGGAGAAAACAACAGGAAACGTATACGTGTTAAAGCTAAAATAATAATGAATCCAAAGGAAGCATCATGCGAAAACATACACACGTTGGAATATACAATATTGATTAATTCTACTGATTTTTAATTGTTCGATTGGTTTAGCAACGAAATTGGAACTATTTAGAATGACGCATTCTATCGATATCGCTTTATCACTTTCATTGTCTCTTCAACTTTTACCGGTCCTGAGTAAATGCTGATAAGTTTAGCAGCACACGTAGAAAAAGGAAATGGAAAGTCGATAGTTCTACCTTGGCGTTTTCCTTCGTTTCTCAAGAGCCCATTCCTTCTCCGTAAAACCTGCGGTGAGAGATCACATGCAAATATCAGGACACGAGATTTCCACGAGATCCCAAGCTAATTTTTCCCGTCTCTTCTTTATTTTCCTCTCATCGCTTCCTTCTCTTTTCTTCGTTGATTCCTGAAAGGAAAGCACTATGGTAACGGAGCTTCGCTGCAGAACGAAGGTAAGCGGCGTTAAATCGTCCGTAAAAATTCCAGCAGTAATTGGCCACTGAACTATTTTCCATTTTTCTCCGGTCGTTCTTTTGGAACGACGATTTTTTTCTTTTTTTTTTTTAATACGTACTCTCCACTTTGCGATAACAGCATTAAGTTCTCTGCCACGATATCTTCGCATTGCTTTCGTACGAAGCTACATCGATACCGATGGTAGGTAGGTATACAGGTACTTGAGTCACTAGAATTACGATCCAAGCATCCAAACATTTTTCTTCAAACTTTTTCCCAATCCGACAGTCACTTGCAAAGTTAAAGAGCATTTATTTCTTTTTTTGCGATATCATCGATGTAGGCAGCGGTAACGAGAATTTGCTAATATGAACTCGATCTTTAACCGAGCAAACTAAACGTGCGTAGCTATATATTGAATCTCGAGGAGAATTTCGATTACTTGAACAGATTACGAGACGCGAATGAATTATTGAAATAACTAGCAATAGATGAAACATAACGTAATTATATGTCGGAGAAGAGTCAGGCGACATATATAATTATAAAATTTATGTGACTAATGATTAATTTGTAATTAATTAATGTGTACATTTGTTTTATAACAAAAATCGAACAAAATTATGTGTTTTACGTACGAAATACGAAAACAATCTCATTATCGGTTAAATATATTTTCTCGGATTTTGTTATCGTTTTGTTTAAACTAATCTCGTTACAGGTTAACATTCCATGCAGTGTAGAAATAATTTTCCAATTTACGTCATGTTCTTTTATACCTTGCATTTTATCGATTATATTTTTAATGTTATTTAATGGTTTAACGACCTTTTAAATTTACTTCCTTTACAAGTTATATAATTTGTTTCGCGAATTTAACTCGAAACTATTGCTGGTATTACGATGGTTTTATTTTATACTTTTTTAATTTCGTTTTTGGGGTAAAAATTTTCAATTCTCAGAAGACTCACGATATAACTAACAATTTGTAGATTATCCTCCGTTAAAGAAGTAACGTGCTCTTTGATATGCTATTTCCTTTTGCTGAAGGATTGTAACAAAAATTAAACATTGCGAGCTTCTGGATTAGGTTTCCAATCTTTTTCTAATTTTGTTCATTAACAATCATTACTATCGAGGTATTTAAACAATGCTTGAATGTTTAATAAGTGTTCTCCTTATAGTAGATATTATTTCAACACCCCAGAACTATCGTTATCGCTATCAACATTACATTTTGATAGAAAATTAACATTTCTGTATGATTAGGGGATGCAGTTTCATCGTAGTTATCTCTGTAATTACATTTCTGTAGCGAAGTTACATAAAGTTACATAAAGACTACGTTCTGAAGTCAGGAAAAGCTGCCCAGTTTTCTTTCTAGGCAGAGCAATTCGTAACCGGCATGTAAGGTATATAAAATTAAATTTTGCATTCAGTAAAATTATATTTCCAAAGTCAGATAAAAAATAACCGTGTTACTGTATACAGTAAGTAAAAAACATCTTCCGACGCAAGGCCCTATTTATGTTCACAATGTGTGTAGTTCTTTCATAACTCTATGATACAAAAGAAGTGCGCAACCATTTATAATGACCAAAAGATTAATACCTTTGACGTTTGATGTTACATTCTAGTTGTACAACCACAACGTAATTATTTAATGAATTAATCTCCAATTTTGCTACACGAATAAATATGAATAGAGATATTTGCATCTGAATTCGTACTTTAGACATGTATGGTACGTTCAGGTCTTTCTTTCCTTAGAATATCTTGACGAGTATATTAAAAAGTGTTTTTGTTTGTTCGTTGAAAGTTTTGCTGTATTTTTAGCAAAATTTTTACCGCAGAAGCGATAATTCCACGCGTCATAGTAAGATAAAATTCAATTTAATGGAATTATCTTTCAGAAGTCAGAGAACTCATCGTTCATCGTGTAACAAAGAGTGGGACAAGTCAGTAGAACAAGTCAGCAGAACGATTCAGTAGAATGAATCAGTGGATAAGATTACGATAAAGAACAATAAGACGTCGTTACGAACTTAGCACGTTGAAGCTACGGAAAATTTTCATATTCGATGTTGCCAGCTAGTCTATAACGCTTTATACAACTGAAGTGTAAATAAATAAATTCATAGGATTATTTTTTTATCAAAAGTTTCAAACACTCGTTAATATTTCATAGATGTATGTTCGTGCAATTAATTACATGTAGAAAAGTTGCTAACAACAAAATTTTTGATTAAATAAAGTTAATAACAAATATTATATATGCAATTGATTTATTAGAGAAGTAAGGCTTCCATTGTTAATAGCAAGTTAGAATATTTCGGTTCTCGAAGAAATATTTCATTAAGTATTATCAACTGCTAAATTTATAATATTAAATATTAAATTTTATTAATATCGTTATTTTAATATTATGGCGACTCTAATGTTATTAACTTGTAATAATATAGAGGGTGTCCCATTGTATGTGGAAAGTATAGCAGAGTGGATTCAATATACTAAAATAAGAAGAGATTTTCATGTAAATATATACTTGATATGATCTTGTTTTTGAGTTACAGTTAGTTTATTTCGTGTTGCAACAATCAGGACCGTACCATGTCAATTCGCAATTGTGTCAGTTTCATAGGATTTGTATCGAGGTGACAACAAAAATACTTTAGTCTCCTTACATCAATATAGAAAATTCGTTAATTACATTTTATCATGAGTAACCTAAACTGGTTTTCTCGAGCAAATTCGACAATCTATGATGCGACGTATTTTTGCCCGTATTGAAGCTGTAGGTAGTAACTTGGAGCAATTTCTCGGAAGCTAGGTAAGCAATTATTGCAACACAAAAGATACTATTACTCGTAAACAGGTTTATGTCGAGCATACGTTTAAATGAACGTTTTTTTTTATTTTAATGTATTATACAAACCAACTGCTCTGTATATCTATATATACTTGTAAAAATTATTCTGGGCCTTGCAATTTATTTAGATATAAAAAAAATTTGACAAAAGGCATTCATTTTAAAGCACTGTTGTAATCTGAAGCAGTGTAAGTCATTTCGCAACAAGAGACCAAGACTTTGATTCGAATAACCACGCAATATCGAAAAATTGCTTATTTCTTACGAAATATTCGATTGTTACGTGAAATAATTGATTAATTTGTTTAATGAGAATGAAATTGAAATTAGTCCTTCAATGTCGTTGAAAAAGATATGTTACCCTCGCTCTACAGATTATTGTTTAATGATAGATGAACTTAGAAAACGGTGATGTTTTTCTAATCACGGTATGCAAATTGAGAAAATAAATGGCCGATTCGATTTGCGATGAATCGTAGGGTACGATTGTCTGTATCGATACCGGTCAGGATTCGATTAGGACTTAAGTGGATTATAAACGACGTACTTGCAAATCAGTTCTGCTCGGCAATAATTAACTATCGGCAAGGAGTTCGCTTTAAGCCGTATACCTTGCGCGGCTTCCCTACCGTGATTACCTACGGACGGAAATTGAGAGCTCGTTGCGTTGTCGACGACAATGGACCACTCGACGATCCTGTGTAAACCTCGTTTCGATCCACTGGTTTGCAGTCAGCTGGACATTGCACTCATTATTAATTAAATAATTAGAGAACTTTTTTCACGTGTACTATCCTCTACTTGCATTGTTATCTGTTTTGTTTTGCCGTGTTCGCCGAAATTATCATTCTTGATAACAACGAACACGCACAACATATATTTTTCTATCCTATTTATCTATTCGCTATATATACCGCAACAAATCGATCTAATTGGATAATAGATTTGAGTGGACAGTGACTCGAACGTATTCTGCGTAAATGTTTAACGGAGATAATATAATCGTACATCGATGTCTACTTTGCTTTAAGAATTAAATTTATTTTGTAGCCAATGTGAAGTGCAGCAGTTAAAATACGTTATCTGAAAATTGTTAAAGATTCAGTGAATCGCATTATTATTTGAACATCGTATTATGTTGCATGTTGTTGCTTTGTGGAGCCAAATTTATTACGAGCTTAACGAACTCACTCATTTTTAAAAAATTGGAAGGATAATTCGGAATAATAGAAATGTGTATATCTGAGTAGAATATTTGAGTACTCTGCAACTCTTTCTATTTCATTGATTTTAAAAGTCTATTGATACGATTCAATATTAGAGAAATTGCATTACTACAACATAAGTAGCTTCGTATTTAACTATTACCATTATTGCTATCTAAATATAACGCAATGTACAACTCGAAAATTTCTCCTTTATAGTCTTCATGATTTCTAACTTATCAGCTCTTAGCCTACGATGTAAATTACAAAATAATCATTATTCGCTTCGCTTTACTTCCGGTAACAGAATTCCTCATTTGAGATTTGCAAATTTTTGATTTCACCATTTAACCGTATCAAAAATGCGTGCAACTATTATCAAGTGCACGTTTATAACTCGATATATATTTTTAAGAAATAGTCGGTTGGTTACTCTTCATTAAAATGGTACTTTGCAAATATTCGTATACGTATCGACGACATAGTTAACTAAATAATTAATTTTCTAACTAATTTTTTAAATTTGAAATACGTTTTAACGGAAGATGATATTTGATATAAATAAATCTCCTATGATAATTCTGGACATAAAGCAAACTTTATTTCGATTCCAAAAGATCTATGTTAATTTATAATCGCAATAGGTATAAATTATAAATTAAACAGCATTTCAAATCACGAATCACATTTATTCATTAATGTTAATGATACTTTACTTATTAATATTCATTATACGCGTAATGTTATTCTACTATTACACTTTAAATGCTTACTATGATGCTATTAATACTCATTTATTAAATACTGTTATTCTATGTAACAGTATCAGTCAAATTCCCCCAAAAACAAATAACCTCGCTATCACTTTAAATTTGTTGACGAAAAGCTGCACACATGGATGTGATAAATCCTTTGAAACAGAATTCTATTCATCCGAAGTTAAAACAATCATATTGCGTTAGTAGATTTTGTGAGCAGAAATAAGATAAGGCCAGAATGCTCCGTTAAAAGATTATGACTACGCTGCAGATGTTTATGCAAATGTACATTTTCGTATAAAATTGATAATATATCGAGATCTGGATAAACATTTATGTTATTTTTACAGGATTTTAACCGTACACTATTTATTTTACATATTTTCCATATTATGCATACGTTTGTCATATTCTCTTAAATACGTGTGCAATGGTATACTGCATGTTTTATATTACGTTCAGTATATTTATCTTATGGAATCCGATATTATTTATTAAATTTGTCACGGTCGGTGACATTTTAAGAGGTGAAGTTATTGAGAACTCAAGGGAAATTGAACAACGCTGTTGGACTTTTAGATATGTCTACACCGTATCATATGATATCGCACTATAAATGTATGTCTAATTGATTTTAATTTTAATTTTGAAGATCACTGACTAATTACGACTAATATATGAAAGAGGCAACTAGTTATAATTTAAGTCATAATTATAGTATCTAATGTCATTATTATGGCATACTTTCAATATTACACATGTCATATATTTTATTTCTAGCTAATTTGTACATTTTCATATTTTGCATGTTTTATGCGCATATTTCGACGTATTTTAAATCCATGAGCACTTGCAGTCGAATTATAATAAAAATACTAAATACGAAAACACCGATAACTTCTACAGAATTAGAAGTATAATAGTCTCTCGCAACCTGGTAAATTTCTGACAAATGCTTATTGTCACTAATAAAGGCGGCAAATTAATTAAAAGAGCCACGAAACCAATCAGTTCTACGTAAAATATTAAGTTTAGTATCTTGATGACCCTACGCGTAGCATCATCCGACATTTTCATAAGTTGAGCGTAAATATTTTTAACAATTTTAAGTAATAAACATAGCCAGAATAAACGAATAAAAGAAGATATAGCTAGTCACATTTTATACGGCAATGTATTAGTAGCGGATCCATTTTTGTTATTTTTATACCAATATTTCTCTTCACGCATAATATTTTCCTTTTATTCCTATTCATAGAACATATCTATACAGTTGAACCGTTAAATTTTAAAATGCCCTGTGTATACGGATATTCGCGTATGCAAGTTTATATTATCTTATTAAAACTGTGCTGTTTACGAATGATGTCTCTTGCGTCGATATAGTATCCGTATGTATTTCATAGTAAACAAAATTCCTCCACTCATGTGTATTATTTTTCGTTTTAAGATCAAGCAAAAAGAAAGAGGAAATTATGTTGAATTTATTGATTTCCGACCTGTTATTTTCTTATATCAATAGAGTATAAATGTGGACGAAGGATAATCACGTAGATAACATTATCTTACGTGATTATATTCCTTTATTCGGGTTCTCGTTACACAATAAATGAGTTTAAAAGGGGATCAAAACGCGTTATCCACTTTACGACTAATATAAATAATAATAGATTGTTAATATGCAGTTGTTGTTTTTCGCATGTAGAATGAATCGATATCAATACGATAACAAGTATCTTTTATTTCTTTCTTTCCTTATTTATTTATTTATTAATGTTGCATCAACTTCTAAGGTTATTAACGAAATGTAATACAATATACATGAGTGTTACAACGTCATACATTTAGTAAATGTTTATAGTGTATTCATTATAAAAGCGAAGAAAAAGACATACAATTATATAATTAAATAAAAACACATTTTTAAAAATAAAACACGTATAATTAAATAAAAACACATTTTTAAAAATAAAACACATATAATTAAATAAAAACAATTAGATTACATTAGATCTTATATTACAGGGATTTTTCTTTCAAACAGTCAATTCAGATAATTTCTGTATGTGTTTTAGCTTGACTAGCATCAGCTGTATATCTGAAAATGTCCAATTTGCTACAGTTACATAATATCAGGTGCCTATTCGTTAGTCTCGTGTGACCAATTCCAAGTCTAATCACGACCACTTGATCTGTTCTCTTTCATTTACTGTCTCAAATTTTATACTTAAAGATACGAATTAGTTCATGTATATCTAGAGTTTTCAACCAAATACCTCCTTTTGTTATATCTTTATCGCATCATATCTCACGTTATGCAAAACTATTCATCGTCAATTTAATTCAATTAGTTTCTTGTTAGCCGTTGCACATCGGTAGACAACCGAACAATACGGCGTGCAATTACTTTGCAATCAGCACACGAGTGTTTTCAACTGCTGTTGAGAGAAGCGAAGGAGCGTCAATGGTCTCCTTTTGTAGATTAACGAACGCACCTCTGTTTAAGATACATACATATAAGAACACGAAGATGTGGGAGGCGAGCTGTTGCTGTTCCTTTATTGTGTTATTAAAGGAACGACAGCCTTAACAGATCTAATATGACATCCCTCGTCTCCTGCCTTGCTTTTAAAGCAGAAGGCACGTGATGTTTGTATTGGCTACATGCATATAGTGCAGCGTCATATGGAATGAGAGAGATGTTCCAAGCTTTGGAGCTTAAGTTAGATAAGACTGATTTAAGGTCATTCAAAATCTAGCTAATGCATTCAGTATGGTTGTTGTATGAATGAAAGAATGAATGAAAAGATTATAAGAGAGACATAGATTATAAGAGACACTTCTGACAGGCGATGAGCAGTTCGTTTCACCAACAATCAGCAAACGTTCATCCTTAAAGTTTCGTAATTCGTCCTTTTAACTACTTTGTCTTGGATATCTGTTGGCCATACAATTTACCTGTGTTACATTTCAATCTGAATAAAGCAATTCTTTGTTTGCAATAGAAAAATGTTGCTCGTTTGCGAAACCGAATAATCATTGACAATTATATCGGTAATTTTATCATATATAATTCGTACTATACATATACGTACACATGTAGGTAAACACCAATAGACAGAAATTATTGAACGAACATATCGTTTCATAAGGAATAAAATCTCTATAATATTATTAACCTTACTATCTTTGCAGAGAAATAAGTCCTGATCGATGGTATTACATTTTCCAGATGTTCGCGTCATTTCAGCAGTATAAATTCGTGTGGTATTGATCGAATGAAAATGAATTCTATAACATTGAACAGTACTGTCGTCGTATGTAATTTGTATTTCATTTGGATGCATTTTTAAACGCTTCCGTTGGTGTGCGTACCAACACGAAGGATAAAGTGTAGAAAAATTGGAAAACAGAGAATGAAGGGAGAAAGTGCTTAACAGGGTAAACACGGTAATAACCAGCGCACTAACCACCCAATCGAACAAAGCATCGTTAACGAAACTCGTTAACAGCGTGGGCATCGAATATTGACGCGGGCATTAAGTGCATGGGAAACAATTAGAAATTAAACACTTTTGCCTTGACTCGCAAGTGGCAAGGTTAATTGGCCTGTTTCCTTGCCGCATGTGACGGCAGTAATTAATTACTTTCACACGATCCCGTTACCGTCGTCTGTTAATTATAATACACGCTATATCGTATGAATACGCAATCAGTTTTGCAATTGATCGGAATACAAAACATACACATCGAGACGTGTTAACTGTTACTCGAAAGAAATTGAATCATGAAACGTTTTACAATTTCGTTACGGTTATGGATTAACGAGAATGTAAGAGCGCGACACTTTCTCTTTTACATTTTTATCCTCTTCAGTCGGTTATTCTACACGCTTGTGTCGCGTAACACGAAAACGACCTTTCGTGCACTTTAACTTCTCAACATTCTCCTTTCGCTCTTTTCCTCTCTTTGTCCTTCGTACTTTTTCCTTTGCGTTATAAGGCGGCCTTTTCATTCGCCTAACAGCGCTTGCTAACTGCTATGAGATAAGGGACGGCCTATATAAAGTACGAAAATTTCAATTATCAAAAATAAGAGATACAAATTGATAAGAAACACGATATTATTACGTGCGCGTATAGCAGCACAAAATATCGCTCGTGATTAAAAAATAAGAAAAGAACGAATGATACGCAGTTTAATCAAAGATCGTACGAGGACGTATAGATCTTGCGCTTTAATATACATACTGCTTGTTACATCGAGATCGACGATGTTAGGGGAAATTAATTAAGTTAAGGCAAGTAAGAGTACCGTGAATATTGAGCTAAATACTGTGAAGGTGAATACTGAAGTTGAATTAGTGGCATCGTAGTGTAAACACGCTAGCAATAAGTTCCATTATTACAATCGATACAGTCAACGTAGGTATGTACGTATAAACGTATGGAAACAATTCGTACAGGAATTATGATACAGAATGTAAGCGCATTACAAATAAAGTGAGTTCAAAAACTAATGGAATTTGAATTCTTTTCTTCCAAGACTTATTATAGTGCATTATATTTCCATTGAGACTTCTGATCTTCACGATGAGTAAGGATACGATGTAATAAGAAATTTCACCATGAATTTCAAAATTAAAATTAATTTCGAGGCTGTTTCTTTTTTTTTTTTTTTGTAGATCATCGCCGACCCACAGGTGTAGAAGTTATATTCGAATACCTGTACCTTAACGTTTAATCCAAGCAATCAAATAATGAAAACTGTTAATTAAAAATACACGTACATGGTTATTATACGATATTCCTACGGTTAAATAATTTTGTTTTAAACATTTTATAGAAACGATCAATCCTTAGATGTATACATATGTATATTAAATCACAGCAGCAGAGAAAATATAAAATCACAGCATTCTGCAGCTACAGTAGCAAAATATGTACGGCATTAAAATAAATACCTCCAAGCATTCTTCAGAGTTTCAAAATTTGCATTCGAGACTGGATTCGATCGTAGGATGTTGGAAATAAATTGCCCGAAGCAGATATATTAACAATTATATTATATTAAGCAAATACTCGTGCTGCGGGAGTACATGCGTAATACATAATTAAAATTGTTTACGTAACTGGCACAAATTAAAGTTCTTTCTTGCTTGCAATTAGAAGGAGGATAATTGAAGGAGAAGGATGAATGGTTCAAAGAAGACTCTCTCAAAATCGTTCTTTTCATAAATGGAGCAGTAGATACGTAATTTTTCACATAGAATAAACTCACTCGTTGTATAGCGCAAAAAGATATATTAGCGTAAAATAGCAAAATTTTGACCATAGAGAGGAATGACCTATGCGAGACATTTGAAATAAATATCGCTGTATAAATATTGTAAATACTTCTCGTTATCGAGACCGCTTGACCTCTTCTTTGTAGGATTATGGTAAGCGGATAAAGACAATATATTTATGCATATTCGACATTTGATTTTATAGAAAATTCAAAGATACGGATCAGAGTATATTGCGCAACAGGAAATAAATATTACTATAGGTGTGACAAAAATTATAAGAAAATGACGTGTGAACTGGTTCAAATGCCACGAAGAAGCATTTGAACGTTGCCTTGCTTCATTATATTATTCGAGCGTTTTTTTACGCGGAATTACAAGCAGATTTAATCTGTATAAAGTAACATACACGCAACTCTACTTAAAAATATTGCGCAATTATATAATGCACATGTAGGCGTTATATCTACGAAGAATTTTTAAAGTTTTCCTCTTTTAAACCACTTTTTCTAATATTCCAGAACATAGAAATATAATTTAATTCCTGTCGAACCTTTATAACGTGCAATGTATTTTTATGATAAATAATTTATAAACATATGTATCCTGTAATTTTAATGATCTGTTTGCCTAAGACAATTAAGATTGACAAGAATGATTAAAAAACACGCACTTAATTGCACCTTTCAGATGCACCGATGTACGAAAATGCATAAAATGAATTCTAGGACCTACTTCACTCTATGCTGTTTTGTTTTGCCTTATAGCATTTTTTGCTATTTCTAACCATTTTAAAGAAACAGCTTGCCCAGTTGCGCGAAACGCTTGGTACATAAAAACATGACTTTCAACTTAGCACGGATAGAAGTAGTCATAACAAAAGAAATAAAAAAAACATAACTAGTTTTAGTTATTTAATCCGAGTAATCGCTTACAAAAGCCATTATAACTAAACCGCAGATTTTTATGCATCCATGGGATGTCTGAGGATATAAAAATACATAGCATCTATATGAAATGCAAAAATATGTAAAATATTCAAAGTGTAACGTCTATTATGACGCTAAACAGGTAAAAATAAATTTTAGCGTAATTATAACGTAGTGTGTTTTTTAAAACTTTTCAATAATTTTTCGCCTTCACTCTGATATAAGGAGAATAGTTGCCCGCTTTAAAAACGTTTCTTAAATCTTAATTGAAATGTTACCTCAATTCGTTTACATAATCCAGTCAACTTTACCTACATCAGTAGTTAATGCATTTTCAGTCGGAAGAAGCAAGTAATAGAAGCAAAGGAAGAAAGAGATAAATAAAGCAAAAGGAAGGGGGGTTGAAAACTTTAAAATCTTCTTAAAAACGTATTTTTAATTCGTAAGCAAACAAGACTGTGGTAAAACGAAAAATTACAAAATCTAAGATCAGAAATTAATTTCATCAACGTCTAAATGCAGTTATAACGATATAATTGTTTGTAATACTTTAACGTACACTCAATAATGGTAATTTTTGCGCCAGAAACTAAAATACCTCAGGAAGAGACAAAAATTGATTGCTTAAAACTAAATTTAATGAAGATAACACGATTTACGAATTTTAATAGATACATTATAGAAGATGCAATCAGGTATGAAATATTACCTATACGTTCCAAAAATTAGGAGAATCTGCGTTTTTAAGTTTTATCCATTTCGGAAAAATTCTAAATAATTGATAAGATTATTTTATAGACATAGTATCGATATTTAGTAAAAAAATATTTATATTTATAGAGAACAATAGAAATATTTTAAAATATTTAAAATTTTTAAAGTTTTAAATAATGGGATAAATAATGAAAAAATGGTAGAATAAAATTTCACTATCTTTTTAAAGAGATTTAATCGTTATTCGCAATAGAAATCGAAAACATTTGACTTCTTGACTCGACTAACAATAGTACAGATCGCACGTCGTAATTTTGGAGCAATCACTTCCGTGATTCTAAATTCCGTCTCTCGTATTCTCATAACGTCAGCTCAGACTGCTTCGACCTACCTTCTACATCGCCTTCTTCGCGTAGTTCCTCGGTAGTAGGTCGTGATCTTCTTAGATGCGTGGAATTGTCGCAACGAAACTCGTTATCTCGTGTCTAGAAACAGAACAAGCCTTCTAACCGCTATGCCAGAGAATAGAAGGCGACAGGTGTTCGTCAACTACGTTTAAAATCATACCTAAATAAAAATCAAACGTTTGTTTATACGGAATTGCGTGTATTTTGCGTGTCGTTATTGCATATTGCTGAATTTTCATTCCAATTCACTTTGTATCTTCAACTTTATTTTCTTCAAACTTTTCAATCTTTTGAATTATTCTGTATATGTACTTTCTCTTTCAAATATTTTATCTCGCGTTACATTTTAAAGTAACAACATATTTTCAACTGAAACGTGACAAAAATAAAGTGTGACAAATCTTTTGGAAAATTGACGATTTTACGGTTAGATAAATTGTGACGTACATCCTTTGATTATAGGTATCCGTAATATATGCCAAATCGATGATTCGGTAACAAAACGACAATTAAAAAACACGCAAAAATCCCGAACCTCGTAGTAATTTGATTTTCAAATTGGTAACGGAACAATATCCTCGTCGACCGTTTGATATCGAGAACCGCTAAGTAGTTCAATTATTATTCGTCATGTTCCTGGTTAGACCTAAAATTCCAACCCTCTGTCGGAATTAAACAGCATTATAGGCTCGCGACGTCACCGATTACGGTCCCCTGGAAGTTGCTCCGGCGAAACTCGTTATACCTGATACCGGCATCATCCAAATTCAGGTAAGAGGGATGCGACGAACCGGTCGACCAAGCAGCTGAAACGAAGAAAGAAACAGAAACTTGAACGGCATGTGTTCGAGAAGAAACGAAGAGCAGGGAACGGTTCCCAGCCGTGGAACTTCTGAAGAAGGAGAAAGCTGAAAACCCGGCAAGGGCGAAAAGCAGAAATATCCACGGTTAGAGACGGAAACGGGGAAAACGAAGGAACGAAGAAACCAAGAAAGAGAAGTCGGTGTAGCGGGGGATAGGAAAGCCCGGAAAAAGCGACAAGGAGAGATGGACTGATAGAGAAAAGGAAGCGCGCAAACGGGGTTGAGGGGTAAGAGACTGGTAACGGGAGTTGAGAGGTGGAGGAGGAGAGATTTGTGAAGGTACGAGAAAGCAGCAGAGGTAGCAGCAGTGGCAGCAGCAGTGCCCGGGCATCAGGGCACAGTTTGGTCGGCGCAGGCGCTAGCCGGTAGACGGTTCCTGGTGCGGGCTGCAGGCGGCAGAGAGTAGGGAAGCGAGGGGGTGTATGTCAGAGGGTGCCCGTAGGAAGTTTATCGGCGGCGAGTGGCGGTGGGTGGAAGTGGTGCCTTCGGAGGAGGGGTTGTAGGTGGACGGTGGAGGTGGAGGTGGAGGTGGAGGCAGGAGCATACTCCGTACACCGAGGATTTCCAGGTAGCAGACAGTCTACGGCCCGGGACAGAGGGACCAGGACCAGCCTCGGGAAGGAGAGCTTGTCGTGGACCCTCTTCCTTATCGATATACGACGAGTAAACGTATCGTTCAGTGTCAGTGTTAACTTTGAATATTTACAAGCTTCACGGTTAACGTCTGTGCAAGAATAATTTATTCGATGACAATTCAATGCGTCTCCATTTATTCTTGAAACATTACCCTCAGTGCTTGCGTTTCTAGACAAATATTATCAGTGTGATTATTAACATTGTAATCCGTGGATCTACGAACATATTACTGGACCCGTGGCCAAGAGAAAAACAAGCCGAGAAGAAGAAAGAACGCGGAGATGAGCGGAGTCGTTCGGCCGGGAACTGCTCGGAGCACGTGCCTCGCACGCAGAAGGCGCTCCGAGCGGCACCAGGTGCGCTAATCGAGGACTGATTTGCGAAACAAAGTGATACGATTAATAGAACGGTTGCATCACGATACGTCTTTGTACTCTCTTATATCTGAGGTTTAGCAGCGTTTCACTGACACGATCTACGATTCTCGTCAAGAAAGAACCGGCAAGCAGGAATGCCAGCAGCTCGTGCCGTTAAAGCTTCGAGGACGATCTCGATGATCGCTTCGTTAACGTCTCTTTTGACGTTTATCGGAATCGACGGCATGGGACACGTCAATGGACACAATGTTGATCGTTCTGGCCTTCATCAAGGTAAAAATATTTGCCAACTACTCTTTTCTTTGTCTCGCCGGTGTCACGTATCATGTGTACAGGAATATTACATAATTTTCTCTTTCTTTCCAACCTTTACGCGTTAGCCCTTTCTCTGTTATTGTTCTTTGTTGGAGAAAGAAAGCGCGATCGGACGAACAGAGTAAATGGTTTATCGATAAGAAATCGATTATTGCCCCCTTTGCCGCGTACGTTGCTCGCTGCGGGTTAATCGATATAGATCGATAATCGTAATGAAACGTTGGTAGTAACGAACGTCGTCGAACTTTCAATTAATCGTTAATCATTCGCGAAACATCGATTTATATGCTATGTGACTCCTCGATGACACGTATAATGTTTCGATAATGTGACGATGGAACTTTGAAACAACGCATAAGTCGATAAGCATGTAAATTTATGTAATAAAACAAGACAAGACAAGGCACAAGAATAAGCACTAAATAGAAATTAACGGCCCAGATACGTCTTCATGGTTAAAAGCGGGTATTTATGTATCGTACGAAAGTTATACATATATATATGTATATATATATACATACCTCAGATCTTCATGACAAAATCAACTAACCCGAATACTTTACACGCAAATGTCAGCAACATTTAATCGTAAACGAACGAGCGAATCACGCAATGTGCTTCTCAAAGTAGCAAATCGTCAACTTTTTATATACAATAGAGAGACTAGTTTAGTAGGAATAGAGCAGTTTCGTTTGCAACAGGAAGTCAACGTACCTACCATATGATTTGTGAATGAGAACGCGCATGGAATGCATACAGTAACGCGTATTGACAGGTGAAAAGCGCGAAAATGAATTTTTGACAGGCCATCGGTAAATGTCTATCGCTACTCAACTAGTTCGACAGTTTTTCGATGGCTTCGTAAGAGAAACCGCGCCAAAAATCCCTATTTATACTTGCATACCTCATGACAAGTACCTTCGATCGACAGGATATCGGCAATTGTTGTTCTACAGGCGTTTCATCAACCTAAACGTTTGTTTAACTATCTGCTACTTTTACACGTTAGACAAGTATCATAATCGGAAATTAATCGGAAATCTCGTGTTCCCTATGTATGATATTGGTAGAAATAATGAAAAAGCAAGAAGAAAGTAAGCGAGATATTATTAATATATTGAATCTTTGCCAACATTGAAGAAAATATTATAAAAGGATCAAGTTTATCTAAGGAAAATCATGATTTCGATATAACGTGTATAACGTAGACGAGAAGGGAGTAAGAGAGAAGTACGAAAAATTTCGTCAGATAGAAAAACACGAAGATCGTGGTTAATTAAGAGCAAACTGAAGCAAGAGGGAAGAAAGGGTAGAAAATTACGAACGGCAAGTGTCGTAATCCACAGTACGTAAAGCGTTCAGCTTAACGAACGATCCAAACTTTCGCTTCTAACACGTAAGGTCAACTTACGCCAAAAAAGATCCAAAATGTACTGCCTGGAGGCGATCGTTCAACCCTTCACCGTTTCGAGCCCACGGGCAAAAAGTCATTTCACAGCCGCTACACTTTTTACCACAGAAACAAGACGTGCCATGTGCCACTGCTTACCGTATTTCCTCAAGTTTTAGCGTCTCCCTCTCCCTCCCTCTTTCTTCTTCCTTTATTTTTGTATCATTCCGTTCTCGCCCTCTTATCCGTTTTGTTTTAAACGTATCCGGTAAGAAACATTCGTTGCATTCTGCCTACGATATGCATTGATATGTTCCAAACAACGTGAAAAGTAACCACGAGTGATTGTTATAACGGTTAACTAAAAATGCTTGCGCTTATAATTAAATTTGTACATTTTATTGAAATCTTTTACGAGATTATCGACTCCACAGAACACACGTTGGGCCTAAAAATATACATTTTCTTTAACTACACTTTTTTACTAAAATTCTTTGAGCCGTTAACATTAAATAATAAAAAATATATCTTTCAGTCTGGATGATTACTGATAGAATAATAATTAAATTGAGGAAGAGGGGGTAATAAGCCTGACAGACCCGGCGTGCGCACTGATGTGACTTTTGTTCACGTGTGGAATCTAGGATTAATCAATAAACAATAACCGAAAATAGAGATACTAAAGGAGAACGTTATGAATAATTCTCTTTCGAATGAGTGATATTACAGTATATATACGATTATATATATAAATATAATTATATATAATGTTTGGCAAAAGTATAGATATTTTTTTCCTACTCATTCGCATACTTTCATATTTCCCACGTTTAGCATGCACGCGTGCGGAGATGCAGATAATAGAAGTTGGCTTGTCAGGTTGTCAAGAAAACTTTTGTAGAAAATTAAGCTTTATCGTTGCGAAGACGAGTTGAAGTTCTATAACAAAGTTCTTAGTGACAGTTCAAATTCCCACTAGAAAGATGTGATTGGCCATATCTTCTATTTATTCGATTTCTGAACTTCATAACCTCGTGAGACTTATGTTTGTTTATTTCTCATTCTTTATCTATTTCTCCAATCGGAGAGCTAGATAGGTACAGGTAGATACGTGCATAGCATATATAAGTTGGAATAGATAACTTGAGAATGTTGCCGCTTGAAACGGATGCGGAAAGAGGAATAGCTATAATTATGCATCCAAGAAAATTGCGTCGCTTAATCGCTTTGGAACGAGCATTCTTAATATTTTTCCCTTTAATACTTTTTCCTAACTACAATTATTTCCCATTTACATAAATCTCCTTATATATACTGTATATTCCGATTTGTCTGATATATGTTTACCATTACTACACATTAACATATAAAACAAGTAGCTACTATGTAGAAAAACATTTTAAAAATTCATTCAAACATCATATCACGTCATGATTATTGCGTAGAGAAAAAGTAGATCTTCTTTATTATATTAATTATACTTTCAAACAAAATGAGAAAAGAGTGATTGAGCAGATACTCATCGATGTAATATAGCAATCAGGTAACGTGGATAAACTGATGCGGATAAACGTCTGCTCCTATTTTGTTACATCAGAATCTGTTTTTCTATACGAAAAATCGGAAATAGTGATTTAATTATATCAAATTATCGGTAACACCAATTATACCAAACAATTTGTAAAACATTCTTAATAAACAAGCTTCCGAATCACGCATAAAGCTAAAACGCACCTGATATAGTCGTTGCACACACAGACAAGCCTCTTTTCATTCACCTTTCGCACAGTTCTGTCCACATGCACGCGGTATGCATTTTTTCTCTAGTCGCCTCGCCATAGGGTAACTTCCCGCCGTGTTTTTGTACATGTACGTAGTTTGCATATGGGAACAAGTTGTATCGTAAGACGGCGCGCGGTTTACCTTGCTACGTTGCAGAGGCTACTTAGAGTAGCGGCAAGTGTGTATAGGGAAAGGAGCGAAGGGAGAAAATTTAGAAAATAGAAAAGGCGAGAACACACGAAACGCAACTACAGGAAATCGCATGCAATGCGACCTACTTCGTGAAACGGTCGGAATTCGGGATTCGTTATTAAGAAAACTTCGGTGCCAACCGATAGCATGAATTTTCCAGATCTTACGAGCAAACTCCTAAATTGTCGAATTTACTTGTCGCAAGATTAGATACTTGGTACGAAGCTGTGTTTTTCTTTTACGGTACAAATCGCGTGTTTTAGGCATGTACGCGTAAGAGCTGAACATTTGAACGCAGAAGAATTTAACGTGCCAAAGTCTTAAATGCCTTCGATGTACAGCGGTTCACGAAAGTATTCGAAGGCTCGCCAAAGAAAATTTTTATGAACATATAATGTGCATCGTACGAAATTTTCTGTTATTTCGTTAATACGGCTATCGCGATTACAATAGTACAGTTTGAAAATGTATATGTAAAAATTACGACATGATTAAAATTAAGCCATTTATCGCAAACATACACGCGAAGAAAAATTGCTATACAACATGAATAATAATCTGAAGCATACAATTGGTGCCAAAAGTATCTCACTAAATATCGTGGCTCGTTAATATAACAAACAATTGACTGTTCAAATATTTTGATGATGTTCACCAAGTGTGTGCTTCCAACAAATATCTTGCAACTTCTATATGTATGCATTTGTAGATTCTTTTCAAGTTTTACGAATATAGTCACGATAATCGTGTCTCATTACCAGTATAATGGTACTGGTGCTAATGGAATTTCAAAATGTTTTATGTCTCATGTGTATACGTAAAAATTTTCTAATACGAATATCTTCGCGAACCACTATATGTTGCAAGTATAATTTACTGTAATATAGGTTTCTTTTTTTCGTCGTATGTATGTAAATGCTTTTCTTTACTGGTTCTTTCCACAACTTCGCTTTTTTAATATAAATTACGTGCTTTAGTCTTTTAGAAATTTCCGAAATTTCGTTGTTTATTGTTTTATTAAGTTGGAACGTTTTCTTTTACAATACCGAATCGGTTAGTGAATTGAGGCTGACTACTTAATGAGAAGCTTGATGAAGAAATTTAATATCGCTCGGTATTACAGTTCGCCTACATACAAGGAACCTTGTCCAGGGAATTGCATGTTAAAGATAACGCGCATTCTGTACACTTCGATAGAAACCAGGTTCACTTTATTAATTCTGTCGAGGTAATTTCATTGAACTTCGTGACGAACATACTTTTAAATCCTATTGTCAACGCAATAAGAAACGAATTACTGTAATATTTTCTATATCGCGACAATATGAAATAATTGGAATAATAAGATGTTGCAGTTTTTAATATGGTAGATTCAAGCCTGAGATGCAATATATCGATATAATTTAATTGAAATTTGTTTACATTTAATTTAAAATTATTTTACTATTACCAGTTTCAAATGTTCATCACGCGTCTAATGTATTTGGCACCTCTCCTATCGCTTTATATCTATAAATATATTTTCGTGCCTACTTTTTAAACATCTATGCTTTTTATATTTTTTCGTTTTCACTTTCCTGCATTTATTTCAATCTCCTATTAAATAATATTATTATGTTTCGCCAAGACGATGTAAATTAGTTACTTATACGTGGAAGTTATTTTACACTTTAGAGGGAGAAGGAAAATTTCCAACAAGCCTCGAGGCTACGAACTTTCCACCTTTGCCAGTGAAACTCTATCCGCTCCCAAATTTACTCCTGGCATTCGAAGCAATTCGCATAATCTCGCACTACCTGACTTTGTTCACCTTTCAAGGCTAAATCTGTGCATAATACGCGGAGTAGAATTACGTACAATTTCTAATATTTCTGTTAAATAATTTCGCTCGAATAATATCATTATGGTATGGATGTATTCTATAATACTATGCTTCTATATTTCCAAATGAAACAATACGTTGTAAGATCATCACGACAATATCTGGAAAAGTGTAACCTGACACGTTATCGTGTTACATCATCCAAATTTTAGAATGCATCTTCGATCGAGCGCATCTTTCAAAAGCAATATACTACTATACTTTTACATTGTTTCGTGAAAGTAAATTATAACGAGGGTAGAGATGTAATACGTATCCAAAATATATGTTTCACAAAATCACGTAGCCAAGATATCATATCGTGAATAGCTACTACACGAAGGCGTTGTAATCGTTCTAATCAAACGTTGCGATAGTATAAAATTGGCAGAATGATTGTTTAACATTGTATCGAATAGTGATACGTTGTTTTGTCGACGTATGTGTAAAAGGTATATTGTGTTCGGCGATGTATGTCGAAGGTTGATGGATGTTGAAAATTTGCAGAAAAGACAACGAGGTACGAATATTAATTACTCGAAAAGCATTTAATTACAGAATCGTGGAAAATTGAAGGGAAATTGTGAGAGAAGAAAGGCGTCGAATCGGGGGAACTGTCATGAGCAAATACAGTAGCGCGATAGAGAAGAGCGATGCAGAGAAGGATGATGGAGGGAAGGACAGCGAAATTGACTAGGCATGCATGAGTCATGGTGTTTGTTAGAGCGTTTGCTAGAAGATTTAAGGCTAACATCCATTTAACAGCACTGCATCAGACCGGCGACGTTTAGATGTCCAATTGCTCACGCGTGGATGCTGTTTACCGCACACCTAACATATTGACATCGGACGACATAACTCTATTAATTTTTCGTTATCTGTCACATGGAAGGCAATACGTTACCTGTGAATAACCACATCGTTAGCCACATGTATGAGCAGCATGTAATCATCTTCTGATCGGCAAAACATTTATGCCGAGAATCTCATCTCTGTGCAGACAACGCAGTGTATCGATACTCATTGCTGTTATGGATATGTGAACGAATTTATATTTAAACTACATATGATAATGTAAATACGTTGACATCTGATTTTTATCCCCATTTGTATGCTGTGCTTTTAAGCAGATGAAAGCTTTTTATGCTATATAGGAAATGCTACTTTGCGATCCGAGCTGATTCGAATGTAACACTTAACGACACAAGAACGATTAGATAGGCGACGATAAATTACTTTATATGATGGCTGATCTGCCTGTGCAATTGAGCGATTTTCCTTGCAACTGGTAACAAATCAAACTTTCGACATTCCTTCCTCAATCGATCGAAAATGTTTACAACTGAAGATATTTTGTTTTTATTTCTTATTTTTTTTTTTTTTTTTTTTTGTACATTTTTCTACCACCACATACGATTTACGCTAAAGATATGGGCTTTAAAATATAACAATGCTTCGTTAATATCAGCTGAAAAAGGCTCGTTAATAGCGATTCCGTTACGCCCCTCTGTTCACAATTCTCGGAGATAGTTGAAGCGAAGTACCGTTGTTTTTTGAGCTCAACTCTGGTTAGCGAAATAAATACAGTGGCTGAAGCTGGATGGGAGAACAAAGACATCGCGTCTCCTCTGTTGACAACCGACGAACAATGTACTAACATATATATATGAATTATTTTCTCTCGATAGAACGTGCTGCAACAAATTGTTTAGATTTCCTCGATTAGAACGGGTCTGGGTATAAACACGATCAAACTATTTTGAACTGTATGTTTTTAATCGATAGAGAATACAAATTCTATTATTTCCAATGTAAATGATCACTCTCATGCGTTGTTCACTTTACGCGACGAAATTTCTACTCTCTCGCCTACTTCTATTCGCTTTGTCTATTTTTTGGCCTGAACCAAACTCGAAAAGCTTTAATCGCGAATTCGTTAATGTAAAGCTTACAAAAAGAAGAAAATGAAATTTGATATTAAAGAGAAATGTGTACGAATATAAACAATGAAAGACGAAATACTCAAGAATAAAGGATATAGACAGTTAGGATAAAAGAAATAAAGATATAAATAATACGAGTCGCGTTAAAAGGAAACGGTCAATCTAATATCATGACGAAAGAGAAGTCTCTCAAGATTAAAAATTTGAATACGTAAAATAATATTAAAAGCAAAGAGATGTTGTTTGCTTATAGTTGCCATTGATTTTCTTTAGAAAGGAGTCCATAGCGAGACGAATGTGTATAATCTGTGATTTTACGAAGTTCTGACTGAAAGCGAAATAAAATCCAACCAAAAGATAAATGAAATGAATTCCTGAAACGTAATAGTTGTTACTACCATATGTATATGTCGGGCCGTATTAAATACGTGTTCAATGAAATGAAGTATTATAATAAAGTTTCGTAATGAAGTGTTATAAACCGTTTCATTGGAAGCCATGTCCACAAAGTTTTGCGAGCCAAGAGTCTCGTACAGGAATACGCCCGTTGAATACGCATAGTGCGCGGCATGTATTCTCTTTGAAGTACTGGTGGAATATTCAAAAAGTTCGTAACAAAGAATAGTGTTATAATTTAAATTCAGTGGGTTTAAACGATGATAGGAGAATAAACGTGATTTGAAGAAATTATACTGAGTCAGTGATCAGCCTGCTTAATCGAGACCTATGTACAAAAGCTCGGTTTCATTTTATATCGACTATTTAATATGATAATATTAATTGACGTTTAATGATATTTTGACGAATGAAAATTTGTTTGAGGAAACAGTGTCATATTTTGCAGCATTGGAATGCAGCGATTAGAATTTAACGGTAAATCGTAGCCGATGATATTAAAGAAATGGACATAACGTGTGGAAAATTGACGAAACGTAAAAAGTTTCGATTGTTGTTATTAAGAAAACTTAAACGCGCAAACCACCGATATGAATTTCCACGTTTCTCGGGGGAAATGGATCGTTTGCCAAATTTATTTTCGTCGTTCCAAGCACAGCGTGGACTGTGCCACGATCGATCATATTTTTTTTGCCAGTGAAACTGTACGATCGGCAGTGGTAACTGGAACGTTCGTCTATGTTCCAACTGCCGTTGTGTCCAAAGTTGGAAATGATTCATTAGTAATGGTACCGCTGGTACGACCGGTATTGGGAATTCAATGCCTTCGCCGGCAAGTTTTCGATTAAATCAATCGTCATGGAGTTTCGACTCGGTGTTATTTGAATCTTGTCGACGTTTAAATATCCTAAAGTCTCGACTTTCGAGAACTCCTGAGAAACTGAGAATATTTTACCTTGGCGAACAATATAAAGAGGTATGAATACACGTTGAATGATAATTAAAATCTTCAAAGCTCTGCATCATACGTAATTCATATAATGTCATTCTACACGGCACACATCGTTCTGCTAATTTAGATGGCAACTGAGGGAATGAATCTTTGGCTGTTGAACAAGAAGTTAACGAATATTAAATATACTTGAACTTGTACATTTTTATCATTATTTTTCGTTGATTTTAGATGAAGAAGCAGAAATTGACTAATACAAGAAAGTGCTAATATTATAAGTGGAAACATTACTACACATACGTACGGTACGGTAGATAACAATTTCTATCGTACGAAATGGTCTTGCACTTTGTCATTAACGATAAGAACTCAAATCTGTCTAACATTTCCATAGGAAATGGTATATCTAAGAGCGATCCTCCTACCAATAACGCAATATTCTCAAAAAGGGATATACGTACATTAACTTTAATTATAGATCCCCTAAACCAGAATAAATACATGTGTTATCTACTGAATCACTATTTTCGATAGCGATTCTGATAATACGAAAAAGTTTCCAATCTCTGTATCGTTTCTATATAATTGAAAAAGTTCAGGCGCTAGTCAACCAAATAGTTAAAAAAGTTAAAGCGTTAAATAAGAAATAGTTTTACATAGTCGAAAAAAGGAATGATATTTAGCAGGTTAAAGGAAATATTTCTGAGGGAAAATAAGGGACAATGGGTATAGAGGTTGTAATGTTCAACGTATCTGCATATACGCAACGCAATGTCCAAGCGGAACATATGTATTGTTATAGGATGATAAAGTTTAATTTAAAACACTATGAATCTTCTGTTTACTGTGCCCACCTAAATTCTCCAATACAGAGGATCTCTAAAGAAAAGCTTGTCGTGTTTTTCGTGAGCCTGGGAAATACGTTCCTGACGGACGATGACTTTAACGCTACAAGCGTTGACCAGAGCACAGCAATTACATTTACAGATTCTAAAAGATAGATTAGTCGCAGAAAATACATTGTCTGATAAATTAGTTCGTAGGAAGTCTGTGCTTTAATTTATAGGTTTAACGACTTGACGGCGGAATACGACGCGATAAGAAAACAAATGTAGAGAAAAATGGAAAAAGAAGAAACGCCAGAAAAAACAATTACAAGTGTCGCTTGATTTTTTACTATCTCTTGACAATTATTTTCTTGAATTATTCAAATTACTTTCAACCGAAACGCTAACTTTTTCTCCAATTCTAGAAATGAAACTTTAATAGCACATTATAGTGTTAATTATCTTCTTCCATATACCAAACATTTTACGCGGGTATAAAGAACTGAAATTAGATTTAAATTCGATTTACATTCCAAGAAGTCTCGTGAGAAGCATTTAAGAAAAGCATTTCGATAATACAATGGAAACGTTCATTCGCGCTAATAGGAAGAAGAGAATTAAGTAGATTTTTCGTTGATAGATTTACTTCCGTGATGTTAATCTCCGTACGTTTTAGAAAAAAGAGCAGAACCATTAATGGTAGAATTAATAAAACGGTAGAATCAAATTAAATTGACTCTGATTTGATTAAGGATTTACATTAAATTCGTGGCGTGGCCGAGTTATACAATATTTTTACTCGACGTTATTAGATAAAATTAAATTTTTATCTCCCTATTACGTGCGTGTCTCGCTCTTTTTTCTACAACCCAAAATGCTCAAAGTACTGTGGTACTTCAACATTATCATAACTTTTGTACTCTGTTTTATTACTGCACAACCTCATCATCATCAGGCTCTTTGAAGAAAATTAATTGTATGTAGATAGTTTCGAACGACAGGTTTACATTTTTACATATAATTAGGATATCCGTAAAAATCAACTTACACACGCGTATTGTGCTTTTTCGTTAATGGAATTATACTTTTACGACTCCTGTGTTTCTCGATTACTCGTATTTAAACGTTACAGAACATACCGAGAATATGTCAAAGAAAACGAACGTATTTGTCAGCACACGATTTGATAATATCAAGCCGATTGCGATTCGAAGTTGTAAGATCCAAAGTTATAACAAAGTTTGTTAATATTCAGAAAGTTTTTAAAGTCCACAGAAGAAGCCTGGTAAAGTTCTAATTTTAAAGTTCAGCGACAAATTCTTTTCATAAGTCCAGAGAAAATTCTTTTTCTTTCTAACTGTCTCGTCCTTTATATTTTATTCATTCGTCTTTAGTGGTACTCCTTTGTGTTGAAATTTAACTAAGTCAGGAAATATATCATCAATTTCAGCGAGCTTTTTGAATTTTCAGGAGAATTTCTGATCATTCGGCACCCTGTATGATCGTTTAACAAGAGAACTTCGGTAACCCGAGAATTTCAGTCTCTTTTTTTAACTTTGCAGATTTGTAGAGGATCTCGATACAAGTATTAAACGAATGATTTTTGCTTTCTTTTTTTTTTTTTAGTATCAAGACGTGTATTTACACGTAAATAATATTTTCCTATAAAATTATGAGAAAGTGGAAAATCGTTTGAGTGAAAGTTAAGCGCGTAAAACTGTGGAGTGAAATTGCTAGAAATTTTAATCCTTAAATTAAATTCTTCTACCATAACTATGTTCATTTGTCGTCAGTCATTCCACGTTCTTTTGTATATTATCTGTCATAAGTCATAAGTAGCGAAATCCAGTTAGTAAAATGGTATAAGTAAACGAAGTAGACGATGGTAGTATGTTAATTACATCGTTGCTAATTTCAATTATAGTTGATACGCCCCCGAATTCTCGAGAAATAGCTTTACACGACGTTATGCTAGATACAATTATGATACAAAGACCGTCAAAGACGATACTCTCACTGAGGATGATCTCGTCTTGCTATTTTAACATTTATATGCATTGCATAAATTCAAATGTTTGAATGAACGAGACAATTCAACATCCTGTCCTGAATAGACAAATATCCTTGTGAATCAAATTTGTATATGCGAAGAAAGCAGAAACGCCAGCGAGTTGGAGTATAAAATGAAAGCTCCGTAGAGCCTTTCACTTAGCAAGAAAATCGAAATTTTTTTACAACGACGGCGATGCGGTCTGTGAATAACGCTGCCTTCTTTTGCTTTTTCCTTTTTGCATAAAATTATTTGGAGAAATCAAATTCTTTTTCAGATGTGAAGAAAAATAAAAATTTACAGATTAGCTTTTAACGGATATTTTTTCCATGGAGAACCGGAAAGTAAAAAGAGAAAGTACCCAATACTTCTATCATTGAGATTCTCAGCAAATATACGAAGTTTACAAAAGAACAGGGATTTTCCAGTTACCATGGTTTCCGTGTATGCTCGATCAACGAACGGTGATTAAAAAATTTATTAGTTCATGGGTTTCTTTCTTCGTTTAAATGTCAGACGCTGGAAGCTTCGAATGCTATTTAAGTTATCCTACATTTCTGCCGATTTTCGAGCTCCTAAAAATATCAGATGTTTCATTCGCATAATAAATTTGGTGTAATCTGTTACTGTCAAAAGCTCTTTTTACATTATCTCTCGCCATGAATAGTAAAATATTCGAGTAACGGTAGTTTGAATAAAGGTGGTTTCAATATTTACAATACTCATATTTGATGGTGTATTATGTATCGATTACTTTTTCAATGAATTAAAAGTTTCTGATATAATATTCCCTAATAAATAAAGTAGCTTACAGGGTGATTTCATATTAACCTGTTAATCTTTTACTAATTTCGCTGAAAAAATTATTAGTGGAACACTTTGAACTTGCACTAATTACACTGCAATATAATAAAACATTCATCGACATTCAATAGAGATTCAATGCTGCAGCAACTACACAAATGTAAGGAACAAACAGAAATATCTCATTATGAATATTGAATTTGAAGAAGATTAACATATGATATTCTTTATGTCTTAAGAAACCTGTCTACGCTACTTCTTCTATATCAATTGGAAATTACTAAATCAATAATATCAGCTTGTTAAATCAATTCAACATCTGTATATGAAACTGCATATATTTTGATTCTATGCCTTATTTATATTATTGATACTGCATTATCAAACATGTAGAGCTACTTCTCGTAGTACGCTTCCGGAGGTAAATAAAAATGACGATGTGGCTCAACAAACAGGATACTTGAGTAAACAAAGACAAGTCGAAATATGTTAATTTGATTGTACGCGAAGCGATATATGTTTTCTTTTTAACTAAACGTTAAATTGTCACTGAGTTGATACTAACAAATTTTGCATAATAAATTACCTTTAAACTTATTTGGAGATATAGAATGCAAATGGAACGTATGACGACTAATTTGAAACCCTAAAACATTTCCAGTTAGAGACTTTGTGCGTTACATGTAATAATTCATATGTTTAATGATACTTATAATAAAACGAAAAATGACTGAATTTCGCGATTGTCACGCGAAGCAATTAATAAAAAGCCAGGAGAATCCGCTAGTTTCGAAATTAGTTCATTTCAGTAATCGCTCGTGTCGTCCAGATCAGCACGTTTCTCTAAATCTGGCAAACAGATCAACTAAAATTAACAGAGAGAACTATCAATATCATTGTATTGTATTTTTGTGAAGTGTAGCTGTAATCATACCATGTATATTGTATACTTAAATGCACAACATAAATGTTTTACCGACTTGTGAAGTCTTTGGTTTGATTGGAGCATTTTCACACTGAGCAATTAAAGTTACTAATTCGTTTCGAAAAGCGTAGTAGAATAAAGCAGAAATGTTTGATATATTGCCACAATTAAATCATAATTTGAAAAAATGAATTTTATTTACGCTGTTCGACCATACACTCGCGTTCCAGTTACTTAAATAGGAAAATAAGTAATCGCGTAATTTTTTCCTTTTTACCATTTTACAATGCTGCTGTTACATATATCGCTATAAATTGTTTTCAGTTTTCAATAAATGAAGCTAAATATTGGAAATTGTGAAAGAAAATTAATGAATTCGATTATTTAAATGCATACGAAATACATACTAGCGAGAGAACAATGTATGAAGTCTTTATAGTCAAAATTTGTTTATGAAATTCTACGTCGAGGTGCACGTAGAAAAATATGCAGTGGACAAAAGTAATTACGTGCAACGGTAAGCGCACAAAGAGCGTTTTATTTTAGCAGAAGTTATTGTAATTAAGGTTTATAGGGCTGTTCAATTTCCTTCCGATCGATAATGTCAATCCGGAAAGCGGGAGAATTAAAAACAATTGTTATCTTCGTTGCGATAACGATACGGTAGCCTTTGTTATATTTTGTGCAATTTTATTTTTCTATTTACCGTCGTATTTATGATCGTAAGCGATATATTAACCAATACAGTTAAATATTAATTTTGTACGTTTATTTACGACAGAAAGAATTACTTTCTGTATTGTAATAATAACAATACTGTAATCTATACTATGTACACAATGTATCAGTTTTATCTTGGAAACACGAAAATATCTCGAAAACTATGTTTAAAACAAATGTTGTAGGATTTCAAAGGGGACATATGCCGATATTTATTTAACAATATTTTGCAATACTCTTGAAAAGCCCTTGTAGAGGTCACGGTTATATTTTTAAATGGGAACTATAACTTTTTTATTCCATATTTTTCTAATCGACGTGAAAACATTTTCAAAACATTACTCGTATTTTTTGTAAAAAAAACTACTATAGAGATATTAATTTTTGAGAAGAATGGAAAATTTCCTTTCCAAACATATAGAAGGACAAACGACTAATCGTTTGGAAACAGTAGCTAGTACAAACACACGTATAGACACAATCAGCTATTTTCAGTGCCTTACGATGAATTATAAAGTCTGGCCGAGCTACCTGACCGTGGCGTACGTTGGATCACGCCAATGTCAGCAGAATCGCGGTATATCAAGTTTGAGATTCCATATCTCGACAGTGATTTATGCAAAAATACAAGTGAGAAGTGTTTGGAATATATTTCGATGTCGACCACAAGAATAAGGAACAGAAATATGTGTGGTTCCCATTTAATAATACAGGGTGGTTGGTAACTGGTGGTACAAGCGGAAACGGGGTGATTCTACGCGAAAAAAGTCGAAAATATAGAATAAAAATTTCTTTTTTAATTTTTTTTTTTAATTTTTCCATCGAGACAACGATCTACAGTGAGATCTGTTATAACGTACCGCACGCGTACCGAGCGAAAATTCAAAGTTGATTTTCTCGAAAACAAAGCCTCAAACGAAAAATTTTTATTCTATATTTTCGACTTCTTTTTTCGTGTAGAATCACCCACTTTCTGCTTGTACCACCAGTTACCAACCATCCTGTATAACCGCGAAGCTTTCCTTTCCCCAAACTTTTCAAGGTTATTGCAAGGTGAAATAAATATCGGCATATGTCCCCATCGAAATTATACAACATTTGCTGCAAACTTTTTATTATATCATCCATAGTTTTTGAGATACTTAGCGTGCTTCCAGATAAAACGGACACACTGTATGTAGGAAGGATTAATTTTATTGTATTATAAAAAAAGATTTGTATTTGATCTTCGAAATTCGATTGCGTTTCTGCGACCCGGTACAACCGGGAATAGGTGGATTCCTCGCGACGAAATAAATCGAAAACAAAGATTAGCGATTTCTTGTTCGCGGCTTCGTTTCCGAGAAAATCCAGTTTGAACATTTTTTAGGCACTTGCCACAATTTCGATTTATCCGATCGTACTCTACGTTAGTATTTTGACAATATTATAAAGGATACTAATTAATACTACATTTTAGTGAAATCAATGTTTAGCTTAACGAAGAAATTGCTGCAATTATCGTTCATTTTGTCGCGAACGAATTGTTGCTTGTCAAGTCACGAGATCACGAAATTGTTGCCAATGAATTTCGAATTCGCACTTGCCCAAATGCCCTGTATAATCCTTTGACGTACATTACATGTAAAAATTAATTCTTCCCGGTTTTTGTTTAAATTTCTGGATAGTCAGTGTGAAGTACGTCGGGAAGAATTTATTATATTCTATTAATCGTTCACGATTTCTATACTCTACGGCATACACAAATTCTTTGATATAATCCCATAAAAAAGATTCAATTTTGCAGCTGAGATCACCGTTCCACCAAGACCAAGCGTAACATCGCTTACTCGATTGTAAATACAGGTACAAGGCAATCTAACAGCATCGCTTATAGTGCAGTTAAAGCGCGACAAGTGCAAAGGAAGCACGCGACCAATTTTCGAGCTTCATTTTCTCAAGACCCAAGCTGCGAACAAATAATCGTTATTCTACACTTTCGATTTATTTTTTCACGAGGAATCCACCTACGCTCGGTTGTACTACCCGTACTGGGACATCCTGGTTGTGTATATCGTACACAGTGTACATATAACGTATAATATGTCGAGTGTGTAACGTATTAAACTAACTATACGCCGCCTATTTCAAAAGTAATGAGACTGCTAACTTTATAATTGAGATTGCTAGCGTTGACAAATTATAAGTAAACTATGTATGCAATGCCACCCACGGACCGTATTAGAATATTCAGGTTAAATGCATCTTAATTAGGTTAGATGATACGAGGTAATTATTAAATAACCAACAATATCTTCAACAAGGACGTTATGCGGTTGCTCCATTACCACTTTCGTGCTGGATTATCTCACAACGAATTTTTCTGCGGAAGAAGTTCCAGCGTAGTTCTGGTCTCCTCGCCTCGCTTATTATCTCTCAAGATTAGCAAAGTTCGCCACTCTCATACACTTGAAAACATTCGGAAACGTATAACCGATCAATCGAACTCTCCGGAGGATGAATATTTCTAGCTCTGCTTTCAGGAATGATAAAAATATCCACGTCGATGTAGATAGGAACTGATAACTTCGATGATCACCATTTTAATTCTTAAGAAGGTAACTTAGAATATCTCATTTCGTCGTTAATAATGTACTTAAGTAAACGTGAGTTCGTTAACAATTAAAGATACGAAGAGTGAATATTCTTGTTACGTAATTACAAATAGATCTTTTTCATATTTTTTACAAAATTATGGATCGTAAAAAGCTTTCTGTATTATTTTGACGCGATATTCGATTGCGATATATTCATTGCATTTTCTTATCTACAAATAGACATCATTTCGCGTGATTTAGTCAAGTACCGTACAATGTAATGAAATAAAATTAGAATCTAGAATAGTTCAAATTTGGTTATATCATTAACGCCCGCTTCTTGATATAATTTTATGCGTGGATATTTATTTATTCACAATGAGCTCTTAGGCTTTCCATAAGGGGCCACGGCTAAATTAAACAACAGGAATGTAAATATAAATAAAGTGCTATAAATGGAATGTTACTGGCAGATTGCCATCATAAATTATGACTAGGAATATGCGATTACGTTATATCTTTTTACATCTACCAGATTATCTTACAGGATTCTATCGAGAATAAACCTAGAAAAGTTAAAATGATCGCGATTGTATCCGTCGACGTTCAAATCGCTTTATACAAATATGTCCGTGTAATGGAATTTGCTAGTAGCGCTTTCGATAACGACGTTTGAAAATCATAATATTCGAGTTAAAGTTTCCATCGGGCGATTTGCTCGATTTCTCGCGCCGAGGATCCAAAATTCATTAACGATGCATAAAGGGATCGCGCACTTATCTATTTCGTCGATCAAAGTAGCTCTTTGATCCCCAGTGCAATTTTTCGATTCTGAAATCCGATAAGGGCGAGCAAACAGCGATAACCGTGATTGCATAGATTTTCGTTTTGAAGCTCGCTAGTTCCGCTAGGCTGCTACCGGAGAAGCGAGAAAGGGCTTACATTTGGGACGAGATAGAAAAAGAAAGAGAGATAAGAGGTGGAAGGAAGAAGGAAAAAAAATTGGTTCGAGTCTGTTTTGCGCATCGTACAATTTTCTGGTTCGATGTGAGGTCGAACGTGATGTTTCGCCCGGAGTGTTCTCTTTTTCTCTGCCTGTTCTCTCTCGCTCGTCCGATATAACGTTTGGTTGCCTTTTCACGTTCCTTTCCTTTTCGTTTTTCTCTTCTTTATTTCTGTCGTCAAGCATGGCCGTCTGTCGTCCTCCTTCCGCGACTCACAGCCATCGGCATTGTCGCAATTGCAGTACTGACTGATTTGGGTTATGTCGTCTCCGAAATTTTAGCAGCATCTCGTCGTCTCGTGTCGCGTCGAGCCTGCTACTGTCGGCCACCACCGTTTTATTACAGTGTTGGTAACGACGGTATCATCGCGAAACCAATTTCACGAATTTCCGTCGTAGCTTGCGTATACGATACTATAAAACGGTTCCGGCCGAGCAAAATTTTTCTCCCGCTCCGTTGATGCTTCTAGCCGCTGTTACCGAAATTCATCTCATTCAAAGCGACGTTTATGAATTTATAGTAGCCATTGGTTTTGCGCGCCTAATTTTAACTCGCACTGTGATTGATGCGCCAGTCTTGTTACTGTTACAGAATCATTCAAATTGCTCGAACATGTTTTGTAAATTACGCGTCACATACACGGTGATAAGAAGATACAGAATGCATCGACCAGGCATTCTCAATTTTCCTATTTTTCTGTATATTTTCCGAATCGATTAGTTTGTTAAAAATTCATTACTCTTCATGAACACGTTCGATCCGCATATATCTGACGTATTAATAAAAAGGATATATTATCTTGTCTTCAAAATATAAAATGGATTACGCAATCCGGCGGAAAGTTAATAGGAATTGCATAAATATAAAACATATGGAGAGATTAATTTATCCAATATGGATCCTAAAAATGTTTATTTATTGGTAAAAGTAAGACAATAGGAAAGTAAAAAGTATTTTATTGGCAGAAATAAAAGTGTTCGATAATGTCAATGTAAACGGAGCAAACAATTTTTTACTTAGTATTTATATCGTCTGATATCTTGCTGCTCCGTGTATGACAGCCTTAACGCATTGTGACATTGACGTTACAAGATTTCTGCGATTTATTGAAAGTTCTTCCGCGATATTATAATTTTATCGCTTCTCGAAGCTTAGTTTTATTTTCTGGCTTCTTCTCGTTAATTAATTTCGTTTCCATGTTCTATCGGATTTGAGTCAAGCTGATCATCTCATTCTCGTAATACCACAACAAAATAGGGGAAGATTTCGATCAAACTCGGTTATATTTTAGAAGTAGATATATATATCTTCTTGGAACAGAGGAGAAAGGAAATTTGACATAATATAAATTAAATAGCAACAAAATAACACAAGCTTTTATTTATTTAAAAAAAGGAAGAGAAAAAGTTTGACCGACGGAATTTAGAGTTATCGAATTTGATCGATCAGTGTTTACAAGTTTAACAACAGGATTATGTAGGAAAGAAATATATCGAAGAATATACTCGTATTATTCGCTACGGACATTTGTTCCATCAAAATTGAATTGTCAATATTTAAATAGTTTTGACTAAAGAATTAAATATAGCCTTGTGTAAATCTTTGCTCCACTTTTTGACATATTGGTTCTTAACAACCTAATTGTAACATCTTACTTATTTAAATATCGATCATTCGGAAACTCTGAAAGTAGCAAACGAAATATTCTTTCTATCAATGAAACAGAAAATCCAGGTCAGTTTAAAATACTGCATTCCGATTTGCACTTTCATCGGTCTTATCCACTCGCTTAGCACTCGGTATGATGCTAAATTATAACTCAGCTTCGAAGGAAACGGGATAGAGAACTGACAGCATCAAAATTAATTCCACGTCTTCTTTCTTTCGTGCTTTTCCTGGGTCTCTAGGAAGCGCCTAGATGGATACCTACGTTTATTCGTGCGGAAGATATAATGGCCTCTTCTGTCCTCCTTTTCCCCAAAAGCAAGATGCTGCTGCTATGAAAATACCGGATTTTCCTACTAGCGAACAATCTTTAATCACACGCACATGTTGCGCGAAAATAGACATACGTATGAACGTGTATACAGTGGCCCATAAAAGTGGTCGCACACAGCGTAGAAAATTTGTATGCGCATATTGCAATAAATATTGTGATAAAACATTTTGGTATTTGGTCAATGGTATAATGAGACCGCGACTGCCACGATTATAATGGCAAAATTTGAAGGTGCAGAGTTGCAAAATATTTACTGCAAACTTATATGTAATAAAAAATTAATATACAGTGTGAATCACTTTATTCCCTACTCCTTTTATCACTTACGGTGTGGGTCACCTTAAACACATAAACGTGTTGAGGATGATCCCACCGAATATTGGGACTTTTGTAACCTCTGTATACATTTCCAGAATCTTAATAATTATATATACTATAATTTACTTATAGTACTAATGAAATCTTAAAATGTTCCTTATAGTATAACTTAATATGTTCATGAATGACAAGTATAGGAATACTTTCGCGAGCCAATGTATATGTACAAAGGAAAAAGAAGGAAAGGGGAAAAGAGGAGGAAAGGGAGAGACATTGTAAAAAAATGTAACAAATGCAGAAGGAGCAAAGAGAATATAAATTTAGAGGATATTTATAAATTGTTGCATATCGAATGTTAAGAAACTAAAGGGAATATGAAAATGGAAGAGGGAAAGTAGAAGTAAATAAATAAAATAAATAATAGAAGAGATAACAGATAAGTATAGAAACCACGTGAGATTTAAAGTTGGAATAGGAGACAAATGGTGCTTCATATCAGATTGTCTCATACTCCACTATAAGCTCTTAGCATTTACGCCAAGCTTACCTAATTCTTTCTTTGGATTATCCTGATACGTTCGAAGGCCATATCATATAAAACAGTTAGAGAAAAGAATCGTTAAACGTCTCTTCAGTAAAATTCGTATCACTGTCGGATCCCTTAAAAAAATGTTAATACATTGTTTGCATTTAAAAAGTGTAATAGTTACAAGTGTTTTGTAACAACTATTTAATTAATAGAAATTTAAAATTTCATATAGTAACAGTTACTTATAGTGTTCCAAACGAACTTAAATTTAAATTAAAGATAAAAATTATATTTTATTGAAAAATGCAAATAAGCTTCTTTCCATTTATAGTATAATACATTTAGTTCCATTCAATATATTGATTCAAGATCGTTTTAAAGAGAAAGATAGGATACGTATACATATATAAATTATTCATCGTAGGAATGTACGAAATACAATGGATTTCGTGATACAAAAGCAAGTTAAAATCTTAGAATGAACTTGTCTTGTCCTACTAATAAGCAAATAGATTTGTATTCTATTTATAGTTCTCGATTATAAAATAAATGATATAAACATCGTACGAAAAAAGTTTACAATATTGCCTTTTCTTTGTACGAAGAATCGCCTCGTCCACGTTTGTATCGAGAATTCTGTTACGCTCTGTATAACGCCGTGATCACAATGTTTCTACAATTAGCATAGTGGGGAAATTCGATCTGAAATAGGATTTGCCTAATTTGTTCTTTGGGGATTCCTTGATACATCAGGGACTTTATCGCGTGGACCGGTTAATGGAGAGGAAGGTTATCCTTTGGGACAAAGGGACTTCTCGTTAGGTCGCTCCTTTAACCGTTTCACTAAACTCCCGTGACGTCTTGAGCTTAAAATCCCGTCGGGCTGCTTGTCACTCCTCTACTTTCGGCTCGGTCGCTCGTTCGTCCTGCTAGCGTCTCTGTTCTTCAGTTCATCACACATTCCACTCTGGTAATTGAGAAATCCTCTGAGTAACCTCTTTTCAGAAGGATTTTCGACTCTCCACCTGTTCTTCGTTTCCTTCATCAGTTAATCCTCTGTTACGTTTGTGTTTACCTTCTTGCTCCGTGATTTTATGAAAGTGAAATATTTCCATTTAAAACTGGCGCATATGTTATATCATAACCCTCAGATCAGATGCCTGAGAATAAATCATACGATGTGCAAGTTACTCGAGGCGTTGCTATGATTCGATGGTAGTTTGCACATCGTTCTAGTATCTCCTGTTCTAGTATCGATGTTGTGTAACGATAACGGTAGCGTGACGTTATCGTGAAACCTATCGCAATAAGATTGAGTAACAATTTGGGACGAGTATACGACGTTCGATGATCAGGTGAAAAGTTAGAAAAATTTCTTATACGGTGACAATTGGACGATAAACATGCTGTCGACACAGAAGAGAATAAGGGGCGACATTCTGCGGTTCTCGAAAGTCTGTAACCGTTTAGTTGGCTGAGAGAGTGACGTTGGGATGTGGTTCTGCAATTGGTTCTGGAGTTATGTGCGCTTTACCAGTGGTGAACAATGGGTGTATTGGGGTGCAAGGGATGGCGGACTTGACAATTTGAAAGACGATTTACGACTACCTAGATCGCCGTATGCTGAAAGATTTATTAGGCTCGAAGATGCAACATTAACATTATGCATAATTTATGGCTATAGAATTTTGACAGGCAGCGAACGGAAAGTATTTAATTTACATCAAATTTATATTTCAAATCTTCCTTCATTATCGAATAATTGTTGTCCCATCTTCTTCTTTTTCTCGCTCTACTTTTTCGTACGAATTCTTAATAACTTTGTCGAAGAAATTGTCATTTCCATCATTTATACATAATTCACATAATTATTTTTCATTATCGAACATGGTAGGTTTTGGTAAAACTTATCGAACAACGCTGATATATTTTACATTTATTGCATTTGCGTAGCCTCATACGATATATCACAATTCTATGTGTTTCATCATTTACTATAATCCAACTATAACGAACAGATAGAACTAACTGAAATACGATTGGCAATAAATAGCGACTAGATCATTAAATTTATGGCTTTTATGATTAGTAGACGTGTCAAACTTTATCTATTAGGAGTAATATATTTTCAAACGTCGTCAAACATTTGATATTATCTGGCCTTTGCACGAGAAAAATGCCTGGCTTGTTGGTTAAATCGTAAACATACTCCAATATAAATTGCGAATTTTATTCCAATATCTTGCGATAATGCAATTAAAGCAATTACATATTATTTTGTTTAATAATCTTCTGCCATCTATTAGCTAATACCATGACTCCATCTGCGCAAGACTTGATTTCGAGCAATGGCTCAAAAACATGTACCTGCAAATAGTATCTGTGTCTCGGTTGGCTTCTCACTGTGCGAAATTGATATAATAACGAAGAAACAGCGACCGCTTTCGTGAAATTTTTCAATTTCTCGAACGCTGTAGCAAACGTATGGTATAACATTCATCGCATTCCCGGAAAATAGCGTAATCTGTTTAAAAAGTCGAATGTCTCCTGATTTACACGCTCGTTGCCGTATTCCCTGCGGAGAAGGTGGGGAATAGAAGACGAAGTGCGAGGAAAGATTTGCGACGAGAGAAACTTTTCCGTAGGAAAGATTAAGGTGCTGGCATCTACTCCTCCATATCTTTAAGTTCACTCGTCGCTTCGGCCTTTACGGCGTCTTAAAAAGACACTTTCATGATACTCCTTCGTGCAACCGGTAAAACTTTCTGATTAAACTTTTACGGGAATTCGAAATTAATTACTGTGGCGCAAACTTGTTTTCAATGTTAATTAAGTGCAACGAATCTAGAAAAAATAAAAAATAATATAAAAAAAGGATGCGGAGACATCTAAAGTGTAGCATGAGATTAATAGAAGTTCTTTTTGTATAGCTACAAAATTCTAATTTTATCAGTATAGTACATTTTTCGCCAATTTGCATATTTAAATTTAAATCGCAAATTTCAAATTTCATGCGATGTTAGAAACACATTTTAGGAATCTGAAAAAGAAATTGCACGATAAAGTACGATTACTCGAAGTGATAGAAATGATTGAACGCTGCCAATCTACACATGCTACGTACGGCTCGTTCTTATTCTAAAGTCACATTGTTCGCCGATCTTCTTTGTGTACCGTTTTTTCCCTCGTAAAATACGTCACAGGACGTTGCGTTCTTTACTGTGCGTGCATATTCTTCTCTTTTTTTAATGCGAATTTTATGACGCATGTTTTCGTGCTACATGCTTTTGCTTTTTATTTGACGATCGTGAAGCATTTTATATATGTATAGCTGTACAAACCTCTGTGGCATGCCACGTAGATTGGTTGCATGTATGTATGTTCGTTTTTGCATATATGCTTAATATACACTCGTACCAATCTGTTTCCTCACACTTGTTTCGCCTCTTTTTTCTCTCTAACTTTTTCCCGTGCTCAATTAACAACCGTCAAAGTGTCTTTATAAAAAAAAAATACCTCCTTTTTTCTAAATCAGAGATATATCGATAGCAGATTAAGCGAATGTGGTAATTAAACATATACATATAATAAGTACGTATAATCTTGTTATAAGTAATACAAGAGAGGGAACATACTTTTTCTTACCATTTACATAGTCTATTTTCGAGAAGATTATGATTATTATATACAAATGGATAGAAAATTGTTAATTGCATATGGTTTCGGAAAATCTAATGAAATATATGTATATTTAAATGAAATAACAAGTTTATATACATCACAAATCCCACGACAGAATTAAATCCCACAAAAGAGATGAAACAGCTATTTTAGATAATAGATATTTTAGATAATTAAATAGCACGGATTTTAATAACATAATAAATGTGCGTATGTTGTACGCGTAAAAGAGGAACAGTTTCCGTTTTTCTAAGCGAAATGCATACTTTTACGATCATTAATCTCTTCGAAGCTCTCGGATCAATCAATGACTCTTGCCTGTGTTTGTTCATGCAAAGCTTTTTAGAATTTTTCCGCTTGTTTTACTCTTTTACCACTGTTAATCAATGTGAAGCACCGGAGAAGAGCTCACAGAGTAGCGTGCTCGAGTACTTGCATAGTTGTCAGAATAACATGTCACGAATGGAGCTTTACCTTTCAATTATTTCTACGTAGAGCCAAAGGAGAAGGTAAGTAAGTAAGTAAGCACATGTGCATATAATTAGAGTTAACTTATTCTTTTTCTTAGATTTTCGTTCAACGATAACTAATAAAATTATAAAATTACGTATTATTTATTATGATACTATTATAATTGCTCATTATTTACTACTTAAACAAATAACTTACACATACAAAAAGGATGAATTTATTTACTTTGTCTTATCACGACTAGTTTCATCACAGTTGAGAAAATAACTCTATAGGATTATACATGCGATTCGTTAAAAGAACTACATTAAAAATGTGTTTAAATCACGAAATTGTAGCTACGGATTTATTCGAAATCAGTGATTCATAACGAACAATCTAAAAATGGAGATACATTAGAAATTGGACAATGTTTTAAATGGCAGTCTCCAATGTATGGTCATATTGTATATGATACTGACTGACTTAGTTGAGAAAAATGTATTAAAAATTTTATAGCGATTGTAGATATATACTTCTATAAAAAGTTTTACGATATAGAAATAAATTTAAAGGAAAATTCTTTGTCAGCATACACCGGCCATTGGAGAGGGTAATGAAAATGTAATCAGAAAGAAAGGAACGTGTTAATTCTTTTTATACCTCGCGCGTGATACGCCAAGGCTGCCTGATCCGCATGTTATGGAAGTGGTCAGTTCAACTGAAGTTTTATATCGGGTTGGTCGAAAAGTAATGTAAGAATTTTCGATACGAGACTATATCAAGTTGATACAAATTGTTCTCAATATTCCTCATTCAGTGTTCCCCTCATTTCACTCACGCGCGATATAACGTGGATTATTTTCAATTGGTCTATAGATCTGATCGTTGCCAGTTTCGATAGGTCAGCCGAAACGTTTATGACCGATAGCACCGAAATGTCCGTCACGAAACTTTTTGAATCGTCTTCGCGTCATTCTTTTGTTCACATCACCGTCACCATACACATCAGCAATCTTTTGCGCTGTTTCATATTTTTATCACTAATAAAATAATAAACAATAAAAATGAGAATAATGAAAATAATCAAATGAAATAATAAAACATAATTGCACGAAAATACGTCTTCCTGTTGTTCATCTTCGAATCGAAGTAAAGAGTAAAAATATTTAAACAAATGAAATGAAGTCTTTTTCTAACCACACGTTGAAGTCTCAACTGTTAGGCCACGCGTGTATTTTTTAAATGTTACGAAGTTTTTCGATTTAAAAACAGTAAAAACGATCTCTCATGGAAAACCCTGCATTACACGTTGGCCTATCGAAAGTCTCTGGTAATAGCTTGCAATCGGCTGGCGAACGCAGGCTTTAGTAGTCACGAATGGTATTCAAAGATGCGTATCGTAGGTAAGTAAAAATGTCTGAAAAATGCTTAGAAAAGGTGAAAACTGCAAAAACGATATAGCAATTTACAAAAGATTGTATCCATCGCATTTTACCCCGTTCGATGGAAGATACGCTTTATCTGAAACAATTTTTGAAGTTTTCAATATGGTACAGTCTTTTCAAGTGCTCAGATAATTTCTTAATGAGCAAATCGCTTTGAAGTTACGAAGAATTTATCCGTTCTAAAATATCGATTCTTAAAAACCCGGAATAATAAAACGAGGATTGTAGAAAGAGACATTAGGAAACGTAAATATAAAATTAGCGAAACTTAACCGATATGAAGCTGATGGTAGTTGTAGAAAAGAAAAGAAATGAATTTTGACAACGTTGGAAAAAAACCATAGTCTTCTTTTTTATATATTTATAACAAATAACGACTTGTGAGATCATAATTTTCTTTCGTATATAGCATTATTGAATTTGCAATATCGCTCGTTCGAAGCGCTCCTGGTTCTCTCGCTACCGTTTGTCTTTTTTCGTCAATTAAAAATTTCCTGTCACGTTTATTCGTTGTAGCTTAATGGCCCGCGTATATTTCCATATGGATATACATAATTTCCTCGTATTTTTGTTCGAGTAAATCAGTAACGCGAAACAAATGTCGCACGCTCGCTAATACAACGCGTACGACACGTATTTTTGCCTTTCTTTTTTAAGGCGCTGCAAACAGCGCAGGGTGCGTGGATTGGTACATTTTTTTACGAACGCAGGAAGCGTGAATGATTTAGTGGAACCTATATTAGTAGACACTTGACAGAGTCTAGTGGAAAAGCTTAATGGCTCTCGTGATCGGAAGGGAAGCAGAAAAAAAAGGAAATACTTCACCGGTGTTGCATCGCGCCACGATTTTTATCCGTTTTACGAGTACCTCGAGTGGCCGTTCGGTGACGAGCAGGAGAAACAAGAGAAGAAAAAAGGAAAAGAAGGAAGAGAAAAGAGAAACGACGACGCAAGTAAATTCGTAGATATTAAACTGTAGCGGAATATAAAAACACTCGTTCATCGCAAGTATTAAAAGATGTTACTGTCGCCAATACGCGCGATATCACCATGGACGCGTAACATTTGTTCACTTCCTATGACCAATAACGTTAGTACTCACCCTGATCTTTTATTCCATTCTCTGTTACGTTTAGCTTATGCTTCAGCATCTATTACGTTATACCGTTATTATAGAGATATTTACGGGCACAACTATTGCTTCCGCTTCGCCTTCTCTTCTTTCCAATGCAACGGTTTACTTGATATCTTTACATCGAGAATTAAAGTGATATTCCCGATTCAATAATATTTCAATAACATTTATTTTATTGTACATTATATCATTATATATTATAATATTTAAATAATATAATTCAATAAGAACACAATACATCGAGAATTAAAGTGACATTCCCAATTCAATAATATTTCAATAACATTTATTTTATTATATATTATATTATTATATATTATAATATTTGAATAGCAAGTTCAATTCTCTTCCTGTATCATTTCACAATAATACAGAATGTTTACGTACCTATATTAGTCTTTCGGAAAGATGGATGATATTAATTGTAACCTATGCGTATGCGCTAATTAAAATAACGATATTGCAATGTTGTATAAGTTAGGATAAGCGTTACACTGTAGGTAGTTTTAAGGAAACAGAGCTATCGGTGATGAGAACCGACCACTGATAGTTTTCTATTTAGAATTAAGCTTAGCAGGCAACGACAAGCTGGTAGCCACGTGCAGTCCTTGAGGCACGTAGGCTTAGGCCAAAAGGGATGTCCATGGGCGTGTGTGTATGTGTGTGCGTACATGTTTGCAGTGAGTACTTTATACTACTTGTTATAGTTTATTTACTACTTATCTTATAGTACTTACTTCGAAGTCACATCGTATTTCAAGTTGAAATGGAAACTTTCATGGAATCAGGACGAAAGATTTCCAAGTCATTGTGAAAATTTGAATTGACGATAGTATTATAGTAGAATATTATATATGTGCTTATTAACTTCTCAGTAGTAAGTGCGTACTTAGACACACATGTATGTATATACAGAGTGTCGTGTTATTGCTGTTCAGTAATTATCAAGCTTAAAACTTAGTGCGTTAACTATTATTATTTTTGACTTCTGTCCACAACTTTTATTAAGACACTACGATCATAATGTTTAATACTATAATACGGCTTTAATTACTATTACTCAAAACTCAAATTGAAACTGAAAAATATGTTACAGATCGACGAATTTATAACGATTACAATTTGTGACACTCGTAAAAAGATATTTTAGGCAAAAGTTACTTTTCTGTCGTAAATTGTTAATTCCATACTTCCTTTCCCCAGGATGAATGGAGGTTACTCTTTTAAAATACATATTTAGAAGATTCTTAGATTTCTAAAATTTCGGAAGGAAACGAACCAAAATAGGTACAACAGTTGCCGTTAAATATTCCCGGAATAATAATTGCAATTATATGTTCTATAGACCAATCATTAAAATAAAATCTTGCAGAAGAGGTTCCAATCGACCTTTCTATCTGTGTCAAATGTATATACAGCGTTTTTTTTATTATTGTTTAATTTGTACTTTACAATTTGTCCAACTGGACATTTTGTAAATTTTTCTAGCTTAATTGCTAAATAACATGTGGATGGCCAGCCCCAGCGGGATACCATCTTCGAGTTTGACTATTTTATTTCTTTAGCGAGGTCACTGAAGTGTTTTCTTTTTAGTCTTTTTTCTATGAGAGATATACAACGTGTCCATTTTATCTGGAAACACGTAAATATCTCGAAAGTTATGTATGATACAACATTATTTTACCTTGCAATGGTCTTGAAAAGCTGCGATGGTTGTGATTATATTTTTAAATGGGAACTATATCTTTTTTATTTCATATTTTTGTGACCAATATCAAAACATTTTCGAAACCTTACTTACTTACAATTTTATATAAATTGTAAAAAAATATATATATATATTGTACTACGTACTATACAATGAATACCGAAAATACAAAAGAGAATTAAATGCCGCGCCAGTGCTATTACTCATAATAAAAAAATCATGTATTATTGTTCCTTTATTCCGACGTGACATAGTGAAGAACAATAGCCTGCCGCATAATATGGGTTGATAAAACAATTACAAGAGTAATAGGAATATGTAACAACATGTTCGTGATCGGGCAAAAGATTTGTTAATGTCACGTAAATCATTGAAGTATCAAAGAAACGTGAATCATTATGAATTTATAAATCAATATCAAATGTTATAGTTACAATGTATTGTCATATTTGACAAATGAAAACGCACGATTTATGACTAAAATGTACCGTACAAGTTGATCGGATCTTCTTTGTTTAATTTAAAAGATATTAGAAAATTCATTTATTTCGAGTCTGTATTTTATAAGCCAATTCGTTAAATGAGTTATTTATAACAGAAAATTACAAAGAGTCGTATTATCGCGTCTCTCGCGTTGCCTCGGTTGGTTGTTTGGTTGTCGCGCGATGTCTCGTGTGATTTAAGAATACAAAAATCGAAATAAGTCTTAGAATGCAAGACTGATGCAAGATGATATTCTCAAAAGACGTAAGAAACTGGATCCTGATTAGCTATTTGCCTACGTTTCGATACAAAATTATTTCAAAATTTTCAGTACCCGTACAAATTTTGTTATTTATAGGAAAAGATAGATAAGTTGCTAATTGGTATGCTGGCGTTAACGAAACATCGGTCTGAGAAAGAGAAAATCGCAGGTACAGAACTTCGACTGGATAGAGTTGAAGTAGCTTAGGCCCCGGGTGTACGATGGGATACAACAATTCCCGAGTTTATGCTGCCAAACAGGAGTTCTGAACACATGGCGAGTACATAGTTGCTTGGTCGAATGTTTGAACTCTTTGTGTCATTAAAATATATACTGTTTATATACCGTATATATCTACTGTCATAAAGCCGAAATTTATGCACGATTTAATAGCGAACAAACGCATGTACATTAAGTCTATGTAATTGTGAATTGCACATTATACGTACAGGCGAGTTCATAAATTATAAATATTACCACAGATAATAAAGTAGGATTAATAACATTTTCACGTATTTTTCTTTTATTTTTCCTTCGTTAGTCGTACAAAGAGACATACAATTTCGTAGGAATAAACATTGATACGAGTAGGTAAATCGTACTCAGTGCTCAGAGCTATTACGTGTAATAACCATAGGGAAGAAGTATCTCATGAGCTATCATTGAGAAAATATTACGTTTGTCCAAGTTCTCCGCCAGCTAGAAATAACAAGGAAATTTTATTTGCCTTGACTCGGCCTTATTTGGAAGCATTGAACCGCGATATCTTTCGTGTTCGACAAAGTGAAGAAGGGTTGAAGGGAAAGCGGAAGGTATTGCGCGGTGCAAACTTTGCTAATTTCTTGAAACTCTGAAACTTCCTTTGGTTACACGATACTCTTAATTCACTTCTGCGAGTTTAAACATTCTCTCGCATTTAGCCGCAGTACGACGTAGGAATTCAATAAACAAGTTACACGCTGCTTTCTCCTTTGATTTCGAATTTCCTTTCAATCGCGTGGATTAATTAAGGCCGTGCACAGGAAATTAATTAAGGACTGACATTCGGTCGGTCTGCCAGACGTGCATACTATTTTAAACCAAAAAGTTTCTTCCTATGCATTTTATAAATGTTTCATTGCCGCGTTCGAAGTTCGCGGCATCGCAATCGTTTGTACTGCGCTGCACTATACGTACAACGAGTCAAAGTTTTCACAATTTTTATAGCGAATTTTTCTTTGTTCATTATTGAAATGACAATTATTTAAAACCGGAACAAACAACAGATAAATATTAAGAATATTTCAAAGGTTAGAAACGCGGATTATTTGAAGAATCCAATTGTATTATGGAAATTGTTAAAATCATAGTTTAAATTGCACCGTTCATGCAGTACGTACCGTCTACGTAATATTGTACATCAAATGATTAAAGGCAAGATGCAAGGCGTCTATTTTCAGGAGTCTGCCATGCGTTTTATTTTCTTAATTTTATCGATCGACCACCTCTAATTACGTAGTTGATAGATTCAAGAGGTTCCGCTCTTAACCGAGCAAATCTCGAAAGTCTCTTCGAGCAGGCCCGATTTCTACGTTTCTTACCGATTAATTGGCTCGAATCAAGTTCAAATCTAATAAAGATACGAAACTTAATTTCTGCTGGTATAACTAGCAATACAGATTAAACGTAAAAAGAAGCATGAATAAATTCCATTTTCTTGCTGAAAAGAAATGATAAACTTATTACTCGCCAAGGGTTTTATCTTCGTCAAATTTCCCTAACGAGACTTTCACGTGGAATTGCAATATCGTATCGCGTGATATATTAATATCTTTTCAAGAAATAAATATTTGTCGTTGATAACGTATCGAGAAAAATGTCACCTGGCGTAACTCGGGCATGAAACGGGAATTATTTTTGACAACTTGGTTGTGTGGGAAAAGTTAGGGCGAGGCTTTTACCCAACATACCATTTAGTACAGTTGGAGTTATTTACGAGTTAACCTTGTATTTACCAACCGGCCAGCAATTGCAGAAACTCTTATTTTCCGCGTATCTACGAACCGTCCACTCAAATACAGCCAAGCTTCTGTTTAACCGTAGCCCGACCGTTTTTACAAAAAATCGTGCAATGATCTGTTTGCAAAGTCTTTTCGAAATACTTGACTACAGGCAATATCGAACTGCACATGTGTTATCATGCGACGTTCAAATAACATTTTTAAATCTTTACTTGGTAATTACTTTACTTGTATTAATCGATTAATTATCAATAATTCTCATCATACGTAAGATATTTTTCTATACTACGTCATCTGAAATCGTTCAAACAAACTTAATAGAAACGAAGCAACAGTATCGTGAATTCTGCGAAATTGCTTTTAGCCAATGTCAATGTTTTAGAATATTTAAAAATTTAACTTCAAAGATTTTTGCCGTTCAGTTATCGATAATAGCATTACTTTCTGGAATTATTAACCACCTTTCCACGTTCATCCAATCTTGCTGTCCGCAGCAGTATGAAAAACATTTTCAAATACACGGAAAACATTCTGAATGCAGGATAAGCTATTGGGTTGGCAACTAAGTGATGGCGGATTTTGTCGTTAGATGGTATTGACAAAATCCGCAATCACTTAGTTGCCAACCCAATATATAGTATGTGTAAAAGTAAAAACTTTTGAAGCTCGTACATGTCAACTCGTATCGAGTCGTATGAAACGCATTTGATTTATAGTCTTCACAGTTATTCTCAATTCGCGCACCATCGGACTTTTCCATTTGTTCGATCGCCCGATTTTCCGATTGGGAAACGTGAAAGAATTTCTGTCGTCGCGCGTACAACCGTTCAACGCATCCTCACTGTGCACTTCTTTTCCATTTAAGCATTCTAAGACAGACTACTCACAGGCGCTAAAGAGAGAAAGCTTGAACGAGCGATTACTTTCTTCCGTCGATTGTTCTTTTCTTTTAACTCTTTCATTCCCAGTTCCATTTCTCATCTGGTCAGTCTTGCTTCTTCTTACTCGTTCCATCTTGCTTTTTTCCTTTTTCTTCCTACTTTTCATCGTCTGCCTGCAGCTTCTACCAAATCGTTCTTTTCTTATGAAGCTAATACCTCGACTGTTAAAATCCATTAAGCATATTATATCTTAATACATATATACATACTGCTGCCCTACTGACACACACAACTAAATTCGTTGCGCTACTTATTGCTGAACCGTGGATTTTTACGTGTTCATGCGAGTGGAAAATTACACAGTACCCATACAATACGAAAGAATATATAAAATATTCGAAGCGTAATGCCTTTTATAATATCTTGCTTGCAAAAACAATTCTCTACCGAGATTTCATTTTTTTTAATTACATTTAAATCAAAAATATGCAGTTGAATACTTGAATATAAATCGGCGTACTTATCGAACTCGGTAAGAATGCGTATAAGCGAATTTACACGCGTACGAATCGAAGTTGTATTTTAATTCGATATTAATTCCAATAATTCGCTTCCATTCTGAAAATTACAAATCACCACGATATGAAACATGTAAAAAGAAAGGGATATGTGTTTAACGAATTTGTATAACTTTCAGGATGGCTTGTAATTTTCGCAAACTTTGAAAGGATACGAATACATCCTTTCGTTGGAAGGATTGCTATTTTATCGTTAAGTATATGTCATTGCTTACATTAGCAAAGGATTACTGCAGCAAAGTGCGTTACTATATTGCCGTAGTAAATAAATATTTCTATTAAACAATCTTATTGTATGTCGACCCTGAAAATGAATTTTTACCGAGATATCTCTAATAAATATGATATTTTGTTGACAATTTTTTAGTGCATTAACAAAATCGAGTGATTTTTCGTCTCCGGAGTGGATACACTAATTGATGCAAGTCTAATTAATCCGCCTTATATCCGATTTGTAATCAACACTGAACAAACATAGATAAACAAACATTTGATCCTATAGCACATCGAAGTACCAACAAACGGAATTATCATAAGAGGTTTATCGATCGGATTTAATTACTCGATTGGCCGAATAGGATGAGCTCCTTACGGTAGCTCGCTGCTGGATTTACTTTCGTTGTGTTCCACGAAAACCAAGAGAAACTTCGAGCTTTGACGGGGACCTGTTGCAAACTAGAGACGGCTAGTTGGTGAGACGCGTATATATGTTGCACGAATACCATAGCCGACCATGCTGTAACGCTCTACTGATTCTAAAATATTCCAAAGCTATACCCCTCTTATCATGACCTCATCACGATGTTATGTACCTATACTATTTGAGTTTCCTATTTGAGATTAGTAAGGCCATGTTAACCGATTTCTTGTAAAGTTAAGAAAATTATTTTTGAAGATTTATTGTATGTCTAATAATTATGTGCATATGTAAGCGTAAGACCTTTAACGAAATTACCTAAAATATTTCCGCTATTTCAATGACACCTTGAAAAGTAACTGGAATTTAAGGAAAGTGAGACAAGAAAAGTTAAGGTTTATAATACAGTGCACGGAATAATTAATTATTCCTTTTTAAGCATGCGATGTTATACTAATCATATTTTTTATTAAACCATATTGTACCAGAACTTAAATAATAAACTGAATGAATAACACAATATGATTTATTACGAAATTTAAGTTCTGTGTTAAAGCGATTTCGATGATATCTACGTTCGCTGAATATTGAAAGACACTGCTCATTAATGATTTTCGGAAATAACTGAAACGTATATGTAGCATCTCTATCGAAAACATTGCAGGAATTCTTAAATTTACAGAATTTTGCAGAAAAATTGCAGATTAAAAAAGCTGCATACAATTGATTATTTGGCAAGAAAAGTTACTCCGAGATATTAAAGTTTTTAATATATCGTATATTGAAATAAATTAGCTTTAACAATAAAAACTTATATGATTGAGTCCTTTGTTTAAAAATATCAATTAAGAGCAAAAGTGTTTTTTCTATTTTTCATACTTCACGAAATATTCTAAAAAATATATTTCCAATCCATAGGTTCGAGGGCTGTTTTTATCTCTTCAATATGATAGATAGTCGATAAAAAAAATACGTGTCAAATATTTTTTCATGAACTACCTTCCATATAAACGTTATCAAAATAGACGTGTATGACTTTGATATTTTCTCTTGTTACAGGAACGATATTTTATTTTAAGATCAATTGTTGATAAATTTTTGTTCGCACAATTTTTATTTTGCGTAAGCAAACTTTAAATGTAATAACTCTTCCTCGTACACATATGTATAAAACTGCGACTTTTATCCGTATTTTTCGTTATACTCTATCATTTACATACACGAAATGCAAAAATGGATAATAAATAAACGTATCCAAATTTGCTTATATCATTCTATTTGCTGTTCGAAGAAACGAAATTTTTAACCAATTTGTTTTTGGTTGTTATCACGATACGAATTAAATAGGTTCGTTACTATTGATCTGAAGGCTTTTACAATCACCTTTAAAAAAGTAAATGACAAATTATATCGTTCGAGTATTATCGTGCACCAAAGTGCACAGTTGACTGTATTATTTCGTTAGTTATTTCATAATCGTAGCCTTGCGATTAGTACAATTATTTAATTATACTTACTAAATTATACATACGTGTTTGAATTACGAAAAAGTGTTGATAACACAATTAATCCTATGGCTTGGTGTAGAAAATGTCATATTTTTTGCAAAACTGAGTTAAACTCGGTATTGAGTTTGTAAACAATTGTACATGGTATATAAAGAACGACAATTTCAAATTCTGCATAGAAACGACTGTAATGTCATTTGTATATGCAAATGTCGAAACTTTTTATAAAATAAACTTCCTACGAAAAATGTTGAAGTCGATATAAAAAAAAAGAACACGAATGGCACAAGCTTTTATTCTCACGTTTTATAGTAGAAATGAAATTTGAAACGGCAGAAACTTCTGTATCAAAAATTATTTGACGGTGATTTTTATAACATATCTTTAAACGTTAATTTCTCGACTTTGTAAATACTGACATTGATACTTCTTACACAAATTCATAAAAGATTACAAAAACAAGTTGCCTTGATTTGTAAGCAGTTTACACGTATATCGTATAGTTTACGCTGTATAATTTTGTAATCGTTCTAAACGTTACTTCGTACCAAATGGCAAGAGAATTTACGTTATATGTAAATGTAGTAGCTTGTTGCTTCATATAACAAACTAGTACGTCTGCATAGCTGATCCTTCAAATTGCTGTTTAACAGAAATCTCAGTTTGGAATACGTTACCTTAACATTAGTTTGGTATCCAAGACCAATCCGTGTTTCGAACTTCTCTGGATCTGGTTACTTCAACCTTGATCTTGTAATGTTGAAACAAAATCCTCTTTGAAGTTAGCTTGCTCCATCAATGTTTGAAGCAATCTGAATATCGAGACTGAGTACTTCACCCTTGTTAACCAAAAGAACTTCCTGATGAAGATCTTGAAGATCCAGTTCGTTCCGATAAGCCGAACCATTTCCTCTTATAAAAATCCTTTTCTGTCTAAGGAGAAAATGTAACGTTAGTGGCTCTAATAACACATAATAGGTGCACAGGAACACAGAGATAGGGTTAGCTACAACACGGAATTTGTTCCATTTACATGATAAGATTTGACTTTTATTGAATCGTTATTGGTAATTACGTGCTTTCGTCATTTTGAAATTTTAAATTTCTGAAGCATTCTCATTATATTGGAAACGGTAGACAATACGAAGTTAGTTGTTAATAAGCAAACCGTTCGATTGATCACCGAATTATCTGAAATGTGAAACTCTATAAAATTCGTCCTCATTTTCAAGAATCCTGATCGTGTTAGAAATCTTGCCAACAGCGATAAACGTGGCACAAAGTTCGATAAAAATCAATAACTGTCATTTCGTAAAAGTATTTTGAAGGGAAAAAATGTTGGATATAGATGTTTGAACCAAAGAGTTCTTTTCCAATTGACAGCATTTACAGACTTTATCAAATATGGAATAGTAGATAATGATTGTCATTTTCTGTATAATTATTTAATTTCTTTTATTAGATTTTTTATAACAGAGAAGAATAGAAAGTAAGATAGAGTTTCCTTCGTTATCTTGCTTTTATTCTTTCTTTACATTTTACTTCATCAGAATAAAAGGGTACGAAATGTGCAAAGGTACTTAATGTAACGAAACTATTTATTTTTCTTACAAATTACAACTTCGTTTGCTATTTTCATTATTCTACTGAACAGCAAAAGATTTACCTAAACAATGGGAATGAACGAGATAATAAATTTCTACATAAATTGCATACGACGAAAACATATTCCAGCAAGACTAAGATGTAAAGCATATAACAAGATTAATGGACGAAGCGAGCTTACAAATAAGAAATTTTCTCTATTGGAATGGTCAGCTCAAAGTCTTCATCTAAACCTAATCGAAATGTATGGCCTATTGGAAAAGGAAGTACAAGGACACCAGCAGTATGATATAACATTGGACTAGAAATAATCCATAGTCTGATAAGAAAATGTATCAAAGAGACTAAAAGCAGTAGCAGACAAGAAATTATTACAGTGCAAAATATAATAATCCAGTACATCTTTCTATCCGTGATACCATAAGCCGTAATAACGTACTAACATATAATAAAGTATATATGATAAATTATCCACTTTATATACAAATAGACTTATAGACATATAGACCCATAGACATTTTAATATCAACCTATCGTCGTTATTTAAGTTTCTGCTCATCATCATATATGGATTGTGCTGTTGATCTTCGTGGTATATATTATATGGTTGTTGGATTATTTATATGGGTAGACTTACGCCGAAACATTAATCCTTTCCACTTGAAAATCTCTTAGAGTAGATTTTGTTATCCCCCTGTGGATTTCTTTAAGCAACGAGATTTAATGCTTGATCCACGACTTTTTAAATAAAGTGTTATAAGGTCTTCTGGGACGTCCAGGATTCTTCTATACGACTTTTACGAAGCTGCTGGCCAGTCGTTATTATTTTTTAACGATAACTATACTGCGCATCGCTTGATTTTCCCTAGAGAAATAGTAATCCGCGTATAAGCTTGTCGTATCAAAAGGATCCTTTATTTCATTCTTTTATAGAAATTTCAAGGGAGCCATGTAATTTGAGGTTCTAAAACCATATGAAGATAGACAGTTTCGTGTCAATAACCTGTTCTGTTTCTTAGTTATGCTAAATGAAAATGACGCAAGTTGTAATTCCACCGAATTTAGAGAATTAAAATATAGATTGATTAAAATTTTGTTTAAAGAATTTATAAATGGGAACATTTTTTTGCTGATAATTAATTGCCTGCACCGTTCTCGTAAAGTTAAATTCTTTCTCTTGGAACAGACAGGGACATCTTTATCGCTTGAAATATTCTTGAGGCGCTGCAATAGGAGGAAGAAAGAAAGATGAATGAACGAAGGGAAAGTTTTGAGTCCATCCAGTAGAGTCATCAACAAAAGCTTCCTAGCTGACCCGAGCTTTAGATACCGAGACAGTCGAGGCTAGATCGCAAGACGTATTTGTATGAACGGAATAGTTAGGTTAGAACTTTCAAGAATTCTGTTTGTACGGATCCCTTTGGTAGCAAGTGTAATAGGGCAAGTTTAATGTTCCAACTAAAATTTTGTATTCCATCATAGACTGCAAGTATGCCGAAGAAGCGATTAATCACCGAGTATCGCACGAGATATACCGTGCTTAACGACTTGTCCTAATAATTTTTATCTATATCAGAGAATTCGTATTTCACATTTAATATCACACAGTCGCTTTCACCATTTCGAATGTCTTAATTTCATTTATTCGATATCGTTTGGTCTGGTTCTGCGTTTCAATTCTTAAAAAAAATGTTCACTTGCATTCTCATTGGTATGTCCAACACATTTAAGAACAATATTCTTCGACAAAAAAAATTATACGTTAATTAATGTGTGGAAAAGAATAGAAAAATCTCGTAGAATGCAGTAGATGACAATTCATAGATTTGTTTGAATATAAAAATATCTCACAATGTTTGTCAATACACCGAAATAATACAACAAATTTCAAACTACGATGTTTTAATAATTTTATCGAAAGTGTGAAAATCTACATCGCGGTTAATGCAGTCAAAGTATGAAATTCCACTTTTAAAAAACAGGTGCAGCTGCACTCTTTAGATGTACCGAAGCATAAAATTACATAAAATTAAATCCAGGAGAGACTTCATTCTATACTGTTTTATTTTCCGTTATGACAGTTCCTTTTCCATTTTTATTTTGAAGGTACAGTTTAACCCAGTTACGTAGGACACCCTGTAACTGTCCTACTTTAGATTCAACACTTCCTCGCCGATTTACCAGATTCTTAATCTTCCTTTAAACCTCTTTTTAAAAAGTCCAATTAAATCTCCATTCGAAAAATGTGAATACGTGTGCTTGGACAGCTTCATTTAAAGTACAATTCTGTCCATTAATTTTCATCCAATCTAACGAATCTGCATCTAAAAAATCTACAGTGGCTGGCGAAAATATTCCTACATTTGTCGACATCAGTTATGAACGTCTGACGTGTGCTATTCGAAGTATTTTGAAATTTCATCAGTACCCTAATGACAGCTAACTATCATGACTATATTAGTAAAATTTTCAACGACTCTGAAAATATACAAAAGTTATGAAATATTTAGTACATGTGTATATTTTGCAGAGATCACAAAAGTATTGAAACAGGCAATCATACACACTATTAATAAGTCTCAGTATTCAGTGAAATTATCTTTAATACCTCTTATATATTTGAGGTAGCTATTGCTACAATATACTACTTTTTTTTTACTAAATATAAGAATGCAGGAAATATCTTGCAACTTCTACGTATATTTTCAGATTAGATTGAAATTTTGCCAATATAATCTTTGTATTTGATAATGAAACGATAAAACTTTTTTTATATAACACGCATCAGTAGTTTTGCAAGCCACTGCATATTTGCAGCAAATCTATTAAGAAAAGCAGCCCGATATAATAAGATAAGTCTCAAAATAAAATTTTCAACATCTTCTTACATAGATTCAGTAGATTTAACAGATAAATTATTTTCGGAATTTAACCCCAATTCCTTTTTTGTTAAGTAAGTGGTGATTTAAACATTAAAATGGCTTCGAATTTTCGTTGGAATAATAGATATTAATAGCATTAGAATAACAATGAACAATAATATTATTATTATTAGATCAGCTAAAACAATCAGTTTAACTGATTAATTTACATTTTATTGGACTTTAAATCTCTTAAACCGTTTTCATCAAAGGCACCACATTTCTGTATTTAAACCGCAGTGCAGTGATCTTGTGAACGAACAATGCTCTTGCGTGTAACATTGCCATTTGGTACACCGATGGAACATCTATCAAACTACTTGGGATCGAAGGTGAGTTATTTGAATTAAACCTGGTAAGTGCGGAGATCTTCAGGTTTTATACTTGCGCGAAAAATGTCGTTTACATTTACGTATGCACCACGAAGAAGCGCGAGAGAAACGCGATAATGTTTCTTCTTGTGTATTGTAGTTAACCTCTTGTAATGAATCGATCTGTACGTGTTACGTGTTTCTCCGAGGTCGATAAATTTTCTATTTACGTAATCATATTAAATAAAGTTAGAGCTCCGCTACGTGTGAAGAATCACAAGTCCAAATCCGCAATAAAACCCATTACTCAGACTGCAATATCTTCACTCACAACTATCGAATACTTAAAGAATCTTGGAGCTCGTGGCTTCAGACGCACCAATTTCCTTTACCTTTGTACTTATAAACCGCTTCGTGATGAAATGTTTCGTCCTCGAGATTGCTACTCTCGTTGCACTCAACGAAGATCTTACGACACGGTGATTGATTCGTTCTGATGAATATCCATTATTTGTCACGGTTCTTCCTTGGTGCGTTACCCTCAAGGTCGGAGCGATAGTTACCAGCCGTGCCTTACGTAAATGGAAGTTTGACTATACAGAATTTCCTCCGGTTTACATTTGCCAGACACGGTGCCTGATGACCCATTACAATGGTCTTGGTTTCTTGGAAACTTCGAGTTTATGTCAGTTGTTTGGGTCATTGAGAATGGTTGGCGAAGAAGCTGAACTAAACTAAATGACCAGATCCGTCGCCTAGTCGCAAACTCTCTAAAATGCAAATACCTTAGATTTCGCTTTTTTCGAACAAGTTTCGTCGATATTCTCAACCGTGTCAGAGCCATGCATGCTAACATCTGAATTGTACAGGGAATTATACAGAGTGAGTCAAGTAAATTGGGTCGAACTACAACTCTGTTCCGATTACAGGTAGAAAGAAATTGTAGAGGAAAATTTTGCATTGCCAATTAAGCTCGATCGTCGTTCTTCAGAAGTGACGCGATTGCAATGTGCAATTATATCGATGCAAGATTTTCCTCTTGGGAATGTACGATCCCAAATCTCGAAGACTACAACACGATCCGAACGCATAATGTGACCCAATTCGCTTGACAGTTTTATTGTGATCAGGATCACCTTTGGCTTGCGTGTCGTCGAATCGATTTCGTAGCACCACGATTGAACCGCATGAATTTTCCCTTGTTCGAGTCGTAAACCTCAAGTTAACCAAACTGGAACGATTCTTTCACGACCGGTTGAACGCCGAATTAATCTGTGGCAATTTGTTCGAATGCGGAGAATGAGGGAATAGACGTTACGTTAGTTCCAAGCGACGTACTAATTTATATGATTGACTACAGCCAACTGCTGTCCAAGTAAGAACTCAAATGGAAGTGTCTGCCAAATCTTTTTTTTGTTTTTTGACTGATTACCGTTAAAGAGATTAATTCGAATTGTTAGGTCTTGCGTCGACTTCGTAGGTTCATGACACGGACTCTTAATCATTGCTTTCGAGAAACGTCTTGGATCTATTATTGCCTAGTCTTTTTGCTTACGAAACTGGAGATTGAGAAATTACTTTACAGCCGTGGAGCCACACGTCCACGGGTCAGATGAGTAACCAGACCCTCGCCTTTATATGGCCCTCAATAGTGATATATCATAAACTCGTAGCTCGGTATACTGGTGATCAGTCAGTGTGCGGTTGGTCAGAGGTTAAACGACTTGTACAAGAAGATAAAATAGCCACTGATTCGTCAATTACGTAAACGTGTATGTTTGGTTATGTGTTATAAAGGTAGGAACACGTACGAACGTTTAAATTCTTCGAATAGAAGTTTCATAAGGTTTGTTTTAATAACAGTTTGTAAAGGTACCTAACACGAGGTCTTCATAGTTTGCAAGCACGTCTCTACTCTATAGTATAGCTTTAAACGACTTTGTATAGTTTAGCTTGGAGCAAAGTTATTTTCGTATCTCACCATGAGCTTGGTCCTTCGAGAAGGTTTTTTTGTAATCAGCACACCATCGTTCAAAACTCTGCAGTGTTTAAAAATTCCTACGCGATAGTTACGATAGTTACGACTCGATAGTAGGATAATAAGAATCCAAACAATTCGAAGTGATTTTGGATTTAACAGGCCTAAACATTTATATTTTGGGAATTTTTCGAACGCAGTCCCAAAAAATGTTACTTTTATTGAAGGAAGCGTATTATATTAATTTAATTTGCATACTTGCGGAATATTGCGAACATCCTTCCTCAACGTATCTTAGCTGGAGACAGAGTGAACGATATAGAGATAAACGTGATGATTTCCTTCAATGTGTTGCTCCTAAACACGCGTTTCAAATTGATCTTTCGAAAATACCGACTTTCTGATATTTACGATAACTGAGAACGAAAGTTGTAAAAGTTGCGAATATATTGCCGTACACGGTTGCAGGCAATGTGATAGTATTCGTGTTCAAAAATAAATCTCTGTCTTTTAGAACATATCGTGAATTTACTAAAGAAAATATGCACATATTTTGTAGATACTACAATATGGAATACAACAGATTTATTGTTAATAGTAACAAGAGTTGAATAAAAGATGGCGTATACAAGGATAATGTACATGTAAAGAAAAGGATAGTTAATTTCTTTCCTTTTCTTTTGACCTCTACTAATGATGAAATGCCTATATTTTACATTAAAAATTTAAATTTCACGTGAATATCCATGGTATGCGTTGTTAGTTAAAAAAATAAAAAAACCTGTTTTCAAACGTTCGAGTAATTTTAGAGAAGAGATTTTCATGACCTATACTTTTAGTCTATTTATCACCGAATAATATTTGTTAGATATCACTCAAATTTCTTCAGAGATGTTTTTATCATTACGAGAACACTTTATGAGTGAGATGCATTTCGCATTTCAATAAATAAATAGACAAATTCACTACAAGAAATAATTCTAAAAACGAATGTGACATAACGCACGTCATTTTTCAATAGCAAATTACAAACGATAAGGACGCACACTATGTACGTCGCTAAACAATTAAAAAGCTTATTTTGGACATGTTAGACTTTTCTCTGTACTGTACGTAGAAACGAGCTACAAAGAAACAAACGTATAATGTGTACAATGTACATAAAGATTAAACGAGTATCAGATCTAAAAATAACTTGTTTCGTTTGAAAAAATGTAGACTTTGTAGAATACGTGGATTTTGCTATCGGTCTTGGATATTCGTATTTTAGAGTAATCAATCTCTCATGAATTTAGAGGCATAATAATACATATTAATGAGCGTTGATAAAATTTAATTAGTACGTGACAATATTTTCTACTTTGAAGTTACGATTCGATGTTATCTTACGAAAGTGTAAAACACTGTAAGATCTTAAATTTAATTGTTCAATTTCAAATGCGTACTTAGCTACACACCGATATGGTTATGGCTGTATATGGTTCTGATGGCCTTCATGCTGAGAAAAGACAAATTAATGAAACTGTCGAACCTCGATCGAGGACAGATTCTTCCACTGAGACACGAAGAATATGGGATTACACGATCTTCACTCATCTCTAGTTTAAATTTAACGCATACGTTCGATAAATGTTGAGAAAAGATTTTTCTGGAATCGAATATATATTTATACGTTCGAAAATGTAACTCGAGGCCAAGACAATTCTTCTTCGTGAACAGGATGTCTTCGAATTTTTAGCAATATCATTTCTATAAATAGTGGAAGGTTAATATAATAAGCGAGAGACCATTATAGGAATCCTAAAAAAACTATAATTAAATAATTTCGATAGACCTTGTCAGTTTCTCTCGTAATCCATGATGTTATGGCCCGTTACAAGCTCTTTTCAGATTAATGCTAACTAAATAGTCCATACAGGATAATCCGTAATTCAACGGAGTTAGACAGACTCTGTGACTCAAAATAATACTAAAATCAGGACTAAGAAAATTGCATTGAAGACGTCGTATGTAGAATAATTTCTCTATTTTGTCTATTCCTGTGTATTCATCGATTAAATTCATCTTCTTCAAACTCATTTTCTCATAAGCAATTTTATTATTCTTAACTCTTGTCCTACTTCGAGCCATAGAATTTGCCTGACTCCATTTGTACCATGAATTATCAACCAGCCTGCATTCAATTTCAAGAAAATCTTTTCTACACATATTGGTACTCGATTTAATGGTCTTTCTCCAATCTCTAACATGTATATGGTATATGCGTGTGTCATTAATTTGATTATATCAGTAATACATGTACGTATTGTTGAGAATTGTGGATCTTAATTGCCGAAATAAAGGTAAAGGAACATTAAGACTACACTTAGAATTTATATTAAAATAGTTTTAGATTTATTTAATAAACGATTTCCAGGATCTTCATCGATATACATTTGCACGCGTCTCAGCACTTTCTCTGTCTCACCATTTTTCATACCACACTGTCAACGGAACAGTTACATTCATCTGTTTTTCGCGATACTGCGCACACACATATTTTCACATACTCATATTCACATATGTGTGTCACTACTACGCGGCCAATCTAGTCTAGCACACAAAATTATATTATACATATCTCAATATGTATCAGAATAGTGATTAGTATTGAGGCACAGAAAGTAATAAAATTCCTAGTACGTTGCACTCCAGCGTTGATGATTAGACTTTCAAGGAAAAGTCAGGTTTTCGTTCGGTGACAGTTCAGTGGCATCAAGGAAATTAGAGTTTCTCATACTGGCTAGTTATATATGCGAAAAGACGAAAACACAGGATCCGCATCTCGACCATTTACTCCCTAGCGGAACAGTACGCGCTAGGTCAGAAAAGGCTATTTGCCATGCTTGTTGCTCTTTCTTTCTCGCTTTCTTTCTTCACCCTCTTTCCTTATCTGGACAGAGGAAAAATCAACATCCAACTTGGATCATCCAGCTTGACGACTGCTGAATCTGTATCTTCTTCACCACCTTCGTCTCTTACCTGTCCACGAGTTCTTCACTCAGTTCACCACACATGAGCTTTTCGTTCACTGGGTTCGCTACTTCTTGACTTTCGAGTTGCGGTATTCTTACGCCTGGCGAATTTTAAGCGAAAGCATTAAATGGAAATCCAAATTATTATTTAATACTGTTGTCCTTTGTAATTTGAAAAATCGGGTTTGTTCATTAGATTGAAATATCTTACGAATCTATAGCCAGAGGGAGTTTGGAATTCTAGAAAAAATAGGAAAACGCCATGTGTTTCGAAAGATTCTTAACCGATTTCTTTGTATTCCGCATAGATTTGTCGTAACTAGATCGTTGTACATCTTCCACGTAGAACTTTATGTTCCAAAAAGTATGCTTCGTTGAAAGTATAAAACTGAGCAGCACTGTTACTAGCATCCGGATTTACATTATTTGTATATCAAGTTATACTTAGTAATGACAAGTTAGTACTTTGTTATAGAATATTGTGCATATTAAAATCGAAGTGGTAAAAATTATTATATATATACATAGTACTAATATTGTATTGGTATCGTGCATAGATAAAATTAAATAAACTACGATATGACATAATGTGTTGAAATATTTTCGCATATGTAATTAACTGAGAAATATTTCTTCATATTAAACATTTGTAAAAGATTAAATTTTCCACGTTTAATCACGTTTAATATTACTGTTTTGTTGTAAAATGTCGTTCCAGTGACGAGTTTGATTGGAAAGTGACAGACGAAAACAATAATTTCAAAAATGTGAAGAATACGGATTTCTGGAGTTTAATGTTTCCCGTTAAATCTTTATCGCGTTATCCCAAACGATTGCCAAGATTCTGATAACAAAACGAGTTCAAATTCGACTTGACTCGGTTCAAACGGATTACGCGAAGAATGGATCTGTCGTTACATTCGCGTCCCAGGTGCATTCTTCCTTTTTCTGCCGCCAACTTGCATAGATGCAACAACAATTTATTGAAATTGAATTCAATGGAAACGAGCGCATGTTGCTTCCGGGTGGCAACACCTTACGAATATGTGCCATTGCTTGCACGTGTTATCATACAATTAGTCAACGATGCACGCATTCGTAACGCGATGTAAGAGGAGAAAAAGAGAGCAGAAAAGAGAATGAAAAGGAAGGAAGAATATGTGCTAGGTCTGTCGGTGGACACAAGGCTTCCTCGGCAGGGATAATGCAGGTCAGGTCAGCGGATTATTTGTATGAAAGCAAGGATTCCGGAAGCGGGGGCTTTCGAGAAATTGTGTTTTGGTATACGTCCCTCTGATGGCGAGTGTGGAAGGGCTGCCACAATCTCGGTGTTCTTACAGTCTGGCCTAGAAACGCTTCTATTCATGTGCACACATAAAAACTCGTGAATAGCAACTATAGACAACCTTTTGTCTGCTGCATCGGACCCGCGAGATCCCGATAACGATCTTCTCTAATACGGAAAGTTTTCTTGTAATCTTGCGTTCGGACTAACAATTACCGTAAGCAAACTCGGGTATTTCTAAACAAAAGATGCAATACGTGAAATTTGTGATCGCCTCTGCCTGCCTTCGTTCTACGTACAAAACATTCTGTACGTAGATTGTCGTTACACGATTTTTCATCGTTGCGAATCACAGCACCGATTTCAGGTTATTTGGTAGTCACACCAAGTAATTGAATAAGCAAGAGAGTATTACAATGTCGTCAGGGTATATCTTATGTCTTATAGAAGCAGAGTGTCTCGTGTTTCCTCCGCCAAGCGGTAGTAGAATATTTCATGAATAAGAATGAAAAACAAATATCATATAACGACATTATCGGGAAGATATAGCAAAAATTATGAAATAACAACGGATTGATTTCTCGTTTGTTAAAAAATGTGTCTAGCAGGACAAGTTCTTTGATCCCTAAAACGAAGCTGAGGCTTTTAAAAGGGAAAATTTTCGAGGGAACAATTAATACGTTCCGAGTATTAACTTACAAAATTTACTTTAACAAAACAAACTTTACAAAATTTAGTAAGTTAATAGATAAATTTAAAATATCATAAATATTGATTATGAATTTGGAATCATATCTTCTTTCTATGTAATATTCGGACAATGCTTTAAAATTTACAAAATTTATTTTTTACACTTTAACGGATAAAAAACCAGTCCGCCATTATTTCACAATTTTGCTATGACTTTAAACAGAAAGTATTTGTATCGCGTTTTTTTTTATTTTCAATCGTAAAATATGCTCGTACATTCTGTAAATTTTATCCCAATTTTTAACTAATCCTTTTGTCAATTCAGCGTTATAACATTGCTTTTCTATTTTTATTTTAACGACATTAGTAATAATCCCAAATTATTGTCAAGTTGAATTATTCTTCTGTACGTATAATAATTCAGAATAGACTTGCATCATACTATGTTGAAACTTATTTTAGCCGAGAAAATCTTGATACGTTCATAATAAAAATATCTTGTAAAAAGTACAAGACATAAAATTTCTATTAGCACGATCATTTTATCAGGCGACTAGAATTACCATTTTGTTAACATGAAGTGATAAGATAGATTCCACAAGATCGAGGAGAGTACAAATTCTATTAGAATAAGTAAATCTTATACAAAAGTAAAAAATCGTTTAATGAAATATGTAACCATGAAATCACTTTTTTAAATATTGAGTGTTAAAATATTTGAATATCGAATTTTCATCGTTACGCATATTATTACTCGAACACGAGGACATATTATAATAATGAAAATCAAGTTTCATAACTGGAGTACACTAATGCTAATAACGATAGTATATAATGTAAGCGTTCAAATCTATATATAAATAATAAATAGAGAAGAAAAAGAGAATGATTGTTAAAAGTCAAACTAAGATTTAGATAAATAGTTCGATGAAATATCCAAAAAGATAATATAGAACATTTATAGTATAATTTTCAAATACATAATAATAATTTAAATTTCGTACTGATGCGTCTAAGTTAATTGGTAAGTAATAAAGAAGAGTTCCATGAATTAATAACAAAAATAATTATGTAATAGCAAGAGAAATATAATACACATTAGGTGGCAGAAAAGTGCAAAAAATTCTGTGAATAAATAAAAAAACAAGCGCACCTCGATTAATAAATATTGGAAAATGTTGCGAGCTATAAAAAAATATAGCAAAAATAAGCCGACAATCACGGAGATTTAAAACGGATAAACATGCAAAATTTCTCTGTAAGAACTGGCGTGCAAATAATCTCGTGTAGTACTGAGTTTGCATTCGTACGAATGTAACAACGTGTAAAGACACAAAAAACTTGGAAAACGAATAAAGATAAAAGTTCGGGCCAGAGGGGTTAACAGAAAATTGTGGAGAACAGTGTAGGAACAATGAAACATTGGCGAAGCACGAAACAACTAAAAGACCGAGAGAGAATTCTATTCGACGTGACGCGAAAGTTAAATTGTTCTTCGATCAACTAGACAAATTTTATTTCAGAGAATAATTCAAACCAATATGTTTGTTTTCGTTACTTCAGCAAAAATTGATATACGTACTTGTGAACCGTATTTTAATTTTGACATTTTCGTTTTAAATTGGACAAACTTCAACTCGACGTTTGGTGAAAAATTTATCATCGCAGAGACAGCTGAAAAGAATAAAAGCGTAGAGTGGAAGTTTTTAGAAACAACGAACAATGAATAGACAAAAGTAAAATTGTGGAAAGACCAAAAGACGATTCTACGCTGTATAATTTAAAAGATGAAAACAAGCAGGTTTGTCGAAGAGTTTATACGCACGGAAAAATCGACGTATACGTCTAAAGAGGAATCTACAGGTGCACAACAAAATCCTTTGTACAACTCTGTTTCCTTCCTGCTGTTGTCGTTTCACCCCGAAGGCTGAACTATACCATCGCTATTTATCCAGAGACTCGCAATCGCAGAGGGTTCGTCCCTTCGCTGCTTTCCTCTAAAATTGTCAAGATAATCTCGATCCCCGTTGAAATTTTTCCCAACACCCGTTTGTGCTTCCCTATCAGGATATTTATAAATTATGAAAAGGTGCATTTCTCTTTCATGCATACTTGTTTTCGCATTTCCATTTCTCTCGTTTCTCTTTTCTCGTTTCGCCTGTATTCTGCCAAATACACGCACGAAACAATAATAATGCAAATAGTGATAATAACAATAATCGTAATAATAACTATAATTTCCAGTTGCGCGAAATTCAAAGTCGACGCTACGTCACTTTCATATTATACGTATGCGTGCATACTTAGTTGAGCAAAACTGTAGAAGCAATCTAACCGATAAGCAATCTACGTTCTGAATTGCTTCTATGTTACGTTTTATTTTCCAATTTATGTTTCCAAATTCTATTATTTATTTATTAACCGTCGACCATTTTGCGTAAATTTCTTTCAATTCAATGTTTCAATTAAATATTTCTATAAAACATCTTTTGTATGCAATTTTATTTAGCTATGTTCTAGTGTATTTTATTAATTATCTTTTTATATTGTCGCTCTTCCGTTGCATAGTGTCAGATGATAAGAAAGAAGTTGACTTATTTATTTATTATTAATATAATTTCCTCGAATGGGAATGTGAAAGCAATTTTTTAGGAAATTACTTTCTAGATTAAATTTAATTTTACCACGTTTTCATTATTTTACCGTCGTGTATTCATTATGTTTATACAGCGACAAGGACCAAGTTTTGTGCTTACCCTTATTGAGTCACAAATTTTAATCATCTACGAGGCTAATTGACTTTTCATTAATTTATGTTACAGGTCATCCTCTGTTAGTCTTATCGTTAGACTGCTAATATACAATACGCGTAAAGTTCAAAATAATCCGATTTTTTCTTTTATGTTTCAATGTACCTTAGAAATTGAAATAATCTTTTATGCGAAAGGCTGTCTCTGTTTGTAACTAACACTAACTGTCTCTAAGTAATTCACTGTTCAAATCCGATAGGCACGTTATTTAGCAACGAAATATAGATGTTTGAAAAATGATGTGATTTTTTTTAGTGATTCTATTTGATCCATTTGTTGTATAAAATGGATATTAAACGCATGATTACAAATATTCTTATTGTTTGATTTGAAATGACAATATAGGGTAAAAAATAATAGAGAAAGAGAAATTCATTTGTGAAGCGATGACAAAAAAGAAGACAATGAGAGATGAACATTCGGGTCTTTCTCGCCTTAATCAATGCACAATGGTCAACATTCGGAGGTTGTTACTTTTGAGGGCATTTTTATTCGATGAGTTGGCCCTTGGTCTGTGTAAAAGTACAAAAGATTTATGATAAATCATCGCTAAGACTGATATTGCTTTTATCTTTTAACTTTGACATTAACTGCAGATCAGTCAACAATGAAAATGCAGGAAAGCAACAACTCGTAAAATATTACCGGCGTAATATCTATTGCCAACGAATAGTAATTAATTGAACTCAATCTTAAATCAAATCGTTTAAATCTTATAATAACCAAGCATATATTAGGTACAATTGGCCTTTCTATTCTGTTTGAATATTACAAAGTTATCGTAGTATTAAGGAGAATTAACGATATTCAAATACTGTAATAAACAACTCCGATTATAACACATATGTATACATATGACATTATTCGAGATAAGTTCGCGTTGAATCTTATGCATTTTAAATTCGTATCTTTATAATTAGTTTTCTAAGGGCAAAAGCAAATTAGGATGAAGCACCAACGTATATTGATAAAATAAAACGTCGGATACAATTTATGTGAAGGAATAAAAGAAAGGGATAAACTGTTGGCTGTACTAAGCTCGAGGAAAATATCACGTACACAATTGAACACGCGCTCGCTGTTTAAAACCATCCACTTTCGTTTCATCTGTGGAATTATTCCGAAGAACTTGTCTAAACGAACAATACATTTGGTTTATAAAATATTCAACGCTTATATGTATGCTCACGTATTTTGTAATAAGTACGAAGTATTGTGTAACCAGATTCCACTTTCTTACGGCAGCTTCTTTTCAAATAGCACGACTACAGAATTATACGTTTGCGAGAGAAAAGGAACCAAGAATCCAGTCACGTACCAGTTTCATTTAAGAGAATCTTGTATTTAAAATCGTCACGACTTCCTTTACTCATTTACTCAGAAATTGGCAGAATACACTAGAAACCGTTGGTACGCATACATAATAGGCACGTGACTAATTTTTTTCTCACACCCTCTACGATAGTTTGTCTCCTTTCTTATTTCCCTCTCGACTGTCTCTGGGGATTGAAACTATGCAACAGGTAGAAAGAATGACGCACTTAATGTTGCACGTATAACCATATAATTAAGGATTTTTAAAGTGAAGAAGGTCCCTTAAATTAAGCGCTGTAAATTAATTATTTAATTGGAATAGCAGAGAGTAAATTAAAAATCGCTATACGTTCTTATGCGACAAGAATTATAAATATAGCGCGAAGTTAATTCCGTATTTCAAATCTCGTTACATGTATACATCTCACGGATTTCGATTTCGTTCAATTTGTTAAAATCAATAATCGCAGAATATAATACGATACGTAATATATCGATCATTAATAATCAGTTTAAAAAGCTTTAAGCGGCTGAAGCGGAACTATTTTTGCCGACATTCGAGGAACAATTGCGCGATTGTAATCTTGTTATTCAGATATTGTTGGCATCATTGCCGAAGTCGCGTCGCAATTCCAACGGCAGTTTGGAACGTGTTATTTTTATCGGGCTGGGCACACATTGTCTTTCCCCCACATAGGTTTACGTACCGCTTGAAGATTCGATTTCATTTCTAGCAGGAGACGTGGTCCGACAAGTTGTAGCTCGCGAGGGAAAAAATCGATCGAGGTCGGGAACAAGGAATTCCCGAAAGGGGATTTTCTTCTGCCCCACCGAGCTGATCCTTTCTCTCCCCTTCTCGCTGCCAGCCTGTCCCCGTCTGTTGCTTTCCCGCTTCTTTTTCTTAGTAACCAACTATCGTATTCATGTCCCCTTCTTGTTCCACGCCCGCATTTCAGAGAATAAAAAAAAAGGGGGGAAAGGAAACGCATGGTAGAGAAGGTGCGTCGATATGTACCAGGGGATCGTTTCAATGATTAAGAGCAACGTAGCTGCTTTTTTTCCACCCCTCGTGAAAAAAAATGAGTCTCTTAAAGCATGGATATTCCTTCCCCCCTAGTCGTAATAACAGTGATCTTGGATCGGCCATTTTCAGAACTAGACAATGCTATACCGCTCGTGTGTTCCAATTTTGACGACGTTTCTCTTTCCGCGGATTAACACGTGTACCTTGTGTACCTCTTTTCAGAAATATATTAAGTTATAAATATATATGGTACAACATTTCCTTTTGTCATGAAACTTCGGAAACTTCGCTGTACATTACATTCATTACACGTATATCTGTGATTTGCACGCGTAACAACGTAGAAAATTTATATTCGTAAACTGGAATTAAGGAATTATTTACATCGTTGCATTGGATCGCTCCCTATAACCATTAACCGAAAGTAGAACGTATACTAGTCATTTCGACGCCACGTAATTTGCGACCACCATTATATACGACATTTGTAATTCAATTTATTTATTTCAGACAATTAATGTGATTTATCGCATTGCGACACGTTATGGTATTAACATATTTAATGAAATGTATCGCACGTAAGTATATGTACGTGTAATATTTGGGCGGAAAAAGGCCGATTAAAACTGTTATCATCGTTTCATTCCCAGAGGTTACACCTACGTACGAATACACAGACACACACACATATAGACGAAAGTTTACGACTCGGATAAAGGACCTGATTACTTTAATGGTAACATCGATCTCAAAGAAAAATTCTTTATAAAGATATACATTTATCTTCCTTATATTAACTCGGTCAAACGTAGTGTAGATATTGTACGAGGTCTTCGTGTCGAACGTAACTAGGACAAACGTTACACGTCGCCGATTTTCATAATGATATTGCAATTAACTTCAGTCTCTCGACAACAGACATTACAAGTCGTTCACGCTGCTATTCCGTAGGGAGACGTTGTCGTTATTATTTTAGATGTATATTTATCTATGAGACATTTTCTTTGATACACTCTAACAGCTCAAATAATAATATACCTTGCCGCTTTAGCTTCCTCCCTCCCTTTCTTTTTCTTGTCCCAACCGCTGGCGGATAAGCGAAGGAAAACAATCGATCATCCTCGACATTTCGCAATTTTCTCCTTTCGATCATTCTCACCCACTTCGTTGTTCTTTGTGCTGCTTGTAGCAGAAAATACCGTGAAACAAACTCGGTGGAAGGAATTAATGCTCTTCTAGAACGTTGCACGGAACGTAACTTACAGTCAGTAAGATTTCCTCGTGTTCGGCTAGTTGGGACATCGTAATTTTGGATTTTCTCGTCGCACATGTGCAGTTTACTGTCCGGACATTCACGCGGAGTCCTAACTGCGCTAACTACCGTAACTTATGATCATTTACTAAGGAAAACACGACAACGTTTCTCAACATCTATCGTGCCACAAAGAAGACATTTAAGATAACCTTGCCAAAACCTCGATTCTTATTGTTTCCAAGCTTATTTATTGCTCGTAGAAAGAGAGCCTGTAAACTGTATTTTTGTACAAATTTCTATTTGTAAGAATACTCAAACCACTTGTGTACGAAACATACTGAACCTATCGATAATCTTAAAATATTGCATTATAGAGTGGAACAGAGATTTCAATAATTTCAAGCAACGCTAGGACGTATTGGAAGTAAATGAATTAACAAGTAACAGACGTGATTCAAAATTGAATCATTCTGTAGATCTTTTATGGAAGTGATCAGATATAAGATGACAAAACACGTAACTTGCTGTTTTTCGTAAACAGAATCGCATAAAAGATAGTTTATATGAACTTTTCTCATTAGCTTCAAGCGCTGAGGAGAAAAGATATAGTACGCAGAAGCTTGTAGCGGTAACATTTTCAGAAAGAAAATTTGTGGACATATCTTTACAGATATTCTTACTGTATCGAATTACCTTTCCTAGCGAAGTTTAACACTTTGATTGCCACATTGGTCATATATGACCGGCCACGGTTTCTCCTGTGACGCCACGGTGGTCATTGATGACCGGAGCGCTTGAACTTCTCACAATTGTAAAAATTGAATGAAAATTAACAGTTAGGGCTTTTTGAATATAACCGATAAACAGAAGATACTTTAAAATAAAAAGTGCTCCATTGAACAATTAAACATTTTTATTAGAACATCAATAAAAAAAAAATGAGAACAAATCTTGCATCTGTGTTTGCATCCATATCTTTGAGGGGTAATCTACGAATATTATAAACACAGCTTAGAAAATAATCGTAAATGTTGCTTTTTAATCACATAATTGAAGTTAGAAGTGTGAACATACCTTATTATTACATATAGAATGAGCAAATACTGTTTACTAATATCTTCTCCACGTTTCAACAATATCTTCTGGACGTTTTGCTTACGACGAAATAACGAATGCGAATGGTTTGTTGAAATAAACGAAGCCTTGTTATAATATGTCGCTATCAACTGTTACCAAGGCGCCACGGTGGTCACCCGCGACCACCAATAAGATAAACGGTCCATCGGAGAAGAATGTTGTCTTATATCATCAATTTATTATTATTTTGCCATTATATGCTTTGAATAATAAAAATACTCCCGTGGCGTCCTGAGCGAGACATGTGATTTTGGCGTGGCAGTCAAAGTGTTAAGCTCGCATTTTTAGAATGAGAATTATAAGTTGATAAAAGAGCGTTGTGAACAAAAGTTACTTAATACTCGATCGATAAGAAAATAGAATATTGAACAATGTCAAAATACTTTTTCTCGATAGAAGATTTAAGATCACCTTTATTCTTCTATATGGCTATATAATTTCTTTCATCGGGTATGATAAATATCGAGGAAAAATTGTCATCAATATCAGATTAAGTCGATTAAGTTTTTTTCAGTAAGTCGATTAGAAAATCATTTTAAAATTATTTACCCGAGAAACACTAATGTAATTCAAAAATACTTTTTAGTTGCTAAAAATAATAAATAAACTCGTCGTAATTCAACTTTTCGCTTGTTAATAGCTTCATCCGACGTTGTTGAATTGGTTTCCATGCCTCCTAAATTATGACAATGTCATAAGAGAGTAAACGCGATCCTGATTTTTTGTCGAAGAACAAATATTTTGGCGAATTTTTAATAGCGCACTTTGTTACTGATTACATGTTCACAAATTTTTATCCGTAACATTTTCTCTCAGGTTACCGGAAAGCACCAAAAAATGTGTCACCATTTTGGTTACGATAACCATCTCGTGTAAATGATAATCCTATAAAAATGCTAAGAACATACAGAATAATACGATATGACTTATGCAAACGAATAACACATACCAGTGAATCAAAGTAAAGTACGGGGAAAGGAAGGATAGAAAACGAAGAAGCTTTGCAGTATTGGCGGAAGAAGTATTGTCGTTCTTTCTCAGCGATCTCATGGTTTCGCAACAATTTTATCCCAATTTAGCCGAATAAGCTTGAAATCGAAGAAAAAATTGAAACCGCGGAAGCAATTTAGATATTACTTACGTCGAGAGTGGCTCTCTGTGCTATCTGAAGAGAACTGACGAACAAGCTCGAGAAGAGGGTAAGAGTGAAAAAAATAAGACGTGAAAGGTAGTGCTCGTCTGCGAAAAAGAAGAGGGCGGACGGAAGGGAGCGGAAAGCAAAAAAAAAAAAAGAAAAAAAGAAAAGAGTAACACGGGGCGAGGTAGAAAGCCGCATAAATGAGAACGCCAGTGAAAACAGAAGGTATTCCAAGCAAGAAGAAATGGCACCGGAAGGAAAAACGAATACATCGTAACGTCGCAATGTTTGAATGTTCCGCCACCGCTAAATGCCCGTCATTTCAATGTCAACGTTCGCGGCAAATCGTTTCAAATTTTGCGAGTCTTTCGCGAAACGTGTCAATATATCGATGGCGCGTCACACTGAAGCGGATATCGCGATAGATTTCAATTCACCAATTCCATTTCAATCTTCCTTTCTCTATCGTTTCTATCGTTTATCGCTTTCCGTTTATCGTTTGTCGTTTCCTATGCCCTGCCTCCATTTCACAATCTATTGGAAAATATTAAAAGTCGCGCGAGCGATTTGAATATTTTCAGTGTTTCCGGCAAACACGTTTCTCGATGCTTGATTGCTAGGAAGGTGAGGCTGTCTGCCTTCCAAGGAGAAGATTGAAAGATAACACGGCTCGAGAGAAGAAATGGAAGGAACGTGAAAACGTAAGAGGATAAAGACACATAGAGATGAAGATACGAACGGAGAACGGAGAAATCTCGGAGCGAAACGTGCGAGACAAGAGTAATGTCGTGCTGTCCCGTTAACGCCCGTGAAATATTTTCTACCGTAGAGAAAACACAGGAATGCGCCGATGCGCGACGATTTAACAACCTTTAATAAACCAACTTTTCGTTGTCATTTTCTATTTCGTACGCATTCACGACTGACTTTACGTTATTTTCAATATTAGCAACGTCACTCTCGATTATTCTCTCCCAAACCTGTCTATCACGTTGTTTTATCCTTTGTACGTTCATACGTGGAAGTACTCGAATGCTTACGTTTGTAAATTCTAATGGAAAAGATACGAATATCCAATTGAAACGTTTAAAACAATACAGCGTATAAGGAATGAAGAATTTGCTAAGAAATTAGTACTACTCGTAGATTATTGTTACAATTACTATGCGCATGTGTTTATGTCATTCTTAATCTCTTTCACAATCAATTACACATCCGTTACGTATGAAAGCAATTTCGTTGTTGATATTTTGCAGTGAAAAATGATACCAATCGTCACAAAAATTACGTTCTATATTACATATTCAACGCGATTCTTCTCTGGCAAATTTTAATTATAGCTTCTCCTGTGAAACACACAAAACTAGTTTCTCGATTCTTATCTCTCGAAAACTGTCTGACAATGTGTTAGGAATAATAAGCTTATTGTAACATAGACAATAAATAAAATTGAATGGAAAATTTAATTAAAGATATGAAGATTCAATATCCTGTTTCCAGACTGCTGAAAACAAAGGATCGAAAATGTATTATCATTAAAAAAAAAGACTCGTATTATAATTGATTGTATCGTGATAAACAATTTTGGTATTTACTTTCAGTTTTCTCAAACGGTAGAATAAGAAACGCAGACTCAGACATATAAAAAGATAAGCACATTCTTACATTTTATAAAAGTAGCACTGATACTGTTTAATTAAAGCCCCACTGAAGTGTTATTTCATCATTTTTTACATTTTTCACCTATCTGCATATTTTCTCTTCCATTTATCTTTTAAAGCACGATGTAGAAACAAGAAGTCGTTCACAATTAGCGGGGAAAATTATTATCCTGAAACAACTACTCCGTTAAAATACCTTTAACCGACTAATTTGTTTAGCGCAGCTTAATTTGAAATTCATCGCTGTATTAGTTTCGTTTTTATGGGATTTTCGTGTTTGACTGCCAAATCTAGAGTACCATCGAGAGAATCAAGATGATTTTCTTGCCACTTTATTGTAATTTTTATTCCTTTCTTTACACTTCTCTGACATTTTCTAGTTTTTTCAATTTTCTAAAAATTTACATCGTTGCGTATACTTTGTACTAGTTTGTCTTTCAGAATTCCAATTTTTCTGGTAATTTCATATTACTTAGAAGGACGTTTCGCTGAAATCTTATCAAGTGGATTATACAAAGTTCCATTAACAGTGTAATGAGATACACGATTACATTAGTAGAGTTTAAAAGAAAGCTGAAAATGTATATAGAAGTTACAGGGTATATTTAGCGTTAGTGTATATCATAGAATATAATACTTTCACGTAAGTTATCAATAAATGTGATAAAAATTTCATGAACGATGACCAATATGGTATCACATGAATAATAAAATAGAAAATATTTATAGTGCAATAAACATGTTTGTGTAAAATATAAAGTTGGAAAGATCAAATTCTCAAGAAATATGTCCGATAACATAGATATGGAACTACTGAAGGCTATAAAAATGAAATATTGTGTTATTCTCTTTTTATTTTCTCGGTAAAGAAGAGGAATATGTATGATTTGTTTAGAAAAGATTAATTTTACTCTTTTTTCAAAAGCATGTACGTACGTATACCTTGTTTTCGAATGATTTGGTTTCTCCAAAAATAAATTAACTAGAAAGACAAGATAGGTACGTATTATGGGAACGTGACATTTCCTCTAGCTTTTGACAACAAAAATTTCACTCGGGAAATTACAAAACAAATATAAATTTTTCATTTGAAAGGAAAGTACTTTTTCGTGCCAACAAAAATATTATTAGGAAGATTTAAATTGTTTAGACTATACTGAACGATATATTTCGCGTATGAATAATATTGCTTAAAAATAACAAAGCGAAGAATTCGTTTATGTAGTTAACGATAAGATAGGCAGATGTCGGTAAAAATTTGCAACTGTCACAAAAATATTTTCTTTGTTATTCAGAATTGTCCAAAATCGTTCGCAGCGATAAATTTTTATTCGTTATTTTAACGTAACGTAATCGTTCAGAATAATCGATACTAGCAATTAAATGTTGTGACAACGACAAATTCTTACGAGACAATCTTTCTAAACGTCCAATACAAAATACCGTAAGTGCGATGTGTAATGCGATCTTATCTAAAAAAAAAAAAAAAAAATGATTCTTGATGTACCAGCTTGTAATAAAAAAATGCTCAATAGAATATTGGATGTTTCATCAATTGATAATTCAAGAGCTTCATCATGTTTACAAACGCGAATAAATTCATTCGTGCAGTACGTGTTGAAAAGTGTAACCGGTAGTGAGAAACGGTTCGCAAAGCTCATCTAATCATAGGACTTAGAGCTATGAGGCTATAGTCTCATCACGTTACTCCTTACTTCACCTTGGTGAAGCCAAAACGTCACCGCTGGCTTTCACTGCGCCTTCGCCCGCGGGCTACGTCAGACGTCTTTTCTCACAATCGTGTCGAACAGCTTTAAACATTCTATCAGACTGTCAATCTATCACGCCTACAATAGTATTTCGTTATTTAGTCGACCAAGTTTGACACGCTGTCCCAAGTCGCCGTACAGTCTACCTTATCGTCTGTCTTTGAAACATCGATCATTTACAGTGGCTCACAGAAGTATTTCTTCACTTTTCGACATCTTTTCTATTATACGAAACATTTTGAAATTTAATGTAGAAACACTGAATTGCCATATTTATATAAATAATGGACTCTGAAAATGTACAGAAATTATTACTTAATTATTATATTGTTACTTAAACAGGCAATCTTCCACATTATTAATAAGTCTTGGTATTCAGTGGGATCATTTTTCATACTTCTTGTATGCTTGAGGTGACCATTCACATAGTATACTAGTTTTTCTTAGTAGATATAAGTAAATGTCTTGCTACTTCTGTGTACAATTTTCAGATTGCATTCAAATCTTGCCAATAGAATCGTAGCAGTTGAGTCTCATTATAGTGCTGATGAAATGTCAAAAGTTAAAAATTTTATAAGGCTGTAATATATAATAAAATTATGAAATTTTATACAATACGCACAATATGCGTATAAAAATGTTCTATGGTAAGTGTACGAATACCATCGCGAGTCACTGTAGGTATAAATACCTTTAATACAATTCGTCAATGCTACTACCAAGGATTGGATATTATAGAAAACTACTTTCATCCTAGTAGTTATTTTGCTTCGTTTCTCTATAAATAAATACTATAAATACTATAAATAGATATATAAAATAATATTATTTGAATAACAATATATAATTGGAAAATAAATGTATAAGATTGGTTGTTTTATAGATCAAATGTATTATTTTATTTATATATTATAATGATGATGTATAACTTACTACGTTTTGTCAGTAAACTCGATACTAAGATACTTGGGTGCAAGATATTTGACAACATCTATTTACTAACTTGTCGACATACGTACATTAGGTCACGTTTCCACTGAACGTGACTCAAGCTTGAACCTTTATTAGCAGATTCGTGCATCGGAAGAACATATCCTTATGCTAATTTGTAATAGAGATAGAATATTACAATTCGTCATGCTATATACTGTAAACGCCGAACGAATTTACAATTCATCGTCAGCTATATCAACGCATTGTATATATAAATCGAAGTTCTGAGACTGTCACGATTCTAACTATTAGAATTACTCGATGGGATTGTTTGAGTTTTGCAAACGTAGCGCGATCCTCTTATGTATACTGAATATGTATATAGGTGACTGCTTAATATTTCCCAATTCAAGAATTAATTCAACGACGAACGTATGTATGTTTTATTTGATTTGTAAATATCCCGCAGACTTTTTGTCATTAACTTGATTTCTGTATTATTCGTAAATAATTTCGGTACTTCCTGGTACTGTTCGAAGTTGTTGAAAACCTTGTTCGTACATGTGAGCAGATGATTTATTGCAACTGTTTAAATACGTGGATTGGATTGAACGTGGATTAGAATTTATTATTATTTAGAATCGTCTAGAATTTGTATCGAATTTTTGCTTGTAACGCACGCTTGAAATTCAATAAATACGCAACAGCTGTTAAAAACGTTGTGATACTGCATTACAGTATTGAACAGGCTTTCCAACAACTTCCAACGTATTGGGAATCAATCAAGGAAGTATCGACAAATTAATGATTAATAGCTTGTAGGCATGGCTTAAAATCCAAAGTATTTATTTTCAGCATCCCCTGTAAATGTATTATAATTAAACTGATAGAACAGTAAATTATATTTTGTATACGACATCTGATACTAATATGCTGCAACGATCGCACGATGTAACAATGGCCTTGGTACGCTACACGTCAAATCAATGAAGAGCAGTTGATTATTCAACTGGTGTACCGTCATTAAAATGCAAAGGTAATCGTGCGACTAGATTTAAAAATAATCGTCAGTTGAGTAAATGTTTTTTGATAGATTTGAAAGAATTTGCGTTTAAGGGGAACTACATGAAAATAATAATTTTGTCGTATCGACGATACTAAATTCGTAATAGCAGTTTGTAACAATAATCGGTTGTCGCTAATGGGTAGCAATAACGAAACAATAAATTTTTAATCGCCATTTGCAATTTATATTCTTCAGATAACTACAGCAGGGGCCGGATTGGTTGCAATGAATTTTAAGCGTGAGAGATAAAGAGTTATGGTTACTTTAATTTTAAATCAAACCTCTATAAATATGGCAGAGAGAAAAATCAGGTAACGTTCTAGCTAACGTTAAAAAAACAGACAAGTCCTGAATTTTATGAGAAAATTAAGACGAGAACTTTATACACCCGTGTTTTGATGACCTTTTCAATTTAAGTACTTACTGTTTGCGTCGTCAATAGTTTAGTTCATCGTTCGTTCAACGATTATCGAGTGTTATTCTACGGTTCTAAAGATATTGAAAAGTGCCAATTGAATAGAAGTATAAAAGAAGGGTCTAAGTAGTATAGCTAAAAAATTGGGGAAACGTATCTCAGATGATGTTGAGCTGACAGTGATCAATATGTCTGTTGATGTTAGACTGTAGTTTTAGTCTTACATTCTCCACTCCATTCTTTTGGTACTCTGTTACGGTCGATTCTATGTAATCCAATCTGGTGTATGTTTCATGCTCTTTGAGTCTTATGCTCAAGCTCTTCCCAGTTTCATTATTGTATGTCTTGCTGCAAAGGCAGAATATTTTACAAGTTTGTGACGTAGATATGCGTAGTTTTACATCCTACAAAGAGAATTACGCGTAAATAAAGGAGGAATAATATGACAATGATAATTTTTGCATTATATACGTATATGTGTATATTGTATATTTTTATATATTTTATTGTGTTTAATCGACCATTCGCGGAGAAACGCGATCGTGAGAAAGCACGTCAACGGGAATCGTAAATTTCCGTTACGATTAGATAATCGACGCCACGAAATGATCGATTCCCTTATTTCTGTTACGATAATAGGGGTAGTTCAATTGAGTTTACACTGAATTAACATATTGTATATTTAAAAAATTGTCTAATTCAGCGAAGCTTCGTTTATAAAAAAAGACGAACAATTTATTTCATGCAATGTTAAAATAAATAATAATTTTCATAGGTTTAATTGATAAAGAAGTTTCTCCTGTCATTTTGTAATTTTATTATAGCGTTGATTTAATACGAACTAAGAAGATAATACAGGTAGCTTTCAGTAAGACGATATCAACGTCCTCTATTCTATCAGGAATTATAAAATGAACCAAAAAATATGATACAAAGGCACATAATGACGTATATACAGGGTGGTTGGTAACTGGTGGTACAAGCGGAAAAGGGGTGATTCTACGCGAAAAAAGAAGTCGAAAATATAGAATAAAAATTTTTCGTTTGAGGCTTTGTTTTCGAGAAAATCGACTTTGAATTTTCGCTCGGTACGCATGCGGTACGTTATAACGGATCTCACTGTAGATCGTTGTCTCGATGGAAAAATTAAAAAAAAATTTTTTTTTTAATTTTTATTCTATATTTTCGACTTCTTTTATCGCGTGGAATCACCCCCTTTCCGCTTGTACCACCAGTTACCAACCACCCTGTATATATTCAAATATATCGATCCATAATACATTGAATTACGAACACGCTATCTGTAATTAACTGTACGATGTTTGACGACAAAATGAAGGTGATATTTCTTCTACAGCAATTAGTTGAATTTTAGGAAAGAAGAAAACATGTCATATCTAAGAAAAACGAAGAACTACTTCTATTCATATTTGAAAGATCCGGAGAATTAAAAGATTTTTTAATATGTAATTTGGATAAAAACAATTGTTGCTTTTAAGAAGTTTCACATTGCTTTTGGCCCAGACCAATAACTGAATTAAAAAGATCAATAACCGAAGATATCATGAATTATTGGAATCACGTTTGCTTTTTACTAATATAACTTAATTTAATTTAAATTTCAATGATTGAATTTCAATGAACGCTCTGTAAAACGTAACCAGGGAAACAATCCATCGCGACCTAAAGATACTCACAATAAAAGGAGAAATATCAAAGTACAGCAATAGATATAATACACGTGTAAGCAATCACCCGAACCCACCGGTGACCTAACTGTTGGACAGTACAGAACACATCCGCAGACTAAAAAGACACTAGCCTCTAGAACTACACAATAGATTCAGCTGAAGTAGAACATTCACTCGCATAAAAGCCAACTGTGAGTAATTTCAAATTACTCCGCATGCCACTGTATCATGCCAGCCTAACTTGCTTACAATTCTCAACGAGAATTGATTATAATATACTTGATAATTAGAAAAAAAAGAAATTCACTCAGATCTGATTATGATATTATGACTATGATATTCGAGGTAATATTACGATTCAAACTTAAAAATCTTTCAATAATTTCAACGAATATACGGTATATAAGCATAAATGTTTAATGGCGAAGTTAAAAATGATAACGAACGACATAGATCATTCCAATAAAAATTAACAACAGCGATTTCAATCGCGAAAAATCGTCAAATAAACAATGAATCAATTGATTAAATGTAAAAAGCTTATGGTTGTATCGCTGTTGAAGCGAAAAACAGTCATGGTAATTTGTTGTTCTACAATTTAAAAATACGTACCTACACAATCCACCGATTGATCGTATTACATTTTTCACGCATTTAATATCTCTATATATCTCTTTCAATTCTGAGGTAACAAAGAATATTTTACATAGAATTTGAACAATGTGAAAGGGACAATACGCCGCAAAAAGTAAATTATCGTACCAATGTAATATTATCTTTCATAGCTTATCGATGTGCTTTTGTACTTAAATGCGTATCATTTTCCTTCTACATATTGTAGCTGACATTAGAATGCGTAAAAAGCGTACGTGTAACGATATGACCTTGGAATACCATCGACTCACAAAATTAGGGTTTAGCATGAACTTCATTTTTATCGAGATTGTACACGTCGCCGACGATCAAAGATAATTTTGTGACTGTACATTGCCGTGTTTACTATCGCAACACGTTTCTTCGCCAGATTTCTTTCAGAAACATTTATTGGAATATTAATTTTGCCGGCTTTAACTACGATGCCACGACACCGAGAGCATCGCTTTATGGCAGAACGCAGATTGTCGCGGTGATTTTCAGCAGCGGCTTTTTCAATAATATCTCGGTATTCTTCAGCCAGTGCGTTTTAATCACGCTTAACGCCAAGACTAATGTATCTTTTATAAACGTGCTGTATCTGTCATACTTGTCGTTGAACTTCAATTAAAATCGTGTCGTAGTATAGCGCCGAGTTTATTCGAAGCGCCGCTCATTTTCCTTGACAAAATTAAAGCAAGGCGTTTACAATGAACAACTTATAACATGACAATATGACAATATGACAGAATAATTAGAACTTGTGATCTTAACCCCATTATTGCTTACTTCCATTTCTGGCATTGTAGTAAAGGAACATCATCTCAAATACTTATCTATATAACATTTAGGAAAGCAAGTGGCGGAGATACCTTAGGAAGCTCATAGCGATCAGGTCCTCTAGATACATATTTGTAGTGTGACATGTTAAGTAAACATGTTTACTTACATCGAGTTCTCTCGCGTTTTATGCTGAGTCCGCCAGTGTCGATGTAAATAAACTCACATTCTAATGCCAGCTATAACACGCAATAGAAAAGAAAAAGATTGATCTATATGCAAACTAATACTAGCTTCGAACAAATGACCTTCGGGCAAAATATTATTTGCGCATATTCATCATCGTATCATTACGCATCACCAATACGCATATTCATTCTTTAATATCATATAAACTACATATGAAATATTTTTGTATGTCGTTGCGAGTGGAGCAAATATACGTTTAAGTGGCTCTTGTTTTTAAACATTTTTTTCCAAAAAAAAAGGTCGGATTGCAATCCAGGGTTCCATTGAGATCTTTTATCCTCACGATGAGTAGAATACGAGGCAATACAAAAATTTGGCCCTGAATTCCTCGGTCAGTGTCAGTTTTGCAGCTATTTTTTTCTACATATCTTCACTCATCTAGAGGTATGATAGTCGTGACAAATAATTTTCGAACACCATGTGCATAAATCCACATTTTCTGTCATAATTTTTATTTGCCGTACTTTGTTTTATAAATAGAATATATAAACTCATAAAAAAATATCTCCTCCTATTTCAGATTCAAGCATTGCTACGGGACCTGTATTTATCGCTCCAGTTGGAAATCAAACTGCTGCAATCGGCCGTGAAGTCGTTTTTTCTTGCTGTGTTCGCAATATTGGAAAATATAAGGTAATTGAATATAAATAAACTCTCACTACTTTACGGTAATGATTCACGAAAGCGGAACAAAAATATTTCACAAATATCTACGATTATAAAATTACGAAAGTTAACTTAATATATTTAGTTCTACTCATATTCAAAATGTTGCGAAATACAGCATTCGCTATATAAAAAATGTATATATATACACACACACATTTCTAATTCAATATACACATAAAATAAAATTAAAACTGAGAATTATATGATAATTTTTGTATTTATTTCGTAAAGTATAAAAATAATGAAATCCTCTTTGGTATTGCTAGATTCAGTTAATCTCTGCCATCTGATCTAACAGGTTTAATATTGTTTAATAGAATTTTTGAATCGATAGTTTTATTCTTAAGATCTTACGCACAGTTTAAAAATTCTCCTACTAAGAATGAAGTAAGCTAAACTAAAATACATCTTACCATTTTCGTTTTACCGTTAATATATTCAATTATTTACAAAGTAATGTCATTCACAATACAACTTTACAAATAATACGTAAAAAGTAACATGAAAGTGACGATATTACACGTATAGCAAGTGTTAAAATCACCGACGAACACATGTTTTCGTTTTGTATCAAAGAAGATCAAGCAATAATGTGCATTGAACGGTACAACGAATTTTAATAACGTTCGGTGATGAGTAATCTTGTATGAAACTTCGTTCAAAACGAGCAAAGTGTCAAATTAAAAAATGTCAGTCAGAATTTAAAAGCGACAAGTATGCGACAAAATTAAATCACCGAAGCTGACAGATTCTCTCTCTCTCTCTCTCTCTCTCCCTCTCTTCCTTTTTTCTTATTACCTACTCTCCCTTCCAATGTCTCGTATTTAAACAACGTGTAACAACGTGTTAAATAATGTAATGTGTCGTTAAAAATCACGTAACTACATAACAGAGAAACAGGTCTGTGCTTAGATCTGCATAAATCGTTTAATTAAAGAGGAAAGAAAAACAATTAATTTCATCTAGCGATAGGTACTACAGTTCAACGTTTGTGTACACTTCTGCGAAAAATTTTCCCTCGAGTACCTCTCGTTCCTAATCCAACCGAGAGTTATCCTCCTTCCAACGTTAGCTATATTTAGTAATAAGTTTTTCGATCGAAATCTATATATTCGAAGAGGAAGAGGGAACGGTCGAGGGAAATGGAAGCACAGAAAGCGTGAAGAAGGAGATAGTAGAGAAAGGAGCGGTAATATGTGTGTATGTGTTGGAAAGAAGAGAGAAAGAGAGAATCGGAACTGGATGGTGGATTGAGGAGTAAGTAGAGACGGAGAAGACACATTTTCCCTGGCGACAGATTCCACCCGTAAAGTATCCACCTAGATGAAATATTCGGTCTATAGAAAGCCACTCAAGGCAGCTTGGCAGGCAGGGATGGATTAAGATAAGCTCGGCCCCCAGTCAGATCCAAATAGTTTCCGGAGATCTTTTATGAGAGAAAATGCCAGCCAAACTTATAAACGTTGTTTTACTTTCATATTATTTTCAAATTGAATGCTCTAAAGATGACTGGATTATGGTATAACGAAAATCGACAGAAATTAATGCGATTTCTGTGTGTGGAATATTTTCTCTCGTCGATCAATATGTCGTACTTGCTGAAACGAAGGGAAACTAACGAGAAAAGAATAAACGATCAATTTTCACTTTAAAATTAATTACACGCAACACTTTCATATTTCTATATCACATTCGTTGTCGTCCCATTTTTCTAAAAAAAAAGCCGCATTTACGTGCGCGAAGATGTTACATTTCGTTACTTTATCGATCGTTCTCGTCGAATTTCGCTTCTTGCTCGTTTCTCTCACGATTCTCCCCAGTATATTCCTCTGCTTTCGATTAATTTTCGTGTCCATTAATTCCTACGAAATACAAGGCGGCGAACAATAATTTACGATGACAAATTAAGTCGATAATTGAATCAATGATTGGTTAATTTAAAAATGATAAATATGATCGATCCTATATCGTTCTCACGCTTATCGTAAATGGTATGATAAAGGCAAAATGAAATAAAAAGCGTGAAAATACGATTATTAAATTCATGTACAAAAGAAAGTATTCGCAAAGGAAATATTAGGTTGTCCGAAAGGTTTCTTTCGTTTTATGAGGAAGTAATAGACGCACAACGTTTTTTGATTTATGTTATTTTGTCGAATTACGTACGATCCATTTTGTTCTGTTGAGATAAACACCGCGACATTTCACAGACTTGGTTTCCTGTTTGTTGAATGGTGCATTGTTGTAAAAAACATGTTTGCGAAAAAATGACACTTTTCGGACAACCTAATACGTAAAGAATAGCAAAAAGTCTCAATCGATCCAATATGCAGATGTATCAAAAAATCATTAGTATTGAGATTATTCGAGCAACCACATGAAAATTTTTGTTACGGTAAAGAGTTGGTCGTTGGCACGGCAAAGGTAAGGAAATGACAATGGATTTTCCAGGTTGGCTGGCTACGTGCCTCGGACCAGACGATTCTCTCAGTCCACACTAGAACGGTAACGCACAATGCACGTATCTCGGTCTCCTATGAGACCAGCGGATGTTCCGGGTCCGGCGTAGCATCCGGTAACGCCTTCGGGGTGACAGGAAGTAGCCAAGCCACGGAGGAAGTCGTCAACGGCACGTGGCGGCTGCACATTCGTCAGTTGAAGGAGTCGGATAGAGATTGTTACATGTGTCAGATTAACACCAGCCCGATGATATCAGAACTCGGATGTTTGGACATTTTAGGTAAGAATTGTTTACATTCCATACAAAGCAATTCTTCTTTATTTTGATTAACATCGTACGGCTTCCCATATTCGAACCTCCATTATTCGAATCCATTGTTCTAATATCGAAACATTTTTCCATCCGAATATTCTTTTATTTGAACAGAACCTCTGCTAGTAACAAATGCTTTCTTTGTGTTACAAATACTATTATATGTATCATTGCATGTATCTATACATACTATAAAATAAAATTAATGATAATCGTATAATAAAATAATATAAAATAATATAATAAAAATAACACTAGATGGATTTTGATACGGTTCTCACCTTTTTAAGGAGCATTTATCGAGTAAGGTTTGGGTGTGCGAAACATTAACCTATGACAAAAGGAGGCAGGTGTCAAAAATATGAATCTGAATTATAAACCTTCATAATATACATATAATAATAATTATAAAAAATATAAATCGCTGTCACGACATGTACAGCGATTTGCTATTAGCGAGACGATATGATCTCACCCTCCGAGCGATGTCTTTTTATCGGCGTGAAGCACCACTGCTTATCGGATCGCATTACAAATATATAAATATATACGTTCAAATTGAGATAAATTTGTATAAACATTGAAACGAAACAATTTAAATATTATTTAATTTTAATATTTAATTTGTTATTTCTTTGAGGACGATTGACGTATATACATACGTATGTGTTGTATATGTCGGGTTATCATTAGGATTTAAGGCGCGTAATGATTCTTCGTTTGAATTAGCCATTGTTTTACGAAACAGAGAATATATTTACGCGAATAAACAAGATTTTACAAAATATTATGAATAATGAGTTTAATAAATGATAAGATTAACAAACGATAAGTTTAACTAATAATTAGATTAAAGAATAATAAGTTTAACGAACAATAAGAGGAACGAATAATATGTCTTACGAATAATGAATTTAACGAATAATGAGATTAACGATTGGTAGGTTTTACGAATAATGAATTTAATTAACGCTATTAACAATGTTCCGGGGTTCAAACGAATCCACGGTCAACGGGATAACTCTTTACTATGCGTAGAATAATTTTATACACAAAAATACGATTGCTGAGACACTCGGTAAATTGCTCGATGTATCACTTTCCAAGGCGATCACACGAATGAATATCTGATGAAAATCTTTTTCGCTATACGACTGCATTTGTTTGTTATATGCTCGCTGGAGACATCGAGAAGGTTCCAATCGTTGTTGCTAGGCAATTTCTGTCAAAAGTTTGTTGTATACTCTTTGGAAACATCGAGAAAGATCCAAACGCCGTTACTAGGCAGTTTCTGTCTGGAGATTCCTAATACAACGTGTGTCCCATTATATCGACATCTCTAAAGTACAATTCTATGTGATTTCTAGGGAGAACAATACAACCGATCCACACCTTCGTCAGGCAAAACGTTTATCCCGTGACCGTGGCTACGTTCGGCGACCAGTTGTCACCTCGAACCCACTTTCGCTTTCACAAATATCAAACAATTACAAATGACAATTGCTTAATTACAGTTATGATAAAATCTAGGCTAAAGCATTAGAAGGCTTCCTCAAAATTGCAAAGGGAAGGCTCCGGTTTTCCTTTCATCTCCGACATATATGTAATATCAACGTAGCCCATAAATTCGTATACGCGTTCGGCAAAAACAATAATTGATGAAGCCGAAACGTACATACGTACAGTATGTCCGTTTGAGTATCTATACGCGATTATTTCTGTAACTATCAGAAATACGAAAAAACGTTTCAAATGAAAGTTGTACAGTATCGAGGGGTCAGAAGCTTTACAATTTCGCTGTGCAACAATTGTTTCACGAACTACAGAACGTTTGCCAAGCCAGTAGAAATTCGCAAAATTTTCATTGTTAAAAATTTTATTTTTATAGAAGGTCATACATTATATAATGTCCCGGACAAAGACCGGATATGTGTATCAACTAGTCAGATCAGAAATAGTGAACAAATATAATTGCTATTAATTAGGATTTTACACCGCATCTACGTTGAAAAACTGAAATCGACGAAGTATTTTTGCTGTTAATCGGCATATTTTCTTGTTCCATCGAAGCGAAACGCGCAAAAAAATTTCGTGAAACGTGGAATTTATGATAAGCTACGCAAAAGTTGAAATATTTAAATAAACGAGGTTAATTATATTAATTTAAAGATTCAGTATTGCGTTTTAGATCGTGATGACGTAAACGGTTTCCACAATTTCTCATGTTATTTAATGCACGCAATAGGATTGGACAGGGTTTAAATCGTACAAATTATACATATATGGTGCCGCAATGAAATATACTGCAATTAGCGGAGACTGTAATGAATGTTACTTCGCAAAATGACGAAGGGTTAATATGGTAATCGAACATTTAATCTTTCTATTCAAATACCGGCGCGATTTAAATTACTGTGGTAGTAAATTGTCATGATCGAGGCACAAAGAAATCCTAATAACTAGCTAATCTTGTTATCGAAACTATTCTGCAGGTAGACTCTCGAATCTGTTTACAATGATAAAACTTTTACCTTGTTAGAAATAATTGCTTGGAAAATTATTTAAATAGTCTTACCAGTTAGCTTTTCCATTTGAAATCGATGTGATAAAGGCGTTACTTTGAAAATGTTCTTATTTAAATACTGAATACGGTGTAATAAATATTTCAGTTTTGTAAGAGTAAGTAAGGAAATAGTATAATCAAATAAATACAAATTTAGAACCATTTAAAAAGGATCACATTGTATCTCTTTAATTTATGAATCATTATACTGTTGCTTTAAATAATTTCGTCATAAAGCTTCTAATATAAGCAGTACAAATTCGTTGTATACCACTTTATTTGAAATATCGTGGAAAAGTTAAAAAATACAATATTTAATTGTATTATTTTTGTATATCTTATTTTATTATTGTATAGTTGTATAATTTTTTATGAAACATATTTCGAAAAAAAAATCTAATTAGGTCGGTAGTATTTACGAAAAGTCTTATTGAAAATTATATAGAATAAATATAAGACGTAGAAATTAAATCCAATATATTTCTTGTTTACTTGGATAGATGTGCAGGGTAGATTACCTGACTCTGCTACCTTAGATTACAGGTGAAACGTTTGTTATATGAAAAAAATTTTTCTCACAAACTTGTATGATACTAAATGTGGCATACAATATACTTCGGTAATTACTGTTTTCTAGACAAATACACCGCAATAATTTTTTACCCAGCGTTCGATACTCTTCCAAACTGCGAAACTAAACGACATATGTCATTTTTGATAAACTCAAACTGACATTTCAATGAAAAAAGCAACGTAATAAAAATTTAATCAAATATTACGTTATACTCTTTGCCCTGATACCATACGGTTTTTAGTCAAAATATGTTTTTCATCTAACAAATAGCGTACAAGTAATTCACAGTGGCAGAGATAAGGGTAGAAAGTTAAGTGACTCGTCTATACGTGAGAGTTTAAGCATGTAATATGGTTCCATATTTCCGTCATCGAAAATTGAGATAACCGTGCCATTTTCCTAAAGTCAGATAAAAATCTTCAAGATGTTACGTAAATATTTCTTTTACCCGTGTTACGAAAAATATATTAAATCTGTAGCGATCCAGCGATGGAGAAAGCTAACTGGACTTCTACCTAGAACAATCTATCAAACAATTAGGGTTTCAAATCACTAGATTTAATTATGCAATCGAAGGAATTCGTTTTCTCATTCCATATACTTCTGTACAGGCATGCAGAATATCTTATTTAAATCAATTCCTTCGTGAATACTTTCGAAGCTTTTAATAGTACTATCAGATGTTGCAGATAGAAGTCGAAAATTTCCAAGGAAGATGTTAAAATATCACTTGAGATTTAATGTTCATTTTACATCAATTATTAATGCAATAAAAATATATTTCGATGAAGAAGACAGAGAGTTGCCCTTCGTATAGCGCACTTTATGCATCCATCTACGAAATAGCTAACTCACGCCAAATTATGTTTCCCGTAATAACACGTTTATTCGAAACATCTGCCAATATCGTCAATAGTTTTTGACGCTTAATTAGTTGACAGTTATTGATTTAAATAGAACACTATAACGACTAACCATCCGATGTCAAGAAAGTACAAGCTTCTTCTCGCCCTTAAAAAGAAATATTTCTTTTACGACTTTTTTCGCACTCTGTGTTGCTTCGCTAGACACAATTTCCACGTCCGGAAAAAAAGCAAAACCAATGTCATTGGGCCATTGCCAATAAATCGATCCACCTATTTGTCTGTCTTCGTACAACTCTAGTTTCCCTGTCTTACGATACAAATTGCATGTATTTCATTTACAATAAGTGTTTCTTCAAATGTTGGCCAAATTTTCTTTCATAGCAATGTATATATTTTTATTAATTAGCAATATAAATATTTTGCCAATGTTACAACAGAGCAATAATATATTTTCACGTATTGTCGTTATACGTAAATCTGCAAAAGTCATTGCATCGTATTATGAATATGATAAAACATGTCAGTCATGACTTAATCAGACATTAATTTGTGACTTACAAATTATATTGTCCGATAAATTAAAATCTTTCTGAATCCTATAATACTCACTATGTGATACTATTTGGTTGCAAATACAAATCCCGAAGCAGAACTGATCTATCACTGCAAAAAACGCAAATTTTGGCAAAAAATGATGAGTTACGTGAAAATAGAATCAAAATATTATTATTAACAACAGCTGCTTAGAACTAAAACTATTAAACCTTTTTCTGAGTATTGAGACGAAAGGTTGCCTTAGGTAAATCATTAGGAAATCATCAAAAAGTTAAGTTTTATTATCTCGTTTAAAATCCTAGACTATGAATAACACACATACTCGATATTATAATAATTTCAACAATTATACATACGTGCAATTAAATTAGATTCTTGTTCCATTTTTACCCGCCGCGTCTTTTGATGACTGTTTCGTCAAATTTTTATTTATATCCTTTTATCGTTATCCGACCCTACGAATACTGCAAATGATTCTATAAATAAAATTCAGATTTTGGGTAGAATGGGAAGGCCGCAATGCACTATTTTTATGTAACTGTTGGAAAAAGTGTCTGCCAACTTTTATCGTATATTTCAAATAGTTATCTTCTGTCGATGCAAAATTTTGCTTTGCCTGATAATCTAGATCGATTACCACGTTTTATATGGAACCAGCAAGCGACCTGATATTTATACACGGAGATGTACATCGATTCATCAAATGTATCACCAGCATGAACTCGTTTAAGAAATTAAAAAAAAAAAAAGGAAGATCAAATCAGTAGAGCATTGAGCTTGCCATTTTTACGGCTTAATGTTTAAAGATTAGTCCATCCCATAATTTAAAGGGTTATTTATAGGCGATAAATGTTTATTGATGCACAAGATTTCAGTATCACATATTGTGAAAAAATCTAATGCGGAAAATTCACAGTTACCAGCAAAATTAGCTATTTCGTTACAATGAAAAGTCATACAAGTAGATTCTACTCGACACAGCACCAGATAACGTAAACTCTACCGACTTTACTAAATTTCAGAAACGCTATTGCACACAACCTACGGGCATGCTCCCATCTACAATCGAGTTACAACTAGAAATTCCATAATAAATTACAAATACGTTACTGGTAGCGGAAGAGCGTACTCTATTAATATGTAAATCATTAATATATAAATGTAACGGATGCAGAAAATTGTAAAATATCCACATTGAAATATTGGCGACATAACTTAGCCAGCAAAAACCAAAATTAATATTCCGCAATCAAATTTTCTGTGGTATCCCAATCTGATAAATTTGCTAAAATATATATATGTATATATATATAATACCTGGATACGTAAATTAATTAATATGTTATTCGGAATCCAACCATTCCAAAAGAACTTAATAATGATCTTTCAAATGTATTAACACGTAATCACATATTAATAATGCTCTTGCACAAATCCATTATCCTACTTATAATATGCACAGAAATACAATAGTATAATTTGATTGTAAATCACTTGCTAACACAGAGACAGAAAGTAGATCTATAAAATCGTTATACAACTAATACATATATGTGTATGTAAGTACGTATGTTTCGTAACCGACAATGGCAATAGGGATACTTTGTTAGGGCTTGAATGGTTTCTTTTCTCGCTTATCTCGACACACTACCACAATTGCAGATTTAACTTAACAAATGTCGGCCGGATATTTTATATTATCAAGAAACGAATCTTAAACCCGAACAAATAATGAAAATAACACTCATACATTAGAAATCAAAACTCGTTAGTCGCAAATGAAAAATTTCCAAAATCGCTTTCAACCTGGAAATAGTATCATTAAAATTGTATGTATTTCAGAACATATATTGTTGCAACATATATATATATATTTTTTTAACTGTTACAACCGGAACGAAATAAAAATAAAACTTCCAATTAATTTCATTACATTAAATCAGTTGCTACAGCTGCACAAAAAAAACCGACACAAGAGGAAAGATATTGAGAAAGTAATATTGAATAATAACCTTCTAAATGATCTCAGGCAAACTCATTTTAAGATTGCAAATAGTACCATTAATTACGTTTCCATAAAAGTGGGAACTAAAAAATAAAAAGGAAACTGTAATAATGGCTTCCTTCCCCACAGAAGCAGCCACACAAGTCCTATAATTGAACAATTCTCGAAACTAAAACCGACGACCTTCTATTAATCAACGAATTACGTAGAATAAAAGGAGCAATTAATATACAGTGCTAGCCATTAAATATTAGTTACTCTTACTCGTTACATTTATTGAAAAACTCGAATAAATTATACTTCATTTATCATTTTACATTATAAAACACATGTCGTGCGAATGAAATGATACGTTAATCAAAAATATATTCTAGAACTTGCTATGATCGTTGGTGTGTTTAGTATAGTTAATGTGAGAATGCAAAAAATACAGATTTCTAACTTGGTGGAATTGCAAAAGAATCTCGTGACGAATCCATTTCTTAATGATACAAAATAATTTCTAACACGTTCCAATTCCGCATGAGAAAATCGTGTATTTTCAGACGTTCGGATTATTTTTATAATTGGCGAACTTTCTAACACGAACACGGATATCTGCCACTTTTGAGGCTGTGTGTTGATGGAAGGTACGCTATTAGGTTCGCGATCCGAAGGGTCGATGAACGAACCTTAATAAGTAATTAGGGACTCATCGTCGCCTGCTCAATAGCAATTACACCGTGTTACAATATTGCTTGGAGAATCAACACCCTTAGCACGTGGATCGTAACTCTCGGATTTGGATGCACACTACAGAGGTGCTACTAATTGCTGGAAGACCGGTATTCTAAACTACCAATTGATCGAAAATCGAGAAGCATATCCACAGGGATATTTTTGCTGAAAACAGGTCAAATTTCAGAATCAGAGTAAGAAGGAACGTGGACTTAGATTAGTCGATATTGGAATCTCTTAAGATTCCAAAATTATAGGATTCTTAACCAAAACTTCATACAAAAATGCAAGAACTGTATACAACATCCTACAATATACGTTAAATAAACTTGATAAATGATCAAGGTTTAAAAGAAAAAAAAACATGTTTTTTTAAATAATCCAAATGAAATCTAAAGATCAATCAATAGTAATTTCCAGGATTTTAAACTGGAATCGTTGCAATATTTTAATAAGCGATTATACGTATACCTTTTGATGCGATAATAAACGATCGTATTTTATTGGAACGTATAAAATATTCTTACTATTCTTCCACATAAATTCCAATTTGCATTGGATGGAATATATTATACGGCAATGTAACGAGCAATGAAACGCACATCTTCCTTTTTTTTCCTTTTCCACCATTATTTCCATTTCCTTTTCTCGCCATTTAACGTCGAGAGGCGTTCATTGAAGGGATAATTATTATGTTCTCAACGTTCCGAACATTAGCAATTTCTTAGTCCGCCTCTATCTCTTACTACTCCTAAATCGAGTCTAGTTACCTATACCGACTAAACATTAAATACCGTCTCATTATAATATCCTTCGCCTAGGGTTGTGCCTACGGAACAGAAGGATCTTTTGAGAACTTTAACCTACAAAAGTCTTTCATCAATTTCGAACTTTGACATAATTTCTTTCTTCCTTAGTTTTACCACTTTTTACTATGGAATATTACACTGCATCTCGTTTACCTTTCAAAAGCTTCTACATAATCTGTGATTAAAGGAATATGTTCACGTCAAAGAAGGAAATTATTAATCGGTTTCATGGAGCTTTCCATTAAAATGTAAAATATCTTATTCTTTGACTTACGAGAATACACTGTTACTACAAGTTTAGCTATGCAATTTCATTATCGAAAAAAAAAGAATAGATTTACATTTGTTAACATATAAATAACAACACGTACTAGGGTAAGTTATACTTATCCATCAATGCATTCACTTCATCGAAACAATTTTCTTAAATAATTTCCAGATAATGATTATAAATCAAGAGAGAAAAGTAACGCGAAGAAATTTTCTTTAGAAAAATTATATGTATGTGTGTAATTTAAAGCTTGAAAATTTGTGGTGTTTATAAATTTATATTATCATACATTTATTTATTACATTTGTTTATTATATTTATTAGACATTACTTATTACATATTATACATTTTTATATTATTTATTACATGTATATTATATTTAAAAATTATATACTAAATTAAATAAATTATTATATATGTAGACACATATGAATGTACGTATATAATTACATTTATAATTTAGTTTAAGTATATTCATTTTCAACCCTAGTATTTTGAATTACTTTTTTATCTTTACATTATATATTCACAGAAATATATTCTCAATTGAGACAAGAAAAAATAAAGTCAGTAATATTATCTTCGAATGAATCATAAAATTATGTTCGTTTATTCATATTCGCATTAAGTTACCTTGTATATATAAATAAATTATACAAAATATCGTCAAACTGATTATAATGATTTATACCATTTAGGTACAAAATGCTGTCAATAACAAGTAAGCCTTCTAAAAAAAATTAAAGTGTGCAAATGGAGTCTTATATTTAACAAACTAATGTTTAGTAAAAGACTAATATCCAATAAGCAGTCACTTTAATCTTATAACAAATGTTAAAAATTGTCTCTTTAGATCTTTCAATGGCAGCTGCAAAATACTATAATATTTCTATTAAATATCTTATTTAATAGAAATGTATATATTTTATTTTTTACTTTATTATTTAACATGATATTTGGGCGTCATTTCAGCTAACGAAATTTTAAAACACTTCGTATAACATACGTGTCTAACATGTTGATAAAAAATATACGAATATTTTAGCGAGCAGCTATATACGCGTACATACGAAATTTACGCATGTGAGGATAATATTTAAATATCAAACGAAGACGCACAAAATATCTTGATATTTTGGAAAGGAAATGTAATTTTTTGCTATACATCGCTTTTGTATATTTTTACTAAAAGTCTAGATAAATCTTGAAATGCTTCTTATGTATCCTCAGTCTCAACGGCGAAGGAAATATTTTGCGATATAAAAATATTTGCATATCGAATTCATCGTGCCCTATCATACGTAGATTAAAACCTGTTACCTGTTATTTCCAGATGAACTTTTACGAAGAATGCGTGAGATAGAACGAAGTGAACCAAAGAAAATTCCCTTTTTGCATGAGACGTATCATCGTCGACTGTGATTGTTCTAATAACAGAAAAAATGATGATTGTATATCTTCTTGACATTTGTTGGACAGTACCGCCGGATATCGTCTATGGAGGTGATACCAGCGCCGACTTGGCAGTTTCGGAAGGTGACAATGCAACTCTAAGCTGTCGTGCAACGGGAAGGCCGACTCCAAGAGTATCCTGGCGAAGGGAAGACGGAGAACCTATTCTCATAAGGGCTTCTTCTGCTGGTACATAATGACACTATAAAACTCGTGGGTATCTTCGCGGACAGACCTCTTTCACTTACCGCTTCGTGAAAAAGAAAAAAAGAAAAAAAAAAAAGAAAGGAAAGGCAGAGGGACGACGAAGGTTTAATTTCGTTTGCTACCCATTACTTCCTTTGTTCGCATTTCTGTCGCTTGCCTGTTTTCATCTTTCTCCTTTGCCCGAACTCAGCTTTATTACAATGGTTATGATCGGTAATCGCTGCTTCGCTGCTTTATGTCGCTAAAATCAATAACGGAATGCGGAACGCGTAACATTCGAACTTGTCGTTTTTGCGGCTTTCAGTGGTCGTTTTATCACATTGCGTTATGCTTTCAATCATGTATTTCCAATACCCTTGTATTTTTAATATCGCAACTGTGGCTGGTGATGCATGTAATGTTTCCTCTTTTTTCCTCTCGTCATTTTTTGTTTTGCCTGTTTCATATTTTGTTACGTTTCATTTCATACGACGTAACACTCGTTCGCTATAAGAACGTTTTCAATATCGAAGAGTAGCGCATCTAAAGTTACATTTGTATTTTAAACGTATTTGACGACATGCGCCAAACGACACTACGCGCTACACGCGTCTCCAATCCCTGCATATTATTTTGGATAAACGTATTTTCGTTTCTGCTCCTTTCGTACGTCACGCATATTTACAGGAACTTTCCGACGTTTACGTTTGTAAGATATTACCAAGACACTGTCGTTTCTTTTGCTTTATTATTATTTCCGCAGTATCGATTACGTATTACGAACAGGAGCTTCAAATCTGACAATAAAACAGATGAAACTTTGTCTTGTCTGGTTCGCAGCTCTTCCAACTTGTTTTTCTCCTTTCTAAGGTATCGCTTTTTCAATCGGATTTCTTTAATCGAATTTTGTCGACTGCATTTGAACTGTTGCGCTTTATTCTCATGAAACTTCTATCAGATTTGTGTACTTTAAATGTTCATCGATGGAAACTTATAAACGTCACTTGTCAATCATTCGAATAGTTAGAACGTTAAACGTTAAACGAGTAAGAAGAGAAATGACAAAAGTCAAACTATCGAATTGATATTCATAGCTGAAACAGGCTTTGAAACACGCGCGGTATAAAATGATACGAAGGTGGGTAATCTCGTTGAGAGATGAAGTTTTTAACATCGTGAAACTTCAGTGTTTCAAACCAAAGCTTTTATTCTACTATGAAATCTAGACTCGTTTCGAAATTGTACATGATTTTGAGGATTAACGTTCGTATATCTACTGTTCGTGCAATACCCTGCTGCTTACTGCACGATAGTACGCGTATAGCAGTTTCAAACATACATAACTGCTAGGCTGTTCGATGTCGTAAGTATACACCAAAGGATATTCGCTATTCAGCACCATGTGACTTTACATTAGTTTCATGTTAATAGGGTAATTAGACGAAACTAATATCCTGGTTACGTTGAAGACCTGCTCGCACGAAAAGGAGGACTTACTAGAATAATATGATTTTATATGCGTACCTAGTTACACCTAAGACCATGACTATATGTATATATACATATTAATGTACACACAAATAGCTTACTATCATAAGGAAATTCCAAGTGTCTCATAGTACTTAACTAAACGAATTATACGCTTGTGAATTAGTAATCGTTTAATACATAATCGATTAAGTAATATACGTTACTTTACGTAAATCACGTATGTGTCATCGAAAGAAAGGATTGCATTTAGTATACACATGGTAGAATCAGTCCAAAGGAAAGACAATTTAAACGACAATTTTTAAGTTTGCATTAATACCACAAGTGATATATCTATACTTGTATGTTCCATTGATGTGGGAGGCAGAATATTCCACTAGCTCTGGTCGCTTCAAATATCTCGGTTATTTTAAATACCGATCAAGGAATTAGAAAACTTTTATATTTGCAGGAAATATTCTTTTTTCTAATGAAATATCCAATTGTCAATTGATTGATCAAAGGATAAAAATGAAACAAGTACGTTTATTCTAAATCTCATTGCTTCTGAGATATTCAACTTGATCCATCTTATTGGAACACGTATTCAACGATACAGCGGTATGAAAAAAGTTTCATCTAGAGAAACATTTTGCTTTAAACTTCAAAAAACAATATTGGAGAAATTTTAAATACTAGAAATATTGGTATCGCACCCACACAATACTCTAACGACACGGACCCGCTTGAATACTGTTGGAGAAATCCCCGTACAAAAGGCACGTAATCAGAATTTTTAAACGCAACCACCGTCATTCGATAATTTTCGTTCGAGTAAACTCGTGTATTGTGAAATTTTCATACGGGATTTCAGAATATAGAAATTTTAAATTCCCTTTAGCTCCCTGTAGTTAAAAATTTGTTTATTGCAATAGCAATTAGAAAATAATATTTTTAATCAATTATTAGTTATTTTAACAAACATATTTCTCGTAGATATAAAATAATAATATACTCTTGTTAATTTAACAGTTCTTTGTTTCGTATAACACGGATCGCATAACGCGGCATTTTTTGCAACCTAACTACCGTGTTGTACGAGGGATACCTGTACGAGGATATAATGCAATCCAAGAAACAACAGCTGCAACAAAGGAACAATATTTTTTCATCACCTAGCTATTTATCGACGAAATTGTTAAATTAATGAGGTTAAGAATTTGCGGCCGTGTGTCTTACAGAAATAACGTGTGATTCATCCGATGATATAATACTAAATAATATATTAATAATATATTAATAATAATATAATATTTAATAATATAATAAAAGAAACACCATTTATATGGTGGATATTGGACCGGAAACAGTGACATAACGGCGAAACACGAAGTCAGTTAAAAATCTGAAGTCTGAAAGGTTTTCATTTTATTCTTCCCTTATGGCTTTAAATAATTCTGACTTGTTTGAATGTTTGATTCTGTCTATGCGGAGTTTCAGCTTCCGCCATAAATGCTCAATCGAATTCAGATGCGAAGATTGAACCGGCCAGTTATCAACTTTTTAAGCCGTTACAGTTTCTAACAGATAACCCGCGTTGAACCATTTAAATATTTTATTTCGGATCGTTATTATATTAAAACGCCCAGTTCTCTGACATTTTCCTCTCTGCGTAATAAATCTTTGCAATAGATTTGTGTCTGAAATAACTGACTCATAATCTCGAACCATTCATAACATTCTTCGTTTCTACAATTCACTTCGTGAGCAAGAAGAAGCCCGTCTGGTCGTAACATTCCTTTAAGCATGTTTTTTACTCTTGGAATTTGATATTTTATATCATTTCTTGTACCAAGTGCGCAATTGTCTTCGTTTTCATCACTTCTGAATAATTTAGCTTCTCAGCCGAGTAATTCTCTCAGACCTGGATCGTATAATGCAAATATTCTCGGTTTTGGGGACCTCTTCTGCTGATGAAGTCAGTCCAACTATAAAAATCAAAGGGACTGATAGAGAAGATAGAGACAATAGAGATAACGTTTCACGCAAAAATCTATTAGGATACGTAGAAAAGAAGCATAAGGAAATAATTGAACATTTCAACGTCATGACGATCCAAAGTATAATTCGCAAATAATTATCTTCTAAGAATGTAATTAATAAGCATCGATAGATTTTTGATCTTTTAACATTTACAAACTTCCCATCCTGTGCTCATAAAATTGTTAATATCAAATTTTCCTTCGGGAAATAAATAATTGCTTACAAATAAAGTAGAATTCAACGTGGAATATCTTATGCAAAATTGAGCATTCCATTCAAGGAGGCAAAATTAATCTTCGAATCGCTAAAATTAACGTAGACCTTCGCCTGCAAAAAGAATTATTACCATCATGTTTGTCCCTCTTACGATTATACAACTTTCTTAAGTATATGCTGTATTTATTTAATGATCGAAATAAGTTTTATTTGTGGTGGAGAAAATTGAGCGAACATGTTTGATGACGCCGATTTATTGCCGGATTTTACAGTAATTTTCAATGGAAAAATATTAATTTCAGAATAATTCTTCTATTTGAAAAGGTAACTATTTTAGAATATTATTCTACGTTCGCTGGCACTTTAGGTTAATCTACACCTACCGTTAAATATAAATTAAACATTGAATATATCAACATATTTATTTGGTTACAAAGAGAAATATGATCGTAAGAAAACGAAGCTTACTGCTGTTTGTACAAATATAGACGAGATATATGTTCGTTCCATGAAAATAGATTAATCTTTGACAAATATATTGCAGAAAGATCAAATAAATTAACACAAGGTAATAGCTACAGCATTAGATAAACTACTAGAAATAAACTTTGCAAAATTGGCTGTAAAGAACGATTAATAAGTAGCATAAACTGTTTTATGTGTTATTCTTTTCGATGGCATCGTATAAGAAGCGAAAAATACGAAATCAAAAGCCGAGAAATTTTCGACCGTAGGCACACAGATTGAGCATAAGAACATGGTAAAGTGGGTATAAAGAGGCAGGTCGTTGAAACAAGTTTCACCTCTTGAACTCGAAGACAGAAACAGCGGATGCGCGTGTAAAGAAACAGAGGATGAGAATCCTCTTCATGGTATCTTGTATGACACACACATCCAGGGTAAGAGTTAGAGTCCGTGTACTTACATACGCTGTAGGGACACGTAAAACGAACCACGGAGCTTACGCTTGTACGGCCTAGAAGAGTATATATACCGTGCGTGTACGTATAACATCGTTTGTACACACATAGAGTAGAAGGCACGTGGTAGTTTCTGCCGCAGGGCCTCGAGTTGGCAAAACTTTGGCCGAGGTAGTTGCACTACCTCCTTCCACTTACCCTTAGGCTGAAACGTTCAAGACTCGCAGTATTTGTCCTTTTTACTTTGCATATTTTTCTTCATCCACAGGCAGTTAACGATTGTCGTGAAGACCGCTATTAACGTTCGTCCCAACGCACGAATGAACGTACTTACGAGTTAATGGGGCAAACAGAAATTTACTACGAAACTGAATCATTTTTTAATGACATTTACCGCGAAAATGATATTAATACTTGCATGGTCCTTTATTAAAGAAAATTCATCCACAACAGATTTGCCGTTATTAATATGCATCGATAAATAATCAACCATGTATATTAAATTGCAAATAGAATTTAACTAATCATATGCAATGAAATAAAAAGAATACACAAGTAAGTATTTTGAACAAATAAGAATTATTAAAGTTGTTAAATGGGACGAAACGTGCAATTTACATAGCATATTTAGATTGTATCGATGCTTTTTTTCAAAATACACAAAAACATTGCTCGCGTGCAACCTGCGTCGCTTTCCTACCTGACGATGACGCTTTTCTTACGAGCTTTACAAACTCGTTAGCGTTCGCTCACTTAAGAAACTCGTTAGCAACCTAAGTAGTGAATTAAGCATATATCTTCTCGTCTCTTCTTTCGCTTGCGTTGTGCGTCAGGCTTCCGGCTATCTCGGGCTATCTCCCTCTCTTTCTCTTCCTTTCCTCCTCACTCTCACTCTCTCTTGTTTCCTTTCCCTTACGCGCGGCGTACTTCCGTTCACCCACTCCACTTTGACGGTAGTTTCTTCGTTCAATTGCATTAGTCTGTGGTTTCGACCTAGTTAAAAGTTTTACCTGGATTCGTTTAAATCCGAAAAGTTGCAACTTCTTGTCTTGAGAAATAATGTTCTTTCCATTTCGCGGCTTTCCGTCGGCAATCTTTCATTCTTGACTGTCCTTTCGGCTTGCAGAACCAGAGCTTCTCATCGCGTTTTCGTTGCGTTATCTTTCGGTATTTCTCACTCGTCTCATCTTTGCCACGTAACGCCATCAGAAATAAAATGGTCAGCTTTGACAATCATAGTCGTCGAAATTCGACGTTCTTTACGTTCTTAAGTTATCTTTACTGCAATTAACATTATTTCAAAGTTAATCATAGGTATTGCGAGTGTATACATATTTAATTTCTTTTATCGCGTAACTGTCTTGTAAACTTGAGCGAATCATCCGGACACGTGGCTGAAGTATAGGTAACAATTACTGGATGATATCGCGTATTTAAGTTTGCTTTCCGCCAAAAACACTCGACAGACTTTCCAAAATTAGTCTGTACGTGTTAGCGGAATTACAAATAATTCAATTTCGTACGCATTCTATTTATCGCGGACGTTAAAATATTTTGAAAGCACGTAAAAGCAGCAGCTCGTTATGGTGCAGAACGAGTTTCTGCTTAAGGGGATGTCGATAGCGAAATTGAAAACGCGACACAAATATTTAACCGTGTTCCGTTGACTGTAATAACAATAACCATAACCGTAATGTTCTTGTCGCGATGATTCGAGATAAAACGCGTCTCTAAAACTAAAGGGAAAATACGGGAGAGAACGAAGTGCAGTGACGAGTGAATTCTTCGTCCTTTGCTAACGATCTTCGCATGCCCGCTGCTTCCCACAAATATGTATTATCGTGTCTCTGCCTTTCGCGGAATCGAGAGCGTAAAAACGAAGAAAAAAGAAGTCGACGACTGAGGTTCTTGAATGAAAAGCGATCCGCGAGGAAGATAGAAAAACGACGGATACGAGAGAATGCGAAGCGTTGCTTGAAGCGAGTAAGTGGATGTCGTGTGTGTGTGTGTGTGTGTGTGTGTGTGTGTGTGTGTATGTGTGTGTGTGTATGTGTGTGTGCATGGGAGGGGGTCAATTTTCGAGAAAATATGCAGACAGAAAACGTTTTCTCGGTGCGCAGGTGGTAGCACTTTCGAGAAGCACGAGACCTACAACGGTTCGCTGCTGCAATTCCATCGCGTCGAGAGGCGACAAATGGGGGCGTATCTGTGCATCGCTAGCAACGACGTGCCGCCCGCCGTTAGCAAGCGAGTGACACTCGCCGTGAATTGTAAGTCTTGTTTTCCTTCTAATCCTTGATTGTAGCCGGCGGAAAAGCTTCCACCAACGACAAAAGGCGACTGTACCGCTACGAACGTAATGACGCCCTCCGCATCCACGGAATCACTCGAATAATTGCCATAACGACTTGCCGTGCCTTCCTTTTGAAGTTTTTGCCGCGCTTGATAGACCCCTGAACAGCTGTAAAATCGTGCATCGCTATGAAGCAAAGGCGAACGAAACGAGATGCTCTAATGATTCACGGTTTATCTACGGGCTTCTATCTTTGATACGATAGTCGATAACGTTCCAAGTGATTCTATGATGTCGTTGCTTACAAAAAAGTAAGTCAATTCTGTTCTCTGTTGCACGGAGTAGCAGCGAAAGAGATTCGAGATTGCTTATCAGTGAGCACAATCGGAGCGAGCTAAACCGAAGGATAAAGGAAGACGTAGCAGGTCGTCTGCGGATTTATCACCTTGCGCAATAACGTTCCACTCGCTTGTAGAGTTCGCAATTTAATTTCATTATGTCGTGAAATCGTACAACGGCTAAACATTTTAATACTCGTTTCGCATTGTTTTTAAAGCGGAAAGTAATTTTAACCCGATTCCTTGAAAAAGTTTTCTCGTAATACTTAAGCAGATTTGCATTCCCGTAAATCGTAAAGCGCAGATCATAACGTTGATGCAATATGAGTTTCGCTGATGCTCGTCTTTACAAAGATAATTGAAAGAGATAATTACAATGGAAAAATTTACGTTCTCGCAATCTTTTGTCATAGTATTGGTAGCTTTTCTGCCTTCATTTCAATGTGGAATGTGTAATGTATTAGATTTTCGCAAAAGTTCCCTTCCTTTTATTAACGAACAACGAATGCACAATATTGTACATTGTTTCATCGATTTGTGTAAGATCTATTCTGGTCTATTACCTTCTTTCACCTCTCCACAAGTCCCATAGCGCCATTTTTCTGAAACTTTTGGCGCTTGCTGGCAAAATGTTATTCCAAGTGCGTTTTCGCGTCATTTACCGAGCTGGATTTTTCACCGCGAACAAATTTTTGTAAACAAAGGAATAAATAACAGTCACAGTAACAGGCTGAGTCACGCTAAAAGATCTTAATGAAATATTCGCAATTTGTTTCTAACGACAAGAATAGATGAACAGACGAGGCGTCATTTTCTATCGTTTTTAGCCGTTAGAAACAAATTGTTAACGTTCGATCTGGATGCTCTACCTCGTCCTCCGTGCTCTCCGGATATTGCTCCGCGTGATTATCTTTTATTTCTGTCGTTAAAAAATTGTATTCGCAGTGAGAGGATCGATAGATGATATAAAAATTGAAAAAAAGAAATGATATAAAAGACAACATTTTGCTAGCAAACGCCAGAAATTCTGGAAAAATGGCATTATGAGGTTTCCGGAGAGACGTAGGAAAATAATAGACCAGAATGGATTGTACAAAATTCAATAACACGACGTAAAATAAAATATTACGCATCCATTATTTATTTATAAAGCGGAAGATATGTTTGGAACAACCTAATGCATTCGGAATTTCATAATTTTAATGTCGTATGTTATGTGTCCATTTGCATGCGTCATTGAATTCTTTATTGATTTTAAATTCGAAATCTGATGCAAATGTGGCTTCCCTCGAATACAAAATGATTTGAATCAATATCCCGCAATTAGGTTAAATTGACATCAGTATCAGTGCTGAGTGTCTAAATTATTTGATAAGAAAAGATACCAGCCGAGAATTAATTCTCCTCAATTTTCATAACGTAACGTAGATTGCATAATTTCACATGTTTCACCCAAGTTAATAACAAAGTACTGTATTTTAACTTTGCTACTTTTTTAATACTAGTGTCAAACGTAATAATACAGCAACAAATATTATTTCTGGAATGGATATTATAGCGGGAAAGCTCGTATGAAATTATCATAAGCAAGATGTAATTACATACTCTTGTAAATCTATACATATAGATATATTTCTAAAGTCGTAAATTTCCCTTAATGATCCTTAATGTATCCATAATGATCCAAAACAACTAATAACAAGTTGTATCATATAATTTACTTGCTCGTAGCGAATACACGGCATTATTTTCTTTAAAATATCGTTATCTCTGCATGGGAAGAATACGCTAAAACACTTTCACTAGAAAATGATAAAGAAGTAGAAAAATAAATGTTAATATGTTTATCAATTCGGTATCTTCAAATATGATTCAACTTGTTATAGATACCACTCGTATCTGATTGTTTGCGCGTACTATTGTCCGAAATAAAATACACAGGTTCACGGAGATATTCGAACAATTTTAGATACCATTTATGAATATATTGTGCGTAGCGTATGAAACATTTTGAAACATTAGCACCATTATGAGACTCGACTATCGCGTAGTTATATTGGTAAAGTTTGAAATGAATTTGAAAATATATACAGAAATTACGAAGTATTTAATGTAATTATGCATATGTTTTACAGAGATCGCAAAAGTATTTAAACAGTCTATTATCGTGCATTATACGCGTATTAATAAACTTCGATATTCAGTGGAACCATATTTAACACCATATGGTCAAGATCGCTATTTACGTTGTGTACTAATTTTGTATTAAATATGTGTTTGCAATGAATATCTTCTAACTTCTATATACATTTTCAAATTGGTTTCAAATTCGACCAATACAATTATGACTATCGTGTCTCGTTGCAGCACTAATGAAATTTCCAAATGTTTTGCATAATATGTACAATATCGAGATAAAAGTTCTGTACAGTAAACATTTGAATACTTTCATGAGCCAGCGTATTTCCAAGTACGCGATTGAATAATAAATTACCTCTCTGCGTGAATCTAAAACTAAAGTTAAAAGAATCTTTTTATATAACGTCATGCATACACGGCGCAATAATACTTACTGAAATGTCACAAATGTAGCATTTATACGTGTACATGATCGCTACATAAATAAATGTTGCGTAAATCTAAAAGCAAATTTAGAAGAATGTTTTTACATAATATTATGTATATATGGCAGGATAATACTCATTGAAACGTCGTAAATGGCGGTTCTTACACGTACATGATCACTGAATATAAATTTATTTTCAACGAATGACGTCTATAAACGCGAATACTCTACACGCAGCCATTCGAGAAACAAAAGTTAGCAAACAGTGGAACAGTAATTGTCGTATTAAATTGGATAACTCTAAGGAAAAATCGTGCGCACAGCTATCAGAAAGGAAAAGGACGAATTATAGTTACCTATGTCGCCCGTAAAAGGACGTTAATTAAAATCTTAGCGAACCGTATAACGCGATGAATATCGGCTAATTAATTTGAAACCGCTTTCACAGTTGCACCTGTCGTCAAAGCTCCTAATCAGCTTCTGGGAGCACCTTTGAGCACGGATGTGCAGCTCGAGTGCTATGTCGAGGCATTTCCAAATACAATTAATTACTGGGTAAAGAACCGGCGAGGCTCAGACGACGAAATGCTGCTCGAAGGGTGAGATTATGTGTTCTTTTAATCTCGTGTGTTCTTGCTTCGTTTCCTAAAGGCTGGTAAAACTTATTGTCATCGAATTACACAGGCTCAAGTACAATGTACGAGAAGAACGATCCGGATACAAAGTTCTGATGTGGTTGTTGATCAAAGGATTTACCGAACAAGATGTGGGCAGTTACAAATGCGTATCGACGAATAGTCTTGGCAAGGCCGATGGAACCTTAAGGTTGTACGGTAAGTTTTTTTACTCTTTGGAAACAATATAAATCGAGTGGAAGTAATAAGAAACATTTTCTTCTGTATCTTATTGTTGACTTACATTACGTCGTTACGTCACGTAAATCACTCACTGTGTTTCCTGTTCTGTATAATATCTGCCTTTTTAACGAAGCAATTTCTCAAGTAATTGCTTATAAGTGGACATGCGTACAATTGTAATAATTTTTTAAAAACGAGTTTTTTTAAATAAGTTAAAAGAATTAGTTTACTAGATGATGTGTAAAAAAAATTCATCGGTATCGATGTCGGAATGTTTCGTTTAACTGCCAATACTACGGACAAGGTAGGGAGGATATTGAATGGAAATCTAAACACTTTTTGATTGCAAACCTCATCAAATAATAGAACGGAATTTCGGTCTACGGTTTTCACGTGCGCAATTTTGATTTTTAAAGCGTTGCATAAACGACAAATATCAATTTTACCAAAACATCAAATCGTTTTAATTGGGCTTGCAAGATGGAAACTGAAAGCGGTATTTTATTATATATACATACATATATAGTGTGTTTGGTTTATCTCGAACCGTATAAACATTTCGAAAAACACGAACGATACGTTTCAGACAAAAATTGTATAACACGATGGTGGACATACTATACTCTTGCGTATTTGATATTGCGGTATAACGTATAAAAAAATCATGTATACGTAAAAAAACATTACAAAGGAGTTTGAAAGAAACGTTAAAAAATGACGTTTATAAAAATATATTTTTCCGGTCTGATTCGTCTCTTCGTAAATTTAAATTACGTAAGAAATATTTTTCTTATCATCGTGGACAGAGAAAATATTCCGTTTCACGTATAGACCTTCACGAGTTAAAGGGAAGAATGGAAACTAATATTATTCGCAGTATATCGATTATATATGTTAACTCAAGTTACGAATATCACATTTCTTCTATAATTTTCTTACTTTGATGTTCTTTCGCTTTAATACATCATTACCTGGACTGTATACTTTGTTTACTGTCTTGTACTTTATTTACAATTTTATATTTTTAGTTACAATTTCAATCATTACAACCATTGTAATTTTATTTTATGCTGAATCTGTAACGCTGAAAATAACACTGAAATAATAAGGAGTAAAGAGATTCTACAACTCCCAAAGTGTATGACACAAAAATATATTGAGGCAATAATCATTATCAATAATAGGAGATTTTTTCCTACCGGTAACCATTTTTCTGATTTCAATCATCCTCAACTTGTATTTACATTACTGAGAATCAACACTTAAACGTATGGCACCAAAGCCAGACCCACGATTCGTACCTTATTAAAATTATTCCTTAGTTAGTTACCAGAAAGGTAGTTCCATCACAAAACATGTAAAAAATTACAGGAAGCTAATATAGGAAGAAGTGTAGAAAATGGTGGTCTTATAAAAATGCTATGGGTTAGAACATTTGAACTTTTTTATTGCAAGTTAAGGTTATGCAACATAGATGATTATTTAGAAATATTAAAATAAGATTCGTGTACATTAAGATAAACTTCAGATATGTAATAGAAGACTTATTTTAACACATGTATGTTTTACAATATAAATATAATTAACAGGAATAAATTTCGATACGTTGAGTCTGTAGCGAGGAATAGCCTTTGCGTGTTACAATTAATTAAATGAAAGAATCTCTTCATTTAAGTTTATTTATAAAAATTACAAGTATATTAATCTCAAACATTCTTCTAAAGTCTCCTGCGAAATATCAAACAATGAAGTCTAATTTTGATGCATTTTATTTATCAATGACACAAAATGAATTATAAAACTTATATCATTTTAATAAGCAAAAAACTTATGCAAATGTTAAAGCATAGAATAAAATAAAAGTTATTACAGTTCCATTCTTTATTTGATATTTGTACATATATAACTATTGCCTAAAATACAAGTTAAATTTCAGAAACATAAATTTATGTTAATTTTGTGAAGATAAGTTACCTGTCGAGACGTTCACTTAGATTCGGAGTTGAAAAAGCTCGTTTAACTTGCGTCGCAGGAAGAGCGTAACTGTAACATGGAAGCTAATTTTGCTAGATATGAAATGACATGTTTCTTGTATTTCGTCATTGTCTCTATATCAATGTTCATACGCCTTTCTTTCTCATTTTCGATTTTCTTATACACCTTACCAAGCGTTACAGAGCTGAAATCTTGCGACTCCTCGTCGGAAGACGAGTTCGCTTCCATCTCTCTTACAGACTCATGCGATAAAAAGGAAGAACTGTCACCTGTACGCGACACTTTGTCAGTTTTTCCGTTGCGACTGAACGTAGAAGTGGCTTAACTTTCTAGCTCATTAATTCTTATATCGACTGAAATATTTGTCAGATTAATGCGCAAGTTATATTATTTTACAAAATTACATTATTACGTTATCTTTTACCTGTTTTTATGTGCCTTTTCCCGTTTAGTTTTTGTTCTGAGACCAGCCATCTAATAATTAGTATTATAAGTATTTTTCTATTGTTTAAATAATGAAATACCAACGAAGCTGTATCTCAAGTTATCAATTTGAATTGTACGAGGTGTTGTAAAAAAAGAAAAATCCAGACTGAGTTCATAAAAGTTTGATTAAGTGAGCCAATCTAAATTTTGCTTTCAGAAATCATTGGGGCTATGGTAAAGTCAATCTGATCGCTATATTGTTGCAGGAAGGGATTATTTTCAAGGGAGTGGAAGCAAAATTTAGATTGGTTGATTTAATAAAACTTTTATAAACTCAGCTCCAGTCCTTTTTCATAGCATGTGCTTTAAAAGCTAACCATTATTTATAAAAGTCGCCTAAAAATAACTGATTTTTCTGTGAGTTTAGCGTGGTTCCATTTAATGGGTTCAGTCCATGAACTATATGTATGCATCTGGGATCGTAGTCCATTCCTCTTTCGTTAACGCCAAAGGCCTCTTTAAATTTCCATTACAAATCTCCGCGTTCTAAATCTACAAGTATCTTCTAAATCTCTGCATTCTAAAAGCCGCTGCAACATTTCGAACGTGAAATTGCAGTGAGTTGGGACACCGGCCTGTGGTTTCTTTAGATTCAAATGTAATATTTGAAGAAGCAATACGTTATCAGCAGAGTAAAATGCTAAATATAATTACTATAAATATAATTATCTCAGGGTCCCTAATGTTTTTTTTTCACACTTACGTACACAATTTACGATCTCAATTTTATTTTGCTGAAAAAAAACTTGCACTGCAAGTTTTAACGTGTGTCTGTAATGTATAAGGTATATAGTGTATATTTGTAATGAAATCAACAGGGGCATTTCTGACTTCTCGTACCGAAGGTTTAATCGAAAATGTTTCTTTTCTTTCGCAAACATTTCCGCTGTCATTTTCTTCTTCAAAGTCGCTTTCTTCCTTACACATTTCCGCTGCCATTTTCTTCCTCAAAGCCGCTCCCTTTCTTAGACATTTCCAAGTGCATCGAAATTTTCTTAAAATAGTGTATCTTCTTAAAATAGTAATCGATCGACATGAAATTTTGATCAACGTTGTACGTGTACACTCGTTTTCTTCGATGTCGGAGTGTAGGAATGGACGTACAAATATACTCCTTTTTTAAGAACTGGAAAATACTAATCTACTAAACTTATGACCTAGTAATAAATAAATAATGAGATATTACTAAAATGAAATAGAATAACGCGATAAACAGAAGAAATGTAAATAATCGCTGCTGTATTAGCAATCGTAATGGATTCGACATTTTTCCAAGCAATTCTAATCTTCGTTTCACAGATACATTCGATTGCTATTAGCATAACAATATCGACGTATTCGACACGCTTGTTTAGAAAATACATAGTTCGTCTTTCATGATAGTCCATCTCTACTTAAATTACCCTATACACATCACTTTGAATCTACATATATATACATAGAATACATATATCGTACACGTATATTCTTATACTTCGATAACAATAATATAATTGTAGCAGAAATAATAGTAGTGCACTCACATATATATCATCTGTTTTTAGAAATAAAAATCGGTTTCGATAGATCGTCGCGCGGCAAGGATCATGTATCTATAATCGGTGGTAAGCTAATCCTTTTCCTCTCACAATGATCTTAGAAAACGAGGAGAATGGAATAACGTTGATTATGTTTATTTAGGTCTAGCGGAAGCAGCGCAAAGTTCAGGCGCTAATAGCGGCGGCAGACGATTGTTTGGATGTTGGAAGAAGTTATCACACTTCTTGTCGATATGTCTGTTTGTACCAGTGCTACTGTGGCCGCGGTGAAGAAGGCATCTGCTGTTGGTCACCGCGAAGCTGAGTGCCGGATAACTTTGTGCCAAAGGACAAGAAAAGAGGAAGAATGTTTGTGCGTGTGTGCGCGCGTATGTTTGAACCTATACAAAATCAAAGAGAGTATTTGATTCGAGAAAAAAGAAAAAAAAGAAAGAAAAAAAGCAGAAAATTCGAATTATTTGAATGTCCGTGTGAATGATAAGAAACAGCGAACCAAAGAAAAAAGAAATAAAACGGAGGCTCGCGTTCTCCACATCTTCCTATTTCCCTTTCCTACTTTCAAATGTCGAAAACATTTTTAGATCAATGGATGTTGTCAATGTATGCGCCCATTTAGATTTGCAATTAATTTTGCTGAACGTCGGTTATGAATCGGCGAATCAATGGAACGACGCACCGCCAAAAATACAAGACTTGGAAACGCTGAAGCAGCTTGGCCCTTCCTAATAATGCTTAACGAAACGTTGATAATAATACTTCACAATCATCTTATCATTGGTATCAGCGTTGCGGATATTTAGACGTCAGGAAATTCGATGTTTCGAAATAAAAGTATGCGATCGAACGTTGTATATATATTGTCTACAACTACACACACCCGTGTTCCATTTCCTGCCCTTCTTTATTCGAAATAATTTCAGTATAACTTCAAATACTTCTACCCTACATAGCGCGATGAAAGTATAACGCAGCTTGTGTATTGTATCTTTTACCGCTTCCAAATCGTGAAAAAATAATTTCTGTAGCTGTTCTAAAACTTTCAGTTCCAAATCTATTTAACGATCTCTAACGAGAAATAGTTGTATGCAGGTACTAACTGACTTTTCAAGTAATTTCAACGTTTCAATAATCATCTTAAATACCTTTGAAATGCGACAAAGCGTGTATATTTTTTATATTCGATCTCAATTTTCGCAGATATGTACAATGTACACACTTACGTAAGTAGTACTTATCGACGCAGCAGCACTTGCTACGGCTTTTAATAGGTCAGACTGGTCTACGTTATCAACCGAAACTCAATACTCGCTATAATATCACCGGCGAAGTACAGATACCATAGATCAGATACCAGGTACAGGTACAGCTATCAAGAGGAGATTCTGTACCTCGCCGCTGATAATATGTACATGTCGAATGTACCTTATATTAAAGAAAATAAATCCAATAAAAACTTACACTTCTTGTTACTTATGACGTACGTTAAAACTTGAACGAATTGGTTAGCAGTTAGTATTTTGAGCATAACCCACCGATTACCTTGTAAACTTTTCAAGTAACTCATAAGCGTCTCTCATTACATCAAGGTGACAATAGAATATCGTAACTTTGTCCGTTTTTAAGATTTAAATAAAATTTATTAATACAGATAAATGTATTAAATAGAAAAGACTAATAAATGATTATTAGTAAATAATTAAACGTAATATCTCATTATCTCACTCAAATCTACAGAATACTTGTTAACATAAACTGAGTAATTTACACAAATTAATTATCGAGAAGAAAAATTATAGTTTTGTGATCAATTTTATATTCAGATTTTGCTTGATAGATGTGTAAAATGATACATCATACAAAATGATGTAAGATATCTGAAAACTATTTTTATACATTTTCAAACCATCAAATAAGTGTTTGACATTTTTGAAAATGTTTATTTCTTAGTTACAAATGTTTCATTAATTATAATAGATAGGCGATAGATACTATCATCTTACAAACGTAAAATGAACAAGTGTAGTGGTTCTAGTTTCTAAACTGAAGGATATAAATTATTCATTGGTTGCTTATCTCAACTACATTACTGAATGAATTATATTACATTATCTCAATGAGATTACTCAATCTAAGTAGGGCATTTACCAAATTAAGAACTATTTGTACCGATACTCCTTTTTTCTTAATTGTATGAGTTTGTTATTTTCAGTTTTGTAAAATCAGATGTACTTTGATATATTTATTTTTAAAACAATAATATACATATGAAACAAGCAAATAATACAAATTTTCTTCTTTTTAAGGATATCTCTCTTCTTCGTCTCATGCGTTTGGTTTATCGTTTGTCATGAAACTCGTATTAATTAAAAAATAACACGTAGTTTCCGAGACAAATCAACTGACAGTAGTTACAAAATTACGCATTACATGTACTACACTATATCTATTTACACTATTATTAAAAGATTCATTGTAGGTATACTACAAGAAACGTCGTGAAATTTGTTATAGTAGAAAGGCGGTACAACAACATTGTACGTAAGAAATTCTAAATGGAATTTAAAAATCGGTCATTTGACCGGTCGCTGTAGGTTTACTATTATATCGTTCAAATAATTGTATTCTGACAATTTACAAAACTATACTAACTAAGAAAGTACTGATTCTTAGTTCTATGCATACATCCGTAGAAATTGAAAAAATGATACCTATATACTGGAGACAATTAGATTACATAATAGCATCAAATTCGGTCTAGATATGACCGATCATATGCTCAGAAAATACACTATAAAATTTAAATCTCGGAGATGACCTCTACGAGTAGTTTTCAATATCTTATACCTAATAGGAATAAATACGTGAATTTTATATTAAGGAATTTCCCCCGATCGCTTAGGTGTTGCAATAAAACGATTGGTCCGCAATATGTTAATCTAAAAATTTGCGAAAATTGGTTCATTGGTTGCTACACATAGGCGTCCAAAATTTGACAATTCTCTTTGACGTTGTATGCACGAAATTGCTCATTGCGACAAAAACTGGCACATTTATCTACGAATTTACGACATGGCGATTTTTTAACGTCATTTTCTTAGCCATATATCCAGCAAAATATTTTATGGCATACAATTCCAAGAAGCAAACTGATGTTGATAGTTCATTAATTTCATGTTAGGTAGGTCATCAAGAATCATATCAGCGTTAATACTATCATCATCACTATGCTCTTCCATGAACTATAATGAGACATCAGATTATGACACGGTTGTGTCACACTGTGATATATTATCCTCCGTTATTAGCGACGCCGTGTCTCACTATAATCTTCTATGCAATTTGCAAAATTAAGACAATGAGTTGAATGTAACAATATCTATATTCTTCTCCATTTGATAGACGCACTACTGTTACCGAAGAATTCTGGTTTTAAACAACCCGAACACAAGAAACAAAATTTTTCGAGCAATCCACACTTGATCTCGAAGTCATCAAAAATGCAATGCTATCCCATAACCCATCAGGACCGACGTCTATGCACTGTACAAACTCTTGTTTCGTTCCTACTAGCCAAAGTTCATACAGACACTTTATTACGTTTCACGACATCTCTCAAGGATGGCTGATGCTCGCAGTAACGTTTTGCATTGTGCAGAGATCATCAGATTTTTCGAATTCTCTTCTGGAATGGTAGCTCAGTTCTCTAGTGGTCGTCTTACGATTAACTATTACCTCGACGAGTCAGGAAATAGAAAATCGAAATTTAGTGGAAAGCGAGAATGAAAGTAACTCCGATGAAGTAATTGATGATCGAGCAATCGCAGATGCGATCGTTGATTCATTCTTAATTCATTTTGGAAAACTATGAGGCAAGATGTAATCGGCAGCACGAAAAGGAACCTCAACAAACAGATGGAGTTTTCAATTATCGACCAGAAACTGGTATAGTAATTTTTCATATCATTTAATCTAGATATTAAATCAACTTCTACGAAATTATATGTTTTTATATGTTTTCGTAAGCCGTGTGCACAGGGGTATTGTCGTCTTACAGGACACAGTTTTTGTTTGCCGCAACTACGATCTTACGAAACAGGAAAATTTTCAACCGACAACACCACGGTCATCCCAAATCCTCCATGCACGCCAAATTTAGCCCTTGGTAACTTCTTTTCATTTTCCAAAATGAAATCGAAAGCGAAGGGGCAATGTTTCTGCATTGTGGAAAAGGTACAAGAGGCGTCGCAACGGGTACTTGATAAGGTTGCAAGAAATGATTTCCGAAGGTCATTTGAGACGTTACAGTACAATTGGAAATAACATAACGAACAACTATTTTGAAGTAGGCGAGAGAGGAAACTAAATAAAAGACACATCCTATAATTCAGAAATAATCGAGAAAAATATAACAGTTTCTTTATCATCAATAAACAAGTATAGAACCTCAAAATGTAACACAGGGGAACCACAAAGAAAAACGGGACAGCAAACGCAGAACAAGTTATTTCATGCAGCATGAGTATGGAAACAGAGAGGTAACCGACGCGAAACAGTGACAGAATTTAAAATTACTTGCGAAGCCGGAAAGATGCAAAAAGATTAAATCCAGTACCCATACAACCAGGAAAGAAAATACGAAAATGCTAGAAATGATCGAAAGTCCAATAAAAGAAAACGTTGGATCAAGCGTCAAATCCAGCAACAAAAGAAAAAGCAACAGCATTCCTGCGAAGAAAGGAAATCAAAACCAACGCGGCTTTTGCATCCTGGATATGCCGTGCCAGCCCTTAAACGACACGGTTATGGATGACTAGTACAACGAAAGAAAGAGCGAGGTATGGGCAGAAGTATCTGCAAGGAAAAAAGGACAAAAATAATTTTGCTCTTATTGCCTCTGGATAACCTTGCACGTGGAAGATGCACAAATCAGGATCAATACGCAGCCCAACAGGTAGGTTGTAATCGATGATCAAAGATACAATAAAAATAATCAAACCTTAATAGTTAAGATACAAGACAAGATGCTCTTTCCTCGGAAGAATTCCCTTCAGAGGAAATATTAATTTAGACCCAAAGATAAGACATCACAGGGAAAGTCATCCAGCATCCCGAACGTTCAATGGGAGGCCTTGGAGACACATTTTTCGGAGATTCATTCAATGTCTTCCAATCCGTCGGACATCTGAACGACATATGCCGAACATATAGAAGGCGCAGATACAGGCAACCTTTCGCCGGAAGTTGCTCATCATATCGCCATTTAATGGAGGACAAGATGCTCCTGCAACAGAAGTTGCAGAAAATCGTTCGGGCCACACTTTGAGCTCTGGTCCCTAAAGTGACGGCCACAGCCAACGCCTTATGCGATCTATTGCCAAACATTGGCGAGGCTGGAGTCGAAGTTCGCCAACTTTACGAGGGAATGGTTCGATCCAGGATCCTGTACGGGACCCCGGTGTGGGCGGAAAATCTGCTGAGAAATCGTCGCAGCCTACTGCTACTGAGGAGGTTACAGAGGATTACCTCCATCCGAATAGTCAGGGAATATCGGACCATATCCCACGCGTTGGCGTCCGTGCTAGCGGCGTCTTCTCCGTCCGAACTACGGGTCCTAGCGCTCCGGCAGGTGTACCATCAACTGTCAGCGCCCACTTAGCCGCGGTGGAAACGCTAGTTTCCCATCGATCACGAAAGTTAAGCAGCAGCGGTCACGGAGCGGTCTAGGATGGGTGACCGCTCCGTGAGGCGTTGACGAAGAGGGAAGGAGGCGCACCGAAGCCATTTTTCTGGGACCATCCAAGGAGCACGAGGCAGGCAGAAGCCCCCGGGACACAGGACTACCCTGGGGAAACACCGATGGATCTGATATTTCTTATAGTCGGGTGGCGGCTGGCCGGTGTCCGCGGCACTAGCCAGTTCGCCGATCCGGTGCGGAAATTTCGGAGAAGTTGGTGGCCCCCACGGAGTCCTGTGAGCAATCCCGACGGATCTGATATTCTCTCATAGACGGATGGCAGCTAGCGGTGTCCGCGGCACCCGCCAGTGCGCCGATCCGGTGCGGAGAATTTCGGAGAAGTTAGTGGGCCCCACGCCTGTCAGGACCACTTACCACCTCATCACAAGGGGCTCCCTGGCACACCTGCACCAGCTCTGACCGGATCAGGGTGTGAAGAAGAGTGAGCGGCACCAGGACAGGACACACCGTTGACGACCTCGGCAACGAAGAGAACAAAAAACAGAAAATGTATATAAAAAACTTAAGTAACAAAGTTTACGGTGCAGGGGAGGGATACCCCAGTACCGGCGCAGCCGTGGGTAGTGAAGTGGGCCCCACTGCGTCGACATCTCGCGACCACGGCCGTTCGAGGGTGGACCGCCAGGCCCCCGGACGTGTTTCTACGCCTGGCGATGGAACAGGAGACAGGAGGAGGACAACCGGAGGACAACAGGATGGAAACGGCGGAGGAATCTCCGAGGAGAGTGACAAGACGCTCGCTAAGAGCCGCGGACAGGCCGGAGGGCGCCTTTCTCACACCAGCGAGGCTGGACCATGGCACGTCACCGATGGCAGGAGGATCACGGGCGCGAGCGAGGTCCGACGACGAGGATCCGACAGCCTCGATCACCTCGCGCTCGGCTTCGGCGGCATCCAGGGGGAAGAAGAGGAGAATAGCAGCCACAACCCCGGAGGTGTCCGAAGAATTAGAGGCGGAGATGAGGACGAGCTCCCCGGCAGACATCAGCGCGGGACTGACGATGCACGTGTCTGAAATAATGCACGTCGCGACGGCGTCCTCAAACCTCAAGGGGACCTACATTAGATCCCTGAAGAACGCGGCGAGTTACATCACCGCCGCCTGGAACACGGAATCCTCGAGAAGGACGAGACCAGCGCGAGGCACCGACGACACGTAGACACGAGGCTGTCCGTGCTGGAAAAGGAGAACGCAGCCCTCCGCCAGGAACTAAGGAGACTGGCTGCTCCAGTCCACGAATGCCCGCGATGCGCCAACGCGACGTCCGAATACGACCGTCCTCCACGAGAAGATGGAAACGACAGGACACGCCTAGACGCCCTAGAAAGAGTAGTCTGAGAACTGGGACCCTCTTCTTAGGATCATAGAGGAACAATTCGGGGACACGCGATGGCAACATCCCCCCGAAGCACGACCGAGCAAGGACCACTCCGTCGATCCCCGCGCCGCCCAACCGACGTCGCCCCCAAGGGAACAGGAGGATGGGGGCTGGGAACTGGCGGAAACAAAAAAGAAAAGAAGGAGAAGGAGGAAGGCGAACGGGACAAGGACAACCGTCGCCGCCGAAGGAGAGGCGGCAAGAAGAGGACCGACCGCGCCACCACCGACGCGGGCACGGCAGCAGCAGCCCCAGCCCGGCAGGACGGCAGGCGCACCGAAACAGAGTGCCCCTGAAACGCAGAAAGGACCACTGAACACACCCAAGGTGGCCACGCCCCCTGGCGCACCGCGAACATCCGCGGTGACCCTGACGCTGAACGAGGGAGCGAGGATGTCGTACGCCGACGTCCTGGAAGCGGCCAGAACAAGGATCCCGCTTTCGGAACTCGGAATGGAACGTCTAGAAATGAAAAAGGGGGCCATCATAATCAAAGTCCCTGGAGACAAGGACAGAGGAAAGGCGACGCTACTGGCGACGCGTCTGACCGAGGCGCTGGACCCGACGGCGGTGAGAATCGCCACTCCAACCAGGATGACGGAGTTACGAGTGACCGGGATAGACATCTCGGTCAAGAGGGAGGAGCTGCAGAAAGTACTGGCCTCGGCGGCAGGATGCGGCAGCGCGGAGGTACAGGTGGGCGAGATCGGCGCCACCAGAGGCGGCCTCGGGACGGCATGGATCAAGTGTCCGGCAGCAGGAGCTCGCAAGCTGGCCCAGGCAGAGAAGATAGCCATCGGCTGGTCAACCGCGAGGATATAAGGGCCATCCCGAAGCGGCCGTTGCAGTGCTTCAGGTGCCTGGAACTGGGACACGTACGCGCCACCTGCGTATCCAGCGAAGACCGAGGGCACCTGTGCTACAGGTGCGGCGGAAACGGACACCGCGCCAGAGACTGTCCCGCCTCCACTCCCAAGTGCCCCCTGTGCGAGTCGCTCGGGGCGCCCGCGAACCACAGGATGGGCGGAGAGGCATGCACCTCACCGAAAGTCAAGAGAAAGCGACCGATCCGCCAACCAGCAGCAGCAGCAGGCGCGGAAGGGACACCAGGAAGCGCCGCCGAACCAACAGCGGCGGACGGCCGGGAGGAGGCTATGGAGGTGACCACATAATTCAAGCACCTCCTGCAATGCAACCTCAATAGGTCGAGAAGGGCGCAAGATCTGCTCCTTCAGACCATCCGGGAGAACGAGGTCGCCCTGGCGGCGGTGGCCGAACCACATCGCATTCCCGACTCGCCCAACTGGGTCGGGGACCTGAACGGATCCGCAGGGATAACGTGGACGGCAGCCCCGGGCGTCCTGCTGGACCGTGGCAGCGGCTTCGTCGCGGTCGAGTGGCAGGGAGCAGCGGTGGTGGCGGTATACGTCTCCCCAAACATCGACCTGGCCGCGTGCGGGGACTTCCTGGATCGAGTCGGCGAGTGCATCGGAAGATGCCTCCCCCGCCAAGTACTCGTCCTCGGGGACTTCAACGCCCACTCGACGCAATGGGGAAATCCCAGGACCAACCCTCGAGGAAGGATGCTCACCGATTGGGCAGCGGGTGTGGGGCTCCTGCTGGCAAACAGGGGCTCGGCGAGCACCTGCGTGGCGTGGAGAGGATCCTCGGTAGTGGACATCACGTGGGCCACCCCGGAGCTACTCAGGCGAATCCACGATTGGAAGGTGGCCGAGGGGGTGGAAACGCTATCCGATCACCTCTACATACTGATGGAGGTGGCCCTGGGGGCCGCAGACGACGCCGGAAGACGACGACGACCGGGAGAAAACCGCCGCCGCCCGCCACCGCGATGGCGTTTCAAGGAAAGGGACAAGGAGATGCTACGGGCGGCCACGATTGTATCCGCCTGGAGCTGGGACGCCCGACGGACAACCGGGCAGGAAAGCATCGACGAGGAGGCGGAGGAGCTCCGAAGATACATGTGCGCGGCGTGCGACGCCTCGATGCCGCGCTCCGTCCCGGGGGGGGGGGGGAGACGCGACCAAAGAACGTACTGGTGGACTCCTACCGAACTGGACTGGTCCCGAAGGCGACGGCCGCAGCCAACGCCCTGTGCGGCCTCCTACCGAACATCGGCGGAGCAGGATCGAGAATCCGCCGACTCTACGAGGGAGTGGTTCGGTCCCGAGCCCTCTACGGGGCACCCGTCTGGTCCAGAAGCTTGACGGCCAGTCGCCGCAGCCTGACCTTGCTGCGGAGGCTGCAGAGGACGACCGCTATCCGCATAGCGAGAGGCTACAGGACGACGTCGTACGCGTCGGCGACCGTGCTGGCGGCATCCCCCCCGTTCGAGCTGCAAGCCCTGGCGCTCGAACGCGTGTACGAACACCAGAGGGGCCCGACGCCATCGACCGCCAGCCAGCCGGCCCCGAACATCCGGGAGGAGGCGAAGAAGGAGACGTGGGAACGATGGCGCTCGCAGCTGATCCAGGAGGACGCCGTGCGGCCGCACCGGGCCGTTCGCGCCGTGCTTCCCAACTGGGAGGCCTGGAGGGATCGAGGCGGAGCGCCGCTGACCTTCAGGATGACTCAGGTGCTCACCGGCCACGGAGTGTTCGGCGAGTACCTGCTAAGGATTCGGCGAGAAGCGACGTCCGTCTGTCACCACTGCGAGGAAGAGGAGGACACGGCGCAACACACGCTGGAGTTCTGTCCGGCGTGGGCGGAACCACGACGCGTCCTAAGGCTCGAAATCGGCGAGAGCTTAGCCCCCGAAGCGGTCGTCGCGGCCATGCTCAGAGGGCGCCAGGAGTTCGCCGCCATCCGCACCTACTGCGAGCAGGTCATGCTGGCGAAGGAGCGGGCGGAAAGAAACCGGGAGCGGGACATCGCAGCGCCCGAGGAACACAACGCGCCGCAGGGGCGCGACGCCGCCACCGGCGCCGCCGCGGCCACCGTAGGAGCGCGAAAGAACCAGGAAGAGGCGTCAGGGGACGGGGTCCCCAGGATGACGCAGCAGGAGCAGCTAGGGCGCGTGGTCCCCCCCAGCGGTCCAAGAAGAGCGGACGCCTCCCTTCGACAAAAAGGAGAGATAGACGCCCGGGGGTAACCGGTAGTAATGCGGGAGAGATCCCGGGTGCATCTCGACTCAGGCGTCAGGACAGGCCACCGTGGAGGTTTTAGCCGGTACGAATCCGGCACTACCCAGCGCCCTCTCCCCGGAGGGCGCGGGGCGCCTATGAAAGTTTCCTCCACGAAAAAAAAAAAAAAAAGGTGTACCATCAACTGCGGAGCCAGTGCTCGGGCAGGGATACGCCCTCTGCCGACTAGTCGGCCCGTGACGTCCGGGAGGAGGCAAAGCTCGAAACCTGGGAACGGTAGCGCATTCGGCTCGCCGCCGACAATACGGCGCGGCCTCATCAAGCCGTTGGAGCGGTCCTACCGAACTGGGTGGCCTGGAGAGACCGTGCCGGGCTCCCGCTGACATACAGGATGACGCAGGTGTTCACTGGGCACGGAGCGTTCGGGGAGTTCATATTAAGGATTCGATGGAGGGGCGATCAGCACGTGTCACAATTGCGAGGAAGTAGAAGACACGGCGCAGCACACTGGGAGGAACCGCGAGATCCTACGGCTCGCTATCGGCGAGAGTTTGGCCCCTGAGGCGATTGTAGAGGCCATGCTGAGGGGGCAACAGGAGGAGTACTGCGAGCAAGTCATGCTCGTAAAGGAGCGCACCTAGAGAGAAAGAGTGAAAAGCCATCATCCGTCACGCCAGGGAGGGTCTGCCCCCCCCCCCCCTCAGACTTGCACGACGGCCCAGGCAACGAGGCGTTAGAAGGAGTGGTCTCTTCTAGCGGTCCAATCAACTAAGGATGACTTCCGATTGCACCATCAGGGAGAAGACGAAGTCCAGGGCACTTCTACCAATCGTCGGGATGACCACTGTGGAAGTTTTAGCCGGTACTAATCCGGCACTACCCCGGTGGACGCGGGGTGCCTATGAAGGTTTCCTCGACGAAAAAAAAGAGTTACAGAAAATGCCTGTTACAGACATATACGCAAAAACAAGAAGTGGTTGGTTCTGTAGCGGAACATGTGTCATAGGACGAGGCGAATCGAGAGCGTCTCATGTATTTGTGCCTCGGGACATAGATACAGCCTGGTCGTTCGAATCATATCGATAGACAAAAACAGAGTCCTCTACAAGACGGCGAGTTATATCTCACTATAACTCGTGCTCAAGAGAGTACAACAGCACAGTAGCTTACGCAAGTTCCGATCAGTGGTCTTACTTGGATAAAGTTTACATTTTCTTGCGCGTTATGAACACTGAAGGACGAACCCACGGGGCTTTCGGTAATCGTCTTCGCTCCCTTCTCTCGGCGAAATGGGGAAATCTAACCAATGCCGAACTAATCAACGCCGCCGTCCTTCTACGACTGATTTTGCATGCCCAGCATTCGAAAGGATAGCATTTACGAATGATATCCATACCCAGGATCAATTCCATAAGGAAATGAGAGCTTTCTCTTACGCGAGAAAGAGACTGGTACTTTCGTCAAATAATCCACTGGCGGAACCTGAAGCTAAACGAAGCAGGCCATCAGTTTTTTGGATTAAGTGCTACCGCTGTGGTGTTCACGTACATAGGAGAACAGAGTGTCACCTGAAAACACAAACGGGGAAGGAGCAGGATATACGAAATCCAAAGGAAAAACGACCAGCCACATCGTCGAAGGTGACTTGCTTCAACTGCCATGAGGAGGGACATATCGCGTCTAATTGTCCATCATTGCGGAAAAGAAACCACGATTCCATTGACGAACGCCGGATCGACTCCTGTGTAGTGAAAGCTCCGGCTGGTATATTAAGCCATCTGGGTGAATCTGTTGGAATACAACGATATCAATCGCATGCAGATAAGGTGATTGATCGTATGGATTCTTCCGTTCGTTGCCCAGCGCCATCCCCACTAGCGTGCGTTCGTGAGATGCAACTGCACTGCAGTTCGGCAGTTAGCACGTGCATGCTTTTTCAAAAAACGTCGGAAGAAACGTGAGGATATGGATGGAACATTCTAGATGGGCACGTCGAGAAACTACTAGAAGGTTCTGTGCCACATGTGACGCCACACAGACACCCACACAGGTCACACTCATTACTGCATAGAGAGTGAGGCTCTAAACCTTTTCAAGGGCCATGGGTCACTAAGCCAGTTAGTCTGTGAATAACTAGCCAACTGTCTACATTCCAGAACGCACATTTACAATTCGTGTAACAATTGTTTAATAAATATCACATTGTATTATTTCAAACACAAACATTGTGTTTTCCACAGATTATTAATCTTAATCCCAAGATTAAATTCTAACAGAATCGTATGCATTTTACTTTGATTCTGGAGCTGGTCTAGTATCAACAGCGACAATGTCACGAAGCTGGAGCTGGTCTAGTACCGACAGCGACAATGTTACGAAGCTGGTTATGGAACGAACTTTGAGTGAATGTGCGATTCGAAGGATAAGACTCATTTGGGTGTGAAATCGAGAATGGTCCATCATGTCATTACGACCCGACTGATAGCCCACAGGATGTAACTGGCACCTTGAATGCTAATCATAATGATACTAATCTTGTTTCCTTTTGTTTTGTTGTTGAAGGTACACCCGAGGACGTGTGATAGTCAGGATGGCCGTGTCGGAGATGTAAGGAAAGCCGAAGCCTTTCCTTGGAAATTTTGGGAACATCCTCTAGTACTCTAGCGTAGATTTTATCATAGCTGTAATTGTTCGAGATTTGTGATAGCGAAATTGGGTTCGAGCTGACAATTGGTCGCCGAACGTAGCCACGGTCACGGGATGGACGTTTTGCCTAACGGAGGTCTGGAGTGGTTGTATGGGTTTTCCGAGAAATATGGTTGTGGCGGCATGCGGCCTCGGGAGCGGGCCTAGCCACGTGTGATGTTGCCTCGGAGGTGCCGATACAATGGGACATACATTGTATTAATAATCAAACTCCAGGCAGAAACTGCCTAGCAACGGGCGTTTGGAACCTTCTCGATGCTTCCAAACGGGCATAGAAAACGCAATTGTACAGCGAGAAAAATCTCCACGAGGCTGGCATTCGTGCGATAGCCTTAGGGAATGACAAATCGAGCATTTTCAATAATCGTATTTCTGTGCCTAAGATTAGTTTACGCTTAGTAAAGAGTTATCCCGTTGACCGTGGATTCGTTTGAATCCAAAAACATTATTAATAGCGTTCATTAAACTTATTATTCGTAAATCATACTATTGTATATATTTTATACGTAAATCATAGTGTTGTATATGCGTGTAAATATAATCTCTGCTTTATGAAACGATGGCTAATTCACGTGAAAAGTTGTAACGCGTCCAAAATACCAATCAAAACCAGACATATATAAATATATATTTATTTAATTATTTAATTCATTTGAAATATATTTGACGGTATCCTTACTTCCCGCTCTCCTTACTTCACATTATCTATCCTCGAACAATCCTCCACAGTTCAATGAAAACTGACCGACGATGGATCGCTTGGAACGAATACTTGCGAATTTCAGCCTTTACGAACATGAACACCGATGTATGTATATGCAGGATCCAGATATGGGACAACAAACTACTGATTTCGATGTACGATCTCGCGAAATGCGACACGTGGACAAACTCGTCCACCTTAATGGTTCTGAACAACCTGTACGTGATACATACGGCAGGACATCCGCTAATGCATCACCTCCATAATGCAAGAGTTGCAGAAATTATTAAAAGCGAACGTTATCAAAGAGAACGAATCCGCTTGGGTAACGCCATTCTAATCGAAGAAGGCCTGAGAAATAAGAGTTTGCATTCCTTTGTGATTTTCATTTTTAAACGTGATAAATATTCAAATGATAAATATAGAAATACGAAGAAGGAATTTTGAATTGTATAGTGCATTTTTCCGATGGTTTACATAACAGCGTGTCAAGAGCACGCCTATTGGCGGCCCCATTATGAGAAAAAGTTTCGTACCTCAATAAAAAATATGTCGTGCAATACAGATCTTAAAGCTAACAACGGATGGCGACAGAAGTTTAAAGCACGAAAGGATGTAAAACATTTATGTTAAAAATCTTTCTACAAAATAAAACAGTGCTAAAGCATTCCAGAAAACTTTGTACGATCTTGCAAGCAACCAAAATTATTCAAAAGATTGCATCTATAATGCCGATGAGTTTGTTGACAGCGGAAACTCTTCATAAAGCATGCAGGAAACTCCTTCGTTTCAAGAAAATAGAAGAAGAAATGATGGAAAGCGATAACGAGAGTGAAGAAATGATGGAAAGGAATAACGATAGAGAAGGAATGTCAGATATTCATCAAATTACGTGACGCATCTTTTCTTATGCAGATTATGAAACAGAGAACACCGCAGAATGGATCGGAATTGATAGAAATAACTAAAGTCGTTAAATTTTGAACGAGGAAGAAATTATACGACAAGTCGCACCGTATGAAAATCACAGCACCTATTGATGGATTAGAAAAAGAAAGGGAAGGAAGAGGAGCAACGGAATGTAATACTAACAGTAATGATGAAGAAACTGACATGGATGTATTGCATACTTTAAATACAGCTGTACAATGCTTTCAAATACAGCCAGAATCTAATGCAACTCATTTCAAAGTCCTCATAAGCGGATAAGCAAGGTTCTACTGTACTATGTATACACCGTTAGAAAATACATGGAAGACGAGACGATAGGTAATGCAACAAATTTAGAAAGACAAGAGAGTTTCATCATCTTTACTTTGAGCTTTGTGAAAAGGACGATTTATTTTACAAATACATCAAGGCGACGCAAAAGATTTTCAATTATATTCTCGTTCGAATACAGGAGAAGTAATGGTAAATCGACCATATCTGGGGCGCTTATCGCAACGGTAAAGAGACTGTTACGACCGTTCGCGGAGAGACGCAGTTGCGATCCCTTCGTTCCTTGATGTAAAACGGCCCGCAGTAGTCAATTCCGACGTTGGTAAATGGCCGAGACTCTGTGATCCGTGCCGCTGGAAGGTCGCCCATTATGTAATCCACTGGAGGGGGATTGGCTCTGCAGCAACGGACGCACTTCTTCAGCGTGCTCCAAACTTGACTGCGGCCGTCGATAGGCCAATAAGATCTCCTTAGGGCGTACAAGGTAGCTTGAGTTCCGGAGTGGAGATTTAGGAGGTGTTCATGCTCGATTATGAGCGCGGTGACTGAGGATTTATTGGTGCCGATGTTATTTAGGAGAGTGAGGGAATAGGCTTCGTTTTTAATTGGTTAAACGAAGGGTCTTAACTGCCCTCGAGAGAAAGTGGTTAGTGGGAGAAAGTTGCAGCGTACGTGAGAAAAAACAACTTTCCCTTGTCCTGCCGTGGTAGACAATAGTGTTTAGAAATTCCTCGGGACCAGATGTTTGTTTTGTTTAAAGGACCTTTTCTAGGAAATCTATGATTTATGGACGGTGCTTAAGGCTATTGAGGGTACGCCGTACGGAAGAGCGGACATCTGGTGTCCGTCTGGCCCGCGGTGTGTGACCTGGGCCAGGCAGAGAGTCGCGCGGCGTAACAGAGACTGATTCGAAGAATGAAGGTAACACCGTTATCTTATAATGCAAACTGTTCGGAATTTCGAGTGGCCGTCCGTTTATAGCACGGACACTTCTCTTCTTTACGAAATCCCGAATTACATGTCCACCGCGAGCTGTAAACTCCAAGGTCAGGTAAAAAAACCCCGGGAAAGTACCAGCCGGAAGGGCACAACGACAGACGAAATCCTACGGCTGGTAGGGAGAATCAGCAACGTAGGAGGACAGTTCATCATTACGCAGTTGACCGTGAACATCCGAACAGGGCGGACCCCTCTGCCCAGAAAAGGATACCAGGCTTAGGTCATCTGATTGGCTTATTTGTTGACGACCTGGCATATAATGGACAACGATTGGATACTTTCGGACGGTATATGGGCAGGATGTTGACGATTTGGCAATGTCTATAGACTATTCAATTATATATAATACGGATAAGGTGAATAAAATAAATAAACGTACGGCGCAGGGGATTTCGGAGCCCCCAGGCCCCGTCGGGAACACGAGTGGCTTACCAGGCTCGACCCGACGGTACAGTTCACTAAAGTGTCGCGTTTCTCGAAAAGAAACAAGGGAGAACAACAAATCGTTCCCAATCTTTATAGTACAATAGTATAGCAACCCTGAGGAGGTTCGTCACTAGACGCGGGAAATGTACGGATATTTACAGCGACAACGCTTCAACGTTTACCGGGATCAACAATGAACTACACAAGGCCATTAGGACAATAACCGAGAAGACAAATATACAGTTCCGAAATTACCTACTGAACCACAACGTAAAGTGGCATTTCATTCCACCCCGTACACCACACTTTGGCGGATTGTGGGAAAGGCGTTAAAACATCACTTAATTCGCATAATGAAGGACACCCCCTTCGCGTACGAAGAATTAGCGACTTGCATGATAGAAATCGAAGCTATCCTCAACTCAAGGCCATTAACTCTCTTATCATCCGACCCCAACGACCTTAGTCCTTTGACACCCGGTCACTTTCTGATCGGTGAGTCTCTAACCAGCACCCCCGAGTGCGATCTTACAGTCCTCAAACCAGATCGATTATTGTCATGACAAAGGATACAACAAGTAAGGCAGCATCTACGGAATAGATGGTATAAAGAGTACGTGAATTAACTAATGGTCGAAAAAACCTGGCACAAACCCGAAACCATTGAACTCAAGCAAGGCATGCTCGTTCTACTGAAGGAAGACAACATCCACCCACTTCAGTGGCCTATGGGTCGAATAACAAGTTTACGCCCAGGAACAGACGGAATCAGCCGAGTGGTGACAGTGAGAACGAGCAACGAAGAATATAAACGTGGAGTCAACAAAATAGCCCCATTATCCATCGATGATAATGAACCGGAAGAGAAGGAAACAGACAGTCATAATCAACAATAAACCAGTAGAATATATAAATCAGTTGAAGGTTAAGATAGTCAGTGTACCGCTCTACAGCGACTTAAATCTAAGTTGTATATTTAAAACACAAAAAAAATGTAATTCCGACACACAAAACACTGTATGGCTATGTCGTAACTTCACGTATCGGTACTTTTGTCTAAACCACTCCTTAACCGAAATTTATTGTTTATTGCGAACAACATACAAATGTAATACTCATCTAATGATTCAATAAACGTTATAAATATAAAAAAAACAGTTCATCATCAGATATCGTACCGTGCGGTACTTCACTCCCAACAAGATCCTACCACCGCCGTGTTCATAACATCACACTTTACTTTTATAAAACAAACGCAAATACAATGCTAGATTACTCTTACACTCGATCTATTAAACCTCCTCCACCTTGAGCCATTTAACTTCGTTAAGTCATTTGAGGTACGCGATATCGATCGGTTTGACCTGACCGGTTGCTCTTCAGTCGAGAATTAGCTACATATTGGTCCTTCGCGTCGTATCCGGTGCTGTTGGAGGAAGCGTTATCGAAATCTCCGGGAAAACTGGAGAATTCGGACAAGGAAGTTAATCCAAGTGAAATGCTAGTGTCTGTGGAAAACAGTGGGTATAAGAAATAGCAGGATTCGGTCTGGAGAAGACGTGACAAGCGAAATAAAATCGCGTGTGAGGTTATGACGGTGAGGAAGCCATACTGGGACGCGTGACAATAGCGCCGTTGCGCGAGCTACCCGGGGAACTGCACGGAAACTGCAGCTATTGTAAGACGATAGGTAAAGTGGTATTATCTGGAAAGAGTTATAGTTTCATTATTATTACTTAGTTATATTATATTTGATTCATACCTCTTTTTACCGGGTTACGTATTATTAGTTATTTTAGTATTAGATTATTCTTGCTCCAGATAGCTTAATAGGATCCGTGTTTCCACAGGTTTGATATAGAGGTTAGGTGCCTTACCTAGTTAAATTTTGTTATACAAGGGAAGCTGAGGGCAGTTAATTATTCCGAGTTGCATAATGCCGGGAATAGTTAATGTAAATAAATAATGTAAATAAATAATGTTTATATCCAAGATAAATATGACTTGATAGCAATTATCATGACAAACGATGGTGACAAAGCTAGTAATGAAATAATGAAGTGTATATATTAATACCATTAAATAATGTAGTCTGGTACTTACCGTTAATGTTAGTTGTTATATAGCCAATCATTATTTAACAATTGTAAGTTATTAGTGAATGAGTAATAGTGTGTTAATTAGCAATCATCGAGTGGGTGTTAAGGCATCGCTAGTGGCGGAGTACATCTGCTTCGGTGAGTATCTGCACCGAATCGGGAAGGAGGCGACCGCGCGCTGCCAGCACTGCGATGCAAGCGTGGATTCGGCCCAGCACACGCTGGAATACTGCCCGGCGTGGGCGCGGCCGCGCCAAGACCTCATCGCGGAAATAGGATGAGACCTCTCGCCGCCGACGATCCTCGAGGCATTGTTGGTAAGCGAGAAAAGGAGGAGGGCCGTAACCTCCTTCTGTGAGCAAGTTATGCTTCGAAAAGAGGCCGCGGAGAGGGTGAGCGTGCGGTCTCTCACCCTGAAAGGATTGACCGGCGAGGGCGCGGCAGAGGCCATGGACGCGCTTCAGTGAGGCGCGCTAGGTCCACCACGCCCCCCGGTGGGGTGCAAACTTAGGCGCTGGCAATAGCTCAGCGCCCCGGGGCCGCAAAGCAGCCCGGTAGGGGAACCGGCGACGATTTGGCAATGTCTATAACCGGCGCAGTAGGAAGGATAGAAGGAAAGAGAAGCCGAGTCTAGGGAAGGCGGAGAGTGAAGTGGTACCCAGAGATGAGCGTAGAGGAAAGGTCAGAAGGACTGAAAGAATGCGTAATAGGCCTGAGGCCATTCTTGTGAAAGTAGAAGAGGAGAAAGAGTGGCTTCAGGTCTATAAGGAGGTCATGGTGGTAAAAGAGATCCTGAAGGAGAGTCACGGCATAAGGAGAACCAGAACCAGTGATATTTTGATAGAGCTGAGGGCTGGTAGTGAGGTGAAAATTGTGATGACTAAGTTGAATGAAGTTATAGGTGATAAGGTGCGTGCGACGCCTATGCAGGACAAAGTGTCAATTGAGATTAAGGAAACAGATCCCCTTGTAAGTAGGGAGGAGCTTGTTGTGTCCATAGTGTATGAATTAAAAATTAAAGACGGTAGTGAAGTCGAAGTTAAAACAATGAGACGGGCACCGTCGGGCACACAGTTGGCGATTGTGGTGTTACCGAAAGTTTACATCGATAAGGGCGGTGTTAATATCAGGATTAGGACGGGTCTAACCATAGCCACGATAAGAACTTTGCCAAATGTGATCAATGTTTTAGGTGCCACATGTTTGGGCATAGCGCAAATAAATGTAAAACGATAAGTCCGGGTAAAGAGGTCTGCAGAAAATGCGGAAAAAAGGATTATACAATAGCTGTGTGCCCAAATGCGCCTTGCTGCGCTATTTGCAGTAAGGAAAGGAAATAGGTGCCAGAGTTAATCATGTGACGGGGTCACTAGCATGCCCCAGTTACAGGAAAATGTTGAGGCAAATAGCCAGGGAAGAAAATGAAAATTTTACAGATTAATCTAAATAGATGTAAGATGACGCAGGACTTGGGGATTATCAATGCGCGATTGAAAATAGGCCGGACAGTAATTACCTTGAAACCTAATAGGCAGCTACTGTTCTGGTACAATGACGCAAAAGGTGATGCATCGATATGGGTCACTCAATTTAATGGCAGAGCTGTAGGTGTATAGGTGTAGCTGATATCCTCTGTTTTAGTGGCTATTGCTCTCCTAACCTCAAGAAGCAGGAGTTTCTCAAATTTATAAATATGATAGAATCCGTGATTAAAGAGAGAACAAGGAGGAGCAAGAAAGTTATAGTAGCGAGAGATTTTAACGCAAAGTCCACCAGCTGGAGAGGAGTAAGTATGGATAAAAGAGGGAGAGTCTTGATGAAAACTCTGTATAACTATGGAGTGTTTCCGTTAAGACTAAACCAGAAGTACACATTTCATAGAAATGGGAGGACGAGTTGCCCTGATATAATCAGTGTAACGAGCACCACGTCAATAGTAAGGTTTTGAATAGTTGCTCGGCTTCAGATCATTTGCACATCGTACATGATTTTAAAATGAGGGCAGGAAACTGTAGAAACAAATTTTTTATATATGTAACGAAGGGCCTAGCGTCTGACAATTTTTTAGCCAGATTTGACGACATTTTAAATGAGGACGATTTTAACATGATAGACGAAGGATACAAGGCAGATTATCTACAAAAGTGTTTTGAAAGAACGTGTGAATGTATGCTAAGGAAGGTGGGCTGTGCGGCGAAAGGAAATTCTGCAATTACTGGTGGAATGAGACGATTGCAGAATTAAGAGCACAGGCCCTTAAAGCGCAGAGGAAGGTAATAAGAGGCGGGAAAAGTGAATCCAGTGAAACTGATGTTTTTAACGGTGCTTATAAAGGGATAAAAAGGCAACTGAAGAAATAAATCGCGGAAAGTAAAAAGAGAGCTTGGGTAGCATTTTGCAAGATTTTAGAAAGTGACCCGTGGGGTAAACCATATCGTACGGATATGAATAGATGCAAGAGTAGAGGGCCTGTGAATGACATACCGATTAATGCGGTGAAGGATATTCTTAGTAATTTATTTATTATTGGACACAGACCCTCGCAACACGAGGTCTTAGAAGAGGACACGATGGGGGATATCACCGGAAATAGTTCTCGTACCGAGAATATTGCTCTAGCGGAAGACGATGAAAAGGAAATAGTAGATAATATTAATATAAAGAAGGCTGTGGGAATAGATGGTGTACCTGGCGATATTGTCAAGTTGGTTGACGCGCATAGAATAGAGCTTGTAACCGATGTGATGAACAACATCACGAATGCAGGACGGATTCCCAGATGCTGGAAAACAGCCAGAGTGATACTGCTTAGGACCCCAGGCTTCCTAATGCTTACAGGCCAATAAGCATACTCCCGATACTGGGTAAGGAAGTATGGGAGAAATTCCTGAACAAAATTATAGAGAGATGTACGGGAGTGGACCCGTTTCACAGGAGGCAGTATGGATTAAGGAAGAAAAGGAGCACAGTGGATGTGGATTAATCAGGTGTTAAAGTTTGCAGATATGTGCAAGAAGAAAAGGCTGATCTGCATGATGATGGCTTTGGACATTAAGAATGCGTTCAACACCCTTAGTTGGGACAGCATCATTAATGAAGTGGCTAAAAGAAAGCTGCCTTGGAAGGTTAGAAGACTGGTGAACGACTATTTGACAGAGAGTAGGATTATGGTTAGTAACCAGTTTGGTACGGTGGAGTACGATGTTTCGGCTGGTGTACCGCAGGGATCGGTTCTTGGGCCATTCTTGTCTTGGGTCAAGGCAACAGCTTTCGCGGACGACTTGGCGATGACGTGTGCGGTCAAGAAAAATGAGTGTGTGAACGCCAAGGTGAATGGTTTGTTGAAAATTGTGTGCGATTGGTGCGCGAGTGTCGGTCTTACGTTGCCCAGACACAAGGCACAGATAATATTCATATCGGGTATGCGTGTGCCGCAAGTTATTGGAATCAGTCTGGGTGACGCGGTTGCGAACTCGGTGGAAAGTATAAAATATTTAGGAGTTACAATAGACACTCACAAGAAATTTGACAAGCACGTTGAAGCGGTGTGTGCGAAAGCGAATGTTTTTACGGGAGCTCTTAGGGGTATCTCACCGAATATTAATGGACCGCCTAATGTGACGCGTAGTTTGTAATAATGTTATAATGCTGTAATGATGTAATAATGTGTGGAAATCTATAGTGACGTATGGTGCACCGGTGTGGGCTGGGGCAGTAGATCTTGTGTTGGAATACAACGATATCAGTCGCATGCGGATAGAGTGTTTGATCGTACAGATTCTTCCATTCGTTGCCCAGCGCCATCCCCACTAGCGTACGTTCGTTAGATGTACCGCGGCGGCTGGCGCGTGCATGCTCTTCCGAGAACTCGGCGGAAGAAACGTAAGGATATGGATGGAACATTGGGCACGTCGGTGTCGCGCCTTGACAGCGTAGTGCTTTGTATCGAGAAGCTGCTAGAAGGTTCCGTGGCACGTGACGTTACACAGACATCTACTCAGGTCACACTCATTATAGAGAGTGGGGGTTCAAAATCTTTACAAGCGCCACAGGTCACTAAGGCAGTTAGTCTGTGAATAACTAGCCAACTGTCTACATTCCAGAACGCACATTTATAACTCTCGAAATAATTGTTTAATAAATATCACATTATATTATTTCAACATAAACATTGTGTCTTCCACAGAATATTAATCCTAATTCCAAGATTAAATTCTAACAGGTTATGGGCCCAGACCCAATGTGCTAGTGTTGAAATAAGTTCGTGACTAAAGTTAATATTATACAATTAACATAAAGCATTACAGTGAGATATAAGTGTATAAGTGTATAAGTGCGGACTAAAGCAAAATAACAATGGCAAGTAGTGCACGTTTCGAGATTCAAAGACTTAACGGCAGCAATTACGAGACGTGGAGAGATAAACTCGAATTGTTATTAATTAAAGATAAAGTTTGGACAGTGATCAGAGATCCAACTCCAGCGCCCGACAAGATGGATCAAAATTGGCTAGATAAAGACGATCAGGCTCGTGTGACAATAGGGTTACTTGTCGAGGATAGTCAGCTTATTCACATTCGGGGCGCAAGATCGGCGAAGCAAGCATGGGAGGCCCTGAAGAACTATCATCAGAAAGCATCATTATCGAATAAAGTATTTCTGCTCAAGGATATATGTCGAATGAACTTAGCTGAAGGCGGAAATTTGGAAGAACACTTAACAGAAATGTTGAAGATGTTCGATCGGCTAACAGCATTAGGAAAACCCTTGGATGAGGAGATATCGGTAGCAATGATTCTACGTAGTCTACCAGAGTCATACAGTCCCCTAATTAGCAGCCTGGAAAGTAGACCGGAATCAGATCTCACTATGGAATTCATCAAAGGAAAGCTCATCGACGAATATAAACGGCGCAGAGGTTCAGGATGGACAACAGACCAAAATGAGACGGTAATGAAAGTAAGTGATGGTAGAAGTAATAATACGAAATGCTTCTTTTGTAAAAAACCCGGGCACATGAAGAAGGATTGCCGTAAATACGCCACATGGAAAACAAAGAAGGATAAAGTGAATAAGGTAATGGAATATAGATCCGATGAAGAACAGCAAGCTTTCGTGAGTACAGAACATAGAGCATCTGAGAAAATTTCCCAAGAACTTTGCCTCGGAATGAGTGATAAAGATACAAGACGTACGCATGCATGGATTATTGACTCAGGGGCCACGAGCCACATGAAGGCAGACAGAAATTTTTTCAGCAGCTTCAATCCAGATGAAAAGGGTTTTGTACTACTAGCAGACGAAGTTAGGGCAGTCCAAATAAAGGGCAAAGGATCAGGTATCATAAAGCACCCAAGTAACGGTAAGATAACAAACATGCATATTGACAAAGTGTTGTACATACCTGAGCTAAGCTCAAACCTACTCTCGGTGAAAAAACTAACGGGTGACGGCTATAAAGTAAGCTTCGAGAATGACGGTTGTCGTATTGTAAAAGATGGAGTAGTGGAAATATTCGCTAAAGCCTCAAGCAATTCATATCTACTGCCGACCATCGAAAGCGCATGTACAACGAAAGAAAAGCAACACAACGAAAGCTGTCAACATACCTGGCACAAGCGTTTCGGGCATAGAAATATAAACGCGATAAAGCAATTAGAAAACGGCCTTGCGACCGGGATAAAGATAAAGGACTGCGGAATAAGGGAAATTTGCGAGTGCTGTATAAAAGGGAAAATGACGAAAAAACCTTTCCCTAAAGAATCAACGACAAGGACGAGTAGCATTCTGGATCTCATACATACAGATGTTTGTGGCCCAATGCAGACTGCAACTCCAGGTAAGAAACGGTATGCTTTAACCATAATTGACGATTTCAGTAGATTCACAAAAATATATCTGATGGAAACAAAACATGAAACCACGAAATATATTAAAGAATTTGTGCAATCGATGAAAAATCAATTAAATAAGGTACCTAAAGCAATAAGATCAGATCGAGGAAGGGAATACGTCAACAACAACCTGAGAAATTACCTGCATAATGAAGGTATAAAGATTCAATATACAGCAGGATACTCACCGCAGCAAAATGGAGTCGCTGAAAGGAAGAATCGCTCTCTAATAGAAATGGCTAAATGTATGCTTATTGACGCCGACATGGACAAGAAGTACTGGGGTGAGGCAATACACACAGCCAACTACCTGCAAAATGTCCTACCCACAAAACACACAGGTAAGACGCCGTATGAATTATGGTATTCTAAGCTACCTGACGTCAAAAATCTTCGTCCTTTTGGTACTATGGCATATGCACATATACCTCAAGAGTGTCGAAGAAAATTAGACGAGAAAGCAGAAGAATTAAGGTTTGTCGGATATTCGGAAGAATCGAAGGCATACAGACTACTCGATACAGCTACAGATAGAGTAAAGATAAGCCGTAATGTGATCTTTCTTGAAACTCATAAGGAACCCGGGACAGAAGAAATTATTTTTGAAGAACAGACCGTTACTGAAGGTACAGCAAATAAAACAGGAGATAACAATAAGGAAATTATTGAAGAAAAAGGACCCAAAGATGAATCCGAAGATATTCAAGGTTCAGAGCCAAGACGATCAAAAAGACTAAATAAAGGAATTCCTCCTGATAGGTACATGGGAGCACTAAACATGACAGTTAGCCTAGAAGAGCCAAAGGATCGAAAGGAGGCACTATCAAGGCCAGATGCAGAACTGTGGATAAAGGCGATGGATGAGGAAATGGATTCGCTGAAAAATAACAAGACTTGGGACCTCATGATTCCACCTAAAGAGCGAAAGGTTTAAGTGCAACTAAATTGAATTTTCTGTTACAGAAGTGCAATTTGCAGAATCAATGATCAAGCGACTAATATCGTTGAGGAAGGGTGTTGGAATACAACGATATCAGTCGCATGCGGATAGAGTGTTTGATCGTACAGATTCTTCCATTCGTTGCTCAGCGCCATCCCCACTAGTGTACGTTCGTTAGATGTACCGCGGCGGCTGGCGCGTGCATGCTCTTCCGAGAACTCGGCGGAAGAAACGTAAGGATATGGATGGAACATTGGGCACGTCGGTGTCGCGCCTTGACAGCGTAGCGCTTTGTATCGAGAAGCTGCTAGAAGGTTCCGTGGCACGTGACGTTACACAGACATCTACTCAGGTCACACTCATTATAGAGAGTGGGGGTTCAAAATCTTTACAAGCGCCACAGGTCACTAAGGCAGTTAGTCTGTGAATAACTAGCCAACTGTGTACATTCCAGAACGCACATTTATAACTCTCGAAATAATTGTTTAATAAATATCACATTATATTATTTCAACATAAACATTGTGTCTTCCACAGAATATTAATCCTAATTCCAAGATTAAATTCTAACATCTTGCGAATAATAGGAAGACTCTGAAAAGGGCACAAAGAACGGCCCTGTGTATTACGACTACGGCATATCGCACTGTTTCTCATGCGGCGCTTTGCGTGTTGACGGGTAACTTACCAATTTAAATCAAAGTTAGGATGCTGATAGAGTCCAATAAGAAAACTAGGAACTTAAAACGCACGGTTGTCTAAGGCGATGCGTGTCACAGTAGTAACACGTTGAAACAATGGCCTGATGTAATTGGTAAGAAAGCCTATGAGGATTGACGAAGTGAATGAGACAGTTGCAATAAGGATAATTTTACTAAGAAATTGATACGGAAGGTATCCATTTATACCAACAAAAAGAAGGACATAGATCATTTTACCATAGAGGAATATTGAAAGAAATTTAAAGGCTATTGTAAAGCAATTATGAGCTATAGAAGCGAAATTGAAAGAGAAAAGGAGTTAGTGAATAGGAGGAGTGTAATAATACACAGCGGTAGATAACTGGTGACGTCGATGAGGACAACCCTGATGAATGCCGATCAGCAATGCCGCGGTTGTCTGGGTCAAATTATAATAATGGAATGGAAAGCATTGAAAGAAGAAGGGAAAAGGAGGTTGTCCCCGACGAGACCACGAGAAGGGCGAAGCCTGGAGTTCCAAACACCCCAGCGACCAAGGGAGGGCAAGCGGCTGCCATGGAATGCATCTCCCGAACTCCCGAAACGGCTTATGCTATTATCACGACCTGTACCGCGAGCGGGCGCGAAAATGTAGATCTCCGTGTCGATGGAAGTCGGGAAACGAGTCCAGCCGTCCGTAAACGCGGCGAACGACGACGGCTTGGTGACCCGCCGCATTTTCATACGAGACCAGCGAACTAACGTCGCTTTTCTAATTGACACTGGTGCGGACACGTGCGTTTTTCCGCGCAACAAGGTGCGCGGTCACGCGAGTAAAAGCGCGTATGAACTGTTCGCGGCGAACGGAACCCGTATCGCGACATATGGGACTATCACCTTGTCCCTCGATCTGGCCTTGCGTCGAGATTTTAAGTGGCGTTTTGTAATAGCCGACATGAAAACGCCCATCATCGGCATCGACTTCTTGGGCCATTACGGGTTACTCGTCGACCCGCGGAACAAGCGACTCTTGGACAAGACTACCCAGCTGTTCACGAGGGGATTCGCAGCTGATACCGACGTAGGATCCATAAGGACAATCGACAAGGAATCCCCGTACCATCGATTCTTGACAGAATTCCCGTTAACTCGACCACCCGTCTTCCGGCGAAGTACAGTAAAGCATGGAGTGCAGCATCATATCTGCACGACACCTGGAACCCCCGTCCACGCGAAGCCACGCCGCCTAGCCCCCGATCGACTCAAGCAGGCAAAGGCGGAATTCGAAATTATGATAGACCAAGGCGTGATGCGTCCATCGCGAAGCCCATGGGCATCACCCTTGCACATCGTACCGAAGAAGGACGAAGGAATACGACCGTGTGGCGACTATCGGGCATTGAACGCCCGTACCATTCCGGATAGGTACACACCGCCACACATCGAGGACTTTGCCCAGAATCTTTATGGTAAGCGCATCTTTTCTAAGATCAAACTTGTGCATGCTTACCATCAAATTCCCATCGCGCCGGAGGATGTACCGAAAACGACGATTACTACCCCTTTCGGTCTATTTGAAGCGACTAGTATGATGTTTGGGCTTCGAAATGCCGCCCAAACGTGTCAAAGATTCGTGGACGAAATCACGAGAGGTCTCGATTTCGTCTACGCGTATATCGACGACTTTTTAATCGCGTCTGATACCGAAGAACAACACCGCGAGCATTTACGGATTTTGTTCAAACGCCTCGACGAATATGGGGTCGTCATCAATCTCGCGAAATGCGAATTCGGCGTGCGCGAAATTCAATTCCTTGGCTATACCGTTACCGCGGAGGGGATAAAACCTCCGGCTGAACGCGTTGAAGCGATTATGAAACCCTGCTACCATTAAAGAACTACGAAGATACCTCGGTATGATTAACTTTTATCGACGTTTCATACCGAGGGCCGCGCAAACTATGCAACCACTCAACGATTTGTTGAAAGGCACGACGAAGTGCAACGCGACTATTGAGTGGTCCGATCAATCCGAAAAGAGCTTTCACGAGTCGAAGCGCGCCTTAGCTAACGCGACAATGTTAGCGCATCCGATTCCTGGCGCGCCCGTTAGCCTCGTGGTCGATGCTTCCGATTTCGCAATAGGAGCGGTACTCCAACAACGCGTCAATGATACTTGGCAACCTTTAGGTTTCATGACGAAATCCCTATCCCTCGCGCAACGAAAGTACAGAGCGTACGACCGTGAATTACTCGCGATGTACACGGCGGTAAAGCGATTCAGACACGCTGTTGAAGGGAGAGATTTCGCGATTTACACAAATCATAAACCCCTGATATATGCGTTTGAGCAAAATCCTGACAAATGTTCGCCAAGACAATTCCGTCAGCTCGACTATGTAGGACAATTTACGACAAATATCCGACATATTAAAGGAATTGATAATACGATAGCCGATACCTTATCACGAATAGAAGCGATCGGGAAATCCGTCGGTCACCAAACATTATCAGCAGCGCAAGCAGATGACGCAGAGCTACGTCAAATTATGAAGTCAGGCTCTAAATTGAAAAATTTACGATTAAATTGAAAAAAATACGATTCCCGATCAGGACGTCGGAATTTATTGTGATTTTACAAACGAAATCCCACGACCGTATATACCGGAGCCGTTGTGTCGCACTGTATTTCAGTCGTTGCATGGTCTTTCCCATCCCGGAATACGTGCTACGTAGAAACTGGTGACAACACGTTTCGCCTGGCCGTCCATCAATAAAGATTGACGAAATTGGACGCGATGGTGTATACCATGTCAACGCTGCAATGTCACCAGGCACGTATCCTCGCAAGTCGGAACTTTCAAAACGGTAGCTGGCCGGTTCGAACACATACACTTAGACATTATCGTCATGCCATATTCACAAGGGTATCGATATTGTCTAACGTGTATCGATCGTTTCACGCGTTGGCCCGAAGCTATTCCCATTGTCGATATGGAAGCGGCAACCGTTGCTTCGGCCTTCCTTAATACTTGGATAGCACGTTTTGGCGAACCCTTAAGAATCACGACCGACCAAGGGCGCCAATTTGAACCGCGGTTGTTCGAAGAGTAGTGCCAGTTGCTCGGCGCCAAACATTTAGTGTAGAGCGGCTACACAGACAGTTAAAAGCGACAGTTAAAGTGCCACGGCACGAGCAACTGGGTTGAGATTTTGCTTATAGTATTGTTAGGCATCCGAACTGCGATAAAGGAGGACTTAAACACAACGGCTGCCGAAATGATCTACGGCACCGACATACGATTGCCGGGAGAATTTTTCATTGCAATTGAGCAGCAAGCCAACACGGAGTATGCGAACCGGCTTAAAGAACAGATGAGGAAGGTCAGGCCACACCCGGTTACGCGTCATGGCGAAAAGAATATTTTCATTTTTAAGGAATTCGAAACATCACCGTATGTTTTTGTTGAAGTGGTTACCACTTCTAAGAAAACTCTACATCTGGTCTTTTTAGTTTTCTCAAGCACTGAAGCCATCGACAGCGCGTAGACAAAAGACTGCGACGAAGTCAGGCCATAAACAGTAGACAGGCGATGTTGGCTTCGGGGTTTTTCAGTCATTGGGTAACACAGCTAGCGTACGGATCTGGACCAGCTCAAATTGTATTCTTACTTATTACACTTCTACTTAAATATATTTTCTGCCTTACAATTTATCCACGTATTTTCTCTGTTTACACATCGAATAACCTCAACAGGTTATGGGCCCAGGACTGTAAATTGCAAGGTAGAAACGTGAAGTGAATAAATTGTTAAAGTGTTGTGCTTAGTAAAATAAGGGATAGTGCTAAAATGGAATCAGCAAGTGCGAAGATCGAGATGTTACGCGGCGAAGAAAATTGGCTCCAGTGGCGTTTTGTTATGCGTACACTTTTGGAGGAAGATGACGACCTGATCAATGTGTGTGAAGGGAATCTGTGTCATCCAGGTAACAGCGCGGCGAAAGAAATCGCGCGTGAAAGATTTTTGAAAGCAGATCGATTAGCGAGAAAATTAATCGTGACTTCAGTAGAAAGGAAACCGTTGGATCTTCTTTTATGTTGCACAACAGCACATGAAATGTGGAAAAAGCTGAATACAGTATATGACATGAAGTCGGATGAGAATTTAAATATGGTCCAGAAGCAGTTCTTCGATTTTAAATGGGAAGAATCTGAAAATGTCTCGTACAACCTATCAAACTTGGAACTCATAGCGGCAAAGATGAAAACCCTTGGGAGTGAAATTGGCGAGAAAATGCTGATAACACGCATTTTATCGTTGTTACCAAACAAATTTGATCATTTTCACAGTGCGTGGGATTCCGTGGAAGAAGAAAAGAAGACCTTAGACAGGCTTAGTACCAGGCAGATGACAGAAGAAATCAGATGGAAGAAAGACGACCAGGAAACATCGGTGGCACTGGTAACAAAAAATAATAATTATAAAGGGGAACAGCAGAAGCAGTCAAGTAAACGTGAATACGAGAAACAAGGACCAAGCTGCTTCAATTGTGGAAAAGTTGGCCATCTAAAGAAGGATTGCTTTAGATGCTTTATATGCAAAAGGAAAGGCCACACAAGTAAAAATTGTTTTAAAAGTAACAGAAGAGACAACCAGGAACCTAGAAATCAAAATCGGGATCACAGCGGAATTGGTCTGTTAGGAAGTACCTCAGCGATACAAGCGGCAAACCCTGATGTTTGGATAATCGATTCAGGAGCTACAGATCACATGACAGGACGACGGGAATGGTTCAGCGTCTTCGAAGATTTCGATAACACGGTGAAGATAGAGATCGGCGATGGTACATTCATGGATGCGTGCGGCAAAGGAAAAATCAGAGTAGAGACTTTTGTGGACGGCAAATGGGTAACATGTACAATGAACGATGTTCTATACGTACCAGGTATGAAAAGAAATCTATTTTCCATTAGATCTGTCGCAAGAAGGGGCATAGATTTCTGTGTTTCAAAGGAGGGGACCAATTGTATATTTTTACAAAATCGGAAAATAATAGCAAGAGGTTCTGTTATCGGAAATTTGTATAAAGTAGATATGCGAATTATCATACCGTCAGTTTGTAATTTTAGTGAGTGGTGGGGATACATGGGAGGCAGACGTAAAGAGGACGGAGCTGCGAGCGTAATCGAAATCTCCGGAAAACTGGAGAGCCTGGGCAAGGGAGGTAACCAGAGTGGAGGACTAGTGCCTTTTTTTTTTTTTTTTTTTTTTTTTTTTTTTTTTTCGTGGAGGAAACCTTCATAGGCACCCCGCGCCCCTCCGGGGAGAGGGCGCTGGGTAGTGCCGGATTCGTACCGGCTAAAACCTCCACGGTGGCCTGTCCTGACGCCTGAGTCGAGATGCACCCGGGATCTCTCCCGAATTACTCCGGTTGCCCCCGGGCGTCTATCTCTCCTTCTTTGTCGAAGGGAGGCGTCCTGCTCTTCTAGGACCGCTGGGGGGGAACCACGCCCCCTAGCGCCTCGCTCCTGCTGCGTCATCCTGGAACCCCGTCCCCTGACGCCTCTTCCTGGTTCGACGTGGTCTTGGCAGGCGTGGGGCCCACTAACTTCTCCGAAATTCTCCGCACCGGATCGGCGCACTGGCAGGTGCCGCGGACACCGCCAGCTGCCATCCGTCTATGAGAGAATATCAGATCCGTCGGGATGCTCACAGGACTCCGTGGGGGCCACCAAATTCTCCGAAATTTCCGCACCGGATCGGCGAACTGGCTAGTGTCGCGGGCACCGGCCAGCCGCCACCCGACTATAAGAAATATCAGATCCATCGGTGTTTCCCCAGGGTAGTCCTGTGTCCCGGGAGCTTCTGCCTGCCTCGTGCTCCTTGGATGGTCCCAGAAAAATGGCTTCGGTGCGCCTCCTTCCCTCTTCGTCAACGCCTCACGGAGCGGTCACCCATCCTAGACCGCTCCGTGACCGCTGCTGCTTAACTTTCGTGATCGGCCGGGAACGAGTGTTTCCAGCGCGGCTAACGGCGTTGACGAGGACTAGTGCCTGTGAGCGCAAAACGGGTGTGGATACGGGAAGTCCGGCTTGGACAAGGAGAAGTTAAAGCAAAACCAACAAGTGTGAGGTTAGGACGGTGGAGTGGCCATATTAGGACGCGTGACAACAGCGCCGCTACACGGGCTACTCGAGGAACTACCCAGACGCAGCCATATTGGCGCGTGCGCCGAAGCGCGTTGCGCGGGTCACTTGAAAGTGACAGCGACTGGCAGAGTGGCAAGTGCTGACCGAGCGACATTTCCCGCCCAACGGGGAAACGGACGCAACCATGACGAAAGAGAAGGAGGTAGAGGAAAACGCTAGGGGACGGAGGGAAACGGAACTGGCTGCGGAGCCGCTGCACGTTAGCACCAGGAGCATGACGAAGACGATGCCGCCAAAGGAGGGATCCTCCCGCTTCACGCTGGACAAGGAGGGAATATGGACTGAGGAAACAACAGAGGAGGAGGAAACCCCCGCCAGAGAAGCACCCCGAGCGAAGAGAAAGAAGGCCAACGAATCCCCCGAACTCCCCGCGGACCCGGCTGAAGAAATGAGAACAGCCACAACGGCGGACATAGGAGCCGAACTGATTCGCCGGGCCGCCGAGGTGGCCAAGGCTGCCGAGGCACCCCGCGGCCACAAGGGCACGCAGGGGAAAACCCTGAAGGAGGCGGCGAGAACCATCACCGCGGGCGTGATAGAGATAGTGAGGAAAACGGACCCTGTCACCGACGCACTCGCTATAGCGCAAGGACGCATAACAACACTGGAGGCGGCGGTAGAGGCACTCCGAAAAGAGCCGGCCTCGCTCCCCACCGCGGATGAGAGCAGCTACAGGGCGCGTCTCGCTGCAGTCGAGCATCATGTAGAGGAGATGAGATCCTTGCTGCACCGACTGCAGGAACAACTGCAGGGAACAGAAAAAGGAGAAGGAAAGGAGGTCGCCCCTGCCGCGAACACGAGAGGGATGGAGCCTGGAGCCCCAAGCGCCCCAGCGCCCAAGGGAGGCCGAACGGCTGTCACCGAATGGCAGACCGTCGGAAGGAAAAGAAGAGGAAAGAAGAAGGAGGCAGGGAAGAAGCAGCCGGCGAAGCTGATCCCCGAGACAGGGGCGGAGAGTCAGAGGAAAACTCCGGAGAGTGGATTGGAGAACGCACGAAGAGGGGGAGGCAGGGGGCCCCTCCCGCGCGCACCGCGAACGTCAGCGGTAACAATCACCTTGACGGATAAATCGAGCCAATCCTACGCGGAGGTGCTGGCTGCGGCCAAGGACAGTGTCTTCCTGACCGAGCTCGGCATCAACACGATGAGGATGCGGAAGACCATCACCGGAGGTGTCATCTTAGAGGTCCCTGAGGACCAAGGAAGGGAGAAGGCCGCAGCGCTCGCAGCACAGCTGACGCGGGCTCTGGACCCGAACGAGGTCCACGTGGCGACCCCCTTCCGAGCCGCGGAGGCAAGGGTGTCCCTGATAGACATAGCGGCCACCAAGGCGGAAATCCAGGACACCCTGGCGAGGGAGAGCGGCTGCAAGCCGGAGGACATCCGGCTGGGAGAAATCCGTCCCGCCCGGAACGGACTTGGCACCGTATGGATACGAGGTACGCCGCGGTCGAGTGGGCAGGGATGATGATGGTGGGGGTGTACGTGTCACCTAACAGCGGACGGGCAGCGTTCGAAGAATTCCTAGACGCAGTTGGCGACGACTCCCCCGACAAGTGCTCGTCCTGGGAGACTTCAACGCGCACTCCACGGAATGGGGGAACGCCAGGACCAACGCGCGCGGCCGCACGCTATCAAACTGGGCCGCGGGACTTGGACTTCTGTTAGTGAACAGGGGCTCGACCAGTACCTGCGTGACGTGCAGAGGGAGCTCCATTGCTGACATAACATGGGCCTCCCCCGAGGCATTCAGGCGGATCTCAGGCTGGAGAGTGCCCGAAGGGGTCGAGACGCTGTCGGACCACCTCTACATATTCATGGAGGTGGACGCACCTGGACCTGGAATGCCGACGACAAACGACGGGCGCGGCCCGCCGAGGGGGAGACACGCGCGCCCACCACCTAGATGGAAAATAAAGGAGAGGAATGAAGATCTACTCCGGGCGGCTGCTATAGCAACAGCTTGGAGCTGGGAGGCCTCGACAACGACGACCGAAGCAGACGTGGAAGAGGAGGCCGAGAACCTCCGCCAAGCCATGACAGCAATCTGCGACGCATCCATGCCACGAGCCACACCGGGCACGGTGCGAAGCAGAGCAGTTTACTGGTGGAACCCCGACATCGCGGAACTGAGGTCGAGATGTGTCCGGGCCCGAAGACAGTACCTAAGGGCCCGCCGCTGGCGACCACGCGACGAAGAAGAAGTCTCCTTGCGCTACCGGACGTACCGCGCGCTACGGCGCTCGCTACAAAGGGAAATTAAAAAAGCGAAGGACCGTGCCTGGTCCGAACTGGTCGAAACAGTCGAGTCGGACCCATGGGGGAGGCCATACAGGAGACGGTGACACAGAAACTACGCGCGAAGGGCCCCCTGACAATGGCGGAAATGGAGCCTGCGCTGCTGACGCGGATCACCGGAACGCTCTTTCCCCCACAAGAAAACAGAGCGGCGGAACGGCCACGGGAAACGACACGACCGCTGAAATGGAGGGACGACTGGGAAGTCACGGAGGAAGAGATATGGGAGGCAACCAGAAGAATGACCGCCCGTAACGTGGCACCGGGCCCGGACGGAATCCCTGGCCGGATCTGGGGGGAAGTGATGGGGGTCATGGCCCCCAGACTCCGGCACCTCTTCACAAGATGCCTGAGGGAGGGAGTCTACCCCCGGGCGTGGCGGACGGCGAGGCTGGTCCTGCTCCATAAAGAGGGCCGACCGACGACCTCGCCGTCAGCGTTCCGGCCGATATGCCTACTGGACGAGGTCGGCAAACTACTCGAGAGGGTAGTCGCCGCCCGTTTGGAACGACACATAGCGGGCCAAGTGCCAGGTTTGCGCGAAAGCCAGTACGGCTTCCGGAAGGGGCGCTCGATGATTGACGCGGTCAGACGCGTACGAGCGATTGCGGAGGACATGGTCTCCCGGAAAGGCGTGGCGCTGGCGGTTTCCCTGGACATCGTCAACGCGTTCAACACCATGCCATGGGATAGGATAGTGACGGCCCTGGAGCACTTCGAGGTTCCCAGCTACCTCGTCCGATTGATCCGAGCCTACCTCGACGACAGGTGGGTTTGTTACACCAGTAAGGAAGGAGAGGAAAAGCGATCCGTCGAGCGTGGCTTCCCACAGGGCTCGGTGCTGGGCCCCATACTATGGAACGTTGCGTACGACGAGGTACTGCGATGCCCGCTACCCCCAGGCGCGGCCATGATATGCTATGCGGACGACACCCTAATCCTGGTCGAGGGTCGTGGCTGGCACGAGACGCTGCGCATTGGCGAAATCGCAAAGCCTGTGCGACCCGTGCCGTGAACGAACTGGGCCTGAGAGTCTCCCCTGCGAAGTCGGAGGCCACCTGGTTCTTTGACAGGAAAAGGCGAGGGACACCACCGCCCGGCCTATGCATAAACATGGCGGGTGAAACCGTCCGGGTGGGATCACAGATGAAGTATCTGGGACTCACCATCGACAGCCAGTGGACGTTCGAACCGCACTTCGACTCACTGATCCCGGAGGTGTCAGCGGCTGCCAATGCCCTGTGCGGCCTACTACCGAACATCGGCGGGGCCGGAGACGCGGTGCGCCGACTTTACGAGGGCGTCGTTCGGTCAGGAGTGATGTACGGGGCCCCAGTATGGGCGGACGACCTGATGGCAAGCCGTCGCAGCATTCTGCTCCTGAGAAGGCTGCACAGAGTGACCGCCATCAGAATCATTAGGGGATACCGGACGGTGTCTCACGCGTCGGCGTCCACCCTAGTCGCGTCCCCTCCGTGGGAGCTGCGGGCGCTGGCGCTCAAAAAGAGATACACCCGCCGGAGAGAATGGCACCCGGGAGAAGACCCCACCGAGCAAGCGGCTCCAAACGACACAGGAACCGCCGAGGAGGACACATGGAACCTGTGGCGATCCCAACTGATCAACGGGAGAAGCGAACACCGAGGCGCGGATGCGGTCCTACCAAACTGGGAGGCATGGAGGAGCCGCTACGGCCTCCCACTCACATTCAGGATGACACAAGTACTCACCGGACACGGCGTGTTCGGCGAGTTCCTGAAGAGAATAAGGCGAGAGACGACAGACATCTGCCACCACTGCGGAGAGGGCAGGGACACAGCGCAGCACACCCTGGAGCTCTGTCCGGCGTGGGAGCTGCCCCGCTACACCCTGCGGCACGCCATAGGAGAAACGTTGACCTCCTCAGCGATTGTGGAAGCGATGTTGAGAGGGTCACAGGAATACGAGGCCGTCCGCCTCTTCTGCGAGCGAGTTATGCTCGCGAAGGAGCGAGCGGAAAGGGAGAGAAAGAAAAACTTTCACCCCTGCAGGATAAGACGATGGAGAAGGGTGGCAGTCAGACGACCCAAAGCCGCCCCGCCACCACCCCAACGGACTACGACCAGAAGAAGTGACAGCACTAGGGGCAACGACCTCCCCCTAACGCCTACTCAATAGCCGGCTCGAACAAGAGAACGCGAGAAGGGGATACAACTGAAGTTAATTCATAAGAGGTTCCTGGAGCACCCCTGTCACGCGCATAAGATGGTCATCGTGGAGTTTTAGTCGGTAGGAGTCCGACACTACTCTGCTGTTACGCGATTATTGCGGCAGCGGAGTGTCCATGAGGATTTCTCCACGTACAAAAAAAAAAAAGAAAGTTTGTAATTTTAGCAATAGAGCGGAGTCAAACGCGGACACGTTACAGTTATGGCACGAACGGCTATGTCATCAAAATATCAGGCATTTTAAAGAGTTCTTAAAGAATTCAAATATGAAAGTGGTAGAGAATAGTAACTTTTTCTGTGAAGGTTGCGCGTACGGGAAACATCATAGATCGAGTTTTCACGAGAAAATCAATCGGGCGACTAAACCTCGCGAAATTATTTATGCGGATGTATGTGGACCTATGGAAGTCGAGTCATTAGGCAAGAAACTGTATTTTCTGACATTTAAAGATGATTTTTCAAAATTCACAAAGATTTACTTCTTACGACGTAAGTCAGAAGTAATTGAAAAATTAAAAACTTTTTGCCTAGAAGTTGAGAATCAGTTTAATGATCATCAGTTTAATAAAATTAAAGAAATTCATAGTGATGGAGGGAAAGAATTCAAAAATAAAGAAGTCAAAGAATTTTTAAGAAGTCAGGGAATTTGGCACACAATTAACGTCTCATACACTCCTGAACAGAATGGTGTCGCAGAAAGGGAAAATAGAACAATAGTAGAGGCAGGTCGGTTGATGCTATATTCGAAACCAAATCTACCGCTGTTTTTATGGGGCGAAGCCATGAACACAGCAGTACCTGTCATAAATAAGACGGGGTCGACAAGACAAGACAAGAAAACACCATATGAACTGTGGTACGGGAAACCGCCGAATTTAGAAAAGTTTAGGGTTTTCGGTACCGAGTGCTTTGCACGCATACCTGCGGAGAAGAGAACGAAACTAGACAAAAAGGCTAACAAAGGATATGTGGTAGGTTATTTAGATGACGGACGGGGGTATCGAGTGTACGTGCCAACAATAAAAAATGTAATATTAAGCCGTGACGTAATATTTAAGCCCGAACTAGAGAATGCGAAATTCGTAAAATTAAGTTTACCGAAAATTGTCGAGCGCGAAGATGTGAGTGCGCAGAGTGATAGAGCATGTACGTATGAAAGTGCAGAGAGTGAACATGAAAAACAACCGCATGGAACTAGCGACAATGTGAGACAATTGAGAGATAGAGATAAGATCAAACGAACCGATTTTTATGGTAACCTAATAACGTACGTAGCGGAAAAATTACCGGTGGATTTTAACGAAGCGATGAGATCCGAAAAGAAAGAGTTATGGGAAACGGCTATGAATGATGAAATGTATGACGGATCGTTTAAAGTCATAAAAAGAGACGAAAAAAATTACACCGTCCAAATAAATCGCCACGAAACGGTTTCCAGAGACCGTTTAAAACCTGCGTTTGTAGTTACGGACGACCTAGAGAAAAAAACCGCCGAATCTCGTGACATACTGATTCCGGTAGGTCCGGCACCGGGGAAGAAGATACCAGGAATAGGTATATCACTCCTGTCCAGACATAGAGTCCGTTTTTCCAATTTGTTCCAGACAGGTTTCGATTAGGCGTCGTAAATTGTCGGATCGAGTGTATCGATATTTTTTTTTAAAAAAACGACGATGTAGAGAAACTCTGTAAATATTTTAAAAGTTTAACTTAATAAAAACGTTATCACTGGTAGGAGGGTGATGTAGAGGCACATAAGTCAGAACACAATTCAAATCATGTTGTTGTTTTGCCTTGGAGTACCAAGATCGTTAGGTTACAAGTAATGTAAGAAATACTCCGGGCAAAACAATATCGCCGCTACGTGCAACCGTCAAAGGTAGACAAATTCGAATTTTCCGGTTCTCCCCCGACCAGTATAAGTAAACGGACGCAATCGCGAACGATTTAATATCGAACTATAGAACCTCAAAATATAACACAGGGGAACCACAAAGAAAAACGGGACAGCAAACGCAGAACAAGTTATTTCATGCAGCATGAGTATGGAAACAGAGAGGTTGTCACAGACGAAATTCGAGCAACTGTATATAACAAACCGAAATTCCGAACGCCTTATCGCGTGTGACCGTCCGGTCAGCACCCGTTCTCAGCCGCCTGAGTGGCATTCGATCACTCCAGCCGTTCTCCGAATTTTACACTAAGTATAAACAAAACCTTCTCCCACTACAACGAATGGAAGAATATAAATGCTCCCTTCAAAATCATCCAGTCAGTCTAATAAAAAAATTCTTAACTAATCCAAGTATCGAAAGTGTATCATCGCGAACCGAAAAATTGTATAAATTGAGTAAAAAATAAAAAGAACTTAATCTCCTTTTCGGAAATTAACAAGTTCCTTATTTTTACCTTAATTTTACACGACATTTTTGGCGATCCGTGCCAGGATCTATTCACTTCAGTGTAAACGAAATTACGATTTCGGCGTACGCGCATCATTGAAGATCGAAGGATCAACGGACCCAGTGCGAATCTTTGCTACTACGAGGCCCTGCAGCAACTTTCAACGTTCCATTACGGTGAAACTAGACGAGAGGACTACGGTCAGCGCAGAGCAAGCCTACGAATAAGATTCGGAATCTAAAACCAACCAGAGAGGAAACATCCCTGAGACTCCTCAACGGCCATAGCTACTACGGTAAGCTGAAAAATCTGGATTCATTTTCACGATACCGTGTGAGAAAACCCAGTTTCTCAAGCGCTTCGAGTTCAAATAGCAACAGTAGTTCAGAATCAATAAGCTCAATTAGAATCATGCCCACATCACGAAAAGACAAAGTCGAAACTATTGAAACCGTTTCTACAAACGGAGGTACGGACAATTCGATTCGTGCCATACTCGACGTGATACAAAAACAAATTGAAATTCTTGCGCAACGTGTAGAAGAGACACAACGGACGGCCGACAGTGAAAATAAGAAGCGTGCCGCGGAAATAGAACTATTAGGCAAAAATATCTCCAAAATAAAAATAGGACGCGACGCTACTACAGAACTAGACTCCCTTATTACTATGGACGAATCTGTTGCCGCGAGAGATAGAACTTCCCCACCATGCGTTCCAATTCGAACAGAAGAAGACAACCATCCCTCTTACGAAGACCGTCCACCGCAATTCGCCTCTCCGAGCTTACGGGCCAAAGACGCGATAGTATGTATTCCGCAATTAAACGGCGAAGACAATATCGGAGTAGAAGAATTCATACGCGAAGTACGCGAATTACGAGCCATGTGTAGCGAACCCACGTTACTATTAAAAATGATTAAAATCGGGAAAATCACGGGTAAAGCCGCAATGGCCATCTGCAATATATCGATATACGAATACGGACACCTGTACGATGCCCTAAGACGAAACGTAGCCACCCAAGACTCTGTTAGAGAACATCAAGACCAGCTACGCGAAACGAGACAGCGTCACGACGAAAGTGTGCAAAGTTATATCATCAGGTTCCGCAGAGCACTCAATAAGTTACAATACAGTATAACGAACGAATACCGTGACGAAATTACTAGACGAGCTATGAACGACAGGATTTTAAAAGACTCCGTGATCGATTTTATCCGAGGCCTGAAAGGCGAAATAGGACAATTACTACTCGCCAATCCACCATACAATATCCTTGAAGCCGAAAAGAAAGCCACCGACATCGAGCGATTCTTCAGGGAAGATCGAAATCGACGACTAAAACCAATAGAACGATTACGACTTCCTGAGCAGCAACGACTAACAACCAATAATCCTAATCCGATCACTAAAAAACCAACTCCAACACCCAATCCAATGCCAAGAAGCTTCCGACAAACCGAACAAATACCACTTGCCCAAAGGACACAATTAAAATGCTTCAAATGCAACCAAATCGGACATGTCTCCAGTCAATGTAAAAATTTTCGAACACCCAGCCAATTTCCGAGACCACCAGCAGTCCACAATCTCGAGACACACAAGGAAGAAATAGAGGAACCAATAGACCAGACCTACGAATTAACGCCACAACAGGAAGACTACCCACAGTACTTTTACGATCCGACGGACAGCGACATAAATTCCTCATTGACAGCGGAGCAGGAATTAATATACTCAAGCGAAGATGCGTATTACGACCAAGAATAACAAAAGAACAGAAATTCTCGATGGGACACTCTAAATTTAAAACCAACGAACACGCTTTGATAAAACTATTTGGCAAAACTCTAGAATTTTTTGTGGTAGAAGACAACTTTCCAATTATAGAAGACGGCATACTCGGTTTGCCAGCCCTATCTAAATTCAAATTTGAACTCTCGAATCAACAATTAAAACTTGACAATAATATACTTTTATTGCAACAGGAAAACGACGTACCTCCAAAACAAGCAGTGTCAAAAACAGTCTACCTGGAAGGAAAACCGACAACGATATGCTTTATCAATGGTGGTGAGTGCCCAGCCAAAATGACTAATTTTATCGAAAATTCAAATACGTATGATCAAGTCTCCATGTTTAAAGATTTAGTTAGACTTTCGCATATAGAGAAAACCCTCCGTGAACCAATCGAAAAGATATTGCTGTTCTACCTTGACGTATTCAATCTAGAGACCGACTTATTACCATGCACTAATCTTGCTAAACACACAATAACGTTAAAAGAAAATAAAATCATTAACACAAAATCTTACCGACCGCCTGAATGCCATAAAGAAGAAATCAAACGACAAATGGACGAAATGCTACAAAAGAACATTATAGAACCATCTGATTCTCCTTACAATTCACCAGTCTGGGTAGTACCAAAAAAGGCAGACGCCTCAGGGAAACAGAAATGGCGAATTGTAATAGACTTCAGAAAAATAAACGAACTAACTGACCAGGACGCATATCCATTACCTGACATAGACGACATACTATCTCAACTAGGCAACGCAAAATTCTTCTCAGCCCTCGATTTATCCTCCGGATTCCACCAAATCCCAATGGACATAGACTCTAAAAAGTACACAGCATTCTCCACACCACAAGGACACTATCATTACAATAGGATGCCATTCGGTTTAAAGAATGCACCTGCAACATTTCAACGCATGATGGATACCGCGCTAAGAGGACTCATAAATAAACATTGCTTCGTATATTTAGACGACATTATAATATTCGGACAGTCGATTGAAGAGCACAATAGCAACCTCGCGATAGTATTGCAACGCCTACGCGAACTCGGACTCAAAATACAGCCGGACAAGTGCGAATTTCTCAAACCAGAATTAGAATATCTTGGACATATAGTAACCGCCGAAGGTGTAAAGCCAAATCCCAAAAAATTAGAAGCCGTTAGCAATTTCAAACAGCCACGTAATCCCACAGACATCAAATCGTTCTTAGGACTAGCAGGTTATTACCGTAAGTTCATCAGAAACTTTTCTAAGATCGCGAAACCATTGACCGAACTTACAAAAAAGGAGACACCATTTCATTGGACAGATAAAACCCAGGAAGCATTCCAGACATTAAAAGACAAACTCTGTTCATCACCCGTACTAAAATTCCCAGACTTTGCGAAACCATTCACATTAACGACTGACGCCAGTAACGAAGGTATAGGTGCAATCTTATCACAGGACGGACATCCATGTTGTTATATCTCGCGAACTCTAAACCCACCGGAACGAAATTATTCCACTACAGAAAAAGAACTTTTAGCAATAGTATGGGCCGTGAAACGCCTCCGACAATATCTGTTAGGACGGAAATTCCTCATCCGAACCGATCACCAAGCACTAAAATGGTTACAGAATTGCAAAGACCCCTCATCACGCTTGATTAGATGGCGATTAAAACTAGAAGAATACGAATACGACATAGAATACACGAAAGGAAAAGATAATACTGCAGCCGACGCACTATCTAGAATACATGTTCTGACCAGACGACGCGAAAATTTGAACATAGAACTCGATAAAAAATATCACGATTGGGAAAAATCTACCGACGCGTTACCCAAAATTCTCAAAATGACTCCGAACCGTAAATCTTTCTATCAATTATCCAAAACAGAGCTAGGAAATTACGACAGAATCGAATGGTTAACTAAATTAAACGAAATTATTCATATAAACGAAAAGATAGGTATAGGCGACGACAGTTTCACAGAGACCGAAAAGAACGCGATCAAACAAATTTTACTATTCCTGAACGACACCGTAAAAGAATTAAATTTTGCATGGGAACCAATTCAAACATATAGCGACGAAGAAATAGACGAATTATTGAAAGAAAATCACGATTTAGTAGGACACCCCGGTATACAAAAGACATACGATCGCATTCGTGAACGGCACAGAGTACCAGATTTGATGAAACGTATACAACAACATATAGAATCATGCGACACCTGTCAAACATCTAAAACTACACGTATCAGACCGCGCGAAGAACCTTGTATCACCGACACACCCCTCGAACCAAACGATAAAATTGCTATGGACTTATTAGGCCCACTGAAAAAGACGAAAAAAGGCAATCAGTACATTCTATCCATACATGACGAATTGACAAAATACTTAATACTCGTACCACTAAAAACTCAGCAAACGGAAACAATTTGGAACGCACTCTTGAATCATTACATTTACATCTTTTCCGCTCCAAAAAAGATATTAACTGACCGCGGACAGAATTTTATATCTAGTTTAATGCAACAGTACGAAGACGCGTTCAAAATCAAACATATCAAAACGACATCCTTCCACCCACAAAGTAACGGATCGTTAGAACGGACACACGCAGTAATAACAGACATGTTAAAATCGATACAGCGAAATTCGGATGAAGAATGGGACGATCAACTTAACTTTGTATGCTTTGCATATAACACAATGATACACGACTCTACTGGTTACACGCCATTCGAACTCACATTCGGACACCAAGCCAATCTTCCCTCCACAATATCCAAGAATCCCCAACGCACATACGCAGACGAAGTCACGTTCCGCAAAAAGGAATGGGACTCTAGACTCCGACACGCTCGCGAAACATTGATCAAAAGTAAACAGCGATATCAGCGCGATCAAAAACGTAAAATTATAAAACCTCAATCAGTTTTCAAAGAAGGAGACTCTGTTTTAATACATAACGATCATAAAAGGCATAAACTTGATGTGGAATGGTTAGGACCGTACACGATTGATAAAGTATGTACTCCATACTATCTGATTCAAGACAAAAAGATACACGGTAATCGTTTAAAACCTTACTTTCCAGGTCGACGCTCCTCTTTGCCGGAATAGTATCCGCGCAAATAAATATTACACCATTAGAAGGAAACTCTGTATTCGTAGAAAACATAGGAAAAGGATATTTATACAGCGACACTGCCAATGTAATAGTAGGATTAGACACTAGCGACATATACGAACAGATAAGCGCAATAGAATCATATAAATTAACAATAGACTCACGTGCAATCAGCAAACAATACGTCGAAGAGTTAGGCGGATTACAAAATCGCATCAATAACCTAAAACAACTCGCAAAACACTTGAAAGCGTTAACACATACCCGGAGCACACGAGGTTTGCTTAACATCATAGGTTCCGTATTGAAAAGTCTGTTCGGGACTCTCGACGATGATGATCTTACGCTCATAAACAAAAATATGGACAAACTATTCGATGATAATAATAAAATCAAGACCATAATAGCTAATCAAACAGCACTTATTAGAAAAATTGTAAACTCAGAAAACCTAAACCACTTAGAGAGATCATATAGTGATATATTAAAATTACAACAGCAGGCAAATATCGATAGATCTATGCTTAAGATGATCATGAAAGTCGACACCGCGATGCAAACTTTACACTTCCAATTAGATGAAATACTTAACGTCATGATATTAGGCAAACAAGGAATAATTAGTCCACAAATACTTGACCCCAAAGAATTCATAGAAAATTACGCCAAGGCAATAGGTAGCCAGATGTACAACACCGCGATTTCTGCCAAAACCGAACATTTTCAATTCATACTCGACATCAGTGATCTTAAAATCTTCACAATAGATGACAAAATATTTTTCAAAATCATAGTACCTTTAGTCTCTAACACAGAATGGAACATATTACAAGTATATCCTATCCCGAGTAAAAGAAATGGAGTATTTTTGGCTCCAGTAGTCGAACATCAGATATATTTAACTTCAGGTCTTTCATTTATAAACGCTGATATCAAGTATTTCAACAAACTTTGTAAGAATCGAGCCGGAACCACTATATGCAAACAAACACTACCAATCCATGACAGAAATTCAAAAACCGATTGTCGCAGCGAAATAATAAATTTCAAACCACACATTGAACATTGTCAAATAACTGTACTTAAGATTGAAGACATTAGCTTTATACCGCTCAAAACTAGCAACTGTTACATTGCGATACCAGCAAATCCGATAGAAATAGACACAATTTGCCAAACGAAACATACCTTACAAAAACTTGACAAGCCTTCCATCATAAGAGCTAACACTTCTTGCGATATATTGTACAAAGACGAACACATGCGTATAGGCGAAACAAAAAACGAAGTCATATACGAAATCAAAACAAAAACCCTAGCGCTCAAAACAAACGATAGTTTCACTCATCTATTAGATAAACTCGAGCGAGCACCGAAAATAATAGATAATTTACAAGGCTATAAAACAACGATCGATAAAATAGGCGACGAGATAGAAACTCTTAATTTCGAACACAGAATTAAAAATATACAGTATTGGGGACTAACCACGCTCCAGATATTAGGGTACATAGCATTAGGCATACTAGGTATATATGGATTAAACAAAATAGGGGTATTCAAATGCATCAGGAAATGTATACCGAACAAATTATGTATCAATTTATTTTGCTGCCGAAATGAAACTGTAATCAACAGCCACAATGCGACAGCCCCACCAGTACCACTCACCCTGGGCTCAACACCCAACATCTATATTCCAACCAACACATACCACTCAGATGGAGAGGAGGAATCAGCTGTAATTTTCAAGCCACGTCAAGTCCGATTCCACAAAAGTCTTCTGAAGAAAACTTGAGGGATCAAGTTCAATCTAAGAAGGGGGGAATGTCACAGACGAAATTCGAGCAACTGTATATAACAAACCGAAATTCCGAACGCCTTATCGCGTGTGACCGTCCGGTCAGCACCCGTTCTCAGCCGCCTGAGTGGCATTCGATCACTCCAGCCGTTCTCCGAATTTTACACTAAGTATAAACAAAACCTTCTCCCACTACAACGAATGGAAGAATATAAATGCTCCCTTCAAAATCATCCAGTCAGTCTAATAAAAAAATTCTTAACTAATCCAAGTATCGAAAGTGTATCATCGCGAACCGAAAAATTGTATAAATTGAGTAAAAAATAAAAAGAACTTAATCTCCTTTTCGGAAATTAACAAGTTCCTTATTTTTACCTTAATTTTACACGACAAGGTAACCGACGCGAAACAGTGACAGAATCTAAAATTACTTGCGAAGCCGGAAAAGATGCAAAAAGATTAAATCCAGTACCCATACAACCAGGAAAGAAAATACGAAAATGCTAGAAATGATCGAAAGTCCAATAAAAGAAAACGTTGGATCAAGCGTCAAATCCAGCAACAAAAGAAAAAGCAACAGCATTCCTGCGAAGAAAGGAAATCAAAACCAACGCGGCTTTTGCATCCTGGATATGCCGTGCCAGCCCTTAAACGACACGGTTATGGATGACTAGTACAACGAAAGAAAGAGCGAGGTATGGGCAGAAGTATCTGCAAGGAAAAAAGGACAAAAATAATTTTGCTCTTATTGCCTCTGGATAACCTTGCACGTGGAAGATGCACAAATCAGGATCAATACGCAGCCCAACAGGTAGGTTGTAATCGATGATCAAAGATACAATAAAAATAATCAAACCTTAATAGTTAAGATACAAGACAAGATGCTCTTTCCTCGGAAGAATTCCCTTCAGAGGAAATATTAATTTAGACCCAAAGATAAGACATCACAGGGAAAGTCATCCAGCATCCCGAACGTTCAATGGGAGGCCTTGGAGACACATTTTTCGGAGATTCATTCAATGTCTTCCAATCCGTCGGACATCTGAACGACATATGCCGAACATATAGAAGGCGCAGATACAGGCAACCTTTCGCCGGAAGTTGCTCATCATATCGCCATTTAATGGAGGACAAGATGCTCCTGCAACAGAAGTTGCAGAAAATCGTTCGGGCCACACTTTGAGCTCTGGTCCCTAAAGTGACGGCCACAGCCAACGCCTTATGCGATCTATTGCCAAACATTGGCGAGGCTGGAGTCGAAGTTCGCCAACTTTACGAGGGAATGGTTCGATCCAGGATCCTGTACGGGACCCCGGTGTGGGCGGAAAATCTGCTGAGAAATCGTCGCAGCCTACTGCTACTGAGGAGGTTACAGAGGATTACCTCCATCCGAATAGTCAGGGAATATCGGACCATATCCCACGCGTTGGCGTCCGTGCTAGCGGCGTCTTCTCCGTCCGAACTACGGGTCCTAGCGCTCCGGCAGGTGTACCATCAACTGTCAGCGCCCACTTAGCCGCGGTAGGAGTCGACTGTTGACCACCGAGCGGGACGGACCCCTCGGAGCGCGCGTCGGAGTAGACTAACATCCACTAAAGTAGAAAGATCAAGTGACAAAATAGTGACAAAATAGTGAAAAATACTGCATCGTCATCACCTCCATAAATACAAATAAGAACAAAAAGAAAATAAAATAAGATAAGACAAAATAAAATTGTATAAAAAGATAGAAGTTACCGATAATGAAGCCAAAAGCAACGAAACGGAACCCACCGTGGACCCAATAAAAAAAGCCATCAAGAGAAAAATAATCACACAAAAAACGGCCAACAAAATCAAGAATAATTTAAGACTTTCCGCTCAAAAGACGCGGAAACTCAACCCACAACCAAACCTGGTTGCCAGGACGAAAAGACTAGTAAACATCCTAGGAAACACAGTTGTAGATTATCACTCCAGCCAAGAAGAAAAGGCCAAAGAAATGAAAAACATGAAGCCCGTAAGAGCAACCTCGCCTCCAGCAATCATAACAAAAAACAGATTCAGTATACTACAATCTGAACCAGAGCCTCATCCACAACCGGGACCATCAAACTACTCTACTTCGAGCTCAACGCTAGAACAAATAAAAAAGAAAAACGAAACATTAAGAGGCAAAATAGGAAAACACAGTCCCACCATACCACCAAAACAATCAACACTGCAGGGGCGACAGACCCCATCGTACAACCCAGGAGGCCCAGCGCCACCAGCATCGCCAAGGGGGGACCGAGCACCGGACGGACGCCCCACCGGATGCTCCGCGGAGGAACGCACGAGCACCCCACCCACCACAAAAGACAACAGGCCACCACCCATAAACATACTCCTACAAGACCCCAAGGACACGGTAACGCTCATAGAGAAAGTAGCGGGCATCAATCAGTTCCATATTAAAAGAATACACTCAGGTAAACATGCACTCTACCTCCGAAACCTACCCGACTTCCACAAAGCAAAACAAATACTCCTCTCAGCTAACACAACCTTTTACACGTACACACCCAAAACAGAGAAACACCATACATACTTGTTAAAAGGCTTAGACAATAGTTACACCGAAACAGAAATACTCACAGACCTACAAGCCTTGCAAATAGACGACGTAAAATTCACAAAAGTTACACGATTCACGACAAAAAGATCAAGGGAGAACAATATATTGCTCCCAATCTACATAATACAGCTATCCCCCAACAGTAATACAAGCAACCTACTAAAAATAAACTACTTTAACTACTACAAGATAAAATGGGAAAAAATAATAAAAAAAAAGGATGACATAACTCAGTGCCACAAATGCCAGCGAATAGGCCACACAGCGCAAAACTGCAACCTAAACTACCGCTGTGTTAAATGCAGTGAGCCCCATGGCCCAGGCGACTGCACAATAAAAAAGGAAAACGCAGTAACCAAAGACAAAATATTCTGCGTCAACTGCAAAAACTATGGACACCCCGCGTCATACAAAGGTTGCCCCAAACTCGTAGAGCTCCGTAAAAAGGTAGCAGATAAAATAAAAAAAGACAAAGAAGCAAAGACACAACGAATTGCCCAAATAAGCCGCAAATACGTCCCAGAACTAAAGTTCTCTGACGTAGTGAAGCAGCAAACAACACTAAATCAAACAACCAAAATCTCCCCACAATCAGCAAACTTAGATCCGCGCTCAAGCCAAAGCCCAATCACAATCGATAACTCCCCCCATCTAAACATTATAAACGTTATCGAAGACTTTAAAAAAGGTATCCTCCAAGCGTTAAAAGAACAACAAATGCAACTAAACGAAATAAAAAACACTCTATTAACACACGAAGAAAGGATCGACGCCATCTTCAGCACTTTCATTAGTACAGACGACGAATAACCAAAACACGCCAAACCAACCATCACAGCAAAAGACAAATAAATTTAACCTAAAACATCTGAAAATAATCGCAATAAATGCTAACTCTTTAATTTCAAACCAAAAAAGATACAGTATGCTAACCCTATTAAATAAAGAAGCCCCCGATATAGTACTCATCTCAGAAACAAAGCTAAACAAAAGACACAATGTACACTTCAAAAACTACTCCATGATAAGACACGACAGACCGAACGCCAGTCAAGGAGGAGGAACAGCGATCCTCATAAAAAACCCTATAAAATACAAAACGATCCTAATTGATAAAATAACACGTTTCAGAACCTTAGAAACAACGATCATAAAAATAAAAATAAGCAATAAGGAAAATTTATTCATCACTGCAGCCTACGCAACCTACGGAAACCAGAAAGAATTTAACTACGAATTCAATAACCTTTTCGAACTCTTGCAGCTCAACAAACCGGAAAACTACTATATAATAGCAGGAGACCTTAACGCAAAACACACAAGCTGGAAAAACGAAATAAACAACACGAGAGGCAACTTCATTAGAAACTGGCTAGACAATAAAAGCATCCACTACAAAACAAACTTATACAGCTCCGAGCTACCCTCTTACCCAAAAGGAGGCTCATACCTGGACATATGCCTAGCAGATGCGCGACTAAAATTCCAAAACCTACGTCCAAACAATACCCTAAAAACCTTAGCCTACGACAGTGACCATAACGCCCTAGTATTTCAAATTAACAAAAACACATCTGACTTCCTAACTCTCGAAACCCAGACCGAGACACCCAGGTACAACTACAAAAAGACAGACTGGAAAAAGTTCCAAAACATACTCGAACAAAACTGCGACCTAGAGATCTACAACAACGTCAACCTAACAAACAGACAAATCGACTCATTCCTAGACGAAATAGAAAAACACACACAAATCGCCCTCCAAAAATCCGTGCCAATCATAAAACAAAAAAATTCATGCGAGCCCTATATAAACAATAAAATAAAAGATCTACAGCGAGATAAAAGCTACATACTGTCCAAAATAAACAATATAAAATTTAACTATTCTTACGACAAAAGAGAAGAATTAGAATTCCTAAAGTTCCTACTACACAGAATAAAAGCGCAACTGAAACAAGAATTCGCAATTTCTATAAACCATTACTGGACAAACAAAATAAAAAACATCTCCAAAAACGACTCAGCAAACATGTTCCCACAAATAAATCAAATCTTTAGAGCAAAAGAACAAAACCCCATCCCACCTCTCAAATTGCCCCCAGAAAATGCCTCCCTCATCCAAGAAGCAGGTATAACGATACACAACACCATCAAAGACACCGAGGGTAACTTCATAATAACTAAAACAACAGAAAAACTAGACATTATCGGCACCCACTTTTCCAAAATACATACGCAAAACGAACACATGGGCCGAGAACAACTAAACAGAATTATCATGGCCGAAACAAACAAACTCAAAAATGAAATGAAACTAGATAAAACGCTAAACAAAACAGTCTGCACATTCTCAAACGAAAACACCGCAGACAACCCCAAACAACCAGATCCAGAAATAAACTACTTCACAAATTACAATCAACTAAACACAATCTTCTCCAAACTAAACAACAAAAAATCCTCCGGCTTCGACGGCATCCCAAACATCTTACTCAAGCGCCTACCGAACAAAATAAAATGGTACTACACAGTACTCTTCAACAATGCTCTAAACAACACATACTTCCCCAGAAAATGGAAAAAAGCCAAACTGATAGCTATAACAAAAAAGGATAAAGACGGCTCATCGCCCGCAAACCTACGACCCATAAGTCTCCTCCCCAACATAAGCAAAGTATTCGAAATAATCATAAACAACCCCCTAACTTCCTTCTGCACAAAAAATAACATAATCCCAGAGAATCAATTCGGCTTCCGACACAAACACTCCACAATTCACGCAATAAACAAACTCACGTCGGACATCTGCTGGGCTCTAAACGCAAAAGAACGAGTTGCCGCCTGCTTAATAGACCTCGAAAAAGCCTTCGACACAGTCTGGATCCCAGGTCTCATTTACAAACTGATCAAAAAAAAGTTCCCTAAACACCTGATTAAAATAGCCTGGGACATGATCACAAACAGAACATTCGTAATGACTGAAGGTTCACACTCATCAAGCAAAGAATTCTCCATAAAAAACGGCCTACAACAAGGTACAGTGAATTCCCCGTTACTTTTCAGTATTTACAACAGCGACTTACTAAACCTCTTTGAGCTCAATACATCCACCCATAAACGCTCCATAGCCTTCGCAGACGACCTAATCATATACGTAACAGGCCGCAAAACCAAAACTATAAAAACGGAACTCCAAGAACTCTTTGAGAAAATAAACGACTATTACCACGCATGGAAACTAAAAATCAACATAAGTAAATGCGAAACCATACTGTTTAGACCCAAGTCAAGTGAAATCGGCCCAATAGAAAGAGAACACTGCAAAAAATTTCAGATAAGAGAAAAAACAGACAAAGGGGCCCTCATACCACACAAAAATTGCGTAAAATACTTAGGGGTAAACATAGATTACAAATTAAACTACAAGCAGCACACCGAAATTCAACTTACCAAGGCCAATAAAGCATTCTGGAAAATGAAAAAACTATTCCACTCCAAACATCTCGACAACAAAGTAAAAATCCTATGCTACCAAGCACTAATCAGACCGATCATAACCTACGGCTGCCCAATCTGGTACAACATATCAGCCTCCCAAATGGAAAAAATTCGCATATTCGAAAGAAAATGCATCAGGGCTTGCTTGAGCACTTACAGATCCGAACACAGCGGATTCAAAAAATACGTAAAAAACAAAATAATATACGACCTAGCCAACGTTCACCGCATAGACTGTCACATCCTAAAGCTAATACGAAACCACTTCGCGCAAGCGGCAAAGATAAAAGAAAATAGTTTAATCTTCAGCTGCTTATTTCCAAATGACACATATTACAAAAACACTCTGACAACAGGCTACATCCCGCCGGAAGCTTTCCCATACCTTGACGGAAAAAACTACCTACAAGACCAAAATAACATCCCGATAATTTATCATATAAAGAGAAAAATAGGGACCCAAACTATACTTTACGAGGAAAACCTAGACGGTCAGACCGCAGACACTAGATGGAGATACAACATGGCCCTCCCCCTGAAAGACACCAAAGACAAACATAGAAAAAATTCAAAAAAATATTGGTGGATACTGAACCCATAATAAAATAAGAAAGAAAATCTATTAAACCGATAAAAATCAATTCTGCCCCCGCACAACACAGGTGCAAACATTGTAATCTTCGCAATCCTCCTTCTTTTAAAAGAAACTTATTTATTTAACATCCCCCTCCCCCGCCCTCTCATCCCCCCCCCCGCCAAATTCCACATCACCCAAAAACATACTACCGAAGCGTCCTGTTTTTGCGACCCAGTTTCCAGGACAATAAAAACAAGTAAAAACAAAATCACATAGAAGCTCCGCTCCTCCAGCGGCTTAAACTAAAAGATATATTCAACACGAAAAATGTAAAGCGTCGACACATATTACAGCATGGCTACGTAGTACCGTTGCGTATCGGTACCTTTGCCTAAGATACCATTATATAAATTCACCGTTTATTGTGAACACTATAATGTATTTATAATTGTATATTGGGTTTTAATAAACAGTTTAAAAAAAAAAAAAAAACTTAGCCGCGGTGGAAACGCTAGTTTCCCATCGATCACGAAAGTTAAGCAGCAGCGGTCACGGAGCGGTCTAGGATGGGTGACCGCTCCGTGAGGCGTTGACGAAGAGGGAAGGAGGCGCACCGAAGCCATTTTTCTGGGACCATCCAAGGAGCACGAGGCAGGCAGAAGCCCCCGGGACACAGGACTACCCTGGGGAAACACCGATGGATCTGATATTTCTTATAGTCGGGTGGCGGCTGGCCGGTGTCCGCGGCACTAGCCAGTTCGCCGATCCGGTGCGGAAATTTCGGAGAAGTTGGTGGCCCCCACGGAGTCCTGTGAGCAATCCCGACGGATCTGATATTCTCTCATAGACGGATGGCAGCTAGCGGTGTCCGCGGCACCCGCCAGTGCGCCGATCCGGTGCGGAGAATTTCGGAGAAGTTAGTGGGCCCCACGCCTGTCAGGACCACTTACCACCTCATCACAAGGGGCTCCCTGGCACACCTGCACCAGCTCTGACCGGATCAGGGTGTGAAGAAGAGTGAGCGGCACCAGGACAGGACACACCGTTGACGACCTCGGCAACGAAGAGAACAAAAAACAGAAAATGTATATAAAAAACTTAAGTAACAAAGTTTACGGTGCAGGGGAGGGATACCCCAGTACCGGCGCAGCCGTGGGTAGTGAAGTGGGCCCCACTGCGTCGACATCTCGCGACCACGGCCGTTCGAGGGTGGACCGCCAGGCCCCCGGACGTGTTTCTACGCCTGGCGATGGAACAGGAGACAGGAGGAGGACAACCGGAGGACAACAGGATGGAAACGGCGGAGGAATCTCCGAGGAGAGTGACAAGACGCTCGCTAAGAGCCGCGGACAGGCCGGAGGGCGCCTTTCTCACACCAGCGAGGCTGGACCATGGCACGTCACCGATGGCAGGAGGATCACGGGCGCGAGCGAGGTCCGACGACGAGGATCCGACAGCCTCGATCACCTCGCGCTCGGCTTCGGCGGCATCCAGGGGGAAGAAGAGGAGAATAGCAGCCACAACCCCGGAGGTGTCCGAAGAATTAGAGGCGGAGATGAGGACGAGCTCCCCGGCAGACATCAGCGCGGGACTGACGATGCACGTGTCTGAAATAATGCACGTCGCGACGGCGTCCTCAAACCTCAAGGGGACCTACATTAGATCCCTGAAGAACGCGGCGAGTTACATCACCGCCGCCTGGAACACGGAATCCTCGAGAAGGACGAGACCAGCGCGAGGCACCGACGACACGTAGACACGAGGCGGAAAATCTGCTGAGAAATCGTCGCAGCTTACTGCTACTGAGGAGGTTACAGAGGATTACCCCCATCCGAATAGTCAGGGAATATCGGACCATATCCCACGCGTTGGCGTTCGTGCTAGCGGCGTCTTCTCCGTCCGAACTACGGGCCCTAGCGCTTCGGCAGGTGTACCATCAACTGCGGGGCCAGTGCTTGGGCAGGGATACGCCCTCTGCCGACCAGTCAGCCCGTGACGTCCGGGAGGAGGCAAAGCTCGAAACCTGGGAACGGTAGCGCATTCGGCTCGCCGCCGAGAATACGGCGCGGCCTCATCGAGCCGTTGGAGCTGTCCTACCGAACTGGGTGGCCTGGAGAGACCGTGCCGGGCTCCCGCTGACATACAGGATGACGCAGGTGTTCACTGGGCACGGAACGTTCGGGGAGTTCATGCTAAGGATTCGACGGAGGGGTGATCAGCACGTGTCACAATTGCGAGGAAGTGGAAGACACGGCGCAGCACACACTGGAGTTCTGTCCGGCGTGGGAGGAACCGCGAGATTCTACGGGTCGCTATCGGCGAGAGTTTGGCCCCTGAGGCGATTGTAGAGGCCATGCTGAGGGGGCAACAGGAGTACATCGCCGTCCGCTCCTACTGCGAGCAAGTCATGCTCGTAAAGGAGCGCACCTAGAGAGAAAGAGTGAGAAGCCATCATCCATCGAGGGTGCCGTCACGCCAGGGAGGGTCTGCCCCCCCCCCTCAGACTTGTACGACGGCCCAGGCAACGAGGCGTTAGAAGGAGTGGTCTCTTCTAGCGGCCCAATCAACTAAGGATGTGTCCCGATTGCACCATAAGGGAGAAGACGAAGTCCAGGGCACTTCTACCAATCGTCGGGATGACCACCGTGGAAGTTTTAGCCGGTACGAATCCGGCACTACCCCGGAGGTTTCCCCCTCTCCCCCTTCCCTCTCATCCCACCCCTGCCCAAAGTTACACAGCACCCAAAAAGCAGACTACCGAAGCGTCTTGTTTTGCGACCAAGTTTTCAGGATAGAAAAAAATAAAAAAAAAATACATAAAAAAGCTCCGCTCCATAGTGGCTTAAACCCAAAAATTGTATTATACAACGAAAAATGTAAAGCGCCGACACATAACACAGCATGGATACGTCGTACCGCCGCGTATCGGTACCTTTGCCTAACATATCATTACAAAAATTCACCGTTTATTGTGAATATGTACCTAAAACTGTATTCTTGGACTCAATAAACAACTTTAAATCGTAAATCGTAAAACCGGACTACCGGGCATAGCCTTATTGACGAGTCCACCGGTAGTCCTGGGACGAAACGCAAAAACTCTTTTTTCATCCGCCACAAAGACAAGAGAGTTTCATCATCTTTACTTTGAGCTTTGTGGAAAGGACGATTTATTTTACAAATACATCAAGGCGACGCAAAAGATTTTCAATTATAATCTCGTTCGAATACAGGAGAAGTGATGGTAAATCGACCATATCTGGGGCGCTTATCGCAACGGTAAAGGGACTGATTCGAAGAATGAAGGTAACACCGTTATCTTATAACGCAAACTGTTCGGAATTTCGAGTGGCCGTGGATAGAAGTATCAACTGCAGATACACATACACGCACACACAACTGAAACAACTGATAACACTCTCTGAAATTACTTAACGAAGGAGTGATAATTCGAGTCGCGCGAGAGAGAGGTCGTGAAGTGAAATGACAGTGGATTTTGACAGATAAACTGTGTATTTATGAAAGGTCAAAGAGACTTAAGTAAGCGAAGTGAAGAAGGGGTTAGAAGGGAAAGTTAATAGAAAGGTGCTTAAAAAACATATTATGCCAGGGATGACCATATACATTCCAAGGCGTGCTGTGGTATCAAGTCCTGCTATGCAATGGAATGTATCCCCTGTATGTAATGGTGCGTGTCACTTGCATAGCGCCTTCTTTCAAAAATTCACAATACATGAAAAATACGCTATAAATGATGCTAAATAGCATGGATAAAGAAGTAGTGGAGTGACCATTGGTTGAGTAACGGTCCAATGATCTGCGAAAGCCAAACAACTCTCGACGCCTGATGGTACCGTGGAGGAAAAACCATCTATAAAGACACGAAAGAGGGGGATGGAAGTAATGAAAGGGGAGGAGAATATGAAAATAACAAGGCGAATATGATAAGTAAGGAAGGATAATATAACCTAGATGTGGTCTTTCTTTGTGGGATCAAATTAAACGCGAGACACTACAATAGTTTTAAATGCTGCAAGTTTATACATAGACCGCCGAACCGAACCCCAAATAAACTGAAAGAATTGGAACACCGATGAAACATATTATTAGACGTGAAACCGCCTAGCTACGGGAAATCAAAGCAACAATTTTTACTAAAACACTGAACAATAAAAAATGTTGTTGCTGTCATAGATGTAATCTTAATATCAAAATTATTAATATCTTGTACTCTGAGAATAATGCGCATAATTGTATTCCTGCAAAAGATAATCACCCAAGTAAATTTCAACGATATAGAGAATGATCTGTATTAATTTATAATTTCATTATAATGTCTTTTATGAAATCTTGTAGCCACTGAACATTTGGAATTTTTAGAGTATTTGGAGATTCTGAGAAATGAATTGTTATCATAACAAGTGTTCTATTATGCATATTATTAGTAATATATATTTTAACTATAATGGCATATCCTGTATATCATACTAATATGTTCGTAACATTTTCCTCTATCAGTTTATGGATAGCACGGCGCTAAGAGCTGTTACTAATATAGTAGATTATTTGAAATTTACAATAATTATAGGTATGTTCTTTGTTAATTGAACTATTGAATTTACGACAAAAATAACTATTTTTGGCTATAATAGATTGTACAATTTCAGAACAAGGGCGCTATGGACCGGTATGGCAAGGCAGCATGGGAGATCAAGATGTTGCTGTAAAAATATTTCCTTCCCATTATCGTAATTATTCAATAGGAACGAGATACTTTCTGTCTTCCCTTTATGGAACACCCATTTCTTCTATGTTATTATGGTTGATATTCTGTTTTATTCTTGAGTGGTATTGTATTACTTATTTAAACATAACATTAAAAAATGTACGTAATCTTCATTTAGGTGTTGATGAAAAAACAGTATGGAAGGTAATAGTGAATATCTTTCAGTACTTAGTTCTGCAGCATGCGGTATTTTAACGGATTTTTTAAAAACTCATGTAATTGATTGGACCACATTTTGTAAAATGTGTTTCTACGAATCAACAATTTTCGAAATGACTAGCACCAACGGAGCTGAGCACGTGACGAACATTAACGACAGCGTAGACGCGGTGAATACACCGCTCCGTATACCGTCGTTCTGGCCGCACGATGTAATGCTGTGGTTCTTGATGCTAGAATTACATTTGCCAAATTTTCAAATAATAATCAGATCTAGATGCCCGTATTACAAGCGACACGGCAAAATTCCACACCACCGTCGCGAATCTTACCGAACGCTATATACAGCCAGTCCAGAAGGTACTGTCCGACCCGCCGAAAACGGGGCAGGTACGAACATCTGAAAAAGAAACTCATTAAAAGACTGACTGACTGGGACTCCATCAGAATGTTAAAGCTACTAGAGGGCGACCACATGGAAGATAGGGAACCGTCCCGGTTCTACCGGGATCTGAAGAAGTTCGCCACACCGTACACGTCCTCCACCTCAAATTGGTGGAATAATTTTAAGAAATTAATGAAATTTACAGATAAATTTAAGCCGTGCATTGCACAGAGAGCCATTAATTAATTAATCAAAGCTGATGGTATTTACTGTGTATGCGATTTAGGATTTCTGGTTCTAAATACTATACAAACGGAAAAGCACAACATGCTGAGATAAAATCAATCAACGATATAAGACGATATCTTAAGCATGAAAAATATAAAATATTTTAAATAATTAATAATTACGCCTCTAATTTGAAAATTAGGTCGGTACTTTGAGATATACGGCGCGAGAAATATTAGAAGAGGCTGTAAATTTAAGAGATTCTGAAAGTTCCTTAAACAAATAGATGTTTATGCAATGGGAAATATTTCCAAGATACTCAGATGTTAACGTATTAGGATTATAATTAATTACTATATCAGAAGTAATTACATTAGGATAAGAAGGCTCGAACAATATCAAGTCAAATACAGAATCATTCCACTACACATAATGGACCGGTTACACTTCTTTATAAGGGGTTTTAAGGCGCTTTATAGGGGTTTACTGCCTGCTACGGTCACTTGATAAAACCCGAGCAATATCCATGCACGTCGCTCGAAGGTCTATGCACCATGCTTGAAAGTGCTAATTTTGGTGTAATCACTGGCAATCCCTAAAGGGGGCAGTCCAAGAAGTTTCACGACATTATTTCCTGGACGAGTCGTCATTCACAGTCCAACTTTCAAACAAATCACTTTCTGAATCACAAGTCACTCATATAGCTATTCTCAAATAATTCGAGTGCAGTTCAAACATTCTTACACTGCATCTTGTTATATCTAGGATAATCGCTATACGGTAAAGAGACTGATTCGAAGAATGAAGACAACACCGTTATCTCATAACGCACAAACGATAAGAAACAATTACATATCAAAATAAATAATATGGACATTTCACATCCGAATGTAACAAATTGTTTTCAATTGGCAATAAAATATGCGGCAAATCATTCGACAAGGTTAATGGGAATTTTAAAGAAACGCAGAGCGATTGTTCGATTTTTCCATCGGTCTATATCCACCGAAAAAGATTAAAGGCGCACCAAATACTATATTATCCTCATCGCACGCCTCTAAAATTAATTCGTGATGTGGATCCTCGATGGAGTTCTTAGCGCCATATGATGTCTCCTTTACTGACGTGTGACGAGCCTTGAATATAGTTTCATGGGAACAGCGAATGCCTGACACAATAAACAGTCATGAGTGGTCTATTATCGAAGAATATTACAATGCATTAAAAGCATTAAAAAAAGAAACTCCTTGTGATTTCCCCTTGTGCACTAAAATGAAATCGAAAATCAGATGGAGACGTTTCGCCAACGTGAAAAAGGTACAAGAGGTGTCGCAACGGGTACTTGATAAGATTACAAGAAATGATTTCCAAAAGTCATTTGAGATGCCATGTTACCATTGGAAACAACGTCACAATTACTGCGGACGAGAGCCAAAACTAGGTTCATATATTGGTGCGGGAAGGGCAAGGACACAGCGCAGCACACGCTGGAGCTCTGTCCGGCGTGGGAGCTGCCCCGCTACAACCTGCGGCACGTCATAGGAGAAAGACTGACCCCCTCGGCGATTGTAGAAGCGATGTTGAGAGGGCCACAGGAATACGAGGCCATCCGCCTCTTCTGCGAGCGAGTTATGCTCGCAAAGGAGGGAGCAGAAAGGGAGGGAAGGAAACACTCTCACCCTTGTAGGATAAGACGATGAAGGAGGATGACAGTCAGGTGGCCTAGAGCCGCTTCATCGCCGTCCCAACGGACCACGACTAGAAGGGACTATAGCGCTAGGGGCAATGCCCCCCCCCCTAACGCCTAACGGAGAATTTTAGGACTGGCTCGAACAAGAGGACGCGAGAAGGGGGTGCAACAGAAGATAATCCATAAGAGGTTCCTGGAGCACTCCTGTCATACGTGTAGGATGGTTATCGTGGAGTTTTAGTCGGTAGAAGTCCGACACTAGTTAGTAAGGCAAGTACGATAACTAAGGAAGGGCGAATGAAAGGAGTTGCAGACCAAATCCATTTCTAGCTTGACGAACTGAAATTAAATAAACAATAATAATAATCATAACACTCCCGTAGAGCAAACTATGCAAAACTCCATAATAGGGCAGTTAAAAAAGAAATAATAGAATCAACTATATCCATTCAAATGTCGCGAGTAATCGAACGAATTGAATTACATCAGGAATGTTAGAGTGATTGGGAAAAAAGGGATAAGTATAATATATACTTCCGTTTGAAACATAGTAAAGATCGGATGTTTCATGCTATCTCAAATTTATTATCTTTCTGTGCAATTCTTAAAAGAAAATGTCACTTTATAAATCCCGTTCATCCAAGATACTTTTCAGTAACTCGTTTGATTCGCCTCAGGTAAAACATTAATTTCCAAAGACTTTATCGTATAATTATCGTTTAAATAATGGGCTGTTACAGATTTATAAATTTTAGATGCCTGTAAATGAAGAAGATGTTATGAAAGATATGAAAATGGCAAGTCAGCATGCTGCGTAAAATATAAGAACGATGGAATATTTTACGAGAGATTGAAGTGAACAAATCATTGTTACAAAAGTTGTTTCTAATACGAAGGTGGACATTATGACGTATAAATAATTTTCGTGTTGATAAAGCAATGGAGACTTCAATAATAAAGGCTTCAAAATCAAGAAAGTCTTTTTTTAAGGGAACGGCTGAAACAACTTCAGCGGCAGACGTTAACTAGTTTGCATTACATTCAAATCTTCAGACCTTCCTTTATTAATATCGAAGAACAAACGCAAATGTGAAGGATTCGACCAAATGTCACAGATGGGCAAACAGCGTGTAACTTTAAAATAATTTAAGATCCGAGTTGAGTGCGATGAACGACGCTACGGAAACTATTCGATACATTCGTGGCGTGCCAATAATTGTATCACTCGAAGTCCAAAAAACGATTAATCTCACCATTAGTGTATTAGCAGAATATTAGGAGCCTTCGCACCAATATCTGTAAGCAAGATTACATGATTACAGATTACATGATCTGCAGCGCGGGATAGTATAATTGCAACAAGACTACAACATTATCATTTTTTTCCTTTTTCTCTGGAGATCTGATTACATTCAGATATCTCTTCCGCAGAGTTGGATTTCTTCGATTACAATGTTTATTCTTGTGATAGATCTGGCCTAACTTCTCTAGAGGCAGTGCTGTCCTTATTAGCGTAACAAGTCAATTTTGTAGCTCATGTGTTCGTCTTAATATCTCGCACATTGAACACCAGTTCTTCAGGATTCAATGTTTGTTCAATGTTTACCGTTGTGGTGGCGATATACCTTTCACCAACGTCTTCATACTACCTTTACTACTACCTTCATGTTATCTGTATGCTAATACCGCATTTATACTATGAATTTACCGACAACGTTATTGAAGTTGGTGATCTGTATTCAGTTGGCTGCATATTTATGTTTATATTACATATATTTCTATTCGGCGTCTTTAGTCCTTTCAGTTTCACATCAAGTGAATCCGTGACCATCTTTATTCTGAGATGCAGTCAGCATGCGACAACATCTATACTTTTGTGATCCGACATGGATCGGATCTCCATGGAATTCTCCCAATTGTTTTCAAACGTAGCTTCGTATTATTCCGCGTGCTTTGCAACATGTTTAATAACTCGTTGATGACAGGAATTCTTCTGGATGCTTGGAAGACTAATACAATTACTTCTACATTTAAATCTGGCGATGCGGTGAACCGTAGACCGGTCTGCATCATCGATGTAATGCCAAAATTATTCGAAAGCGTAGTTGTTGACATTGCTAAACTTCATGTCACGTCCCTGATCTGTAACGAGCAACGTGGCTTTACGCCAGCTTTGTCCACAGTAACTAATCTCTCTATTTATCGTAATTTTGTCTCAACCAGTCTAGAGAATAACCAAGCGGATAGAGTGTACAGCTTTTTTAAAAAGACTTTTCAATATTATGAGTTCAAAAGTGTTGCACTGGGTTCTTGTAATCAGTCGCTTTTTTGGTTGACAAGTTACTTTAGCGATCATAAGCAGTATCCCTCCAGGGTTCACTTCTTGATCCCTTGTACATCATTTCATGACTTGCGTTTCGCCTCAACTGAATCTTGACAACATTGACAACTGGTGCAGAACAAACGATACGTCGCTCACTTTAGACAAATATTACTTGGTGACACTGTCATTTCTCAGTTTTCGAAATTAAGCAATTTGGGTGTCCGCTACAGCACTGTTAAATAACTTACTTCACCGACAGCGTGTAGTTGGCGAGACCTCTAAAGAATCGGGCTTGTGAAGCGTTGTACGGTGAACTTTCAAAGCTTGCGAACTATCAAAATGTTATATTGTTTTTTCGCATGACCTCGTCTAGAATGTACATCTGCCATTCCGTTTCGTCATCCGATCACGTATAAACAGTCAATCGAGAGAGTTCAACATATCTTCTTCAGATTTGCAGCATTGAATCTGAGTCCAGAAATGGTCGTAGCAGATTACGATTATTTCCCATCATGAAAAAAATTAACATGCGATCTCTTGAGTCACGGAGAATTACTGACCCGTAAATGCTGACCTGATGTTCTTATTCCAGTTGATGAAAGGCTTTGTGAGTTGTTCGCAACTTCCATCGAAGATACATTTTTATTATACGAACTTCGAGGCTGAGATTTACCTTTCATCCAATTTGCTATTCTTCTATATTAGGTAACTCTTAACTCCTAAATCACATCTGTATCAAAGCGAATATGTTCTGTGCATATTTAAATCATTATGCACATGATATTTTCTATTTCTAAAAATTAAAAATTAAAATATTCCTGCCAGTATAATTTTATGTATTTTTAGTATAAATCTCTCAACTGCTTGCATACAGATATATAGCGTTTGTACACTAATGGGAGTTTGTCCCGTTTATAGTAGTACTAGAGATAAATAAATTCGTAGATTCTACGTTTCTTTATACGTAACATAATAACGTTCTTAGGATAAATCCCATGATCCACTACACATCGCTTCATCCGTATCTCATAATATCCCCACTAATGCAAAATGATTTTTGCAAAAACATTTTTGTGATAACATTAATCCTTCCTGAGATACTCCACCATTCTTACTTCAACATAATATCGTTGACGATATCTACCAGTATCTTTTGTATCATTTGAAAAGGGAACCTTTCGAAACGCTTATATAGAGGATTTATGAACATCTTTTTAATGTTTTTGTTTTGACATGAACACATGCTCTGTCATTAGGGATAAATGGACATGCCATACAGAATTATTCACATATACCATATCGGTAACAGTGCGTTATTTAAAATCTACGTTTAATATTAAGAATTACAGGTTCTTTAAGAATTAATATTCTACACCTTTAATGAATGGGGTTGTTACGTCGCGTAACACTCTACCTAGCCCAGGCCACACACCGCGGGCAAGATGGCAACCAGATGTCTTCGGATACTCACTGCGTACCCTCAATAGCCTCAAGTACCTTTCATAAATCTCATAGATTTCCTAGTAAAGGTCCTTCAAACCAAACAAACGTCTATTTCCGAAGAATTTCTAGAGACTATTGTCTACCACGGCTTGACAAGGGAAAGTTAGTTTTTCTCACGTATGATGCAACTTTCCGCCCACTAACCACTTTCTCTTGAGGGCGGTTAAGACCCTTCGTTTAACCAATTAACAAGGAAGCCTATTTCCCTTACTCTCTTAACTAAAATCGTCACCGACAAATCCGATGGTCCCGTGCGCTAGACACACCCATCCTTAGCTTTCCTCCGCCACAGCATCGTCTCTGAACATAACTGATTTTACATCCTTCGAACAGTCAACATCCTTCGACCGGGTTTACACCCGAAGATCAGTCAGTCTCAACCAAGCGTCTCAATCAACAGTCTCAATCAAGCGTCTCAATCCAGCGTCTCAATCAAGCGTCTCAATCAAGCGTCTCGTCAAGCGGTCAGCAATTCGAATACAGTGAGTCGACAAATCCATCCGTATACGCGATAATCTGTCTAGAGACTCAGGTCGCACTCATTCGTAGTCATCTCATAACAAATATTCATTTTGTGTTACACCGAAGTTGTTGGTTTGTGAAAATATATAATAACCTGTTAGCAACAGCGTTATCTTTCATTTAACTACCCTTATTATCCTAAACGAAATAAAGGATCGAGCGATTCGCGGCGTCGATTAGCAAATCGTAACGGGAATTTACGACTCCCGTTGGCGCGCTTCTTCGAGATCGCGTCTCCCCGCGAACGTGTGAAAACAGGGGTTTCAATAATACTAACTTTAACGTGTACCCAATTTATAATCAATGCGAACATAGTAAATCTCATACGTGGAAACCTATTGCCTCTTTCGCTCACATTTGCAGGTGCACAAACGATAGGAAACAATTACATATCGAAATAAATAATATGAACATTTCACATCCGAATGTAACAAGTTATTTTCAATTGGCAATAAAATATGCGGCAATCATTCGGCAAGGTTAATGGAAATTTTAAAGAAACGCAGAGCGATTGTTCGATTTTTCCATCGGTCTATATCCACCGAAAAAAATTAAAGGCGCACCAAATGCTATATTATTCTCATCGCACGCCTCTAAAATTAATTGAAGATATGAATTGATTGGTGATTCTGATTGGTGATTGGTGATGGAATTCTTAGCGCCATATGATGTATCGCTTACTGATGTGTGACAAGCCTTTAATACAGTTTCACGGAAACAGCGAATGCCTGACACAATAAACAGTCACGAGTGGTCTATCATTGAAGAATATTGCAATGCATTAAAAGCATTCGAAGAAGAAGCTCCTTGTGATTTCCCTTTGCGCACTAAAATGAAATTGAAAATCAGATGGAGACGTTTCGACAACGTGGAAAAGGTTCAAAAGGTGTCGCAACGGATACTTGATAAGATTACAAAAAATGATTTCCAAAAGTCATTTGAGCCAAATTACCATTGGAAACAACGTCAAAACTATTATAATTGGGAAATTTTACCACATCCCCCATATTCCCCAGACATTGCCCCATTTGATTACCACCTGTTCAGAGCATTACAACACTTTTTAGTAGGTAAAAAATTTGAAAATATTGACATTCTCAAAAATAGCTTAGAAAATTATTTTAAAGAAAAACAAGAGAACTTTTATCGAGACGGAATAATGGCCCTACCAGAAAAATGGGAAGAAGTTGTACAACGTGAAGAAAATAAAACTTTTTCGTGAAACTGAAAGGTATGTAAACAATCTTAACATATATAACCGCTGGAAAAACGGCACAAACTTATGGGATGACCTAATACTTCGGACGAGAGCCAAAACTAGGTTCATATATTAATGAAGCATTTACGAAAGCAATTCCATTTCCATTTGATCGTGTAAATACAGCAGCGTAATTTGGGTAAGTATTAAATGGGCTGAAAAGAGCACAGCTACTGGAAAGTATAACGGTTAATACTCCACTCCTCTCATGACCTTTGAAGGTTTGTTCACTAATGAAACAATAGAGTTGTAATAACCGCCAAGAGCTGGTATATTGTAAAGTAAACTATGCGTGCACGAAGAAAAAGTATATCACGATAGAGCGGACAATTAGATAAAATTTGAAATGCTTAAGGCAAGAAATAATCAAGAAAAACACAGCAGCTTAATAATAAACAACTATGAAACCTCAAGACAAAGTACAGAGAAATAACAAAGAAGTATAGCAAACGCAGAACAACCTATTTCATGCAACATGAGTATAGAATCAGAGAAGTAACCGATGCGAAACAGTCACAGAATCTAAAATTACTTGCTAAGCCGGAAAAGACGCAAAATGATTAAATCCAGCGTCCATACTGCCAGGAAAGAAAATACCAAAATGCTAGAAATGATCAAAGGACCAATAAAAGAGAAGGTTGGATCAAGCGTCAAATCCAGCAACAAAAGTAAAAGGAACCAACATTCCTGCGAAGGGATGAAATTGAAACCAACAAAGTTCTTGCATTCTGGATATGCCGCGTCATCTCACAAACGACACGGTCATGGATGACTCCCAAAAAGCAAGCTACCGAAGCGTCCTGTTTTGCAACTACGTTTTCAGGACAGAAAAAACAAACAAAAACAAAATCACACAGAAGCTCCGCTCCCCCAGCGGCTTAAACCTAAAAATCATATTAAACACGAAAAATGTAAAGCGCCGACACATATTATAGCATGGCTACGTCGTACCGTCGCGTATCGATACTTTTGCCTAAAACATCACTACAAAAATTCACCGTTTATTGTGAACACCAAAAGGTATTTAAAAATTTGTATCTTACATCTAACAAACGTCTTTAAATAAAATAAAATAAACGGTCATGGATGACTAGTACAAGGAAAGAGAGAGCGAGGTATGGGCAGAAGTATCTGCAAGGAAAATAGGACAAAATTAATTTTGCTGTTATTACTAGAGAAACATGCACACATCAGGATCAACCCAACAGGTAGGTTGTAATCGATGATCAAAGATACGAGAAAAATATTCAAAGTAAGTGGCAACACAAATCCTCAAAGTAGTGGATCCAAGTTTTTCCCCTTTCCCCAAGAACACTACATGGCAACTCGATAAAGCAAGCAATGAATCTATTAACAAAACGCATCAAAGACTTCCATGTAAAACGTATTAACAACGATAAAAGCATACTAGACAATTACTCGACCAATATCAAGTAAAATGCTACACCTATACTACCAGGAAAGAAAATGACAAAATACAAGGACGCATTGATAATAAAAGAAAACGATGGATCAAGCGTCAAATCCAGCAACAAAAGAAAAAGTATTTCAATCATAGAAAGACTCATTCGAAGAAGATCCTTTTTATTAAGAAGATATTGTAATTGTTTCATTACTAACTTTTACAAATGTACATAAATATAAACTGTTACATCAGAAAAGGATGCCCGTTGAGCCCGACGTTATTCAACATCTATGTGGCAGTGCTGGAAGAAGAATTAAGGAAAGAACAAATCGAGGGCATAGTGATACGAGAAAGGAAGGTATGGTCATTGACATATGCAGACGACATTGTGCTGATGGCGGATAGAGAAGAGGAGCTAAAGAAAATGCTAAACAGATTCGAAAAATCTTTAAAGAAAACCGAATTGGAACTGAGCACGGAAAAGACCACGATAGTAGTTTTCGAAAAAAGAAAGAACAAGAAAAGAAGAAGAAGTGGTCAAGATAAGATACCTAGAAGTAAGGATCCTAGACTTTCCAACGCGTATCGGCCGATAAGCATACTCCCGGCCTTAAGCAAGATCTGGGAGAAATGCGTGAAGATGATCATCGAACGGTGCATCGGGGTGGACCCGTTCCACCGAAGACAGTACGGGTTCAGGAAGAGGAGGAGCACGGTGGACGCTGTCACGCAGGTGATGATGTTCGCGGACATCTGCAAACAAAAAAGAGTGATCTGCCTGATGATTGCCCTGGACATCGGTAATGCTTTCAACACACTGAGCTGGGAAAGCATCACGAGCGAACTGGCCAGGAGGAAGTTGCCGGGGAAGATCAGAAGATTGATCGGCAACTACCTGACGGGGAGGAGGATCGTCGCCAGCAATCAGCATGGGACGGTGGAATTCGAGGTGGCGGTAGGAGTTCCACAGGGATCGGTGCTCGGGCCTTTGCTGTGGAACTTGGTGTACGACCGGCTACTCGAGAGGCTCGATAACATGGTGATGGTGAGGGCAACCGCGTTCGCGGATGACTTAGCCATCGCGTGTGCTGTCGGGAGGAACGAAGGAGCCACCGCCAAGGTGAACACCATGCTGCGCATCGTGAACGACTGGTGCGCGAGCGTAGGCCTCAAACTGGCTACAGAGAAGACAGAAGTCATGTTCGTCACCGGCATGCGGGTGCCGCTGGTGGTTGGGCTTAATCTGGGAGACACGGTCGTCGACACGGTCGGGGCCGTGAAGTATCTTAGGGTCAAGATCGACAGTCGTAGGATGTTCGACGGACACATCGAGGCGGTCTGTGGGAAGGCCGACATCCTGACGGGAGCCCTTAGAGGCATCCTGCCGAATATCAATGGGCCGCCCAACTTGGCCCGCCGGCTCTACTACAACGTCTGGGAGTCCCTTGTGTTCTACGGCGCACCGGTGTGGGCGGACGCCGTCGGCAGGACGAAGAACAAGAAGATAATGAAGAGGGCTCAGAGAACCGCCTTGAGCATAACGACGACGGCTTACCGTACGGTCTCGCATGCAGCGCTTTGCGTGTTGACCGGCAATCTGCCGATCTACGTCAAGGCGAAGTTGCTAAAAGAGACGTACGATAGGATCAAGAACACCAGGATCGGTGACGGGGACGACAGTGCGCTGAAGGAGGAGCTGGAGGCGTTACGAAGGAAGGCGTATGACGAATGGCAAAAGGAATGGGACGCGTACAAGAAGGAGGATATCACCAAGAAGTTGGTACCGTGCGCATTCCTCTTTGCCAGGAAGAAAGTGGATATCGACCATGACACGATGCAGCTGCTAACGGGCCACGGGATCTGTAGCAGCTACAGGAAGAGGATCGGCAAGGACGAGGACTCCAGGTGTTTAGACTGCGGAGACCCGAACGACGACGCGGAACACGTCCTTTTCGCGTGTTCCAAATGGACGGACAAAAGGACGGAATTGGAAAATTGTCTGGGCGAGAAGCTAGACATGGATAATCTCATGTACACGGCCACCGCCAACGACAACGGCTGGAATAGATTCAGGCAGTTCTGCAAGACCGTCGTGAGTCACAGGAGGGAGGCGGAGAGGACGATGGAGGCTGAAAAGAAGAGAATGACGAGCGCGGCGACCACGCGGAGATAGGATGACGAATGGCTGATAAGGGCAACCCCGATGAATGCCGAACGGTTTTGCCGGGGTTGTCTTACCAGGAATTAAAGGGGAGCAAGGTGGAGGGTTTTTTAGTGGGTATGGCGACGACATCTGCCCGAGTCCCACATAACCCAGTGACACGGGTCGCTGGGTATGCGCAACAGCATTTTCCCCTCCCCGCGTAAAAAAAAAGGAGCTGTCCCGCTACACCCTGCGTCGCGTTATAGGCGAGAGATTGACCCCCTTGGCGATCGTAGAAGCGATGCTGAGCAGGTCGCAGGAATACGAGGCTGTCCGCCTCTTCTGTGAGCGAGTTATGCTCGCAAAAGAACGGGCAGAGAAAAGGAGAGGCAAAGAAAGGGAGAGAAAGAGGAACTCTCACCCTCGTAAGCTAACGCAATGGAGGGGGATGGCGGTCCGGCGGCCTAGAGCCGCTTCATCGCCGTCCCAACGGATCGTGACTCCAAGGGGGGATGGACCTAGGAGCAATGGTCCCCCCTAGCGCCAAACTCAACAGTTAGGGGAATTTTTAGGACTGGCTCGATCAAGAGGACGCGAGAGGAGAGTGCAACGGAAAGATAATTCGTAAGATGTCCCCGAAGCACTCCTGTCTCACGCGTAGGATGGTCATCGTGGAGTTTTAGTCGGTAAGAGTCCGACACTACTCTGCTGTTGCCCATTATTAGCAGCAGCAGAGTGTCCATGAGGATTTCTCATTCAGATATGATAACACCGAATTATATATTGAAGAATGCAAGGTAATAGAAATTAAAAAAAAGCATTAAGAATAACAGCAAGCGAAAGCCATTGAGTCAGAAAAGGAACTAGTAAAGGAGTGCATAAAGGAAAGAGAGAAAATCTGGGGAAATGACCAAGAAGAAAAAAGAGCAAGAAAGAGAAAGAAAGGACTAGAAGAGGTGAGAAATGGAGAGACACAGATGGAAGCAAAAGAAGAGCGAGAAAGGATGACAGTAGACCAAATTATAGAAGAAAGGAGAAAGAGAGGAGCAGAAAAGAGGGGCAAAAAGTTACCAAAATACTTAGTAGGGAGGATGAAGTGGAAGGACAGAAAAATATTAGCAATGTAGCAGCACGCGAGCAGGACAATTCAAATCCTGTTGTTACGCCGCCTAAAACATCTGCACGCCAGCCCGCGCGACCGGACAACAACCGACCTGCGTAACGTCACTTCGACCCTCAATAAACCTAAGGACCCACCATAACTTTCATTTCCCTGTATTGTTTCGCCATGTGTCTTCAATCCGTTTGTCTTGAAGAATTTCTAAAGCTTAAAAATATTCTCGAAACACAGTCGGTTTTTAGAGAGGTCCTTGGGTTTATTAGTTGCACTTAAAACACGGAGAAAGCGGGTATGCACCCATTAGGAAAATCCGAATAGCCCTGTAATAAAACAAGCTAGGTTTTTCTCACGCACACAGTCATCTATCCACCACGATGGTAGGAGACTCCCTACTCATCCCTTCGAGCAGTAGTGCAGGTCATGACCAATCGACACCGCGGTTCGTTACCCTCACTTTTCCTAACGAAAGTGGGAACAACGAATCCGCGTTCTTTAGGCACAGGGGCACACCCACACCGAACTTTTCTTCCGTATTAGAAAAAGAGCGACAGACAGTCTAAAAACTAACGCCTAACGCGGCAGTCTACACATAGCGCGAGAGTCGCATACTTCACGCAAATCTTTTGTCGGTTTTCGGTGTTGTCGAACATACATCTTCTTTCCTAAATATATTATAGTGCTAAGTCCATTAATACATTAATTTCCATTATAAGAGCCCTGCTCTAGCGTACATATCTATCGCATCTTCGTGCGACAAGTTGTTAACTATTTATTTCTCTACGTCAGTGTAATCTAAGTGTTGGAAATATATAATTTATAATTCTGTGAATCACAGTGTTATACAAACTCAATCACCCCTATTATCTCAACGGAAATCAGGGGATCGATCAATTCGTGGTGTCGATTGTTATAATCGTAGCGGGGATTTATGACCCCCGTTGACGTCTCTCCTCGCGATTACGTCTCCCCGCAATTGGTCGAAATTACATGGTCCTTCGAGCCGGATTTCGTTCCGCCAAAAAGTGCACTGACAAGTGACTATACAGTGTCGCGTGAAATCCAAGTTCCAACCACTTAGTCAACTGATCAAGGGAACCGCCATCGGAGAGGAGCACCTCCGTCGCTCAGCATCTACACGAGCCCACGCCGCATCGTAACGATTATCAACCGAATCCCAGATCAACGTCCATTTGATCAAGGTAAGATCGTTCATATTATTAAAATCAAATATGGCCCAAGCTGAACCAATCAGCACGTTACGGCGGAGACGAGGCGCCCTAGCCGGTCGACTTGCAACCATAAGGCGCGAACTCGATGAATACGTAGCGTCTGGGAAGGCAAACAGAATCTTCCTAACATCTTGCCGCAGCTCGTTCGATGAACTTTGGAGGAGGATACTCGCGGCTCAAGAAGAGTTAGATGGGTTAGATGAGGGGGAAGATGCGCGTGTAGCTTCGTTATCGCAAGAGCATCGGGAGCTTGACATGCGGTTCCTAGGTCTCTTTGAGCAAATGTCAGCAACAACAAAAACAGGCGAGACATGCCGGAAACCAGAGCCGACCACCTTTCCAGAGGTCCGCGTGCCCCAATTCGACGGTGCCCTCGAGAACTGGACCTATTTCTACGACACGTTCTCATCCATAGTGGACCGTAACGAAAGTTTGACGAATGTCCAAAAGTTCCAACATCTACGCTCATCTATAACTGGACGGGCCGCACAGAGTATCCAGTCACTAGAACTCACAGAGGCCAACTATCCCATCGCGCTTGACACACTGAAGGATAAGTTCAATTGCCCCCTCCAAATCTGCATGCGCCATTGGAATTTGATGCGCAACTACCCGGAAATCAAAAAGGAAACTCCAGAAGCCCTAGAGGATTTATTGGGAACAATCGGCGTAAATCTAAAGGCGCTCGAACACCTAAAAGAGCCCGTCACATCAAATATAGCGATTATCGAATTGATCGAGTCGAAATTGCCCTCGTCCAGTCTGCGTAAATGGCAACGCACACTGCCCCGCCAACAGGTGCCATCCTATCAGCATCTGATAGACTTTCTCAAAACACGGGCGAACGGGACTCAACTCCTCTCTAAAGCGAAGGAATCAAAAGGGTCAACCCACAAACACCACAGTCAGCGAACAACCATACCGCATGGGCGAACCCTTGCTACAACCAGCAGAACGGTGGTGTGTCCGACCTGCAACGGACCTCACGAGATCAGACACTGTAAAATCTTCAAGGCCAAATCATCGACCAAACGTTTTCAGATCGTGAAGAAGGCATCGTTGTGTATAAATTGCCTAGGCAGAGGACATTCGCCGACACAGTGTACATCGGGTTCGTGTCGTATCTGCGGTCACCAACACCATACTTATCTACACCGCGAACAAACCCAGGTAGACTCACGGTCGTCGAGCGGTCGATCGGCAAGCGGTTGGTCGCCGAGCAGTCGGTCGTCGGACAGTCGCTCATCGAGCGGTCGGATGTCGGGCAGTCGCGCACCGAGCGGTCGGTCGTCGGGCAGTCGTTCATCACACAAGCGAGCCTCCACCGAACAATCACCATCTGGATCATCGAAGTCGCGGTCATCCCACAAGTCGAGGCGAACATCCGACACTTCACGGAAACATACATCTTCGGCTCCAGGAGGTACGAAAGAGCATGCCTCGTACGAGTCATGCTCAGCCCGGATCAAGAACCCCAACTTCCTCGTCCAAGTCCCAACCGGGGCAAAACTGACTGTCTGAGACTACGACAGCAAGGGGGATCGGACTAACAAACACATCTCCCCACACCCCTCTGCATCATAATCTGTTGGCCACAGCACAGATCAAGGTTTTGAACAAACAGGCACAACCAATCCGAGCCCGAGCCTTACTCGACACTGGGTCGAGCATGAACTTCATGACCGACAAGCTCGCGAATTCCCTCGGTATAAAGCAAAGGAGATGTGCGATCTAGATCGGAGCCCTCGACAATTTGAGCACCACGGCAAAACGATACACTACGGCCACAATCACGTCGACGGACGGCAAGTATAAGAAAACATTGAGATTTCTTGTTATCCCAGCCATATCGACCTTCATACCAAGCGAGCCCATCGACCCCTCGAGTCTGGGATTACCCAGAAATATTCAACTAGCCGATCCACAATTCCATTGCCCAGCCCCGATCGATGTCTTACTTAGTACCGGATCAACATTTGCGTCGCTGTGCATCGGGCAGGTCAATCTGGCGCAACCAGGCGAACCTGAACTACGTCTACAAAAAACACGGTTCGGCTGGGTAATCGGGGGGAGTCCAACGTCCCAAACCGCGATAAATACGTTCCACGCAACCACAACGGCTCTGCAAGAGGACCTCGCACGGTTTTGGGAGATCGACGAGGGACCGGCCACTACTCATCTTTCGGAATCTGAACGACTATGTGAAGAACATTTCCGAAACCATGTCCGACGAACCAAGGAAGGCAGATACATCGTTGCATTACCATTCAACGAAAAGCTTTCCTCACTAGGGTCATCGAAGGCCGCTGCAATGAGCAGGCTCGCCTCTCTTCATCGTCGATTCCAACGCGACAAACAATATGAAACCGCGTATAGTGCTGTGATCCAAGAATATTTAGACTTGGGTCATATGACGAAGATCAACACGGATCACGCCACCGACCACGGATATTATTTACCACATCACGGCGTGATTAAGGAATCGAGCGACACCACCAAGCTCCGGGTTGTGTTCGACGGCTCAGCATCAAGTACCACGGGAGTGTCTCTAAACGACGCCCTTCATACGGGCCCGAAATTACAAGAAGACCTGAGAAACATCCTATTGAGATTCCGGTCATTTCAATATGTCCTTACCGGCGATATCAAGAAAATGTACCGTCAATTCATCCTACGTCCAGAAGATCGTCCTTATCAAAAGATTCTGTGGCGTGCCGACAACGGAGAGATCGAAACATACCGACTCAATACCGTAACGTTCGGTCTATCCGCAGCCCCGTATCTGGCCATCCGATGTCTCAAACAGTTGGCAGAAGACGAGGGACCTCGATTTCCGAGAGCAGCGCAGATCCTACGGGGAGACTTCTATGTCGACGATGCGTTGACCGGAGCCGATACGAAGGACGAAGCCTTATCAGTCAGGAATGATCTCACGAAATTACTTAAGCTAGCCGGTCTAAATATCCGCAAATGGGCATCAAACGATCGGGATCTGCTACGAGGGCTACCTGAGGAAGACACCAACCAGAAATTACATCTCGGTGAGTCATCCACGTTAAAAACACTCGGCGTCTTTTGGGATTCAGCCGACGATGCCATACTATATTCGGTCAAGACGATCAGTGACACTTCCCGAGTCACAAAGCGATCAATCAGTTCAGTCATCGCATAAATCTATGATCCACTAGGATTGCTCGCGCCGGTAATCGTTCGAGCAAAAATAATTTTGCAACAAGTCTGGACATTGAAGGTAGATTGGGACGAATCCCTTCCGACAGACGTACACACAGAATGGATCAAATACCACACCCAATTGCCGTTGTTAAATGCGGTAAGGTTCCCTCGGAAGACCATCATAGAATCGGCAACGAAAATTGAGCTACACGGATTCTGTGACGCTAGCGAAAGGGCATATGGGGCGTGCGTCTACGTGCGGACGACGGACCGAAAGAACAATATTTGGACTCGACTCCTCACGGCGCGGTCGAAGGTAGCGCCGCTCAAATCGCTCTCCATACCACGTCTCGAATTAAGCGGGGCACTTATTTTGACGTCCTTGATTTCGTCAATACGATAGGCCCTGACGACCAAGATATCGCGGATAGTAAACTGGACTGACTCCACCATCGTGCTCCATTGGATCAGGTCTTCGCCGCACACCTTGAAAACATTTGTGGCGAATCGAGTCGCTGAGATACAGACCAAGACCAATATCTCCGACTGGCGTCATGTGCCTACCGACGATAATCCAGCGGATCTCATCTCCCGAGGCCAGACGCCCAAGGAATTCCTATGTCCGCCCATTTGGAAAAACGGGCCAAGGTGGCTCCTGCAAAGCGAAAACTATTGGCCGGTCTGGAGCCCGACACCGGTAGTCGACCTCCCGGAGCAAAAAAAGACAATCTGTCTGAGGACGAATATTAACGACAATACACTCCTCCATCGTTACTCGTCTTGGCCAAGACTAATAAGAATCGTCGCCCGGTGTCTTCGATGGAGACATAAGCAACACCGATCTGCCCATCTCACCACAGACGAACTGACTGCAGCGCACAACAGACTAATAAAAATATTACAATCCAGTCATTTCGCGCCTGAAATTCGGATCCTCCAGAAAAATCGAAGCGAGGACGTTGGAGGGAAACTACAGCCATTAAACCCCTTCCTCGACGAAGATGGGCTACTCCGGGTAGGAGGACGACTAACCAACTCCGCCATACCCTTCAGCCAAAAACACCCGATCATCCTACCGAAATCCCCGGTGACAGAGCTAATTATAGAGCAAGAGCACCGGAACAATCATCACACAGGGACAGAAGCTACACTATACGCGGTGAGACTGCGCTATTGGCCAATCGACGGCCGTAGCCAGGTATGGCGCACTCTCAGAAGGCGCAGAAGAACCGACGTAAAATCAAGACGTACGCCGCCATATTCGTTTGTCTGGCGACAAAGGCGGTCCACATAGAGTTAGTCAGCGACCTAACCACCGACGCCTTCTTGGCCGCGCTACGCCGTTTCATCTCGCGGCGAGGATACTGCGCAACGATCCTCACCGACAACGGCACCAATTTCGTCGGGGCTAACCGGGAGCTGCAAGAACTCCGGACCCTATTGCAGTCCGACGACCACCAGGATAGGCTACAGAATTTTCTCGCCGATCGACAAATACAATGGCGTTTTAATCCTCCGAACTCACCACATTTTGGCGGCTTATGGGAAGCCGCGGTTAAAGCGTTCAAACGCCATCTCATCCGCGTGGTCGGCACGGAGCTCCTGACCTTTGAGCACCTCAACACCCTTGTGATCGAAATTGAAGCCATTCTCAATTCACGCCCACTGACTCCCATCTCATCCGATCCGAAAGATCCTCCTGTCCTCACTCCCGGACATTTTCTAATCGGTGACACACTAACCAGTTTACGGGAGCGTGATTTCAGGACAGTTCCATCAGGCCGGCTATCCAATTGGCAGCGCATTCACCAGATTAAGCAGCACTTCTGGAGCAGATGGTATCGAGAATATCTAAATGAGCTAACCCGCCGCAACAAATGGGACAAGGGCAAACATAACATTCGTGAAGGCACCGTAGTAATCCTCAGGGAGTGCCCTCTATGTAGTGGCCTTTGGGCCGCGTAATCAAGGTCCATCCAGGAGCCGACGGAATCATCCGGACCGCTACCGTGCAGACGGCAACAAGCATCCTGGACCGCGGTGTCAAAAGACTGGTCCCCTTACCCATCCACCCAGATCCAGACGAGGCCGAACGTCCACACGGAGCGAAGGAGGTCACCAACGACGTACCTGATTCCACAGCCAGAATTTGATCGGTGCCCTCTCAACGGGGGGAGGATGTTACGCCGCCTAAAACATCTGCACGCCAGCCCGCGCGACCGGACAACAACCAACCTGCGTAACGTCACTTCGACCCTCAATAAACCTAAGGACCCATCATAACTTTCATTTCCCTGTATTGTTTCGCCATGTGTCTTCAATCCGTTTGTCTTGAAGAATTTCTAAAGCTTAAAAATATTCTCGAAACACAGTCGGTTTTTAGAGAGGTCCTTGGGTTTATTAGTTGCACTTAAAACACGGAGAAAGCGGGTATGCACCCATTAGGAAAATCCGAATAGCCCTGTAATAAAACAAGCTAGGTTTTTCTCACGCACACAGTCATCTATCCACCACGATGGTAGGAGACTCCCTACTCATCCCTTCGAGCAGTAGTGCAGGTCATGACCAATCGACACCGCGGTTCGTTACCCTCACTTTTCCTAACGAAAGTGGGAACAACGAATCCGCGTTCTTTAGGCACAGGGGCACACCCACACCGAACTTTTCTTCCGTATTAGAAAAAGAGCGACAGACAGTCTAAAAACTAACGCCTAACGCGGCAGTCTACACATAGCGCGAGAGTCGCATACTTCACGCAAATCTTTTGTCGGTTTTCGGTGTTGTCGAACATACATCTTCTTTCCTAAATATATTATAGTGCTAAGTCCATTAATACATTAATTTCCATTATAAGAGCCCTGCTCTAGCGTACATATCTATCGCATCTTCGTGCGACAAGTTGTTAACTATTTATTTCTCTACGTCAGTGTAATCTAAGTGTTGGAAATATATAATTTATAATTCTGTGAATCACAGTGTTATACAAACTCAATCACCCCTATTATCTCAACGGAAATCAGGGGATCGATCAATTCGTGGTGTCGATTGTTATAATCGTAGCGGGGATTTACGACCCCCGTTGACGTCTCTCCTCGCGATTACATCTCCCCGCAATTGGTCGGAATTACACCTGTTGTTGTTTTGCTTCGGAGTATCAAGACCGTTAGATCACAGGTATTGTAACGAGTAATGAACTCCGAGCAAAAGAATGTCACCGCTACTTTCAACCGTCAAACGCAGTCGAGTTCAAATTTTCCGACTGTCCCCTGACCAGTATAAATAAACAGACGCAATCACGAGCGAGAGAGTTCACCGAACAGAGTCGAGGAGTATTAACGTATAAACAAGCATAGCAGTGATCTACAAAGTTTCTCCGAGTATTTACCGGGTATTTATTCCGTAACTTATACTTGTACCAGCGGACTCACAATTCGTCTGTAATTTATTTATTTATTCGAAAATATATTTAACGGATTGCGACGGCAATAATTCGCTTTCGTTATTTTGCTCAACCAGAATCAGATCAATCCTCCACAACAGTAATAAGAAAAAAAAGACCAAACGAGACTGGAGAAGGACTAATAGAATTGAAGACAATAATGGAAAAGAAAAAGGGCAGTACAAGACAGGGAGGAACGACAATAAGGAAGCACAGCAAGGAGACAAAAGCCCAAAAGTTGCCATAGTTTTAGAGACAGAATATATAATGGAGTGCAATATAATAGAGTGGATAAGAGGGGAGGTAAATATGTAAGGAAAGAGAGATAGACAAGAAAAAGAGTTTAGACAGATATAAGGGAGGAGGCAATAAGGTGATAACGCTATTAGACTGATAGAATGTGAGAAGCGTAATAGGTAAACGAGATGTAAAACCGAAAGCTTGTCCAAAGCCGAAAGGCACGGACTAAGTAATAATAATAATAAACTGTTATATATTATTACTCAGCATTTCATTATTAACTGCATTATGTACATTATTAACAAATTATGTACAGATTACAACAGTACAATGTTGTCAAAACAAGCTCCAACTTTCTTTGTTATTTCTTTCATTGATAAAATGTTTATTTCGTTTGCAGTCGTTAACTTTCTGAGCGAATGAAACTTACGACTCGAATGATGACAATGACTTCGTCCAATTCACATCTTTGGAAAGTTTTCCTATCCTCACTTGCAATAATCTTTTCTCGAAATTCGAAAGCGCCGTAGCTTACCGCTCCCTATCGATCCCTTAGAAAATCGAGAACGGAAAGTATTTATATACTACAATGAATTCCAAGGATCCCAGGGGAGAGAAACGAGCCGGAGAGACGTGACGATTTATTCTATCGCATGCAAACTTCATCAGTCGAATCAATTACTATCGAGTCGTAAAATTCCGGAATTCTCTTCAAGACTACGTTGAATACAGCTAAATTGTCCTCCGTTCTTACTGATATCACGATGTCTATCAAGAAGAAGACTACTTCGTAATATGTTCACCTTTCCCTATCCATAACCTGGCACCCAAACATTCTTCATTTCCCCATAGAATTAGTCTTGCGAATTACATCGTTTCGCCGTCGCTTCTTCGTCTGAAATAAGAAAGACGTCCTTTTCTATTCTGGGTACTTAGTAACCGGCGCGACCTTCAGACAACTTGCTTTTTCTTTCAAGATATCGAAAAGTGCAATTTCGGTCGTCGTGATTAAAGTCTGCGTTGCCATACCGAAGACACTACAAAGCGAGCGCTATTTTAATATATTACTATTATTATATATTATATAAATTTAATATATTTAATATTTAATTAATTACAGAATAGCAAGCAATCTATCAATACTGAATGATACACATTGTTTCCCACACACGTGGACTGGAAGCGAACGTGGAGTCGTTTGTAGTCTCCGACGAATATACGATAATGTGAAGAAGGCCAAAGATGGCAATCGCTATTTATTCGTGTTTTGTTCTGTTTACTTTACTTGTGTGTAATTGTTCTCTGAGTATAGCAAATAAAAGGAGATTGTTACTATTATATCGAGAAGAAAATTTATTATTTTTATTTTATTTATTATTTATCTATTATTTTTAGACATTTTACGATGAAATAGAAGAAGATCGGTATAAGGAGATATCAGTATAATAAGTATTAATTAATATTAATCAATGATTTCTTGTGGTGGTCTTGGAAGAGTAGCAAATACCACAAGTGTTACAAACTGCATTAGATACAAACATAATGAGCTGAAGCATCAAACTCGAACAACGAAGTTGACAAGAACAATCCGCACGACGATTTAAAAATAAATATAAGGAGGCATGGAACATGTAAACAAAAAGATATTGATAAGCATCCTTGTATGAGAAAATTATCCAACGATTCATTTTTTCTATTTTTTCTAGTATTTTTTCTAGTTCTGACTCCGAGGATGAAAGGACGAACATTCCAAGCACATCCCAAAATGTAGTGGGTGAAATTGAAATTGCAATTGACACAGTGGATAAAACTGAAAGCAGGCGAATCTAGAGGTAGGACGCCCGTTCGTATGATATTCAAGGATATCGCAGGGCCTACTGGCTATCTTAAGGGAAATACTATGTCGGGGGTTTGTGTCGGGGGTAATATTATGGTTTGTGTAACTAGTGCTTTCAAATTGATAATTGCCAGACACATAATGGAACACATAAAAGATTACACTGAAACCGAGGCGCATCGAGTTTTGAAAAAAGACTGGACAATCACAGTTGCTGAGTTACCGAGTTTTCTAGGAATTCTATATGCCCAGGGCGCATATGAAGCGAGATCATTGAAAGCCTCCGAAAGATTACAAACAGATAAATTTGCGCTGATATCCGAAATATGGAACAGATTTAGAAGTAATAGCCAGGCTTGTTACAAGCCATATGAAAATATCTCAATAGATGAACAATTATTTCCAACGAAAGCCCGATGCAGGTTTACGCAATATATGCTGAATAAGCCTCATAAATTTGACATTAAGTTTTAGTTAGCAGTTGCCGTCCAAACAAAATATATTTTGAATGGTTTCCCTTATATGGGGAAAGATGAAACTCGATGCTCAAGGGAAAAAAGGATAAGACGACTTTGTTTTCCTCAAATTTATGTAAATCATAAAACTGCACGCTTACTATGTATAAAAGTAAACCTAACGTAAAAGTCCTCCTTCTAAGCACCAAACATACAGGTATACAAGTAGCAGACAATTATAAATGTGTTTCAGAAACCATTGCTTTTTATAATAAAACAAAGTTTGGTGTGGACCTCGTTGACCAGAAGGAACACAAATATAGTGTGAAAGCAGGGAGTTTCCGATGACCCCTTCAAGTTTTTTTCAATATTTTAGATTTGGCAGTGATGAACGCGTGGATATTATGTAAAGAGTGCACCGGATCGAAAATATCCAGTGTTACATCGGGCGACACTCTACCTCGACCAGGCCACACACCGCGGGCCAGACGGGAACCAGATGTCCGCTCATCCTCGCTGCGTACCCTCAATATTCTTAAAGACCCGTCATTAATCCCAGTAATTCGCTAGCTAAGGTCCTTCAGACCCAACAAACATCTGTTTTCCGAATCATTTCTAAAGACCATTGTCTACTACAGCTTGACAAGGGAAAGTTAGTTTTTCTCACATATGATGCAACTTTCCTCCCACTAACCACTTTCTCTCGAGGGCGGCTAAGACCCTTCCTAGTCCAGCAACCTTCGTTTAACCAATTAACAACGAAGCCTATTTCCCTCACTCTCTTAGCCAAAATCTTCACCAACAAATCCGATGGTTCCGTGCGCTAGACACACCCATCCTTAGCTTTCCTCCGCCACAGCATCGTCTCCGAAGACAACTGATTTTCCATCCGTCGAACAGTCAACTTCCTTTGACTGGGAATACACCCGTAGATCGGTCACTCACTCATCTTATACATACGCACCAGCGTAACTATCTTCTTTACAAGTTGTTAGAATAAACGTTGATTTATAACTTACTATACAGTGTTATATTCATTGAACCACCTCTGTTATCTTAACCGAAACAGGGGAACGACTATTTCGCGGCGTCGATTAACCAAATCGTAGCGAGAATTTACGCCTCTCGCTGACGCGTTTTCCTAGCGACCGCGTCTCTCCGCGAACGGTCGTAACATCCAGAGTTCATATTTTGCCAAATGTTACGACCGTTCGCGGAGAGACGCGGTCGCGAGGAAAACGCGTCAGCGAGAGGCGTAAATTCTCGCTACGATTCGGTGAATCGACGCCGCGAAATAGTCGTTCCCCTGTTTCGGTTAAGATAACAGAGGTGGTTAAATGAATATGACACAGTAGAGTAAGTTATATTTCACCTTTATTCCAACAACTTATAACGAAGGCAGTTACGCTGGTGCGTATGTACGAGATGAGTGAGTGACTGATCTACGGGTGTGTATACCCGGTTAAAGGATGTTGACCGTTCGAAGGATGTAAAATCAGTACTGTCTTGGGAGACGATGCTGTTTCGGAGGAAAGCTAAGGATGGGTGTGTCTAGCGCACGGGACCATCGGATTTTTTGGTGACGATTTTAGTCAGGAGAGTGAGGGAATAGGCTTCGTTGTTAATTGGTTAAACGAAGGGTTTTAACCGCCCTCGAGAGAAAGTGGTTAGTGGGAGCAAGGTTGCATCATGTTACGTCGCGTAACACTCTACCTAGCCCAGGTCACACACCGGGCAATGTGGCAACCAGATGTCTTCGGGTACTCGCAGCGTATCCTCCATAATTTTAAGCACCGTCCATAAATCATAGATTTCCTAGAAAAAAAGGTCTTCAAAGCGAAATCGCCCAAGGAGCGTCTCGAGACTGCCAAACGGGCGTCGCTCTGTACGAATTGTTTAGGCAAGGGACACGCGCTCAATCAGTGCTCCGCCGGGTCATGTCGCATCTGTAGACAGCGACACCACACTTATTTACATCAAGAGCATGGTCACAGTAGATTACGGACACGTGTGAGCCGAACACCGAGCGGTCGATCGTCGAGCGACCGGTCATCCAACGGTCGATCTCCGCCTAGTTCACCGACCCCGCGGTCGTCACACCGATCGAGACGGGCATCCGCGTCTCCACGAACGTCTCCACGAACGTCTTCCCGAACGTCTCCCCGAACGTCTCCGCGAACCTCCCCAAAACGTGTATCTCGGTCATCGCGAACGACGGCATCGGGATCAAATACCTCCCCCAGTCTTAAACAACTAGGGGAGCCCTGACGTCCTCAAACGGCTTTGCTAGGGACCGAACCACCGAAAACAGACTCATTGACCTCGCCTCCTTCCGGATCACTCCACCACGATTTGTTAGTCACTGCGCAGGTCAACATACTGGACAATAGATCTCAACCGTTCCGCTGCCGAGCTCTGCTAGATACCGGCGCTAGCATGAACTTCATCGCCGAGAGACTCGCCAATTCGTTAAGACTCAACCAACGGAAATGTTCGGTCCCAATCGGAACACTCAACACATTATCGACGACCTCGAAACGTTACATTACGGCCACAATCACCTCCGTTAACGGCACATACGAACGCATCTGGACTTTTCTCATCATACCGACCATATCGACCTCGATCCCAGATCAACCCGTGGATCGGTCAACGATACAGATACCCAGAAATCTACGACTAGCCGATCCAAGATTCCACAGACCTGCTCCGATCGACGTGCTATTGAGCGCCGGGCCATCACTAGCGTCACTGTGTGTCGGCCAACTTGACATCAGTCAAGCAAACGGGACCGACTTGCGTCTGCAAAAAACGCGGTTCGGATGGGTCATCGGGGGGGGGGGGGGCCCAGCCTCGCAATCACCCGCACACGCATTTCACGCGTCCACGACGGCCTTGCAGGCGGATCTCGCCCGTTTTTGGGAAATCGACGAAGGACCGACCACTGCGCACATTTCGGAAGCGGAACGACAGTGCGAGGAACATTTCCGGAATCACGTTCAACGCACCCACGAAGGGCGATACATGGTCGCTCTCCCATTCAACGAGACGACTCCTTCGCTTGGATCCTCCAGAGCCATGGCGATGAAACGACTAACATCTCTCTGCCGTCGGTTCCAACGAGATAAGCGTTTCGAAGCCGAGTATCATGCCGTAATGCAGGAATATTTGGCATTAGGGCACATGACGAAGGTTACCTCGGGCTACTGCACGGACGACGGATATTTTCTGCCACATCATGGCGTGATCAAGGAGTCCAGCCAAACCACGAAACTCCGAGTCGTGTTCGACGGATCGGCCCCAACCACCACCGGAGTTTCATTAAACGACGTACTTCATACGGGACCGAAACTACAGGATGATTTATTTCTCATCCTCTTAAGATTTCGATCTCACCAATACGTCATTACAGGCGATGTCGAAAAAATGTATCGCCAATTTCTTGTGCGCCCGGAGGATCGGAAATTCCAACAAATCCTGTGGCGCAATGCGGATGGAGAAGTTGACACTTATCAACTCAACACCGTGACATTCGGGCTCTCAGCGGCCCCGTATCTAGCCATCCGCTGCCTCAAGCAACTGGCGGACGACGAGGGGCATCGATATCCACGAGCGGCGACAGTCTTACAGCGAGACTTCTACGTCGACGATGTTCTCACAGGAGTCGATACAAGGGTCGAGGCACAATCATTGAGAACGGAGCTCACAGAACTGCTCAAGCTAGCCGGCTTGAACATTCGGAAATGGGCATCGAACGACCGGGAACTGCCACGAGGACTTCCCGAGACGGACATAAACGATAAGCTGCTACTAGGCGAATCGCAAACCTTCAAGACACTGGGTGTTGTTTGGAATTCCTTCGACGATTCGATCCTATATTCCGTCAAAATCAATCATGCCGACTCTCGAATTACGAAGAGAACAATCAGCTCCGAAATCGCCAAGATCTACGACCCTCTTGGATTGCTGGCACCAGTAATTGTTCGAGCTAAGATGTTGCTCCAGCGACTCTGGACACTAAAAATTGACTGGGACGAATCCTTACCGGCCGACGTGCACACGGAATGGAGCAAATATTACGCACAGCTGCCATTATTGAACAACGTGGAGTTTCCACGTAAAACGATAATCAATCCCGCAGCGGAAATTGAGTTACACGGGTTCTGTGACGCCAGCGAAAGGGCATATGGAGCATGCGTTTACCTTCGCACTATCACCCTGGATGGTCATGTCTATACACGTCTCCTCACTGCGAAGTCGAAGGTAGCTCCGCTCAAGTCACTAACCATTCCAAGGCTGGAACTGAGCGGAGCACTCCTTCTCGCGTCACTAGCCAACACGGTCCTCCAAGCCTTAACAATCAACATTGCTCGGACCGTTTATTGGACTGACTCCACAATCGTTCTACATTGGATCAACACATCACCCCATACGCTGAAAACCTTCGTCGCTAACCGTGTGACAGAAATCCAACGGAAGACTCACGCCTCAGATTGGCGCCACACCCCCACTACCGACAACCCGGCAGATCTCATATCTCGAGGTCAACTACCCGAAGACTTCCTGAAAACAACCATTTGGCAACACGGACCAGGGTGGCTTCATCAACCTGAAGAATACTGGCCAGCGTGGAACCCAGTACCGTTGAACGAAACACCGGAGCAGAAAAAGGCAACCTGTCTGTCCGCGACTCCGGCGGACCACAGCATACTGGGGAGATTCTCCTCTTGGCCCAAGCTTATAAGAATTGCCGCTCGGTGCCTTCGATGGAGACAAGCCCGGGATTGAGGCAAACCTCTGACCATGCACGAGTTGACCAATGCACATAACCGATTAATCAAACTATTGCAAGCCTGTTATTTTTCAGACGAAATCCGTGCTCTCCGGACAGATAGAAATTCGGCAGTGAAGGGGAAGCTCCAAAGACTCAATCCATTTCTGGACAAGGACGAGATGCTGCGCGTCGGAGGCCGACTCAGTCATTCACCAATGCCTTTCCACCAGAAGCATCCAATAATTCTACCCAAATCCTCAGTCACCGCGCTCATAATCGAGCATGAACACCTCCTAAATCTCCACTCCGGAACTCAAGCTACCTTGTACGCCCTAAGGAGATCTTATTGGCCTATCGACGGCCGCAGTCAAGTTTGGAGCACGCTGAAGAAGTGCGTCCGTTGCTGCAGAGCCAATCCCCCTCCAGTGGATTACATAATGGGCGACCTTCCAGCGGCACGGATCACAGAGTCTCGGCCATTTACCAACGTCGGAATTGACTACTGCGGACCATTTTACATCAAGGAACGAAGGGATCGCAATCGACGCAAAATCAAAGTATACGTAGCAATCTTTGTGTGTCTTGCAGTCAAGGCAGTCCACATCGAGTTGGTCAGCGATCTCACCAGCGAGGCCTTCATTTCCGCTCTGCGAAGATTCATCGCTCGCCGCGGATTCTGTGTGACAATCTACTCCGACAACGGTACCAACTTCGTTGGTGCCAACAACGAATTACAAGAACTCCGAAATCTCCTGCAATCCGACGATCACAAGGCACAGGTCCAGTCCTTTTTAGCCGACCGACGGATCGAATGGCACTTCATCCCTCCCAACTCTCCTCACTTCGGCGGGCTGTGGGAGGCTGCAGTGAAGTCTTTCAAACGACATCTCCGACGTGTCGTCGGTAACGAGCTCTTGACCTTCGAAAACCTTAACACCCTCATCATCGAAATCGAGTCTATCCTCAACTCCCGTCCGCTGACGCCGATATCTTCTGACCCAAACGATCTCCTCGTTCTCACTCCCGGCCATTTCCTCATCGGAGATTCACTAACAAGTTTCCGAGAACGAGATTTCAGGGACACGCCATCCAACCGTCTCTCCTGCTGGCAACATATTCAGAAACTCAAACAACATTTCTGGCGCCGGTGGCATCGAGAGTATCTCAACGAGCTACACATCCGGAACAAATGGAGCAAGGGCGGTCACGACATACGAGGCACCATCGTCCTTCTCAGAGAAGACAACGTCCCCCCGATGCAATGGCCATTGGGCAGAATCATCAAGGCCCAACCCGGCGCGGACGGCATCATACGCACGGCTATCGTTCGAACAGCGACGAGTACTCTCGAACGGAGCATCAAGCGGATGGTACCACTACCAAGCAGAACGACTCCAGACGACTCCGAACCGATTGGTTCGATTGACAGCCCGAAGTCGGATAAGAGATCCACCTGACAACAGCATACCATATCACTTGATCGGTGCCCTCTCAACGGGGGGAGGATGTTACGTCGCGTAACACTCTACCTAGCCCAGGCCACACACCGGGCAATGTGGCAACCAGATGTCTTCGGGTACTCGCAGCGTATCCTCCATAATTTTAAGCACCGTCCATAAATCATAGATTTCCTAGAAAAGGTCCTTTAAACAAAACAAACATCTGGTCCCGAGGAATTTCTAAACACTATTGTCTACCACGGCAGGACAAGGGAAAGTTGTTTTTTCTCACGCACGCTGCAACTTTCTCCCACTAACCACTTTCTCTCGAGGGCAGTTAAGACCCTTCGTTTAACCAATTAAAAACGAAGCCTACTCCCTCACTCTCCTAAATAACATCGGCACCAACAAATCCGATGGTCCCGTGCGCTAGACACACCGATCCTTAGCCTTCCTCCGAGACAGCATCGTCTCCCAAGAGGCACTGATTTCACATCCTTCGAACGGTCAACATCCTTCGAGCGGGTAGACACACCCGCAGATCAGTCACTCAATCATCTCGTACACACGCACCAGTGTAACTATCCTCGTTACAAGTTGTGGAATAAACGGTGAAATATAACTTACTACTGTGTCATATTCAATCAACCACCTCTGTTATCCTAACCGAAACAGGGGAACGACTACTTCGCGGCGTCGATTCACCGAATCGTAGCGAGAATTTACGCCTCTCGCTGACGCGTTTTCCTCGCGACCGCGTCTCTCCGCGAACGGTCGTAACACATCATACGTGAGAAAAACTAACTTTCCCTTGTCAAGCCGTGATAGACAATAGTCTTTGGAAATTCTTCAGAAACAGACGTTTGTTTGGTTTGAAGGACCTTTACTAGGAAATCTATGAGATTTATGGAAGGTACTTGAGACTGTTGAGGGTACGCAGTCAGTATCCGAAGACATCTGGTTGCCATCTTGCCCACGGTGTGTGGCCTCGGCTAGGTAGAGTGTTACGCGACGTAACACCAAAGATTAGACACTTCATTTCTGTCACCTTCAACGTCAGAAGTGCGAAAAAGTTGCCAAGTGAGCTACTACAAAGAAAATAGAGGCAATAATTGTTGTATATGTCGGAGATGTAGGGACACCGGGCCTTTCTTTTGGAATTTTGGGATGATCCCCAATACTTTGGTCTAAACTATTTATTATAGCTGTACTTAAATAATAGATCTTAGAAGTAGTAGTTGTGATACGATCTGATTATGTTTGCCCGAGATTTGTAACAGTGGGCTTGGGCTCGAGGTAACACAGCTGGTCGCTGAACGTAGCCACGGTCACGGGATGAACGTTTTTACTTAACAGAAGAAGTACCAATATTGAGGGACACACGCTGTATTAACAAACCAGCGCCGGGCAGGAGCAAAGACGGCTCTACGCGGGTCTGCCTAGTAACGGCGCCTGGAATTTTGTTGATATCCCCGGTCAATATGCAATTGACAAATGTGATCGTATCAGTCTTTTATTCTTGTGATCACCTTGGAGAGTTTACACACATCGTCTTGTCAGTCAGTCAGAAAGATACCGTGCGTCACAGCTAACGTCACTTCGTGTTCCAAAACATATTCAATTGTACAAAGAGTTTTCCCGTTGACCGTGGATTCGTTATTGAACCTAAGAACATTGTCTTTGATATCAAGAGTGTCTAATCACCACGTTTAATTGTCAAACTCTGTTAATAATTGTAAATATAATCTCCATTGCAGAACAACGATGGCTTGTCCTAATGAAGATACGATACACGCCCCGAACCAATATATATATTGCAAAAAGATCATGTGCAGAAAATACACAAAATGCACAAATGCTCATAGAGATAGATAGATAAGAAACGCTCGTAAACCTAAGCATCTTGATGAATACCATTAACAAAATTAAAGGATCTAGGCAATTACAAGATGTGTTTACACGCGCCATGGTACGTTAGAAACGAGGACATTCGGAAAGACCTGGGAATACCAACGGTCAAGGAGGAGATTAACAGAAGTGCAAGAAAGTACAGAGAAAGAATAGCAACGCACCCGAACCGGCTGGCAGCGGAAACGGTCAGCGCAACAAACATAAAAAGAAGACTAAAAAGGGAACACCCAACAGATCTCACAAAGGACATAACCTAACATACAAACACTCACCACACTAAAGAAATAAATCAATTAAATTCGAAGATGGTATCCCAATGGGGGTAGCCATCCACATGTTATATTATTATACCACTAAGCAATAATATTTTACCAAATGTCCTACTGGACAAATTATAAAATGTAAATAAATAAAAAAAAGAGATGTTTATTATCAGAAAATTAAAGGATTTGTTTAAACAAATGGGGAGAACATCTTCAGCATTTAGTATAAATGTAGATCAAATTATGGGTCCTTATCAAGGCCAGCAAATTTTAAAACTATACCTATGAAGATCAAGCATAGTTTATATTTGTCAAGACATTAACAACAATTTTAAGTAAATCGTTAGGGACAACGTATCAAAGTTGAAAGTGTAACGACCACCCAGGAAACAGGTGTAATGATCACCCAAGACGCAGGCATTCCGCTGACATCGGATATGTCGATAACAGCATTATGATAACTAAGACAAAAGACAACAGCCAGACTCCTACCCATAAGATATGAGTCATAATAAAGAAATAAAAACCCCGGTCCTTTAGACAGTAACCTCAGTTTGTAACCTGCAGTTAATAAAGCATACGAATGAACTTTTGCTCATTCTCTTACTTATAAAACTTCGTCCTTTTATTACGTGACAGAAGCTTCGTCACAATGTAATCTATTACAAAATACGATAATTTTCATAACTAGATGCGATCATTTTCTTACTGAAGAAAGGAATTTCAGCTCGTGAAATGTGTAAAAAGTAGTCTGCTATAATAGCAAGAAAATTAATAGAAAACGTAGCAGTACGTTGCGGTCATTGGACCGTATGAGGGACTCTTAAAGAAATGAATTTTAAGGCAGTAGAGAAAGAAAAAAAGCCGTAATAAGTGAGAAAAATATGTAAACCCATTTGGCGTTTGCCAAAAACAATGTATATAGATAAAACTGTAGAAAAGATACTTTTTCATCGATTTCAATGATTTCTTAGTGCCCTGCAAAACTTAACGATTTGAGCAACTTTTTCCTATACATGAAAGTATCGATCGACTATAGTTTTCAACAAATTCGCAAAAATTATCGTACTACTACTATACATTTTACCAATAATTGTATATCCGCGGTAGCGTGCGCGTCTGCATTAGTTGCCAATTATCGTTAGGATGACCTAGTTGAAACCTGATCTTTATCCTCTGAGAGAGGACACACATCCTAATCTCTTATCGTGTGCGTATATAACTAGTATTCCGTAGACAGACGAGCTCAGGATTTTTGAGATTATTCGCTACAGTCGGTCGGCGGAAACATCAGAAATGAGTCAAGAAGGTAGTGAACGGATCAAGTCTGCAAAATTACAATCGCTAGCATCTGTCCGGGCTGCTTACGATACAGAGGCGTTCAATAATGGTATCATAGTACAAACCTCTTCGGTGAACTCAAACAATAGAACAAAATCTTCATATAAAAAATGATCATCTTATCGACCTCATCCTGGCCTCTGCAGAATAATTTGAATGATAAGAGTTTTGGTTTCATAGAAGCTGTCGACAACTACCTCAAGACTTTCTTTGAAAAGAATCCATCGACTTGCAAAAATAGAGGATAGTTGTGGGAAATAAATAATTTTATCAATCACCCACATTTCCCGGATTATTTTCGAACGTAGTAGAAACTGCGTGATAAAACTATATCACCGTAAAACGTAATTCTCTATGTAGTATTTACACCTATATTATAATAGGATACATATTGGCTTTAGCAAAATAAGTGCGTAAATACATAATGTTTATGTAAATACAGAACATTTTGTGTCTTTTTCTATATCTAATAAATATACACATGTTTCAGTTCATTTTATTATAGACAGGAAAGTGAGAGTCGACGACTTCTTATATTTTTCAAACGTAAAACGAGCGTCCCATGCTGGCAACCCTTTCTCCATTCTTTCCACGAGCTACCGTGATAACGTTATATAACTGGCATCTAACTAAAGACCCGCGAAATCCGCCAACACGAAAGAGAGTATGAGAGCTAAACCGCGGGAACCAACCGCACAGATCAGCCCAAGAAGAGTTATAGCTATCGAGATGACGGAAGAGCAACTCTCCAGACTTCAATCCGAAACCCGGAATCAGCAAGGGAGCTTTGCGCAATACAAAAGAAGATTCGCGTTACTGTGGAAGAATTTATCAATAGCATGGCAGTATACGGAGATATCGGTAATATTAGCGGAGAGAACTCCCTACGAAGCTTGCAGCTCCTGCTGTAAAGAGAAACCACAATCTGGTGGCAAGGCGCCAAGAAGGACGTCGACGAGTGAAACAAGGCGTCTTCGAACCGCATTCGTACCAAGGAACGAAACCTACCAGACGTACATGAAGTTTTTCGCCACAAAACAATATGTTTCCACAGTTTTGTCGCGAAGAAACGAGCAGCATTGGCACAGCTGAAGTACAGTCATTCTGAGAAATTGAGTTAAATATAATCTACGACCTCATAAGACTACCCATCAGGGAAAAGATTCCCAGGACAACTTTCGCTTGACTTTCACAAAACCGATATTAAATGGGCTACATTTTTTATGGTAATGATCACAACAGCGATGCATGATAAATCATTCAAGAGAACGAGAAATATCGCTACATACAGTCGGATGGAACACTAATGCACACGGCTTGGCATCAATAACAACGGAGATGGTTAGAGAATTCTTTGAAAAGTAGAATTGCCTCCCAAGGAATAATGGAATTTGTGTCTTACATCTCCGGATTTCTTATTTCGAAGAATATTGAACATAATGTTCGTAAGGACAGACAGCGCACTATTAATCATTTGAAAATAGACATAGAAAAGTATAAAAAGGAAATATAGAAAATTTTTCTCAGCATTGTTTCTTTTGAGCATGATTATGTAGGATCCAATGAATAGTCATACTGCAAATATAGCACCGAAATAATCTCTTATGTATGCAATTGGTTATATAGTTAAAACAATGAAAAAGAAGTTAACTGTGTGCTACAGTTAGAGAACGATAGAATTTCATCTAAACTGATAAGGATAAAAAATCGAATACTTTTTGTTAAAACCAATAATGAAAATGAAAATTCTCAAAATAGCAGGAGTCATTACAATTTGTAAAACCGCGAAAAAGGTTTCAAGGAGCACTCAAAATTTATCTTACATTAAATATGTATTCGAAAAGTTAATGATTCATGCCAATCTAATCTGCAAGCAAATGGATGTTCGAACGCCATTTCTAAAGTTAAGTCTAAGGTATACGTTCACCCTCCTGATAATTACAAAATCAAAATAAACGAAGTATGTTTTTTTACAGAGAAAGTCCACAGGATTGGCACGAGTGCTGTCATTTTCACGATTTCATATATAAACTATAGCATATATAATAATTATATAATTTCAAACTATTGAAAATGACAACGTGAGTTCTCGCTCGCCATCTATATGCTGACGGCTAGTTACAAAAAGGAGTAACTAGAAGATATTACTAGACACGGTCGATAGACCAGATCGATAGTTTTAAGACTTCCTTTTCGCTCATTCGTTCGTGTCCCTTCCAAGTGTGCGCAATAAAGGTTTTTTTTGGTTCCGAGAAGTGTGGTGTTTGTCATCCGATTAATAAAGTAATAACTAACGCGATCCTACCTCTAAATATAAATATAACAACACAAACTTTAAAAGATGGAACTGTGATTATTATTTCTATATAGAAGAAATATATAGAAATAAGATTTCCATAATTTTATATGTAGATGATCTATTGATTTCTAGTACTAATATAAAAACTATAAAAAATTAAGTTAATGTTAAGTTAATGATTTATACCTAGTAAATCAATGTTTAGGAATTGAAGTGGAATATTATAAAGATAAAATGAAAATGCTTTTAAGTCAGAAAAATTACATAAAAGGCTGTGCTGAAAAATATGCAGTTAGAATTCAGAAATCATGATATTCATATGGAAATAAATCTAAAACTAGAACCCAAACAGAAAATATAGATAAACAATTGAAGCATGTATAGAAATTTAATTGAAACTTCATTACGTATATGTAGCAAATGAAACTTAGCTGGATGTATTCTTCCTAGTAAATTATTTAAGTCATCAGAACAGTCAAGGCAGTACACGCTACAAATATTCATTACGTGTTTTTAAATATTTGTCTTACACTAGTTCTATAAAATTAATGTATGATTCAAGTTATAATGAAGAAATGGATGCTTATATAAACACTGACTGAGCTTGGTTGAAGCATGGGTAGCAGGTATAGTTGACAAAAAATCCACAAAAGAAATATTTGTTTGTGTATTTGGAAATACAGATTTATGGAGGTCGCAGAAACAAAAGACTATCTCCAGAGATTCAAGTCATACTGAATACTATGATTTAGTTAATTGTTAGTTGTTAATTGTTAATTGTAGTTAATAAACTGTGTTCCGCCGAAGGTTACACATGGTCTGTAAAGGTATATTCTGGACGAGAAATCACCGGAAATAAGCAAGTTGGCATAGCTGAAAACGCCTGCATTGAACTTGCAAATAAATTGCTACATGAAGGACGAACTTTGTTTGTCGACAACTTTTATACAAGCTATCTGTTAGCAGTGAAATTTTTAAATTTTAGGACGCATGTCATTGGAACTGTATGGCACAACAAAAAATATATGCCCCATTCTGTAACGTCATAGCAGTTGAAGAAAGGTGAAATGATAGAATATCATAGAAGAAATGTTAGAATATTATCAACAAAACATGCACCCATTATGATTTCAAGTTCAAATTCTACATATCACAGATGTCCTTCGAAACAGAAACCATTGGCAGTAATAGCACATAATAATAGAAAAATTGGTATCGACAGAACTGACCAGATGGTCTCATATGCCACTACGATACGGAAAAGCATCAAGTGGTATCGGAAATTAACACTACATTTACTCTTAGGAACAACTATAGTAAATGCTCATATTGTGTACCAAACAGCCACAAACAAAAAATACCGATAAGAAAATTTCGGGAAATTCTCGTTTCCGAATGGTCCTCAGAAAATACTGTGCCCGACAACCATCCGAAGAAAACGACGAAGGTGGCCCATCATTTGGAGATACGTAAGAATCAGGAGGGCAAGCCTATAAGAAGGATGCACCCTATGTTATAAGAAGAAGAGGCAAACTGTCTCAAGTAAAGAAGTAAGTAAGAACATGAAAATAACTATAACATATTGTTCGAAGTGCCCAAAATCATCTCAAATGTGTTTTGAATGTTTTATCGAATACCATGAGATATGGCATAATGTAATATTTTAAATTAATAAAATTAATATTTATTAATTATCAATTTTAAATTAATAATTTATTAATAAATTAATAAAAAGTATGATACAATGTGGATTTAATATTTTTATGTTGTATAACCTATATATAATATTGTATATTTAATTAACTCGAACAAGAAGAGCGTCATCATACGTTGGTGACGGAGCCCCCACGGAAGTATACCCGTCGCACCGATATGTACGACGTGGCGACGAACGTGCTAAGCAGAGTGTGTATGATTTCTGATGCATAAAAAGTTAGACTATTGGATTGCTGTGCAGATGTTGAAGAATAAACATAATACGTGCTTTAGTATATTCTGGATAAATTGAGCATAACTACATAATTAACTTTATATCATTATTAATAAATTAATTGTGTGATCCTTTTATTGTATGTAATTTTTCCAAATATCCTTGATTACATTAGAAGTGATAATTGAACATGTTCCCAATTATGGTATATTACAATATCATTTACAAAAATTGATTAAATTAGCAGCATTGTAATTTTAAAGTACAATAAATAACGTTTTATAAAAAACAATGGATAAACCTAATTTTTTTTACGATTAACCGAGATTTATAATATTTCTGAAAGTGACTTTATTTAAATATATATCAGTATATACTAAACAACGATATGTATTTATTTTTGAGTTATATAAATTTTAAAAATGATAAATTCTTTTTAAATTTATCAAGAGTATGTACATTTAAATTTCATGGACAATTAAAAGAAGAAACATTGTTTACCTAAACATAGCACAACCCATTCAATATTGAAGAACAATTATATAATTTATTATTCATAACATGTTTCAATCCCATGATCATCTCATGTTATTCATGATCAGAAAAGAGGATCAGTTATGCCATCAACGAAAGTATACTTTCAAAGAAAGGACGCTCACCTACGTATGCATAGAAATCCCCGTGCTTGTGCGAGTTGTGCGCCTATTTTTCGTTGGTCGATAGTGTCGCCATCATTGAAGTAGTCGCCAATGTCGCCATGCGCCGATAATCTGTAGTTGATAACGTTCACTAAATTTTAACATTCTTTCAATTTTGCAATCTTCAGTAAGTGACTCTCGTACGCTATTATAACTTAAACACGAATCTGCAAAGCGTTTCAACTTTGAAGATGTTTTGTGGATCTTTACGATAACAGCCAATGAAATAACATATTTTGTTATTGCACTATAACCATTTAAATGTGTTTAAATAATAATCAAAGTGAAAGAGATACCTGAAACGCAGCATGTTTCGCTTACATTTACCAATTTATCTCAAAAACTGAAAATCTGGAAGAAAATCTAGCCGTATCACGTGAGAAGGCAGATTTTTGCTAAGGAAAGCGTCAGGAAAAATTTAAGATCATGTTTTGATTCCAACGTAAAGCGAAAAATTTAGCAAAATACGTGGCGACGGAAATGATACACAATGTTTACGGTTGCCTTGTTTGTTGCTCAGCACAACGAAACCATTAAACCTCGACCTTTAGTTACCGCTACATGTTTTGCCAAACTATTTCGTTTTTACATCGAAATTAGAACATAACCTTTTAGTTTTTCTTGGTGTTTTCCTTTAGCAAAAATGCTTGCTCTATCGTGTGCTAAGGTGAGATTTTCTCCTAGACCTTTAGTTTTTGAAATAAACTGAGAAATGTAAGCAAAGAATGGTATGTTTTAGGTGTTCTTTTCGCTTTGATCATTATTTAAACATGTTTAAATGGTTATAATGCAATAGCAAAATATATCATTTTATTCGGGACAGTACACAACATTTGTTCATTTTAACAGCAACTCGATGGCACAAACTGTGGCAACTGATGGCAACTATAAAAGCACAAAACATTTCCAAAGTCGAAGATTTGCAATGTTTTTTAAAATTAATTTTTCCGAAAACTGAATTCTAGGAAAAAACGGTTTGGAGATTCGTGTTTAGCTTACAAAAGTCTATAAGAACCGTCTATTGAAAGTAACAAAATTAAATACGTGTTGGACAAATCGGTTTCAACATACACTCGAAAATCGATATTTCGAATTTATAGTTTTCGTATGTGTAAACCGATATAAACTGATTTAGATTTTATACGGAAAATTTACCAATATAAGTGAACTTGTAAGAAAATGCCGTCGTTACCGGTTTTCTATGGAACTTGTTTTAATTGTTTCGTTTATACATATAATGTATAAGAAAAATAAAAAACATTAGTCGAACTAGGATGACTTAAAAAAAAAAAATAAAAAGCGCTGAAAAGAAAGGAATACGACAAAGATCTGTTTGTTGATTCCAATATTTGCTTAATACGAACGAAGTTCTCGCTTTCTGAGTCCTTGGCCAAGAGCGTTAATTATATGAAATTCTGTTAATTTTAATTTCGTCAAATCAAATAACGTGTTTCTAATCGGAAAGAAACGATTTTGTTTTTTATCGAAAATCAATCAAGCTATGTACAATATTTTCTTCTTAATCTTCATCTTCGCCTATTAAGTTTGGTTGCCATACCTCGTATTAACAATTCTGCACCGATGCTTGCTGACACTTCACTCTTCGCTTCATGTCTTAACACTGCGAATAGCAGCTCTGGACTAACGTCCTACTGAGTAAGGTCTATCGATATAAACCGAAAATTCTGTGTTGAAGTAAACACCTTGCCTTTGTCTGCAACAGTGGTTCCCAACTTTTTTTTAATCATAGCACATTTTAGGGAAGGTACAGATATTTTGGCGTTTTTTATATACAAACTTTAAAATTTACAATAGCAGATATGACTGTGCGATTAAAAAAAAGAGAAAGCGTATCTATAATTTACGACAGGGCGCAACTTTTGAGAATGACTGCTCTACAAGATTAATTTGTTTCAAGGTCTATTTCTTATGATGTTATTATTCTAAAAATATCGTTTGCTATGATTATTGAATATTCAAAACTTGTGCTTTCTAAAACAATAATCAAGGAAGTAACAATGATAATTTTTATTATTTCAAATTTTATTTAAAAATAAATAGCACTTTCCTTGAGAATTTTTGTGTAATTGGTTCAGTTGCTATATTTATTACTGTAAATTTTTCGTTTAAACCATTTTCGTAAATCTTAGTTACTATAAACACTAACAAGTAATAATCAACAGCGGAATGGCGGGTTCGAAACGGCTCGATGATTTCAATATTAGACTGGCCTAAAAAATTAATAAAAACATATATTACATTATTGATTTACAAAAAAACAATTTGAATAATAATTGTAGCAATCGCACTAACATGTTAGCTTGTGAGAAGGCAATACCGTTTCGCAAATTTGTCTCAATAACTCACTTCATATGTACTGCATTTGTCCATCTACAATTAAAATTTTAAGTATGAATCTACATTTACAATTATATGTAAATATGAAATTTTCTAACATATAAGATATAATATATATTTTATAATATATATTTTCCTTCGCGTGACACATAAATGTATTGTGTATATATGTATACCATGAATATATGACCAGAAATTTGTCCGGACACAACCGGGAGACATTCTCGAGGCAAACCTCGGTGTGAGATATGTATTGCATTGACGTAACTCGATCTGATATCAAAAAATATAATTTTCTTTATTTTTTCTTATATTGTTACGAGATGATCTTAGACAAACTATTGAGAGTCGTACAATTAAAATAATACCAAACACGTTTACATTTGTATTAATTTTTGTATTAATTGAAAGTTAAATGGGCAATGTTTAATTGACGAAGTGGAAGATTTTGAAAAACTGACAGAATACATATACATATATATATATATATATGTGTGTGTAATCAGACTGTATTTGTAGCGTTTAATAATAATAATGACAATAAATATAAAGAAATAAAGATAAGAAATTGTAAATAAATTGAAAATATTTAAATTATCTTTTATTATTATAGATATCTATTAAAATCTCCGTATGGAATGCAATATAATCAGGTTCTTTGTTAGGAACTATTTTTCCAGATTATAAAACATGTGGACTATTTCTTTGTCCTCTATTTTACTTTCTAGTTCTGTGTTTATTATTTCTTTTGATGATTCCATTGTATTCTGTACAATAGACTCTTCTTTTTCGCATTCCGTAATCCGCTCTGCTATCTCTTTTGGATTCAAAATTTCATTTTTACAAATTTAGTCTTGAGTTTTGATCCTTGGATCCGCTTCGAAATTTTCACACGACGATTGACGTTTCAAAAGTTTCCTCTACGCATTTTTAATACTTCTCGGTATTACATCGCTCCGTGATTTTGCAATAAAATCTATACAATTTTTAATATCACAGATGAGAAAAAATTCAAATGCTCTCGGACTGGCATATCTATGAAAAAAAGCAGCGGTAATTTATGTGTACCTGTGGAATTGGCACAAAATGCCACAGTTACATGATCTTTTCCCATTTTACTGCCATCCATTCATCATCCACCTCGATGGGTTAACGTTTTCTGTGCCACATTAAACTTGTTTCGTCCATGTTATAAATATCGTCTTCCTTAAGATCTTCGTTATGCAAAATTTCTGTTAATTGTTCAGTGAAGTTTTGTGTTGCTAATTCATCAGGATCAGCTCTCTCTTCATGTTTGGATACTTGACGTATTCCGTATCTGGATTTAAAATGCTGGAGCCATTCTTGACTGGCCGTAAAATTTGATAAACTGTCAAATTCATTTTCAAGCTCCTTCGCCTTTTTCCGTAGTAATGCATTTGGTACGATATCTCCTAACACTCACCTTACTAAGAACCATTCGTATAATCGGGCTTCCATATCTTCATACGAAGATGCCCGTTGCCTCTGAGACTGAGACTTGAGATTTTCGCTCAATTCACGAATAGATGTCGATTGCTGCTTGTATCTTCTTATGGTTCTTTGACTTATACTATATTTGATAGCAAAATCATCGATACTTAAACACTCTTCTAACTTCTGCAGAATTTATAAACATTTTCCCACAGTCACTGTGTATCTCTTTCCTGAAGATGCCATTATGAAATCTTTTTTTCACTTTGACAATATTTGAAAGTCATAAAAAATTTTTACTGGCACAAAGAACTCTTCACAATGTATTAATAATTGTTTTTAAAGGTATCATAGCATTGGTAACGAATATTACGTCACATGTTATGGTTTCGGACGACGAATTCTGTGGATGATGATAAGGATGCACTGGAAAAATCTGGCAACAAAGTGTAAAAAGTGATCAATCTTTTGCCAAGAGAATTAAGTTAGATATATTAAAGATATGTTGTGTTAAGTTTAAATAATGTTATTTATATTGTGTTACTCGAAACTCCTAATGTGGAATTGATTATAATAAGCTTACAAAAAAATTTTAATAATCATTTTGTAAATACTTTATTTCAATAATGCCCACGTCTGGTTGCTAATAGATTTAATTTTTTTTATAATTGTATTTACTGAACAATTTTTTAAACTAAAGAAATATACGTATATATATGTAAGTAGAAGTGGTAAAAGACTTCAAGCCTCACTCTAAACTGCACGTCGACTGTGTCATATTACATTCTATTTATTCTATCTTCTCACTCGCACTGCCTGCTTCTCATCCTTACCTTCGATTCATACACGGTACAACACAGTACAATTAACACAAGTCGGATAATTTGGTCCAATTGTTGGAAAGTCATCTCTCCAGATATATGGCCATTCCGTTACTCCTGATCTCGATCATTGGCCACATAGCCGAACATTACTGTACTTATTTATATAGGAGATTTATTGAAAAAAATGTATTGAAAAAAATGGAATGTTAATTTAGTTTATATTCGATTAAGTAAACTTTTATTATTTGAATGAGAAATGATAAGTAGCGATTGAAGGAGTCGATGAACTTCTATAACGTACACAACGTACGTAAGTATATATATGTATGTATATGTAATAACTGCTTATTTCTTATCCCTAGACGGATCAAATGCAGCTTACTACTTCAAATATCGTTTAAAGTACAGTAAAGTTATAAATATGTCTGTATTATAATTTGTGATTTTATTATCTATTCTACAATCGTAATTATACGTTATATTCCGATACGTGTGACATATTCTGACACATATGTAGTACATATGTATGTCCTATTTAGGTACTGGCTGTTAGTACGTTATAACAGGTTATAGTAAGTTTGAAACTCTTCTAATGTGCATGGGGCCGCCTTGTTTATAGTGTCAAGTGAGGGAATCTTTATTCAATTGACAGTATCTTCAGATTGATAAAAAGATTTTAAGAAACGGTGTGTATATTCTATCATATAATTCTTCTTTCAGTATTGTCGAGAATCATTTAAAACATCGTAAATAAACAGAAATATAAAACATTTATTACTTTAACCTATCAAGTAAAACCATAGATAATGTGCAGAACATAACAAAAGCTAAATTCTACAGCATTATATTAAGAATATATAGAAGGATATTGATGTTATATCTTTTTTATATTTATATCTTTTAATATTAAACGTTATTATTGCCATTATTATTAATTATCATTTATATTTTTTTTATATGATAGCATGACAAAATTCATTTCCATTACTAATGGAGGATCGAAATAAATTGCAATCAGAATGGAAAAGACCAGACGAAGTAATGCAGTTGCATCGTTTAAAAATGAAGAAGCGTGCCCTACAAGCACGTATGAACAATACACGCATTAATAAAAAAAATTTAGAATCAGAGCCTACACAAAAATCCAATAATCAAAATATTGTGTCCAATCATTGTGTAGGTCAAAAGCGAAAGAATCCTTTCATTAAAGATGAAACAGATAAAAAGTTTAATATAACACCTCCAGACATAGAAGCTAGTAATGATAATACACTATTTGAATTATTAAAAATAAAAGTTCCAAAAGTGAGTGAAACAGAAAACTCAATAAATGATTGTTCTTTAACATTTAGCAATGCATTTTTACAATTGGAAGCAAGTAAGAATATTTTGGATTTAGAAATACCGAAAGGTGAAAAATATATTCCAATAGATTGGACTTTAAAAACTAAAATGAGATTTATGTCTCCAAAACCATTTCCTTGGAATTGTAAATTGAAAACTAGCGAAGAAGCTTCTGGTACTACTGGTTTCGTAAGATGTTTGGATATTAGTGAACAACATTCAACTTTAGATACTAGTCCAAATGCAAGGTAATTTTTATATATTTTGTATATTTTAATATAATAAATAAATATATATATATATATTAAATATTTACTAAATTTAAAAAAAATATATATATCAATTAAAATATTTGTTAAACAGGTTACACCAATGCTGTTTAATATGGCAGCACCCTTCATTACCATGGTTGGAGTTATTTCCTCGTTCTACTGGGAAAGTAAGTGCAAATTTAACAAGTAATTCTATGATAGTAAACAACATGCTCATTAAAGAAGCTTTATACAAAGAATGGAGTGAAAGCTTTAGGTCACTTTTTCATTTATTGAGAGCACGACAATGTCCATATTTTTATGTTTGTGCGACCAATTTTACTGTATTATTCCGCGCTGCTGGAATTTGTGGAATTTCTGAAGCTCATGCACTTGTGACACCTACAACACGTGGCTTTCGACAGTCTTTAAAACAGGAAGGTATGAATTATATATATATAATTATAAGGTATGAATTATATATATAAATTATAATATGTAGTGAAAATTTTTGACGTCATTTTATTTTTCATTTGCACATGTTTCATAGAAATTGAATATACAATGCCTTTGAGAAAAGATTGTAAACGGCAATCAGATGTAACTGATTCAGGATGTGATACAGCAGACTCAGCTACATCATTGAGCTATACAGAGAATCAAAATCTTGATGATGAGGAAGATGAAACACAAGATGAATGGCTACAGAGCTTAGGAGTTGAAAATTCTGAAATTCGTAAAATTAATAATTCTCAAGTAATTTTACAGCATGTACAATTTTTTTTTATTTCTATACCGATACTAATTTTTTAAGATTTTTCTCTAGGCAAGAATGACATTAGAAAAAGAAACTGAACTGGACAATATGAAACAATCCTTGATTTTTGTAAAAGGTGTAGAGTCACAAGCTTTATTTAACTTTTTAATTAATTGTAAATCTGCTATTACAACAACTGGTCCTTTAGCAGGAGTACCTCCAACTCTTTTATCACCAGTAGCTTTTCACGGTGCAACATTAAAGCCAATTAGGGTAAAATATTTTTATATCTACAGTTGTGATACATAATAGAGTTATAAATTATTTTCATTTTTTACAGGTTAAAGAAAGCATAGTTCGTGTTGACAGTGAAAAATATTTTTCTCTGGAATTAAAAGGACCCCTCCTACCACATGTCTTACCTTCACTCTGTTCTTTAATGAAATCTAGTCAGTTAGAACAATATTCTGCAAGTTGTGCACGGTTACACTCAACAACTTCATTTTCAGCAATGAAAAATAATTTTGGTAAATGTTTTCTTCCATAAAATTATGATTGTTTATATAAAAATCATATGAACAGTATATAATGTTTGTATTTTCACAGAACAAATGGAATTAGGAAATATACCAAAAATTCCAGAAAATGTTTTTGGTAAAGAGAATTTGAGCGATTGTGGATTCAGTAGCGAGTTATTAAAGGATTTTTGTAGTCCTAACCCAACAAATATTCAAATTATAGAAAATATTAAATTTTCAAATAATTCGTATACATGGTCTTGACAAATAATTGTAATAATATAGGAGATTATAGCAAAGTTTTAATTGATTATATTTATTAATTAGTTTGAAGAAAAAAATTTAGATATTAGGATAATATGATTTATTCTCAAAACTAATCATCAATGAAATCAATTAATCGAAGTTATTTGGAGATTTAAAATTCATTGGGCCAGTGAACATCAAATTAAAATATTAAATATAAGGATCATCCGATGTTAACATAATATTAATTAGGACAGTAATAATTATTACCATTGCTATTGAAATCTATACATTGACTACAATAATGATTAAATGTATAACAGATCATTTACAAAACTGGCACTATATTAAAATCAGTAGAATAACCATAATTTGTGAAAATTTTTTAATGAAACAGTTATTTTACTGTGTAATAAATATTTAACAATAAATGATAATCGTTTATTCGATCTGTTTTAAAACAAAGTCGCTATAAAATTTAAATACTTTAAAACTATATTCTATCTTACCGTTGTTTCAATCTAATTATATTTGTTAATTAATTACAGTAGATGCACTGTAGATGCACTGTAGATGCACTGTAGATGCACAGAAGATGCAAGTTAGTTTTTATATAAAACATGTGCAGAAAATAATAAATAAATAAACTATTATAACTTATATAATTTTAATAGAAATAAAATTAATTTTTATCGGTAAAAATGTTTTTAATATCTAAAAATTGTATTAAATTTACAAAAAAATATTGTTAATAAAAATCGTATAAAAATAATGTTGCTATATTTTTATTTGATATTCTTCACTTTTGGTGTTTTTTGTTTAACTACTCACAGAATATATTGGTCCTGCGAAAATATACGTAACAAAAATTCATTACAGACAAATTTTCAAACGGGGGCGCGACGAAGGTGGGGTTCGCGGATGGACTACCCCTAAAAATAACGAATCGATATTCGCTCGCTGCCCCCGAATTGGTCGCCCGGTCACCTCGAGCGTGAACAATCAATTTATTGTAATAAGGTATTGTTTTGCTTATTTGTCTTCGGTAAATATTTAGTTTAATAAAGATAGAAATATTTTTTCGACTATTTAGAAATATAATATTTAAATTTATATTTTATCTAATATTTCAATTATACTGTGAAAGATTTTTATTTTGCATGAAAAATTTTTTAAAATTTTATTGATCATGTTACAAATTGTGCAATCTATTACAGTTTACGTGAACATATGTATATTGTATATTTTACGCATACATTGAGCACGAGTACATATGTATCCATGTCATGATTACGTCAGTACCCATTGCAGTCTGTGCTCATCGTATTGCGATTCTCTTCAACGAGCAGTTTCATGTTCCAAGGTCTTTTATGCGAGTTCAATTTTCGAATCGAATAATGCACTGATAATATTGCCCCCAATGGTATTGGTGAAAGCGACATTCGTATACTAGGAATTTCCTTTACCTTCCATTTAAAAATTGACTTTCTTGATTCAAAGCCAAATTTCTTTATAATGCTATCGCAATCGTTATCGTACTCTTAAAGATAGCTGAAAGTAGTGTTAGCCGTAAAGTGAGAATGGAACAAATCTTACCTCGCATGAAACGAGCAAGAACGCGAAAAAGGGAATTCGATTAATATGTAAATAAAAATAAATACAACGATGTGACTGAAGTGATGTTAAAAATTTTAATTATCAAGTACATAATTAATCTCCCCTGAAAGAGATGCACGGCAATTTGTGATCATGCGATATTTTAGAATTTCACAGAACATAACAGGTAAAGTCTCAAAAGTAGACTGTAGGAGATAAAACAGGACGATGGAATTTTTCTCGAGAATAAAACAACCTCAAATCTGAAATACGAAAAAGCATGGTTAGGGCGGTGTAGAGAGGTAGAGGGGAAAGTCCCTTCTCGCGAACGTCCGATCAGGCTGCCGAGAAGCAACCCTCGTACATAGGAGGGTTCAGGGTGGATAAAGCTGCTGGATACGTAGGGGGTAAGGGATTCGCGCGAAGGGAGGGGACCATCGGTGAAGGGCGGGGGAGGAAGATCCATAGCTGTGTTGGTGTGATATTGCGTGTGCTTTACACGGAACTGGCGAAGCTAGGAGAACGACGAAAGAGAAACAAACGCTTCGACCTAACACGTTACGCGAAACAAGGATAGGAGTTGAGAACGAGAGAGAAGCTCGTTGAGAAACAAAGAGAAACATATACGATAAAAGTGCGCGTAGAAACGAGACGGAAATGAATGGTACGTGGGAGCAAGGGAGTGAGAGTGCAAGAGAGACCGACGCGGACAGGATCGCAATGTGCGAGAAGAAGAGAGAGGTCTCTCTCCCCATGATGTACGTATACATCCTGGTCCCTTATTCCCTGTACGTGCAAAGGGGGTTTCGAGAGGCTAGCAACGGTGGAGCCACGACAACGAGCTACAACCACGACGGCGAACACGACTACTACGACACCGCGTGGGGGTTGCACGAAGACCCCCTGGTGGGGTTCTGGCTGGCGACCCCACAGTCCCCCGCTGGAAATGATATCAGTCGCGACTCGGTCGAGGGAGCCCCAGCACGTGCCGTGCCCCTCGCAGAGTGAGCTCAATAGCTTGCTCGATTCTTTACTTGGTGTACGTTCTTCGCGTACGCTTTTTTTCGCGGTGCGCGTTTTCGCTCGAAACTGGTTATTTCGGGGAACACGTAAGGGTGTACGGTGGTTGTGAAAAAGGAAAAAGTGAAAACTTGCCGCGGTGTATTTTAACCTACCTCCTCTTCTTGGATTGTACTCGTCGATTGATTTCGTTGGTGATATTTTAATCTCACAAGACTTCCCGTAACTTTCATCCTCTCGTACAATCAAAGGTGAGTGAATCCGAAGAAAATGGCCTTTGGTTAGGGTGCATCCGTCTACCTACGTGAAATAATTTTTTACGCTTATCTTTCGCTCACTCCCGACTATCCCTTGTTTAATTTAAGACACGTTTGGCAAATCGCTGAGCAACGCCAGGTTGTTTAATGATCTGAATCAATTATCGAGTCGAACCAACGATAGAAATTTTACAAGGGTGAAATGACATTGCGAAACTGTCGATTAGATATTTGCGCTGACTTCGATTGGGCTTAAGTCTTCGTACGACATCTGTAGGCTACTCCATTAAAATTGCAACAGTTTATACCTTTACTCGTACTGTTTATGATAACTCATCGCACATCGGAACGATGCGATGATTCTATTAAACTTGTTCCTAATAGCTTCATGAAGCGAATGGTTGTAGCTGATCACATAATTGACTGCGAATGCACTTGTACGACATCTACGATATGTCCTGTTAAAGCTGCAACTCCTTTCCTTCCTTCCTTGTCATGTCTCGTACTCAAGTCGATAACCTGATCGCACCTTCTCGTTTACAATTTTTTCATGGAATAACGCAGCTTATAGAAAGAAAAAGCATCTTTGTCGCAATCAAACGCATAATTCTATCAAACGTGTAAATTCGTTTAATTACTTGTAACAGTAGACTGTTGATGTTTCCATTTTGATGGAACGATAAACCTTCTTTTAATATGTTTCATTATTTTCACATTTAACATATGAAAATCACCTCGATTCTTTTTAGCAATCTTACTGTTACGATTTGTTACTTTTTTTTTTCGTATATACTCGTATCAAGATCAACACGAACATAATTTCTGTTCAGTTTATTCGTTCTTAAGACCAGAAGATTTTTTAATAAAAGGACAGTCTCATCGTATTAATGCCTCTATATCGGTGCACACGTTCTCGAGACGCGACGACAAGGCGCGGGTATTAATAGAGTCGACGTTGGGACGGGGCACACGGTTTAAACCGACTCTTTGCTCTCTTGATCTTCAGCGTTCTAGAGCGCTCTAACCAGCCACGGGAGATCTTATGCATTCTTGGATACCTTAGTCACGGGAATCAGTGACCTCGATACGTAATTTCAAATAAATCATAATGAATAGGCATTACTGAAATGTGCATTATTTACTCTGAATTTTACAAAATCAGATATTCACGATTGTTTAACTGAATGAAAAGCTTATCATATGCTGCATCATATGTGGATGAAATATGGAATATTAGATAGGTAATTAAGTAACAATTATCACAAGGATGTCTGGAAACAACAGTTAAAGCATACAATAAGTGTATTTAATTTCAATTTTTTCGCTTCAACTGAAGTAAATGATACTTATTGATTCAAAATTTAGAGTTATTCGCATAAAAGCTCTTTTGTTTGATCGAGCCAAAATGCGCTAGATATTAAACGTATCATGTACCATTGGAAGGTAGAAAAGAAGAAGAAAAACTGCTTAACAGATTTTCAGCGATAAATGATTTGAATTAAAATATTTTATGTGTACTTTACTGTATTAGTAGACTGAACAAATGTAACGCGAAAAGAATTCAATGCCAGTGAAAATTTCTGCTTCTGTTCTGCGCTGTTATTTTGGTAGCCTGTTGAGTGGATAGTTTTGGTATGTTTATTATACTTGTATGAGGATACAGATAGCGTGTGCGTATATCGAACATAGGTCGCAGTTATTCGAACGTGAATAAAATTTTCCTTTAAATATCGTAGTAATCGTTGTCGTTAGTAATTTTATTTAATAAGCTGTGTTGCGAGTAATTTTACATAAATAACACAACAGAAGATCAGCAAATTATTTTTGTGACTAAGATTCTTTCTTTGTAAAAATGTAAAAATCAGACATAAGGAAACGAAAAAGGAGTACAGGTTTAATCCTTGTAATTACAGTAATTTAAGCCGAAATGTAAGGGAAAAAGTTATACAGTGTTGTATTTTATTTCAACGGTAAATTTTAGGCTTAAATTCAAGCAATGAAATTTTTAAGCAAGGAACATCCGCTTCTGTACGTAAAACATTGTCTCGATAACTTTATCTTCACAATGTGTACCTATAATGATGATTACACACGCCTGATATCAATCGTTCCTTTATCACAGCGTTATAACATCAAATTGTTAACATTGGGCTCTTCGCAATGAAACTTGTTTTAAATTATCCAAGTAGTATATTTACGTAGTTATATAATTTAAAACAATGTCTGAACAATAAAAAAAATCAGCATCGGTAAATGATGAGATTCTTAAAACTGCAATTAGAAAGAGGGAAAAACTTACCAGTCACGTACTCTAGTAGTCGATAAAAAAGCAAATATACCTACTTATAAAACTTATAAAAACACAGGTTGAACTTTGTTGTTGAGTTATCTTCTTCTCCCATTGCATACACCTGTTCACTACGTAATCAGTGCATATTGTTGAATATGTTTTCCAGTCGTAATACTACGTTAACGTCATTTTGACTACGAATATTTATCTTGTTTTGCTTACGCATTGATTCCTACCTTATTTAGGTATACATATTGCACTATTGGAATGTTATACCAATATTCGAATATGCAAGAGATTATCTTTGCTTGTAGCATATTTCTTACAATAATACTAAGTACCATGTGCACACAAACGAGAAAAGCTTTTATATTATCATATATAATTTATAATTATTATATGGTAAAAAAATTGATTTTCAGAAATCAAACATATATCATTAATATCTCACTTCAATAATTACTAATTCAATATCTTATATTGAAATTTTTACGATGTAAGATTGAGATAGATTGATGTGTTTAACAGATGATTAATAGCCTTCGATGTTTATAAACATCGAATGTATTGTTGTATGTTTGTATTCTACAAATGATTTTTCTATTTCTGAAAAATGTTAAAATATCTAGACATTAACTTTTGCGATAAAATGGTAATACTAAACAACGTTTATCTTTTCATCTACATCTATTTTTGAAAAAATGAGAAATTGTACATTAAATTTAGCTTTGTATTAATAAATTAATCTGTACGGTATATTTAATGATAAACTACAGATTACATTTATTTTATTTTGCATTATCTAGTTGCAGCACATGGTTGTGTAATATGCATTACATAATTATATAATATTTTTCAAATGTTCACACCAGACGAATAGCATGATAAATAGTGACTTCAGTTCAATTATTTCATTGTTAATTGTTTCAATATTTTCAATAATATATCTTTGCCATTTTTCTTCTACAACTATGGAATTGTTATATGTATACAACTGATAAAGATTATGGGTACATTTACAAAATACCTTTTGTTCTAAATCATTATACTAAATAGTTTTTATTTTATACATCGGTTTATCATAAGGTTTATGCTATAAGCTAGCATTAAATAAAAAATATCTCTCCATGCCCAGATAGTTATCTCGAAATAAAGCAATTTTTTATTTTTAATTAGAAAGATGAAAATTACAATCAAATATTTACAACAATTTTTATGATAAAGATATAAAAAATGATCTTCGTTTTACGTAAATTGTAACGAGCACAGAAATTTAATCTACGGGAAAGATATATCGAATTTAATTAATTTTATAATATCTCAGGACAATTTCAAACTCGATTTTGTTAAAATAAGCGATTGCAACGAAAATCCAAATATTTTCAAATGCAATTTCGAACAGCGAGATTTACATTTATCACGTTCTTGTCCCATAATTTCATTAAACGTTCCATCGTTTAACTGAAAGATTGAAATTTCAAATTTGTCGTTTCATAAATAGAAGTAGCTGCAAGTTGGAGAAATGTCTATGTTTTCGTATCGTTAGTTAACGTGTTCTAAATTCTCTACGCGGTCAGAACCCGATGTGTGCTTTTTTCCATGAACAGACGTTTAGACATTTTTCCACGCGGTGACGAACAACGATCTGTGATGACGGCTCCCTTGGTCGCGGAGGGGGCCGTTCTCTCTCCCAATGGTCGACGATTTTTGTGGCCCCCGCGTCTGCTGTGCGGTGACGTAGTTATGTATGGTAACATGGTTCGAAATGAGAGGGAAAAAGGGTGCATTCGGACGACACACGGCCTAGCCCCTTGCAAATGCGTGACGGGGTCCACCAACGAAATTATGGATCGGGCCTAGGTACCACGCCTGCGCATGACCATCGCTAGATCACTCTGCCCTTCAGCCCACTTTCTACTCCCTTGCCATGTATGAATGTTGAACATGAACACCTAGCCATGCATTCTGCTTATAAATCCGTATTTCACTTGCTCTTGCTTGCCTTCTTCGTGCTTTCATTTTGTTACATGAAATATAATATTAATATATACATTAATATATACATTATACGTTAAATTGTGTATCTTTGTGTCCAATTTGTGATCTCTCTATTTAACATAATTGCATAATTTTCAAACTAGGTTATCCAATTAAACAAGGAAAATACGTAATTCAATCCATTTCCCGTGGTCGTTCTCGGTTCTTCTCCTTGTCTAATCCATATTTTCTCCGTTCTACATAATGCATGAATTTTCTTACTGCAAGTACTGTGTGTTAAGCGTTATCGTAATTTAGATGAAAATTCTTCGTGTTCTTCGACGACTGTTGCATTAGATTCATTGTATGTACACTTTTTTCAAGATTTGCATACGGTATCCTCTAACTGATTTTTGACGATTATTTTTCAGAATTTTTTGAGTTTTTGAATATTACTCTCAATACCTTTTCTCTTCGGGTCAGGCTTCTTTGATTTATTTCATGATCCCGACATTAAATATTCATTCAAATATTCATTTTGATTTTCTATCTTTGATGATCCACCTTCTATTTTTTTGTTCATGTATGCACGTTATACGTACGTCCGTGAAAGTACGTATATTTTAAATCGTCGCTTAAATTGTATTGGCTAATAACCGTATCACTTCACCGAGGTATTTTCGTATTTCAATTACTTTAATAAGAAAAATAACTAAATAAACTTTTTCCACTTCATTAAACTGAAAGCAAATCTTAATTTGTACAATTCAATTAAATTAATGCAATTGCTTTTCTAATTAGCTTTTATACGATTATTTCAATTAAAATAATTTAAATATTACTTTTACTCTTGTATTAATTTTATATTTTAAATTTCTCATAGCTACTGGTTTGTATTTCATGAGAGAAAGATAACTATTTGTGCAACATATATATTTACTACAAACATTAATGAGCATATTAACAATAATGAAAATATTTAGACAACAAGTTTTGCATTGACTTGAATGTATCGCATTATATTCTAATTACTAATAAACAAACTAAATTTGTTCTGTAACATAATAGATCGCTTAAATTAGTTAGTAAAAAGTGCAAACTATTTCAATAATTCATTGGACTTATAATTTAAATATTAGCTGTGAATATTTATCAAATCAGATTTTTATTAAATTGTTATCTTTATATTATACTTTATATTATAATAAATATATTTTACAGAATTAAGTAACCATTACAATCAAAAATTGTTTATAATCACCTATTTTTAAGTTAATATGTTATTATGAAATAATATTTACAACAATATTTACAATTAACTAAATAAATTCAATATATGTGATAATAATAATATATAATTTAAGATACAAACTTATCTTCCAAATTATTTTAATGCATAGACGTTTTCATTAGTTATTACACATATTTTGTTTTACCTTCACATTATATGTATAATTAGTATTAAAATTAAATTCACGTCTTCTAATGTATGAAATAAATACATGTGTAAAGAAGAGTGCCAAAATGGGCGTCAGAAAACTTTTACGTCATTCTTGTTACTATATAAAACAACAACGAATTTTATCAGATTTTATCAGATGCATTTCATTTTCAAAATTCTGTGAATCAATTCGAATTCACACAAAATCAATAAATTTGCTTTTAAATTATTATTTCATAAAATCTATTAAAAAGCCTGCTTCTCTTAAGTCCAGTACATTGCTACTCGAACATTATTCCAAATCGACCATGGTAGTGCCGACAAATTATTCTCGGCGTTGATCATTGTAGGTGGACTTCCGATTTCGTAAACTCGTTAACTGCACGAACATTCTGCAGTGGTTAGATGTTTAAACATCAACACTACTTCGTTACGGGTACAGCTATAACATACCAATTATTACGTAAATATTACATTGATACAAACAATTAAAGTGATTCTGTGGAACATCTTAGTGAAATTAATACGTCATGAGAATCATTGCGCGTTTCAAATACGCTGAGATATCTTGCTTCTATTGATTGCTAATTGCGTGTCATTCGGTTTATATTTATACTTTCGTTCTTGGAGGATTTCCGAAAGAGTATTACTATAAAGACAAATAAATATGTGCAGTAGTAGAGTGTAGTCACAGAGAAGAATAGGAGAAAAAATTTATTGGAAATAATGTTGACAGAGATTATATAATGAAACAGTATGTTAGGAAAAAATTATAATAGTAAATAGATCTTATAATTAATTTGCGAGTTATCTATTCTCTAAAGTAACACGTTACAAGAAAAGGATAAATGTTTACTTTATATTTACTAATAATTTAGTAATATTTGTATTGCTTTTATATACGACAATGTTTAGGTAATTTAGTCTTACACAACCGTTCTACATTAATTATTCTATTAAATATAATAAACATTTAACAAATTATACATTTGTGCAAAAAGTAGTTTCTATCATTAATAATCCTGAAGCAAATGTAAGATTGAATAAAAATTGTATAATTGTACAAGGAAACACAAGCATCTTTTTATTACACAGGTATAAAAACCATTATTAATGAATAAATTACTAGATCATTATGACATTGTTTTGATAGTTTTTATTCTATAAATATTGTTTTATCTAATGCATGGTCTTTGAAGAATTTATAGTTTCTTTAGGACAGCGAAACCATTCGGTTTTGCTAGGCGTGCTCTAGATATTGCAATAAAAGCGAAGAATGTTTCTTTCTAATTCAGTCAATTTCCTAATTTATTAAATGTTCAATTACACTGAACGATGTTAGTGATAGACAGATTATGCCATAAATTTGTGCCGCTATACCTTTATCTATCTTAATCTACGAATTTCTTTTATAAATGTAGCACATTTTTTTAGTTTATTTGTTTGAAATTTATGTAAGCAAAGAGCCCTTCGTATAGCGAATACTTCTGCATAGTGAAGCATTATGAGCAGAAATACGTATTTCTCTACAATGTTTGGTGTATGCATTTTAAAAATGTATCGAAAAATGCTGTAAGAAACACTTGTGAACTCTACAAAAAAAATCATGTTATTCTTTGTCTGTGACATAGGATTTCAATATCTTCAGAACTAAAATTTCCTTTAAATGATTAAAAATTCATAAGGTTCGTAACCTTTATTCAGCAAGAAAAACAGAAATGTTTTCATTAAGGAAATATTCGAAATTTTAAGTATGCTAAAGCCAATAATTTTTAGATATTTAAAAAAATTGAAGAAGAATGTAATAAATTCGCTAAAATACAAAATAGTACAGAACCTTGGAATTAGAAAATAATTTAACGTTTTAACAGAATTTCAAAATGTGCTTGAAATAATTTAAATTTTCATATTTCGATACAATGTTTGGCATAGATGCGCATCGGGCGTGGGTCTTACTTCGTGGTAGAAGTGAAGTCAGGGAGATTCCATGGCTCAAAATAAGATGAAAATCAAGAATAACAAAGTTTGCGTTGGAAGCTTTATTTCTGAGAAGATCGAGTTTGAAAACTTGTCAAATATTTGTGCATTTTATTAATTTTCGATTAGACGATTACGAGTGGACAATTAGCAGAGGGTTATGCTACGCGCAAAAATAAGTGAAAAATATAGAACAACGTCTTCTTGTTTGAAACCTCGTTGTCAGGAAAAGTGAAGTTTGAAAATTTGTCGAATACGCGTGGGCTGAGTAAATAATTCTACATTAAATACACGTATATTCAAATTACTTTCTCCAACACAAACTTTATTTTATATTTTCGAATTATTTTCGCGTGTAGAATAGCTTAAAGCTGATTTTCTTGAAAACGAAATCTCCAGTGCAATTTTGTTATTCTTAATTTTCGTCTTATTTTCAGCCACAGAATGTTCCATAATTTCATTTGTACATAAATTTAGATTCACGTTGTATAGAATATAAATTAGTATTACTTCTGTTTTCATTTCTTAATGTGTCATAAAATAGAATCTCAAGAGATACTTCTCTTTGTTTTTGTACAGAATGAATATTTGTGCAGTAAAATTAATGCTTGATAATTGGACAGAACATGTCTGAATTTGAATGCAAGCGTTGTAAGTATGATTGTAAGAAATGTATGAAACGTCCTCGTTTTATTGTATATACTTGCTAAATTCAGCACAGTTGCTTATTACATAAGAAAATTGTATTATTTTGATGTTTCAACAGAAAGAATTTGTACATCACATTTGAGCAACAACTGTTAGCTAACATCTGCTTTATCTGTGGACCTAATTTCTTAACTATAGAAGTACTCAAAGCCAAGATTCTTAGCTATTTTGTTTACAGAATTATAAGATATAATAATGCTGGAAAGTTTGACACCGCATAACAAATTAATTTGTACAAACGTTGCACAATGAAGAACGATAATTACCTACAACGTGATATTTGTGCGTCTATTCACTTTCCTTTAAGAACTGGAAATGCAAGTTCAAGTTTTATGTCGCTAAATTTTGTGTGAAAAGTGGAATAATATAAATATTCACTCGTGAATTATAGAAAACTGTTAAGAAATTCGTTAATCTCTATTGTTAGATTATTATAAAGGGTAAATATCAAGAAATTTGTTCGCTCGAGATACAGAATATCATATTCGAGCTTATAGAAACTTCTTGTACAAACATCATAAAATAACGCGATCGTTACGTTAAATAATAAGTTTCCCCAACTTTGCAATAATTTTGCAAACACTGAACAGATTGTAATTGGTCTAATTAAAATCGTAATGTGCGATGCATTTGGTAATATATTTATGATTTATGAAAATTAATGTAATTAACGTTTACATCATTTCATCCTAGAAATACTATTTTGGACAAAATTGTTATGAAATCTGTTTAAAAAATTCTATTTATTTAATTATTATCAACGAACAGTACATTTTGTAGTAGAAAAGAATGCAAAAGTTTCAAAAGGTGATTTATATTTATCTAACGAATAAATGTGTGACTGTGGTATGTTTGGCAGTGAACACTGAACGCGTCATAACAATGGGTGAGAAAACATTCAACCTAACTTGGAACAATCACCTAGCGAACTTGTCTGGATTGTTTGAAGGACTCTATAAGAGTGGTTCCTTGACTGATACAACGTTAGCTTGTCAAGGTGGAATGTTAAGGGCACATAGACTAGTCTTGGCAGCATGTAGTCCTTATTTTGAAAGAGTTTTCAAAGAACACTATGGTGAACAGCCAATTCTTATTTTAAAAGGTAAGCTTAAAAGGTAAAATTCAGTTTAACAATCGCAATTCTCTAAAATATATGATCTTCTTTTACATATTGATATCAGTGAATTCACTTTTAACGTAGTAGCGTCGAACAACAAAATTTAATGCTGAATTATAGCGTTATAATTATTCGATTCTAATGACGTGCAATAATGTCTGTTTTGAAGTATGATTAAGTATATCAAGGTTGCATTCTTTTATTTCCTTTAACTGTAAATAACACTGTAAATAACATAGCATAGCATAGAACAACATTGAACGTTGAAGAAATACAACGTTGAACAATTTTTGCGTAACAAAGTACAAATTTGAAAAATATTTCTATCGATACATATAAACGGTTTTCTTAATAAATTGATTTCCTGCATGAAATTTAAGATACTGTACAGTGGTTTTCCAATCGCGACGAAGAAATTTATGTCTAGTAAACAATATATATTCATACTAGATGCGAGTATGTAAATGTTGTGTGAGCTTAGCACGACTGTAGGTGTGCAAATTTATTTAAATTTATGTAGATGCAGTAGATATTGATATGGCTTCTACTTATTTACACCATATCCCGTAGGTGTTGCGGTTGAAGAAATGGAATGTCTTTTGGATTTTATGTACCGTGGTTCGATCGATGTCGCTGAAGAACATTTGCCATCTTTGATTAAAACGGCCACAGATCTAGAGATCCGTGGTCTTTCCGGTGACCAGAGAAATCAAGAAAATAGTCATAGCCCTTATACGAGAGTGGAAACACGGATGCAACGGTGTCACATAGAGGCGAGAGTTCATACAACGGAGTACATGAAGGAACCGTCCGTGATACCATTTCTACCAAAACAGTCTTCCATAGAGTCATTAGAGGATCACATCAAAGTGGAAGAAATTGAGGTGGAAGACGATCCGATGGTGATCGATGGACACGAGGATACGTTCGATGAACCTTTGCGATCGTCGGAAACGCAAATTGTAAGTCCAAATGGTATAATTAAAATAATAGAGAAAATGTGAAACAGTCAAATTATCATAGTGCATAGATTGTACGTGCACGTATGTAATTAGTCACGCAAATCTACCAAATATATACCTGAATCGAACTATGTTAGTTATTGAAATATATTTTATCACGAAACTATTTATACTTATACAAGTATATCGATAAGAAGTTACCTTGAGTTCAATCACTATATTAATGTATCTGTAAAAAGAATGTAAAAAACTAGAACATTAACTTACAAATACCGTGAGATAAAATTACACCAGAGATTACAAAACTTTTAATTTTATCAATGCCAAGAAGAAGATAGCAGGCCATTATTGATGAGGGTGGGGGGATCAATGCAAATGGTACCACTTCCAACATTTGCTGTGATGTAAGATTTGTTGCTTACTCTTTTCTCTTTGTCGAATGACCTCGTTAAAATCATCTCAATTGTTTCAAACATACCCTATTTTATCAGGAATAAGAAATTAAAGCGTCATAAAAAAAAAAGTGGGGGTGGCCTCGAAATCTTCGAAAAACCTTCACGAGCAAAAAAATTATTACTGTCATATTACGAGTCTCTTAATACCATAGAACTTTCATAAACAATATTTTTCCATATTTCTAAAAAGAAAAGAAATATTTACGGTGATTAAAGTTATTGTCCCACCTTGTATTGTTTATACATAAGGTGTCTCCGAAATCATTGCACAAGCGGTGCACTCGGGTGGTGATTCTACATGCAAAAATAAATCGACGAAGAAAGAATAACGTTTTTGCGTTTAAGACTTCGTTTTCGAGGAAAATGAGCTCGAAAATCCGTCAGATGCACGCGTGCCAATTGTAAGTTTCCAGGCATTCGACTTGTCTCTCTGCTCGCGGTGGTAATAATTTAATTAGACAAGCAGACTTATACATGCAGCAACGCGTCAAGATTTTGAACGCTTGTTACGTCAATAAAATGATTTTTAAAAATTAATACTTTTACCCTTATTTCTGAAACCATCGCAAATACGCAGACCGTAGAAATAAGATAGCAGCAATAATAGAAAGCAAATCATAACATTGTTCATGTTTATAAATATAAACACGAGCAGAAAAAGAAGTCGGATACCTCGAAGCTTACAATTAGTACACGTACACTTGACGGATCTTCGAACTTATTTTCCTTGGGAACAAAGTCTTGGACGAAGAAATGTTATTCTTTTTTTCCTCGGCTCATTTTTATACGTAGAATCATCCGACCGCTTGTGCTATGATTTCGGAGACACCGTGCATGTACAAATGTAAATGAATTACTATGAGAAAGAGAAAGAAGATTCTTTTTAAATGTTAATGTCAACTAAATGTTGCATTATCTCTGAAACACGTGTAAGATTAATTGCGAATATATTAAAAATTGCGCAAACAAAATGTCATTCCGTGCCAAGAGATTTTAACGATGGGCGATTTATCATAATCAAAGAGAAATCGGGATAGTAAAATTTTCATATAGAATATATTCTTTATTCTTTGCTCTTTATCGATACATTTCAATGTCATCTAATTAAGATTAAATGAACTATTATCCATAAAAGGAGGAAAACCGAAATTTCAGTTTACCTGTTCCAATGATTAAAAATAGCGAATGCTATATTCGTTCCACTAACAAATTAATGACATTTGTATAGAAACTTCAGAGGCTGTTTATTTTAAATTGTGTACGTTTTTAACGTGATTGATCCTGTCGCTATAGGTTTTATATGTGAAACATTTAATGCATATAAAGGATTTTAAAAAGCATGGATACAAAAATCACTAGTTTCTGATTAGTTTTCTAGACAGTCTTAGTACAGTGCATTCACTGATAGCCACGTAACTATTACGTGTTACCTTAAACTTATCAACCGAATCATTTAAATTTTTTAGTTGTTACCAAGTGACACAAAATAAACGCTGTACTAGCATTATACGGGGTGAGTCATTTAAGTGTTTAAGTTTTTTTTAGCTTGGTGTCGATACTATCAAGCACGTAATAAATCGAAAAATTTTTCAAGGAAATTACATACTTATTTACTTATGTCGAAAAACTATCAATCCAATAGCTACCTTAACTTTTATCTCGTAAAACTTGTCGTAGGGAAAACGCAAGGCACTATACTACTTTTGCACTTGTTTTTCTTATATTTCATACGATAAATTTTACAAAATGAAAGTCAAAACATCTACCAATTAACACTTTTTCCACAAAAATAAGTTAATAATTTTTTTATAAAGAATCTCGAGCTGCGTCGGCTAATGTATTAAAAAATATACGCGTCCGTTTAAAAAGTCAAAGTTGACCTCTTTGACCTTTACGCACCTACCTATGGAAGAACTAATAACGTCAAAATACACTCGCCTTCAAACAATTTAATTTTTACCTGAAACATTTTTTGATATACCTAATTATTGGTATCGAAAATATTTCAACTTAAACTTTTAGGTGATTTACTCTGTGTAATCATAGATAAATACATGACGCCATTCATTAGTAGAAAACAGAATTTTGTTGTTTTAACATTGCAGCGTTTATGTACGTTTGTATGGTTATTTCTCAGGTTACAGTTTATTCTTGCACGAAATTTCGAAATAACAGACTTTTCTTTCATGCACGATAAAGTGAGTAGTAACATTAGACACAAACAACTTCTATGAGGAAAACTTTTCCAATTGCAAACACATAAATAGGATTATATCGAGCGCGATATTATTGTACTTACATGTATTTACTTTTAACCGAGACTGAAACGTTGAAAAGTAATTACTATATTAACTGTTTCTAAGAATGTGGAAGATTGAGATCTGTTAGTAATTATATATAAATAGTGATAGTAGCTCATTTACAGAGGAAATAGTTTTGCAAGCAAAGTTGGATTTATAGATAATAATTGAGCGATAAGCAATGAGGAAACAGGAAATCTTGTAATTTTCAGACTAGTGATTTTTCCATGAATGTTTGTTAAGACTTTCTTGCTTATTTTAATGAATGCTACACGCGCTTCAAGTTTGAACGCGTCAGCTCTGTATATTTATATGGGGAACTATCAAGGATTTTTAATGTTAAGAATTAAGAATATTCATGAGTAAGAACAGATTGAGCAATACGTTTTTTTTAATATAGTACAGTAAGTTCACTAGTTTTATATAAGATCTGTTTATATATGTACATAATCGAGCCTATTACCTCCAGCAATTGTGCCAAATATTTTATTTATCGGGTCTGTCTAAAATTCTTTGGTTTCTTATCTAAAGAAATCTGGTAGATTTGTTTCTGCATTCTGCTATTTGTTTAATAATTATTCACAGTTGGATTACCAAATACGGGTTAGGTAAAGAAAGGCTCAATACGTATTCTGCTAATTTCTTGTATAAATGATGTTATACTGTAATTCTGTTATGTCGTAAAAGAAGTATTTAATTTAAAAAAAATATCCTTTCCTAAACGTAAGTGACGGAACTATGTATTTTATTATATGCAAGATTTATCATTGTCATCTGTCTGGTAATTCGATAAGAATTTCTAATAAAATATTTATACTGTTCACTTTCTTCCAGAGCGATAAAAGTGTCGCCTTCGAGCACAACTCGACTGTCGCGATACATAGCTTATTGTTCAGATTGAATTTTTCTTTGAAATATTCAGAAACAAGCTTCGTCTACCTGAAAAAAATTTGTCTTCATTCTTTTAACGATCGACCTACGTGAAATGTATGCCATTTGTTCATAGAAAATCTACAGGCGAATTGAATGCTGTCAGTTAACTTGAAATTTTTGCAATTTCTCCTTTAGAGTGTTCGCTCGTTATAGCTAGCACGAGCAACGCTTTCATAAGATTCTTTGAAATGCATACAGCAGCAGAAAGTGACCTTTATGTTTAACCTAATACATTCACGCTCTTACGAGCGTAGAATACTTATGACTGGCATCTTAATTTTTTGTAATTTCTTTGCATGACTTAGAGACGTATGCCACCGCCAATGTACAAGCGAGAGACAAGATTTAAAGGTCAGAAAAGGGTCTCGGTGGGACGTTCAACGAGAAACAATGATGTATTAGAATTTAGATCAAAGGAGCGTATAGCTTCGAAAGAAGAGTCTACGAGGGAGAGCTACGAAGACTCGTCGAACACGGTTAAGTCCGAACCAAATTTTAACAACACATCTGCAGATCCTACGGTACCGGATATACAGATGAACGACGACTTACAAGAACGAGATGAAAGTCTGGTATGAGAAGATGATTACAATTGAAATTGCTTTTATGTTTAAGATCATTGATATTTGTATTTGGTATTTCGGTATCTGTTAACGTATGAGCACGATATTCATAAGAATTAGGCAGAATCGGCACTACGATTTCGCGAATATGCATTCTGGTAACACATATCAATTTGTTGAACTTAAATCTAATTATTACTACCGTTCTTGTAAGTTAGGAATCGTCTCCATTACAGGCAATTATTTTCATTACACCGTCATTCTATTTTTAGGAATCGTCAAAGAACATGGATGACAGTCCAAGATTAACTATCAAGAAGAAGGGCGATAATCTTACGAAGAGGTCAGGATTAAACGAAGGAAAAGAAGCCAGACCGATACAGCCCAAGTCTGAAAAAGCACAATATAAACCTTTCTCTTGCGACCTCTGTACTTTAGCCTTTACGAGAGCTTCTCATTTGGCCAGACACAGAAGAGTTCATACGGGTGAACGACCATTTGCCTGTAGCATTTGTCCCCGAATGTTTGCCAGACAGGACAAATTGAAGCAGCATTTGGACTCGCACTTACAATGGCCAAAAAGGAAGAATAGCTTGTCAAGTTCGAGTTGTCAATCAGCACCGTCGGCGGTGGTTAAAGGGAAAAGGGGTAGACCGAGAAAGGTTAGACGCGTTTACATAATATCGTAATCACGTTGTAATCAATTTCGATTTCTAAATGCTCTCGCAGATGACTTTTGTTCCTCTTATTTTCATTTCAACTTTCTCCTCTCCTTTAACATTTGTATTTCTTTTTATCTTAATGTTAAATAATAATTTTTTCCTTTTACAATGAATTCCTCTCTTTAACCTGAATATTGCAGAGTTCTTTTTATTTACAATAGGATGTATTTATTATTTTTTGCATTTCCACCATTTTTCCATCCTTACAGATCCTATTTTCGTGAAAATTCATTCAAAAATATTTTAACTAGCGAGAGTTTAAGCGAGTAGGCAACGGTATAAATCCAGATACTAATACTATAAATATGTGGCAGGTAAATTTAGAACAGTCCGCCATGGAAGAAATTCTGAAATTTGGCGAATTCAGTTCTCTACTAAACAAATCCCATTCCGCGAATGCGACGAGCAAAAATGAAGATTTCGCATCCGTTGAAAACGAAAGAAAAATGAAGGAACAGGAAGAGTATATCGCGGAAGAAGGGAACGAAGATAAAGACAAAGATGCTAACAGAGATAAAGACAATTATGGTTGCCAGGTCGAAAACGGTCAAGATATAGTTTAAATAATTTTTTCTTTACTTTCTCCCGTACTTTAAAAAAAGTATTTTTCTATGGGTAGGAAATCATACGGCTACGGAGTGACGGAAATTACCGAGCATTTTCGATCAACGATTCGAAACAGGTACTTTTCTTGATTTCTCTTTATCAAACGTTCACTAGCGTGAGAATAAACATAAAAGCTAGAAATTTATTAGCATACTTTTAGATACTATGATTAGTAATCTTTTTTATTTGATTTCTAGTTCAACAAAATTTTATGTGCAATAATTCTTGATTCTCGATGTTCGTTCTTCTGCAAAGAAAATTTGCATTCTTTGAACTAGCGAAGTAAATTAGTAAGGTCGTAAATTGGTTACAAGTTATATTTCATATTTATATACATAAGATAAATACGCAACGATATGTATTAGAGACATTTTCACTATATACAACGCTAATTAGAAACTATGGTTTCAAAATGAAACGCTAATGGAATGAAACTGATTGTTGTGAGACCATTGTTACTCTTATACGAATTCCACATACTTATTTCGTTTTTATATATTCGTTAATATTACGCTGCTGTGAAAGTAGCTGAGACGATATCGAGATTTACGTAATTCGTATAAATGAAACGTGTACAACACGTTTATTTGAATTACTGGTTGAACGTATAAGAGAATTAGATTATTACACGTATGACGAGTCATTCAAAATTCATGTGACGGTTAACAAACGAGCATATGAAGATAATTTCTATAAATAGGCATTCAATAAATAGTATATATAAAAAATGTACATTCGACTCAATACTGAGCGCATTAAAACATACTTTTTGAAGGGACAACATTTATAACTAACATTAGAAACAACGTGCAGGATCATACGAACGATTTAATTACTAAAAATTACGATTAATTTTTCTCCACTAAAATACGATATAACTTTGTCATATTAAATTCGAGTACCACGTTTTGTACATCTTACGTGTCCCCCTTGAATCTCGTCCTAGATGCGAATCAACTTTATAACGAATCTTACCAAATAATTTTGCCACAACTTACGTATTTATTTATTAAGGTTCGCGGTATTCTTGTTATAGATTAAATAGAAATTTGTTCGAAAGAGTACCTGAAGCACCTATGTTAGATTCGAGACTAACTGATGGTGAACACAGGCCATGTAGGAAAATAATAAACAATCCTTATCTCTCATTTTCCGAGATGGTTGTTTAGGTACCGATAAGTCGAATTCTACGACGATTTACTGTCGTATACACAATATTTCTATCGTAAGATTAGGAGAAGAAATTTATGTTGAAAACTCGACCAAATTACTTAAGCTGCGAGACTGTGGTATGGTTTGCATTGTGAAACTGTTTAACTGATTGAAGCCTAAGTTACAGAATTTGTTCACCTTCTTAGGATACGAGGATAATTATTAATTTAGGGGAATATGTATGTAAATATGTATCGTCTTATCTATGTATTTTCTGATATGCATAGATCGTTTCGGTATTCCTGCTATATTTTTCGGTATTCTACTAAATATGTATACGTGCGATATACATATAAGATCATTGAAATAATTTTACAACATTTAAAGGGGCCCAACAGAAATTTTCTTGAGCTTATATTATTTCGATCGTCGCGTTAGCCGAGCTAATATATTTATATTTCGAACATTTGCCTTTAAATATAGGCCTAACAATGGTTGGATCTATTTAAATGCCTAAAAAAAGAAAAAAAGAGCTCTTAAATGTTCATCGTATTATGAAGAGTAAAGCAACATTTTATTTTTTTTTGTTAAATTTTCGTGCAAATATGAAACGCCGATAAAATTGTCATTGAAATTAATTCGGAAAGATATATTTCTCTGAATTCATAATTATGAGAAGTAGGCAGTTAAATGTACGACAGTGCAAACTACTTACATCTATGTAGATGAGGCTCAACGATTCTCAGAGCCGAAAAAGAAATGTAGCTTTGAATATTTTGTTATACATGCGATTATAAATACGTCAAGTACAAATGTCCAAATATTAGAATATACGTGTGCGTAAGTGTGCGTGCCTGTCGTACTATAAAAGAAGAAAGAAATACCAGTATGTGTATAGCGTTCAAGAATTATTGGCGAGTGCAATCTTTCTTTTTGTGTTGAATCAAACGATACTTGTTAATCCGTTTCTGTTCCTTTCTTCGACCAAAAGTTTAGCTTCTTAAGGAATTCTCGATTGATTAACATTTTTTGTGTTTTTGTTTTCGTAATTTTATAAGTAGATATATAATTGTGCTTACATTCGGTGGTTCTAGATGAAATAATTCGATGCTTAAAATATGGAAGAACATGCGTTTGTGTGTAGCGGTATTTATCCGCTATTTATCCGCATCTATTTGCCATTTGTTTATCCAATTTCATGTTAACAAAGTATCATTTCGTTCATCTCTTCTCTTCTTATAAATCAATAAGAAATGGCAAATTATCGATTCCATGTTTTAAGCATAAAATAGAAAAAGGAAGAACCAGACAGTTATGAAAATTGAATCGAATTATTTATTTTCATTGATTTCTACAGCTATATAGAACAATGTATTGCGTAGCGTACGTGGTGCCATCCGAATTGTATCTTCCTGTAACATCAGTTGTTGTTGTTGTACGAATTGTATTTTGTTTCGTTAAATTCTTGTTGCTCGACCTACCAGTGTTACACCTCCTGCATTATAACTTTTATTACGGCGATGTGCAATTATTTCAGCGATATGACTGTTTGGTCTGCCGCGGCAAATTACGAGTGTACTTGGTGCAATTACAGCGTCCAGAAGGTCGTACGCGAGTCTTCATATCTTACAGTGTATATTGTGTAGCATGTGTAAATAAATTTTAAAGCCAATGTTTATTCCAATTGATACCTTTTTCTTCTAATTTGTTTTAATATTTTGAAATACTATTAAACTTGTTTTGTCAATTTCTGAAAAGATATCTGTTTAAAGACACACACATATATATATATATGTAACACAAGTAAAACAGCTGAACCAGTTACAATAGCGAACGATTATCAGCAACCTAGCATACTTTTTTCTTTCGCATATCCTACGATTATGTGCTCTAGAACTATTTGTATTCACTTGCAGCTATATGTTAATATTCTTCGTTGTCTCTTTAAATTAGTTTCACATATACATGTGTGTACCTACATGGAAAATACGAATATTTGTAGAGGGCAGAACAGATGAAAGTTAGAAATTTCTTTTTAGCTAAATGCAATATGTTGTAATTTATATTAATTAGTAAGAAATCTTCATATCAAATATGTTGCGTGTTCTGTAACTGCGTATGTTGCGATCGACTTGAAACTGAAAATAAATGGAATTTGTCATGATCCGTTGCAGCAAGATCCTCTTACTGTACATAACAACATACTGTAAATAAGAACAATTAGAGAAATCGCTGAAATCATTTTTGTAGGAATATTTCTTAATTCGTCTGATTAGATGCACTCATGTCACACTACACTTTTTAAATAAGAAACTGAACATTTTGTTACACTGACACACTCCCAAAACTATAGTGTATGCAGGCTATACATATTTAATATATAATATATTTATTATAGATAATTATATTTTATGCGACGTGTAAACGTAATACGAGCGTAACTTTAGTAAATTCTCTTCGAAGAACTATAAATGTATAAATAGATAGGGGTAAAGTATTAGCATACCCTATGAATAAAAATAAGACGGAAGATGTTCTATAAACACAGGCTCATAAATACTTTATTACTGAAAGCTATAACAAAAACACGAAATGACAAGAAAATAATTTCTGGGTTGATATAATAGTGATATAATAGGGATATAATAGTGAAACTAATCTCAACAACGAGCAGGTTAAGGTCATCAGACTTTTCGATGCCTAGATTATCAGATACCACGTTATCGGATTTTAATTCGTGGAGCAAACGCGTATCCAACAAGAATTAAGATAAAATATTCGTAATGCATTCGCTGAAATTAAAGGAAATTCGTATCGTGATGGATTCAATTTGTTACAGATGTGAATCCTATTTAATAATAAAATTTAGTAACGGGCAATACACGAAAATACTCTATAGAACGAAAAACTAATCCAGTGTTATTTTATAGTTCTGCTTATAACTTTTTAATAAATCATAAATTAATGAATCCTTATTTATGGGATATTTTCCTTCCATTATTACTCGTGGAATATTCCGATACTATTATATGGAAAAAAGAACGTGGGATATTTGACGTGGTTGGAAATTAGGTAGAAACTAGCATCAAAAGAGCATTATTCTTCTTGTTACTCGCAAGTATCATTATATTCCCGGACATACAATATATTTTTACAAATACGTTTTCTCGTTTATACACAGACTTTTTCAAGGATCGGGTGGGAAAATTACGGATATCTTTCCGTTTAGCATAATCATATACCTTCTCTCTGCCACGATTTACGATGGTTACATAGTGTCAAACTGCATATTAATGTCTTTATATCTGATGCAACAAACGAAAAAGAGAAAAACAGTGTTATGACGATGAATCGTCTAAGTTCGAGATCGGCCTCGAGAGATATCGCAGCTATAATGTTCAATCGGCGAACGCAATCTTAGTGAATTAGCATTTTTCTAACATCGATTTACTTTAAAGTGGTTTTCTTTCTTTCTTTAACTAGCCTTACATTAAGTTACAACGACGACATCGAAAGCATAATACTCTTTGTCTTCCTTTCTTTCACCCTATTTCTTATTCTATTGGTTGCATTCATGTACCTGCGTCGAAGAGGAAACGCGCGACGTTTCCGGAAAACGCTCCTCTTCAGTAAAAAGAAAAAAAAAGACGATTATAAATTTTCTGCAGACATTATTTACGTCACATTACGCTTAGCTAAATTTTATTATCGCGATCATTTTGTCCTTATTATTATCCTCTGAATATTATCTATTATACATCCATACTACATTCTCCAAGGTGGAACCGATGAAAATTATCCGCAATAGTGTATACATAATTTTGACATCTTGCCATGACACAGTCCCGCACAAAATTATATTATTAAAATATTATTAAAATAAATAATAACACTTAGTTCGTGTTGCGGAAATTGCGGAAATTGCAATTCATAAAGCTCGTACTTTCGAAATATGTTGTTCCTATTGTTATTGAAACGTTCCATGTTTTAATGATTCGATGAGTACTTTTTACTAATATAATTGAATAAATGAAAATTTTAATACGTTATACAACAATTTCGGAACGATCATTTATTTTTTACTCGTATCTTTTCATCGACTCAACCAATTCGATCCTTTAACTTTAAAGTTATTCTAAATCTCTTAAGCGATAACAAGTTACCAGCTATTTTCAGTTAACACCGTTTTACTATTAGACTACGTCCATTTCACTTGTACACACAAACGTATGTGACAGGCTATTTCTGTTTCTCGAGACAAATTCGATCTGGACGATCCCTAGTATTAGCTTCTCCTGCTTTCCATTCTTCGCAACTTCGCGCATCTTTATCATCGAAATCGATCGATTGGTAAAGCTGCCTTGCATTGGCGTTATTATCCTCAAAGCTATTTTCCTTCGACAAATTAATGTAATATATATTAGGTTTTAACACACGAAACGTCCAATGATTAAAAAATCGGCATACTTCAATCACATATGAAAGAGAAGATTTTCGAAGATGCGAATATTTGATGGAAACGAGAAGTTTAGAAAATTGATAAAACACGAAATTGAATATAAAATCTCATGTAATACGGTCGAATAGAATTTGTCAAAATGACGAGATATTTACGTAGATATGCGGAACATGGTAATCTCCAAAATAACAAAACTCTCTTTTTTTAGAATTACATACATTTTATGAAGTTTGGATTTCACGTAAATTAGAATTCGCCAAAGGAAAATAGAAAACAAATTTGCCCGCTCTGTGTATATTACACACGTTAAGGCTGCAATAAAAACGTCTTGGTTATAATGCTTTATGCGTGTCATTCGAACAGGCAAGCAAACATACAAGTTCATTAATGGTTACGTGTACGATAAATATCTTAGACATAAACACTGATATTTATCGGTTATCAACTATATAACGCAATAATGCCTATCGCGAGAACTGAAATTTTCCAAAGAAATCAATCATTGTTTAAGTTGACTTATAATACAACCATTCTTTCCATTACTTGTTTTATTTATACATATGATTATAAGCTGGGCAGGCTCTTGCAAATAACGTTGCAACACGTTAATGTGCTGCTGACGTACAATTGTAATTTGACCATCAATTCCTGTACGTGGCAGTTCCATTGAATATTACTAATAATAGTACTAACATTGCATATTTTATACCGTGATCTCTTCGTCTTTTCATAATAAATAACATGCAATAGAATTCGTGAAATCAATTAATCGTTAGTCAATTAATTAAATCATCAAAATAATTGAAATGCATAAAATCTATGTATCGTAAATTAAATCGCATTTCGATTATATTTGTTTGTAACAGCAGGTGCACAGTTCAAAGTACGAGATTGCCACGTACAGGGACAGCTATGAAATGCGCACTTTAGTAGTATTCAGATTTTTTAATGATCAGAATCGAAATCATATGTATGAAACAGAAATCGTTCGAGTAATTAGAAATTGCGAGCTGCTTGTGTGTTACTAGTAACAAGAACATGCCTTAAATTTTAAATCTTATTGTCGTATAAAATGCATATATCTTTTGACATATCTTCAAGTGAATTTTACACCCCAATCATATAATAAAATGCTTTATGTGCTCCATACTTATCGATACTTTGTGCGATACAACGATGTTTTTATTCTGTATTTACTTTCAACTATCATACGCCTCTTGCATTTCTCGCGATTTATGTCTAATAGGATAACCTTATGAGGCGAGTCGATTATTATTCGCACAGTCCTTGTACAGTGTACGAATAGTATGTGATATCGTAACTAGAATGAAACAAAAGTGGAATTAGAAAATCGTAATCGATGCGAATAATCGCGATTATCGTAATTTTCAATTTAGTTGGAACGCATCGTTCTTATAAAAGTGAAGGGTTTCGTTAACCTGGAATGTGCGTTTGTACGCTCGAGGCAATTTTCACGCTCTCAACATGAACACACGAACGCATGCATACACATACTCATGTATACGCACATAAACGTACACGCTCACGAGTGTGTGAATATTATCGATATATCGACAAATTCGCCGATAATATCATTTACAGCCTCTGCTAATTTGCGTTCGAATAATTAATCTTTCGGCTGGTAATATTGCTTCCTTTTAAACAACGTGAATTTTACACCTGGACATTTGCAATTCGTCGATTCATCATGTGCAATTCATACTTTCAAATTTATTTCGAAGATTTCGTAACTTTGGTACGTTATGAAAATTCTCTTAATTTTAATTCGTGACACGAAAAGTAAACGTTTGACGTACAATTATCTTACTCGCGTGTAGTTATAAAGAAGTAAACGTGTCAATATACCTGTTTTTGAGTTGTCCGAAATATGTACGTATGTATGTATGTAAACACTATTTACGCTTCTTTTTATTTTCTTATCTGTATATTACTATAACTTGCAATAGCTGTTATGCTTTAGAAATTTATATCGAGTGAATGTTTAGATAACGCTATGGATTAAAGCGAACAATTGATAATTTCAATTTTTTTTACTCGGTATGAATTATGATATGATTGTATTTGTTGACATAAACTCGTGTGCGTCTCTCACATACACAGGTAACAGTGTGGAAAATTAAAACTACGATTAGAGTTACGTATATGTATGTGATATTTGTAACTCAAGAGAGAGATTACTTCTCCTTTTTGTAAGAAATCGAATCTTTTAAAAGCGTTCCCGCTTATTTCTCTTTATTTTCACAGAGGAACACATACTCGACCGCTTTGTAGACGTAAACTAAAAATAATTGTCGAATGGTTATTACAAAGTTTCTATATCTGCCGCCGTTTGTTGTTCTAGCTACGGAAGTAACACATATCGATACATTCTGTCACATTAAACATTACAATTATATTGAACGACCCTTTCCTTTCTGTTCATTCTCCTAACTGCCTTTTTAAGAAACCATATATTATTCTAAAACAAGGTAACTAACGTTAGACGTAAATGTAACGTTACGGTGTAAAATAACCGATTGTTAAACTGTTCGTGAGCTAATCGGGTAAATCTACACAACTTACGATTTTGTTAATATGAATCACAAAGGTGATCGTTTTGGTAACAAGAAATACAGTTTTCGTTCTTCTACTTCACAGGTATCTCAGGATAATATTTACCTAGGAGTAATATTACTACAGTCGCGATCATAGTTATTTGAATAATGAGAATTTCGTTACGTTCATCGGTTAGTAACGAAATTAATAAAAATCTTGTATAACTATATTGTTAACAATACTTCCCCTCACCATTATACATAGTATGCTTCTTGTTTTACGTACAACGAGGTGTCATTTGGTGGTAATGTACATAATTTACAATAAAGCTAACAAGGAGACATTGCCACCACAAGCAAATGACACGTTATACACGTTATACGGATTTAGTATTCACTATTTATTGATTACACAGTTCTTTGATTTATACAAACCATGAACGCCTTATGTCCGTTAAAGGGTACCATTTAAGTTTCCCCTTTTTCTTTCGCTTTTCATTCCCTCGGTCATATTCTGTTTTCGTCTTTCTATTCTTCTTAATGCTTCGCATTTGTCATAACCATATCTACGGATAGTAATTAGATATTAAAATTTTAATAATAAAGGAACAAAAGAAGCAAAAGATGCAGGCGATGGATTGGAACACATTTTCCCTTTTAATGGTATTATACTATACATACACTATATACCGACTATAATCATTATTTCTTCATTTTTATACTTAACTCTAACTTTTACTCTATATTCTACATACGTGTAGTTACTATCAGACTGCGGATATTTATGCAAATAAAGCAATGGAACCTAAGCGGAAATTTGTTTTCCTTGTTAAACGTTATAATAGATGATAAGCTTTGCTTATCCGCGCTACACATTTACATGCTATGTGCATCTTTTGCATTTTTCCACTTTTCAATTTCCCATAAATGGAGAAAAGTCCGCGGTCTAGTTATCATAATGATTCATTTACCAGAGCCATTGTGTTTTTTTAAATCGGGGTTTAGGCTATTCTCAATACGTCTTTAAATATCGATTTTATATGTACTCTTTAATCCGAGAACTTTCGAAAAATTCTTCAGCGTATGCTCTTCATTGGATACTTGTTTAAAATACATAATAAACAGACTTAAGGTAATACGTAATAAAAAATGTAAAATGGTAGTGATAACTCATTCGCTGGATATATTTGTTTATTACTTTATAAGGGGGAATTTTCAATTCTTCGAGGGAATGTTTATTACTCTATATATTATTTTGAATTCAAAAACAACGCATTGTAGATGAAAATAGCATTAATACCGAATACTTAACACGTTTCTCTTTTTTTTTTCTTGGTGTGTGTATTAACGCAGTTTTAACCTCCGCGAGGAGATTATTCTTCTAACACGTTCGTGGCCGATAACTTTACAGAAATCCTAAAGTAGAAGACCGATAGTTTCTGCAATTAGGGCAAGGGCAAAAATTTGATAAGTTTGCTTTCAAATATGCATTATAACTTATATCGCTTTAAGTTAAACAAGCATAAAAACTTCTTCTTTGCTTAGGGTCATTGATAATTGATCTATAAAAAAGCATAATATTACGTCAGCAATCTAGCATATGTTAACATCGAAAGATTATAATTTTGCGGATCATTTACAACAGCGTATTCAGCGTATCGTTAAATGATAATAAAACTATTATAAACATAAACGAACGAATCTTACCTCTTCGCTATTTAGTACTAGTCAAACCTGTCCGCTGGTTTCAACATTTCCTTCTTGTTTCCTGTCTTGCTTTTCATTCTCTTTCTCTGCTTGTTTCTCTTTGTTCTTCCCTTTCTCCATTTCCGCCTCTTTCCCTTTCGCTTCTTCTTCCTTCTCTTTTTCTCTTTCTTTCTCTCTTTCCTTTTCCTTCTCCTTATATTTTTCCTTCTCCTTTTCTCTCTCCTTCTCACGCTCTTTCTCCCGTTCTCTCTCCCTCTCAGCTTTGCGTTCTCTGAGAATTTCCATCCGACGTGCCCGATGCAAGCTTCCTGAAGGGAAAGTGGAATCTTCGACCGCGGCAGCCGCGGCCGCACTCGCCCCTCGCTCCACGGCCGTCTGCTCAATAATTTACTTGACTGTATTTTTCAATATGTTCTCTGTATCTAATCTCTATACATCGAAGAGGCACGCGTGCCCAGAACGAATAAGACGAGTTAGGTACATACTTTCAATATGAAACTGGCCGTCGAACTTTTGGCGATGGGACTCTGCGCCGAGGACGGATGACTATGACCGGGCCCATGAGTAGTAAAATATCCGCCTGCTTTCGGTTTTATGTGGCGATTGTACATCTCCATGTGCACGATTTTCATAAATTCGATCTGCGCTGCCAATTTCTGTATTTCTTCCTGCAGCATACATAATCGATGATAATCATTGTCCGCGACGTAACACGAAGTGGTGTGAGCGAAACAGAGAGAAAGGTTCATCAGCATAATAATTCATTGACACTATTATTCAGGTGGCGTAAGATAGTATTGTCTATAACTTAATCGTTTTTAACTAAGAATACAAACTGTTTTCATCGTTTCGGCGCCTACAATCGACCATAAAGTGTACATATATTCCCAATATATTTTGCGACACCCTGTATGTGTATAATGTAATAATAGTTTTATATCGTGTTTTATTAGGTTTTCCGAAAAGTTTCTTTTGTTTTATGAGGAAATAATAGACGCATAACGTTTTTTGTTTTATATTATTTTGTCGAATTACGTACGATCCATTTTGTTCTGTTGAGATAAACACTGCGACATTTTACAGACTTGGTTTCACGTTTGTATGAAGGTGTACTGTTGTAAAGCACACGTTTTTCGGACATCCTAATATTATATACGTTTATTTTGAAAGTACCTTTTTTTGTTTTTTCGAGAAAATAAAAGATCAGCATATTAGTCAATTCAAAAATATAAATTAATTATATCAAGTCTGGCAATGTTTCTACTAATTTGTCAATATGTAATTTGATTATATAAATTTCTTTTAGATAAATTTAACTAAAATAATGTATATTTACGGGCTGCAAACGGACTTGCACCACTTCCAAAATAAACGATCCATATATTAAGATATACAGGGTGGTTGGTAACTGGTGGTACAAGCGGAAAGGGGGTGATTCTACGCGAAAAAAGAAGTCGAAAATATAGAATAAAAATTTTTCGTTTGAGGCTTTGTTTTCGAGAAAATCGACTTTGAATTTTCGCTCGGTACGCGTGCACTTTATCACGTCTCGTTATCACGGATCTCACTGTAGATCGTTGTCTCGATGGAAAAATTAAAAAAAAAAAGAAAAAAAATTTTTTATTCTATATTTTCGACTTCTTTTTTCGCGTAGAATCACCCCCTTTTCGCTTGTACCACCAGTTACCAACCACCCTGTATATATATTTTTATTATATTGCAATACAATCTGAAGAAACGCAGAAATTGTGTTACTTTGGACTGTAATAACTGCATTTTGAATTCACAGTGTCAGCGGTAGACAAATATCAAAAAGTTTCTCTGTCATAAAAGCGAATTATTTTTCAAAGTCACGGGACAGATTGGTATTTTGTTGCTGTATTGTCAGTGCAAAAAGAATGCACATAGAGGTAGAACATTTATACAGAAAATATCTCGATATCGAGGCAACTGTAGCAAAACAATCGGAATATTCAAGAATTGGAAAGGATTACCCAAAGGCGAGGAATATTCATTAATATTCATCTTTTTCGTGTAATTACCTCCCAAGCTATTCACTATTAAACAGAATGTTGCACGTAGTGTTTACTTTGTTTCGTGGAATGTCTTATTATATAGGGTGTTCAGAAAAAATGTTACAAGCCGTCTTCTCGGAAACCACAGCAGGTATCTATTCATTTTTTTTTTTTTTAATTATAGTACGAGAGAACTGATTACTCGAAGAGTTTTCTTAATGTAATACCACATTGATTTCCGTTCATCTAGAACATCTGAATTTTGCTTGAATCATTTATTCCGCATAGTTAAAGAATTATGACGAAAGAAATATTTAAAGACGAACTACGCGGAGGCGTCGAAGCACTACGATTTTAAACGCTTAATGAAATTTTCCTTTAGAATAAGTCTATTTTAATTACCCTTCGACGCCTCCACGTAGTTTCCCTTCAAATATCCCTTCGTCATAACTCTTTAATTACACAGAATAACGAAATATGGTTCAAATAAATGTTATTTAGTTTCACAAGAGCTATCCAAACGAACAGTTTACGTAAATTTCATTTAAAAAAATAAGAGCGCTGCTCTTGCCTTCCTAGTGATCATTTCAGAAAAATCATTTGTCCCTCACATAATCAGTCTTCTTGTACCATTAAAATTAAGAAAAAAAATTAGCCGATATCTGCTACGGTTTCTGGAAAAACGTCATTAACACTTTATGTGGAACACTCTGTAGATTAGGTAGAGTTACTACATATGTATATTCGTGATCTAATGCCCACCATTCATTTTTCAAATCGGATTACATATATTTGTTTAATTAGACGTGTAACGTATTCTGTGACCAATTCATCGATCTATGGTACAATGGCGATAAAAGAAAGTTTAAAATCGATACGACTACGAATTCTAGCAATTCTTATACTCAAAATTACTCATACCATATTAAGCATAAACTCATTTTCTAAAATTATGTTCTTTCCTTTGCACATATCACTGTGTGTTTATTGAAACAGAACAATATACCTTCAATTCCTCGTTCTCTTGGTGTAAATCTGTCGCTTCTTCGGGTACTAAGCCGATCCCATTTAAAGAGAAACTGGCCGTAACACCGCGGGCTCTAGCACGGCTATCCCATTGATCTCCTTGGCCTCGTAAAACTCGGATCACCTATAGTTATATAAGATTATAAATTTATGATCGAATTAAACGACGATTATTTAATCGTTTAAAAAGCTGAATTTTACTATTTTACCGCATAGGAGGGAAAGCGAGACAGCGAAAGAATAATTGGATTACCTTGGGCGCAAATACAAGAAATATGGTGACAGAAGTAGACAGCTGTGTACGCAAGAAGCCTAACAAATATTTGATATCCGGGCCAGCATGAGGGAAAATGAAAAGACTGCAAAAGACGTCGTAGAATTTCAATTTTAAATTACAGTAACATCGGACAGGTAATAGTAAAAAGATGGAAAGTCATACTGAATAGCGATCATGGTTATATTCACAGCTGCTATATTGTAAATAGCGTAGCTTATTAAACGGGCCTCGTTGAAGAGACTCTCTGCATTGCGAACGTTGTAACACACTTTAATACCCCACGCGAGGAACAGAATTTCTCCTGAAAGGAAAATTTCATTTAGTAGGTGACGTTTAGCGATATATTTCTATTTGATACAACAGCAGAAGTTTTTGACGAATACTAGATATTTATCATTCAAACCTAAAACAAGCGACCAGCGAGCTGTCTCGAAGGTCGTTACAATATGTTTTATCAATAACGTGCTTCAACATTTGTTATTACCAATTGCTAAACTATGGTCCCACCAGTTGAAAGAACATTGGTAGAATTTCAGACCATAATTGTCAGCTATCACTTCGGCATACGGCGGTGCGCTGAGTGTCCACGTGCCAAGATAAATTAACATTACTAACAATATCGGGACCATCCACTGCAGCAGCTGCTTGTCCGTAAGCTTCACCTTATGCGCGCTTTTCACGCGATATGTGAGAGACACTCTATGAAAAAGGACACTTTGTTTTATACATACACGGTAATGACACATAATCATAGTAGCTGATTACGACATCTTGCAATGAAGGTAATGTACATAGAAATAAAACAGATAATGACGCTATACAACTATAATAAAATGTCCATTGAATTAAAAAAATTTACTTGTTTTCTGAGAAAGTTTTTATATTTGTGTTCGTATAATCAAGGCATCAAGCCTCTGTAAAACACTCGAGGAAAGAAACAAAAGGCAAACAGGAAATAAATTTGAATTAAATTAACATTCACAAAATGATAAGGAGATTGATTCTGTTTTTAAAAGGAGTGAAACGGTATCGTTTCTTTTTGCTACTTCCATATTGTTTAGTGTCTGATAATTATACATAATATTTTTGCGTATTAATTATCTTTTATTACTCTTTTCTCCTTCTACTTCTCGATTGTCACGTATGGATTTTAAATTCCAGTCTCTTCGTTTTATTAGTCAAAAATAATACTTAACGTTCTCTGTTTGAAGTTCGCGAAAAAGATGAATAATAATGTTATTCTAATAATAATAATAATTCTAATAAAATCTGATAATGGTTCCGAACATGGCTTATGAAATCGACAGATTTCTCAACGAAGGCACGTTAATTCTATCCTCTAAAGCAGTTGTCATCTTTCTATTGTCTTCATGAAAACAGTTTTTGATCTTATCAAAATAATATTTTATTTTGGCGAATAAAGACACTGCGCTTCGAGAAAAATTAGTCTTGTACTATTATGGATTATTCTACGTAGATTATAGATTAAACATACAATTAGTTTGAATATCTCTCGTAATATGTATACAGTATAGCTGCATGAACGTGTTATTATGTGGATAAGGTTGAAAATATTTCGAAGTTCGTACGTCTTACCTCCAAGTTTTCATCAGCAATGCAGTGTATGAAATGCAAAAGCCGAGATGTCTCGTCCATTTCGTGGCGATACAAGAATACATGTCCAAAACGGGAAATATTGCGGCCATCTAAATACACGAAAAAATATGAAAAATATTACATACGAGCGATGCGTTAGATACGTTTATGCATTTACGAGAAAATGTATGCGTACTTCGAGATACATAATAGCACAACCCAAAAGCGTAATAGACAAAAATATCGGCGAAGCGACCTTGAACACTTTGAGCTTACGGTGTTGATACATATAGACCACTAGGATGATGGTACCAAACACACAGAAAATAGAGAACGATAGAAGAGAGATTCTGAAAACACATACACACGTGCAAACATGTTATTATCTGATAAACAAACATCTGGAAGAATCGTAAAATTCATTTACTTAGTCTGAAAATGTGCCATTTCGAGAATGTGTATCATTTTCATATTTCAATGTACCTATGTATCCGAGAATAAGATCGATTAAGTTGATAATTACAAAATGTTTGAGACAGATAATCGAACGACAAATAGAAGTTTACGGTTACGTTCATACCGGAAGGGCCAGTTGTAGGTGGCTAAACAGGGTTCGGGTCCCTTGCACTTAGCACATCCTGGTGCACAACGTAAGCAGCGGAACACCGTTACGTACGCGTCGCTTATGTTCTCTTGCATTTCCTTCCAAGCAGCTATAAAATCAATGGTTTAGCTGAGCTACAAGTTTCGATGATAACGCGTTTCTCGTAGACGAGAGTCAAATTATCTACTAACCTTCGACGAGAATTCCATCAAAAACGGATTGATGTTGGCTCGTGCTGTAATAACCTTTCCGACATTTGCATACATATGCACCTTTCGCCCAACCAGCACCGACACCGTTTTCATTTATACGATTATTTGGACTCTGATACTCACACTGTAAACCATACGAGGCATCAGTCGCAACGAAAGCTTTAAACTCGAGCGACTTAAACCACAACCTTAAAAAAGCTTCGATGCTATTCTGATAATGCGATATCTATTAAGCACTTCGAAAATTTCCGTTGTAACGTCTCCGACTGCATGATAATGTTTATATTCAGAGAATGAATCACGATAACGGATAAAGACAATAAATGAAACGGGGAATGCCTTGTAACAGTAGCTAGACGCAGAGAGTTCTAAGAGACGCTAATTAGATGTAGGGGAGACTTACCTGTGTCGTGTCGGTATGACATTTGTGCGTGCCTTTAAAAGATGCTATTTGATTACTTAGAACTTCGTTCTCATTATTTAACGACGATGCATCACATTGATTTACTTCTAGCCCACTGATATCGATATCTACGCTTAAAAATTCTCGAATCCTTAAACAAGATATAATCTCATTAATATTTATCAACATAGCTGATCCACTTATTGAGTAAAGAGGATTAAAGGTCAGTCTGAAGGGCTGTCGATCGAAGATAATTTTCTTATCGAGCATTTTCAATAGAATATTAATGACATTAAATCATACATGCAATGTATTTATACTATCTTCCTTACGGTATAACTCATACTCTTGTTAGTTGTTAGTCGCTGTACAAATGTACGATCAATGAAGTTGCAATTATTTATGAACAACGTTATATTTATGTTGGTTTAAAATAAGTTTTAAAAAACAGACGTACTAACACTGTTACGTAGCGGTAACACCGATGTCGACCGCAAGTTTTAATTGTCTAAAAATGTACTTGAAATCAGATAGAATGAATTAATTAATTACAATTAATTTTGCGACGTAAATGTAATGAAGTATACAACTTCAACTCGAAATAAACAGGATTCGATTTTAATAACGATAATTAAAAAAATAATACTACATTCGCACGTAATCGTTAGAAATTAATACGATTTTTAATCGAACGACAGAGTTCAATTTAATTGCGAATAATGAAACGAAGTTTGATAAAAATCTAAATTATTAACGTGAAGAATTAAAAGTTAAGATAAATGACTGGATACGAACCCATGACGAGCGTCTGGTGGCCGTATGTTAACACTGTACGAAATCAACCAGCGATGACTTTTGCAGGAGAAATACGGGATGGTCCACCAACCCCTGTAGGATTCAATCGCCGGTGACTGCATGAATTTCGGTGACCTGGGATAACACGCAAACGCCACAAACCGCCATAGAAACTTCGATCTTTTTACGCACACGTATTTTGTGCAACGACCCCATTATTGTATATACATCTTATTCTTTCCTTCATCCCGTAGTCTTGGCACTTCACGGTCATCCGGTATATACGAACATTAAATTGCGGCCTAATCTCGAAATAATTGTCTGAATGTATCAATATTCCATTGCAACCAAGCGTATGCAAGTACTTGAACTGTAATAATTTGAAAGTAAAATAAACGAACTTATACAACAACATATACAAGGTGTTACAGTTTTTTCCTGTCAGCCTTTACCAACACGTTCTATAAGCGTAAACAGGAAAATAATTTTATATAAACGTATATTACATTGCTCGAAATTTTATTAAATAATTAAGGAACTGAATATAAAACACGGACGTAACAGACTTGTAGTTATGGCATAAATTAATTGTTAACGAATGACGTTACTAGGTATTGATAGTCCATTTCAAAAGATTGCTTGTCCTGTTAAAAGGTATAGGACCGAGAACATGAAAAAGTTGAATTTATCATTCCACGAAGTTCATTTTGCTTAATCCCAGTCAATCAGTGATCGATTCTTATCAGTTTAATCACACGTGTTAATTGTAATGTAGTATCGTGGATACATCGGGTGAACCATAAACAATATTGCGAGAAGGCCTAAGTGCCGTTAGGCCAAAAGGGCCTAGTAGTTTTACCGTGTGGTCGTAACCTGGACAGTCGAGTGGAGTAGTCGTGAGTTGAGAGTCGAGTGGAGTAGTCGTGAGTTAAGAGTCGAGTTGAGATAGTCGTGAGTTGAGAGTCGAATGGTGAGGAGTCGAGTTGTTAGGAGTCGAGAGTTGAGTTGCCGAGTTGTTATGAGTTGTAAACTATTAAATGCGAATTGTGAATTAATTATTTAGTTGCCTTAGTTATAGCACATTACTATTTTAGTTCACGTTAAACCATCGTTTCCTATTTAGTCCATTGTAAATAGATCTATCGATCAATAAACTTATTATATAGGATAGAAATTGGAACTCCTAATTTCTAATATTTCCAAATAAATAAAAAGATCCTATAGTAATATATTTTTGCATACTTTTTTCTTTAGTTTCCTACACACGAAAGTCCAGCAGCTAAATCAAAAAAATTATTCCCTTCGTTTGTTATTCGTTTTCTATAATCTTTTACCGTAGCTTCGTGTAAAGTAACGTGTACGTACATAAAATCTTTTCTTGATCTTTCCAATAGAAAGCATTAACAAAATTTGAGCGAAAAGAATTTTTCGAATTGGTAAAAGAAATACTCACATTCAACAGCATAATGGTTCCAATATTTTCAATATTTATAGAGAATACAAAAATATCTATAAAGAATTCCACCGAATGAGTATTGTGCTTATCATATAAAATATCGTACCTAAGTGCTGCTTTTAAAAAAACACAGCGTTATATCCGCGTTGCGAGTATATTTTTCTCCGTGGATTTGTGCATACGTATTACGTATCAATTTTTCAAAATCAACTAGATGTTACCGTTCGTGTTATTTCCAAACTGGGATTTTGATAAGTTAATCGTCTACGACTTTATAATAATAATTCAGGGAATAGTCCAGTGACTTTTCTACGAGATAATCTGGAAACAAATCTGTGCACATACAGTGGCGTATATTATATACTAATCCATTAACTTCATCGTTCGCTAGTACCTTCATACGATTACGAAAATTTGTGGTCATGGAACTGGAATGCAGAAGCTGATGAAAGAATGCCTCGTTGCAAGCCTATAAACAATTTTATTGTTCAGTATTGTTCAGAAGTATTTCATTTTTTAATCGAATTCCTCGAATTCCCGTTGTTTTATTTCGTATTGGCGATATTCGCGTGTACGGAACGCTTGCCGTAATTACTGTCGAGCATTTTCGCAGGCGAATAGCTTTGTCATGTAAAGTTCGTAAACGATAGTAAATTGGAAGTGCCTTCTACAGGAAGTCCTCTATAAATAGGAACTACCGCGTGTATTTCCACGGTAATTGATCTTTGCAAGACAAGCGAGAAAGTACGGGTTGCACGAGATTGACACACTGTGTCCCATACCTATACATATGTATGTCTCACGTGTGTAAAGAATGGTTCGTACACTGTTTCCTGATCCTCATCGCAGCTCCTAGTCTCTCGTCCTAAGAACGACAAGTTCGACCAAAATGTGCTTTTAAGAGAATAGTAATCATCTCGGAAAGCGTCGCTCTAATTGCTCGAAAAGATTCGCCGGGTACGCGATAAAGGTAAAGTCATATAGGCGACGTTAGTTTATTCTAGTTATGCGTTATGATTGCTTCATATATCTTTAAGGCTACTTCTTTGCGAAATTTCGAAGTTATCGATGTTCTATATGCCACGTAGAAGCATTGTTTGTGCGTAAAATTACACTCGTTACGGTTATGCGCGCACCAGCGACAATTTATCGTTTACGAAGACGACGCGAATTTGAAGACACGATTGCATCAGGTACAGCATTTTCGTTATTATAAGAAGAAGAAATTGGACCCGCATAGCCTAAGAGAAGACTGAAAATGTATACCTGTATAAGTTTTATACGTGTAACCTGCGATAAACAACTTTTACAGTCTTGTCGGTTTTAATGTTTTTCTCAAGATAAAATCCGTTTCATTAGTAATCGTTTAATTAGTAACTAAATTACATAAAATTCTTCGTAATTGATCATCAGGAAAAAGGAAACTGTACATGTATTTACACATTTTTCATAAGTGTATTTGCAACAATTGCTTTGTTTTATTATATTCGACGGTTAGTTTTACGATACAAGCTATTAATACCACGGCGCCGTACATGGGTGTGTGTAATAAAAAGCCTTTAACGATATACCGATAGCGTATTGATTATCGTAGAGTTCTGTTTTAGAGTTTATGTTCCCCTTCAAAATAAAGACCCTTGAATACAATGCACACGATATCTGTAACACGCAATGAACGAAATAAAAGAAAAAGTAAAATTGTTACTTAATGTGTAAAGAACGAAGTAGGACGCAGCAGAAGTGTCAATTGACAGATCTCGTAACACGTCGAATAGTATAAATATAACGTATTAAAGTTATTTGTTTAACTATATTCATGTTATTTGCATTATTCGTATCGTAAGACCAACATCGTGTAATAATAAAATTCGCAATTCAATCGCTTCCTAAAAATTATAATTTATATATTATTTATTTCACTATCATTTATACATATTATTATTCAGTGAATTCGCATTATTCTTTTTATACTGTATTACATTGAAGATATTTTTAGTGAAATGAAAGATCATTAGAAATAAACAGAATCAGAATTTTGTGGTCTTTCATTCGCGAGCAAAGGAAATTGCACTCGAAGAGGTACAGATGTTGTGAACAGAAGTTATAAATAAAACGGCAAAACAAAACTGAAAGCCTTATTTACAATTAAGAGATTAAAAGGAAGTAATAAAGCAATAAGGTCATTAATTGATCTTGATGAGAGACATGTTATAGTTCACATAAAAATAAATTAAAAAATTTGTCTAAAAACTTGCTACAGGTGTTGCGAAATAATACGACAAGAAAGTTCAGTGACAAAATATATGAAAAGTTGTACGAAAACTCGATTATTATGATTAGCACGAAAAAGAAAGAAATAGTATAAAAAGTATTTTACACCGCTTTAAAAGAAAAAGATAAATAGATTACTATTTAATTAAAGATGTGTAGATATAAATTTTGCACTATAAAAAAAAATATTTTTCATAATTCAATTCAAAATAAAGTCAACATATATGCATTATATAAAAGATTTATAAATCTAGAGAATATCTAATAGTAAATTAGACGAAACTACTAATCGTAGACGTAAAGAGGATAAAAGCTTAACCTCTTGCAGCTAAATGTGTTTTTCATGCAAATATATAACGATTTACCATTTAATACGATTCGATGCCAAGGGGTTAATGAGCTATTTATTCCATAAAAACATTTTAATTGTACGATGTAGTATTTCGTTTCCTTTTTTGCTATCGTGTGTATAGAAATTCGAACAAAGTTGCATGATACTTATAGAAGAAAGTGTTTTATTTATTTCTGTAACTAGATTTAATTTTAATCTAAACATTTTGTCGGCTACCGGTAGTATATATTTTATCAAAAGAAATTAGAGTTTATATAACTTGAAATATATTTCTCGTACATTGAAAATATTATAAAAAATGTTTCTTTTATCAAATTTATGTAGTAATATAAGAGATGGTACACGGTGTTAATCGTTTAATACTATTGGGAAAATATTATATTTTTTTAGTATATATTCAATAAATTTATTTAAATCATTGCTTAAATCAATTTACTAACAGAATCGAGAATAGCAGGGTAACTGTCAATGGATTTGTCGTAGTAAATAACGAAGGAACTTCCACGAAATGTTCAATTTATAGTTTTTCACGTAACTTCGAGTCTTAACAAACATAAATGATTGATTTTTTATAAAGTTTCTTTCATGCATATTTTATGCTCTTATTTATAATCTTATCGTGGCTATAGATGTATTTTACTTATGCTTCATAATAATTCGATAGAATATTTTTATAATTTAACTCGATATACTCCATGTATGTAAATTGTAAAATCACGAACTTTGAAACATTCAGACAATATATGATTTGGATAAGCATTGCGATAATCACTTTGAAAAGACATAAAATTTTTTAAAACGTATCTCATTGTTGCGTATCGAGTTTCTATGACTTGACGCTCGTACAAGATGATGAAGGATGATGAATGATCGTGGAGCGCCTATGAAATGCTTATTTTCTTCTCGGTAGAACTGTTTCCAAGTTAAAACATATTGCATATGTATACCTGTTTCTTGTCTAAATTTTACAACCAAAACACGATGTATGTAACAATATTGCGTTGGCAATACTGTTCGCCATTTATAACCATCTTTTTATCCGTTCTTATATGTTAAAATCGGTTACTTTACCGAGAAGAGGTAACGAAAATCAAGTATGAAGGGCGAAGTGCAAAACAAAAATGTTTTGTGCTTGTGCGTGTGCGTGCGTGCAGGTTGATGCTTCTTAAAAAGCTATGTGCAAATGTGAATACATTATTTTTAAATAATGTTTTCGACGAATACTTAATATCTAATAAATAAGCATCGCGTAAAGTCAGATCGCATCTGTTCGACTTAATAACATCAGACAAATTTTTATACGAACAACATGAACAATAATTAAAGAAGAGTAAACTCATCCCAATAATCGGCTGTAATATTTACTCAAAAGAGAGGAAAAATATTCATTTTCAGTTACAATCGGTTCTTTTCTGAAAAAACTGTATACCTTCGAACAATAGAATTACCTATAATTTACGTCATAATTTGTTATTTAAAAATCATCATATTTAAAATTGATAAATAAGAAAGAATTTATGTTATGCTTTACAAAATTTCCTACACCTACAATATTTTGATACACTAACGTTCCATTAACATCTTGTTTGCGATTATTATGTTTAATTATGAATAATTATTATTACGTTTAGGAACAAGAAGAATATAAATGTTAGTGTCATAGAAAAAAACGATGCTTAATTCATCGTTCAGATATTGATCGCTAGAAACATTTTATACCAATAACGAAACGGACCTGGTTGTTACAAGGAGGAACGAGAATGACAATATTATTTCGATATACAGTGGCTCAGGAAAATATTCGAACATTTCTAAAATATGATCTATATGATACAAAATATTTTGAAAATTCATTGGCATTGTAACAAGACATGTGATTATATATACTAGTAAAATTTAAAACAGATCTGGAAAATTATATAGAAGTTATAAAATATGTATTTATTATTTGTACATCTCGCAAAAGAGAGAGAGAGAGAGGGAGAGAAAGAGAGAGGAGGAGGTAGAGAGTCACCAAAGTATTTCATTACAGTGAATTATTCACTATATTTATAACCTACAATATAGCTATTTTTAGCATTAATTGTATATTTAGACAGTATACAATTTATGTTGTATATTAATTTTTCACAAATAGCATGTTTATAATAAATATCTTGTAACCTCCATATAGATTTTCGGATTGGTTTCAAATATTACTATTATACTATTATAATCTCAATAGTCTTTCACAGGAGATTTCAAGGTGATCACAAGGTCAAATACACAAGAGTGTAGTAGATACGTATATCGCTGTCGATATAGTGCAATTTTAGTCTGAAATATTCTTTCGTGTGATTCATGTTTTTCGAAATATTTGAGCGGTTCGAGATAAACCGGGCACACTATATAGCAGAATTTATTTTAAATAATGAAACATAAAAAACATGTTGTTAGAGGAAATAACGTTTAGTTAAAATAAATTAGTATAAATAAACAATTGAATTAATATTTCTAATATTGAGTTCCCGTTATACGATTACTTTCCCTTAATTTTGTTACAAATTATCGAATTACAAATAGAAAGTTGTGGAAAAATGTACGCAGTCTTTTGTACATATTCTGTCAGTTTTTCATATTAAGTTTCGAGTGATGAAAAAATCAATGAAAGAAGCGGTATATAGAGAAAGCAGAGTGAAGAATTTACATTTCAATGGAGATTTTTAGAACACAGTTTTATGACAACAATTTTATGACAGAGTTTGAGAGTAAATTTCTCGACTGGAGATGAAACTGAGAGGTACAGTGTCGAGCAAAAGTTTCCAGTTATATGAATTTCTCATTTTACGTTTCTTGAAAACGGTTTCTAAAATAAATAGTAGATATTATTAAATATTACCAAAAAAGAAAAGAAAAAGAAAGGAATATTATTCTAGATTTTAAACTTTCACGTTTATCAAATTACATATTTGTGATTCTTCGGGTTTCGATTGTGTTTTTAATACACTGTAGCATGTCGCCCTGTGTTTCGACGTTTCATGTACATTTCAGTTTATTTCTTCAGGGCAGACCTGAAACTCGGTTTAGGTTAACCGTCAGTTTCATGTCTGCAAATTGGAACAAAGCGCAGTATTCTACTAAAAACATTGTCGAAACCCGAAGAAGATATGCCAATACAAATGTCAAACAAAAAATATTATTTCCACTTACTTACGAGGTTGTTAAATTGTATTGTTCGAAAATTTCGATCCACTTCATTTCATAGCAGAAATCTGTACTTTATCTTATGACATAAATTTGACATATTTTATTTCGAAAATTATTATTAATATTCTGTAGCCGTATTCTGTGCATTGACAACAGCATGACTAATCATCTATTAATCTTAAAACAAAGCATATGCTCTCAATCTTATTTAAATCTGAAATAAAACTAACATCGAGTTTAAAACGCATAAGTGTATAAAATTGTTAGCAGATAATCATATTTATATCCATAATTATTATCGTTACTATGTTGAAAGACGCAATCTTTTGTCGTCAGTCTTCCTATATATGCAGTAAAATATTATCTGAAATAATTCCGTATATTAAATCATACACGGTTTCCTTAATCTTAGCGAACTTATTAAACTGACTTCACCAGCTTCTTTCACACCGTGTTTTACTTTCTAATACGTCGGTTCTTCTACCAACTGTATATATCTTCCCCTTAATTTTCGAAACAATTGAACTTCAACTCATTCGTGAAAGTACTACTCTTCCAATCTTCAGGTTCAATGAAAATGTTCTTGTTATCGTGACGAACCTTCTCTATTTGAAAAGTTCAATCGTGGTCATTTCTGGAATTACAAATAATTTGATATAAAGAACATTTTAGGCCAAGATTTTCTACGATGGAATTCCATTTATATAAATTTTATTTGACATAAAATAAATATGAATGAAATTTTACTAGCTCCCTATTCACTCAACTTTATCTGAGCTATTATCTGAACCGCTGCCGCTATCCATTTATATTATATGAACGTCTAACAATAAAATAGTAAACAGTAAGGGTCGCGCATTATATGACACATTCTCACGCTTCGATACAAGTTTGCAATATTATTATGTATTTAAGAGCAAATGTGTCATGAGCAAACATGAACTCCTATTATAGTTGAATAAAAAATCATAGGTGGTGGGGAAAAATAGGTGGACTCCTATTATACGACGACCTGGTTATCCAGTTGCTGGGTACCAGTTCAGGTTGTATAACACGCAGAAAGAAAAACGACGAGAATGTTAGCCATTTCAACGATATGCTTTAATAAAAGTGATTGAGAAATACTCATAATATAAAAAAGAAAAACTTTTAAGCTTAGCAGTTCAATCTTGGAAAATTAACTCGATTGGAAATTTATCGAGCAAACTTGGAAGCTCGTGTGAACAAGTTCAAATGTTCGAACAACGTAGGATTATTCAAAGTCGTAAGTGAGAAATGCATTACACATCTGTGAAACTTTATTTCTGAATTAAAGTGTTCTCATTGCTGAACTGCTATTATCAGTGCAAAAGACATAACTGAAGAATATTTGTAATCATCTGCGAAATAAAATATATCAAATTTATCATGTCGTAATATTCGTATAAAGCGACAAATTATAGCCATTGTAAAAAACAAGAGATCAAAATCTTTCGGATAGGGTATTTTAGCAATTTCATAATATCATATTTCTATATCTGTTCTGTTTCATTTGCCACGCCTATATCCATTGTTGATCAAAGTTTGTTCCTCGATAAAAAAAACCCTATGCACAACGTATGTACATATTATATACGTATTGAAGCTTTATTTCGCGATCTGAGATTTTTATAATTGTGATATTCTGAACACGATTGCGGGCTAGGAAGCGTATTCTTTCCAAATGTATAAAAAATGTATGATCGTTATAAATAAGCGATATTTTATTTGAAACAACGTATTTTAATTGTCGTTGCTTTGTAAAAGTCATGGAATCGATTTATTTTGATACATTTAAGGGTATAAGTGGTGAAAGGTATAAACGCTAGGAGAAACTAATCGTACACTGACTATACTGTTCAAAATTGTCTAAATTTCTCCGAGTGGTTTCGATCTAAAAGAATCGAAAATTTCATAAACGATTGGAAATATAGAAGCAATGATAGCGTAATTGATACATGCAAAACATGCATTTTTATCGAAGTGCGTGAGGATTTGAAATTCGTACAGTAGGCAAATCGAACCTCAGTTCTGTGGTGGCTCCCGCGTTTTCAAACCATGGCAAATTTGGATCCGGTATAGATCCTGGCTGAAGTCCGTGACTCTCGACCTTGAACGGTTCTCCGACGCTTCCTGGGCTTCTTTCCAACCAGACTGCGCTAATCACCGCACCCGTGGACGTATTTAGTGCGATCACCCTCGTTTCTACGGCGTCGTTCACTGACATCAGCAATGATTTTGCTAACACATCTAAAAGCACTGATATCACCACGAATTATAAGATAGGAAAGTCAGGTATATATCGATTGCTTGAATTGCTATAAGCCATTAACTTCTACGTTATTTGTGCAATAGTTTGGTTTAGAGGAACCAACGTATTAATTGTGATACATTTTATGCAAGCTACTTTCGAATGCTTTCGAAAAATGTAAATAACCGTTTAACAAATCCTTAAGTATGACATAAAGCGAAGTTGACCTTCAAGTATCCAAAATTCCTTCGTTCATAAAAAAAGAAAAGAAAATGGACACAGCACGTTATGTAATTTATTCCTCGTAACTTCTTCGCCTTAAGAATTCCTTTAATTGAAATATCAATGATGTGATAAACTTTAAGATTATGCGACAAACGTGTAATTACGGATTTCTTTCAAAAAATATAGAAGAGAATGATAATAATATTAGCTTCTAGCTTTGTTACACGAACAGAATAAAAACAAGTATTATAAAAAATATCTCTGTGTTCATATAGTCCGAGCAGGGCTTTTTAATTCTATTGTCATTGAAACGATTGTTATTCGATTCGATCGTAAGTAGAATTGCGACAGAGACACGAATAATATCGTTACAGAATTTAACTACGAAGAATAAATCTATAAAATTTCGAGAAAGTGTATTTTTGTAACTGTAGCTGTGGATTTATTAAAAACTTTATGGATTCGTTTTAAAATTAATCCATGTCCAGGGTTAAAATCAGTCCAGCCATATAGAGGGTAGTCGATGTATTTCGATGGTATGCATATTCTCGTTACCATTTCAGCCGATGGAATTCGATTAGGTGCTGATATACCAGGCTCCGTACAAATTGAACTGTTGACAATGCGGCCCGTCATCGTGCTCGGTTTATTGGGCAAATCGATTTTACGCTTCTCTCGTAGATTGCCGATTCAAAATTCAATAACGACAAGAAAGTGTTCCCATATTTTGAAATGTCAAACCATTATGTCCTTTTTCCTTCTAATTCTTATGTACGAGAAGAAATTTTAAAGAATGATGTTTCATGCGTTATAAAATAAAAGAAGGAATTTTTATTATTTAGTTCCCTTGGTTTCTCAGAGTTTGTTTCATAATACTGAGAAATATTACACGTGCAAATATTATTCATTAAGTATTATAGCTATTTCATGTCAAGAAAGTTACATCCTAAAGGCTCTAGAATATTAAATGAAAAATGTTTTTATTCTTTTATATATAATCTATACAAATATGTAACACGCACCTGTAAAACAATTTTTCCAAATTTAAGAATCTAAGTATTTCACAAATTTTTGGATAAGCGACGCAGCATCAAAAGTAGAGACTCGACGACTAATATTTAATCTATATTATTAACAATCTAATATAATATTATTTAAACTAATTTAAAGACATTTATTCGAAGAAATGAACTCAAAACTTATACTATTTTAAGGTTTCTGCAAAATTTTCTATAATGATGCACTAGAACTTGTACAAAATAAACAAGTATATCAGTATAGTTATCACATTGATTGTTGGATGTAAGCGGGACTATCGTGAATTCGCTTTTGGTGCTTCTTACGAGATTTACGATTTAACTAAAACATCGCTATGACGTTCTATTTGTTTCAACAGCACATACGTATTAGCACTTCGTTTATATTATGCTATTTACGAGTTAATTTAAAAAATTGCTACTTTTGAAGAACAATTTTCGGTTCAAGCTCAACGCGTAAAGCGTTGAGTTCGTCTTAAGGGGAAGGATTAAATATTTGTATGGGATATGCGCTTCTTTCGTCTACAAATAGCAATAGAGACGTAATGCAAGAATTTTCGAAGCATATATCCGGTTGTAACAGTACAATGATAGAAGTGTCAGACCTAGAGGATATTCCGCATCGTTGCTCGCGTTCAACTCGCATAAATACGAGCATCGTCTCTACCCCTTCACAAGTGAAAACGCGCTACAGGCGATTAGATATCAGACATTCTAATTAGTAACTCTCTTTTGAGACAGCAACACAAAGATTGTCAATCACTAATTCCTGGCCGAGTTAGTTAAATTTTTGCACATGAATGGAGACGTAGGAAATTTCTTTCGATTTAACAAATCATAGTTAACTAGTAATATGAAAAGCTCGTTGTGTACGTGTCTTCTAGTGTATCAACTATTTATCGGTAAATTGTTTATCACTATTCAACATGTACGTACTCTTATTACAATTTCTTCGCCTTAACATCTTCAGGGTTATTGTTCCAAAGGATAGATTAGATATTACCTTGCATGCAAATACTTCCAAGGCTGAAATATCACGAAAAAATCGAACGCGTGTCGTAACAACGCGTAAGGTACTTGTAAATCTATTGTGAAATGTTATGATAAAACTCCATTTGTCTGAATCGATCGGGAATTCAGATACATATAGTAAGGGTTCGTGTTCAGATAAGTGAGTTGAATCGATAGGAGTTCATTTGATCGGATATTAATTAAAATTTCAAATTTCATTCCACTAAATGGAGTTGCGATAAATGGAATTTTACTGTAGCCGTCACTGTCTGCGCGAGTGGTTAAAGTGGCATAAAAGATGTATTCTTTGGGAATTGTTTTAATACTTTAGATACGAAATGCCAGCTGTTTATTGTCTTCATTTATGTTGGAGGATAGTCAGGAAACGGTGTGTTATCTGCTATTTAAGACTCTGACAGTCTTCCGCTCGATAAGTTTGTTCGTTATAATTGGCATCGGTACAATTTTTACAATATTATATACTTCTTCAAAATACACGCACAGTTGAAAGGTTAACGAATATTTGAAAGATAATCTGTTGCAACATAATTTATTTTATTCATTGGCCGATTATGTTTGTTAATAATACTTCTTTCAATGTTTTTCTCACAAAGTGTAAATTATAGAGAAAATATCTAGTCGTGATAAGTTTTACCAAAATAACAGAACAGAGAATGTATTGAATATTCTATGAGTCCATGACATTTTACATTCTTCTTATGCCATTAAAATTGACAATTTTACAACGATTATTGTTTATTTGACTTAAATGATTTAGCTGATCCTGAGATTGTCGGTGAGTAACGACTCCAGGACGTTATTGGCGATAGGTTGAGTTTTAAGTGACTGTAATAAATTGTTTGCATTATGGTCACTATGTTTTTACATAAAATAATCAATTCGCTGTATGATCGTTACAATCATATAACTTATTCTATTTTGATTTCACCGGAAAATCAGAAATTTTGGTTTATCACCAACACTATCATTAGATGATAATATTCTTTTACTTGATTCAATTGATTATGAAATTGAATTCCGATAAGATAATTCTTTAAAAATATATTAGATCCCTCATTTATTCGAATTATCGATATTAATAATGTACTCATTTTATAGTTGATAATATTCGATGTAAATATTAGATAAAGTTGATAGCGTTTAGTATTATATATTAAAAGTGTAATTAAGCTTGTAACTAAAAAGATAATAATATTATGTACTGTCTAATTGTTCCTTATCATTGTTGCTTCAATATTTTTATAATGATTGTAGTTTAAACCTTACATAGGATTTTTCATCGTAAGTTTCTAGCAATTATTATTAGTAACTCACCATTGTGCCTTGATACTCCGATAGTGCCAAGATTTTGGAGCATCAGGGCTGTCATGTCAGCTTTTTGACGTGCTGTATCGTAACGTCGAGGATCAAGTGCTACGATAGCTGGCAAGGATTTAAAACCAGCTGTCGTGGCACAATCTTCACCCAGCGATCCAGTCGATGCCGCCTCTATCACGTCCAGAGCTTCCTCGATACCCGCCTTTCAATTAACACAATTTATGTATCGTATTAATTAAGTAATGAGAATTTAAAACGAAGTGACATCTTGCTTCGAATTTAAACATTTTTCTTTATCTCCTTCAACATTATAATTATCGTATGTTTTCACACTTTAGTAAATTGATTCACACAAATATGAACAACTTTCACACGATGTGTTTTTATAAATTTAATAGAATCGATGATAAATTAATTTTACGAGTATTTTTCAATATGCAAGCAAGTAAATTATTTATAAATATATACGTACATTTCATATGGAATTGTGTACAGTAACATAATGAATACAATACAGATATTTGTTTTAGAGTATAACCTGCATTTCAAATTGAATGATTATCTAATGGTATCGTCCAATAACTGTTTCTTTTTATCTAACGCAAACAATTTCGATGCTATATATTACGCAGCCGTATTACGCGAAATTAAGTAGGAGGAGTTCTCTTTTCTTAAAATGTAAATGATTTTCGTTGTTCCCTTAAACTGCAATTGTATCCCTGTAATTGTATCATATATATTCATGCATGAATAAAAATATAATACATAATTATATATTAATATCTAAGCAAATCCGTAGTATGCGCACGTAAGTTGAACAGATCTCGAAAAAATAACTAGGAGCGTAATTGTTTGAGTAATAAATGGGTTTAAAAGAAATAAACGAAATGAGTGAAAATTCTGAAATTAATGATCCGAAAGTATGTTAATAGGTTCTTATCGAGAACTTTTTTTTACACAAGAGTAGATTGCGATTAGTGAGATATAACACAGATCTAATCTCAACTTATCAAACTCGATACATAAAGCGACATTCATGTTCCATCGTGTCCTTAATTTCGCAATGATTGATAATAATAACATAGTTCGTAGTTTTGTAAACTAAAAAGTCCAAATTTATTTGACAGAAAAAACTTTCTTTGATTAAGGCTTTTACATCTCTGAGAATAGCTAAAATTCTTCACATTCTTAAAACTCCTAATTAATACTTAATAATCCTTAATACTTAAGTAAACGTAACACACAAAAACAACGGTAGAAGAGGTCTCTACGTAGAAAGACCCTTTATCTACTTCTCCTGTTCTCATTTCTATTCTCATATCGCATCCGTTCACACGGTAACACGTGACTCGCATAATGCCTTCATATTTCTTTGTGTAGTAGGACACGCGTAGAAGATTATCCATTTTTACGAATGTTACAAGCCCAATTCAAATACAATTAAATTCAACAAAATCGGTAAATGCTTCGCTTTCGGATGTCCGATTTTAAGCAACCGAAACCTCGTATTGTAATTATTGCGATGAGGCGTCCAGAAGACTCCTTATATTCTCCTCTCTGGCAGCTGCCCGGTAGATACTCCAGCCGCTCTCTCCTCCAGAGTGTGACCCAAGTGATAATACTTATTTGTCACAATATTATGTGTCTCGCGTACGTCCAGAATTTACTTGTACTCCTCCTCTTGGATAATCCAGTTGTTCTCTTTATTCCGGCGGATGAAGCAGTTCTTTCTGTGCATTCTCAAGCGTCCAGATGAACCCTTGTACTCTCTTTATTGGGTTTATTAGACTACTAGCAACCAGTCGTTTTCCACTCTTTAGTCTTTCCACTCTTATCACAATATTATGTATTTCACGTACGTTCAGACAGTCCGATGGTGCTCTTTCAATAATAATTCAATCGCTGTTTCCATTCCAAGGGTCGAGCCAGGTAGTCGTCTCTGTGCATTCTTAGGGACCCAGGTGACTCTCCGTACTCTCCTCTTCGGTAGGCCACCGCTACCCAGTCGTTTTCTCCTCCAGAGAGTGAACCAAGCAATAACTGCCGTACACTTCTGTAAAGGCGTGCAAAAGCTAAACTTCGTATCTCTAACCCTGATGGGTGGCCGATGATAATACCTCGTTCTCTGCCAACAGGAAAGACATTCTCTACAGCATGGAATGTGGCGTCCGGCGTCGCGACAGCGATAGTTATTTCCAGTTGTTGCTTGTCAACAAGTCGTGTTATTATGCAGGCATCCAGGCGGAACCACGCGAGCTAGAACCGTCTTGAGATTTCTGTCGCGTCTCGTTAAATGGGAGAAAACAACTGTTCCTCTCATCGACGGTCGTTAAACTTGAAATTTACAAACTATCTGAGCAGAGTTGAAGGTTATGCCAGTGGCTCAGCTTAGTTGCCTACTCAGCAAAACCGCTTTGCGCGAGATATAGCCGAAGCAAACCTGAGCAAGTTCCATAGTCTAGAGATTACAGACTACGATAAATATTAGGAATATACATCCCGTACACAGCGTTTGTTGCATTTACGAATTCCCTGAGAGGTACGTCTCGACGGAGAAATACGTTGAAGTAATCCACACCGAACGCATCGAAAGGATTGAAGTTGCACTTGGTAGTAAAGAACGAAAAACGAAAAAGAAAAGGTCAGACAAAGAGAATGAAAGAGGGAGAGAGAGATCAGCGATAAAGTGGTACTCCTGAAGACGAGCGGAGTGTTTATGCCAGAGAATGTAAGAAAATATGGTTCTAGCAAGGAGGAAGCTGAACATCTTGTAATAGGTATACTTCGATTTGTTCATTTATCAGTGCATAATTTTACTTACCTCTGCTACAGAGATTTCTATTTCATCTATACTAAAATTTGCCTTACAAACGGATATACGCGAATATGAAACTGCTTTTCATATTTATGCAAATCTTAGAACACCAGTTGCGAATACATATGTACATTTTGTTATTATATGTGTGTGCGTGTGTGTCTAATTAAAGTATTAGATCGATGCATATGAAATATCTTTTTTTCCAGAATTTACATTTAACGATCCAACTATGCCTTGTCTTCAACTGTTATCAATCTCATTGCGGAAGAATAAATTTATTGCAAGTTGCAACATGCGCGTACCAAATGCTAGCTAGATTTATAATAGAAAGAAAATATTGTCACGTCAGATATTATGATTCAGAATAATCGTTTAACTTTTTTGTATATGGTAGAAAATGTAGGCAAATAAATTTAGCAAACATAAATTGCAATATATTAAATAGGATCATTCAATGTTGATTCGTAAAATTGAAATCTGTTCACTTGGATTTAAATTTGAATTCCAAATACTAAATATTAACCGCTATACGTATCTCTTTCCTACGAAAGATAGCCCTTTTCTTTTGATCCAGATAAAAATGCGGTGTAAATTTACAACAAAAATTAATCTATTGTTAGAAAAAATTGTAGTACTTTAGAATTTGATTATGCTAACTAGCTTAAAAATTTAAAAGCCAATTTTATGTAGATCGTGGTTTTCCCTTGTGCGATGTGAACAGGATGGATGAGGGTTATTAGTTAGCCGAGGGTGTTAGGTGATAGCTCTTGTCTACCCTATCTCTATTGTACGATTCCTTGCAGGGAGAGCTTTTGGTTTATTCCATCAAGAGGTAGAACTATATTCTAAGAGTAAAAATGAGAAAAAAAGTCTGTAGAAGTATACTTTATTTAAAAACACCTACAACAAAAATAAGAAATAATAACAAATTCGATACAACGTTGTATTAAATATTTATTTTAGTTCCAAAAAATTAATCTATCATATTACGAACTTTTTGCTTGTCCTTTTTTCATTTCAATGCATGCATTACCAATTTTTACTTGGTAAACTTTCCACAAAGGAAAATTTAGTGTCGTAATATTAATTGTTAGTTTTACTTATGGAACATATTAAAACTTGCAGTTACTCTATAGTTTAAAAGAAGATAATATACCTTTAATAATTTTTTATAGCTCTAACTCTTAACGAATATTGAATATTTGTATAATATTTGATTAAATTATTATTTTATCTCCACAACATTTCTGAATGTTAAAGAGCATTTATCTGATGCTAGTATAATTTCAATGACTTGCAATGTAACTACTAATAGACTTTGCTTATATCACTATCGTATATATCTCTCTGAATTTCAAGAAAATGAATGTTTAGTCGAACACATTGAACTGTAATAATTCTGAATTTTGATAAGATCATGACTTTTCTAATGAAATTTATTTCTAATGAACGTTAGTTTTCAATTTTACACGCTATTATTAAATAAACAATTGATTAACGCAGTTACTTGCGATATTTTCATTCTCACGATTATCGATTCCTCTCCAACCGACACAAGGCACAACTTGCGCGCATTGTGAGTTAATTTGAAACTCAGCCGAAGCGCCATAAGCTTGTTGAAATGTTGTCAGATGAATATTGGTTTCGCTGTTCGGTCGAGGATGTGTAGCCCTAATCAATTGGAACATCTAGGAAGTCAACTAGGATATGTTACATGGGAAGAACCTTTGCTCCTACTAGGCCCTGTTTGACCCTAGACTAATTAACGCAAACACATCGATTCGGGAGCATCGGCCTCCTTTCGTGTAGTCGTAGTCGATTCGAGCTATGGAAAAGGACGTTCAAATAAAATTACGTTTACTCTGAGTACAGAATTACGTGGTGTAATATAATCGGTTCTTTCAGGCGACTGCAAATTCGCGTCATAATTTTAGCTCAATCTCTTCTCCACATTTGTGTTATTTTTCTTGACTCTCTATTTTTGATAAATTTCAACACTCCAATTCTCATAGCTTAGGTCGCGATGCAACATCTATTTGCTAACTTCTACTTCCATCGATATACAGTAACAAATTTCGAGGGTGTATTTCGACATATAAAGTGTACGTACTTCTTTTGTTATTACTAATTACAAACTTTTTTGGCGAACAGCGGAAGACTTTAATTCTGCATAAGGGAAATAAGCAAGTTGGTATAAACACTGGCCGAAAACACGAACGAACAAATTGTACGTATAACAGGTGGAAATAAAATGAATTGAACTTTCTGTACGCACGTACGGATGATATTTATTGTACAAAATAGTCGGGAAACCTCATATCGTCGCTTTCTTTTTGCCACTTAAAGTTAATCAAATATTTGCAAGAACACGTCATGAAAGCATTCGCTCGATATTTACGCAATAAAAACAGTCGGAGCGTTTTTGAAGCATCCGTAGAGCATTCGAGAATGCTCGATTGGATCCACGAAACTGAATTCTGCAACGGATACGCGTTTCCACTTTTATTTTTTAATTTTGCTAGAGTGAGGAACGAAAGGATATTCATTCGCCTGATGCAAGCGCACCATTGCAACCAAAATTCACTTACACGATCATACGTTACCCGTATATATGTACAACGCAAGCGTGTATAACAATAATCTCTTTAAAGCCAACTGTTTTATTTTATTCAAACGAACTCGAATCCATTCGTTAGCAGCCATCGTATTTCAAATAGAAATGATATCTCGGTTAAATAATTAATTACTTAATATTCGTTGTAAGTTCTTGTCACAATTAAAGTAAAAATTAACCGAGGCAGACACGGCGAGACTACAAGAATTTTGAATCTAATCACGAGTCTTAGGATGATAGAATTCGACATTTCCAATTTTAATACAATTGCTAGGATTGATGTACATGATACAGCTATTCGAAGAAAGTCACATTTTCCAGCTGAAATAAAAGCATGATTGCTATTCTATACTGTTGAATCGCTATGATAGTAGAGCAGAATTCTGCAATTATTGTGAGAAGTTGCCGCATCTTTCGCATTGTGGGGAGATTGACGTTCCGCAAATTCCTTTTTATACAGACCTATGTGCTAAGTGGAGTTAGAAGTCAGTAATCTTGTTAGTGACAGCTTGAATGCCCAAACCAATGGAATGGTAGATCGTTGGGAAATAGAACCTATCGAGCGCATTCTCCCCTCTGTAGTGAGATCTGGTAATTGCTGTTGTTCTCTGAAGATTATTTCTTGGAACTCGGTATCAAATTAAACGCTATATACTAAATTTAAGCAATTTGCAATTCATTCTAAATTACGGAAGTTCTTCTTTGTATTTTGTGTCAGCGGAATCAGGAACGAAGATAAGTTAATTCTAATGTACAAGCGTCCGTTTTCTAGTTTTAACGTTGAATGCCTTAACAACGTAGGGCATAAAGAAAATAACGAATATACAATATCAATTATTGAGTGCTGTTACAATAGATCTCTATTTGTTGTAACGTTCGTGTTCAGCGAACAGTATTTTATGAAAGAATAAAGCATCATGTGTTTCATATTGTAGCCTTCTAAAGGCGGTTCTATAAAACCAATGTGACATTTTGTCATCGCATTCACGTCGTTCTAAATTATCAAATATAATAGAACCAAATATAAATTAAGATAAAAAAATACTTTTCAGTATTATGAGCCTTATCATACGTTGAATCGATTTGTTTAGAAATAATGCGAAAATAATAGAAAGATTCGAGAACTAAGAGACTCGTGTGAATTAACAACTCACTAGATGTTAGGTCAATGTTATATCTCACTTAGTACAGTACCAGTCCGATATTATTTAACGATGTATTCAGATTCGAATGAGTCAATTGGTAATGCTTTGAGCAAAGGATCGTGAAAGAGAAGTATTCGTCGTTTAAAATATATAGAAGAACAAAGAACATGCAGCCTATGAGAAAATGTTAATAAATAGAATGACGTAATATTTCAATGGCCTGTTAATTAATTACATTATGAAACATAAGAAAGTTTGTCCAAGTTAAACAAGAAGGCCACTGAAGGAGAAATTGAGAGATATTAAACTACTTTACCCTTTTCGTATCGAAAATCTCGCTGCTGGTAGTTGTAGAAAGAGACGGTACCGAGGTCGAGGTAGCCGTCGTTACAGTAACGTACGCCATCATTGTCATCGTCGTCATCGTCGCAGGAAACAGGGCCCAAAGCCAAGATTTGCCCATCCCGCGTACTGCTCATTTGTACTTTAAAACAAGTGCTCGTCAATTTATTCTTTGTCGCTGTTCAGAAATAGTTACATATATGATGGAACGAAGGACAACTGATAAACAGAGAATCAATATTTGTAATCTTGATGCTTAGTAGCAATACACAACGTTGAACAATGTTAAGATAGACTATAAGTAGAATTTGGAAGCAATTTAGGGCTTTGTAACTATTGAGATACTACAAGTAAATTTCACTAACATAATTTAGTCAATCAATATTATATATATATTTCAATTAAACTAATAATAATTTCTGTATAAATGGCACGTATTCGATGATCGAGAAAATAATGTAGAATTTTTGAATTGAAGAAAACGTATTGTTAGTAATGTTACTAATTTGAGCTCACAAGTGTAACGATAACTCTGCTTCTTCGACATCGAAATAATCAAACAGAGCTCGATTGGAAATTCTTTGACTTGTAAACAAACGTATAAGGGTATTAACTTAAAACAGGTAAAAAAAAGATGTACATTGGTAAACAAAGAATATTTTCAGTTTACCATTGAACTTAATCATAGCAGACTATGACACAATTTCAGACATATTGATATGGATTACGTAAGCAAAAAAGTTTCCCAGCTCATATACTGGATAGGAATACAATTATTTTCTAACATAAGAAAACATATAGAGTTCACTTTGCAGATATCGGTAAAATTTACATTAATAAAATATAAATTTCGTATTACTAGAAATCTGTCGATTTTATTTGATTAAGACGACTACATTTATTAAATTCGTTACAGTGTAATTAACTTCTAGAATAAAATAGTAAAATTGTTAATTGTGCATACAGAGGAAGGTATATAGTAATATAGAGTCGTGCTGATGATTTGGAACTGTAACAAATCTAACGATAAAAATAATATTTTAAGTGATACGTGTTGTACAATTATACATACATACGTAATTTAAGTACATGTTACAGAAACGAATTTTCAAGTATGTTTATTCAGTGTTACAATTTCAAGTATTTACTCGTATTTTTGATTTAGAACTTCTGGCAAATTCTTTGGATGTTAGTAATTTCCAGTTGCTTGATCGTAATTATAGCTCTTCTAATGAATCCAAAATATTTTGAAGCATATTTACATTTCTGTGAGAGAAAGCTTCACGAAGCTTTTTAATTACTTATAGATATTAATAGAAATTAATTATAGATATTAATACAACTCTATATAGCTCACCAAGTCAACTTTAATCCTTTTAACTTAAAAAAAAACTCAAGTCGTTTGATCCACTTTCAAAGCAGTTACTCTGTTTTAAATCAGTCATAAGATGCCTAATTAGTCATCAGAGTAACTGTAGATTCAAGCTCCTTTTTACGCATAAAAAGCATTTGATACAATTTCAAAAAATATAGGTAACTTTCGCCTGACTTTAATATTTGTATTTGGCAATTTATTTTTCCTGTCTTTCTTAATTAAACATATTTGTAAATACGTCCTGCATAAATAAACAAACTTTGTAATTAAACGTATTACTCAAAATAATGGCAATAATATAATACAATAGATTAAAATCTGACACTTTGCACGATGTTTGATCGTAAAACTAAATCGTTTGCTTATTGTTAGCATATTTAAGTATTGCGATACAGAAACTAATATCTACCGAATTAAGTAAGAATATGGAAACTTCTGTTTCGTATAAAAACGAACCTTTTTCTTTTGCATTCAAGTGGTACCAAGTTTGAGCCCCGGATCCATGGGGCGTTCATCCACCCCCTCTGATTTCCTCGACATTCTCCTCGATGATTTTCTTAATCTTCTTTGATTACCTGCCACTTTCACCGATTGTTCATCACGAAGAGGTGGTTCTGTTAAACAGAAATTATTTGTTTATGCATTGTAACATTTATTTAACAAACACGATACAGAGATATCTAAGACAAGTCATTATATCTAAGACAAGTTACATTTATTAAAACGTTAGTTACAAATATTACAGAATACGTTAATGCTTAGGTAACAGAGTTTAGTAATTTAGTTAATTGGTTACGCTATTTATGATTTGTAACTTTTACATGGAATCAACCAAATTCGGGTTTGCTCAATGCGAGCTTGAAGATATAAAGTTCCACCGTTTATATCGAATTGCCATAACCCAGATTACTTTAGATCATATGTATACAAAATCACTGACTATTTCACGTATATACACGAGCAGGGACGTCATTCAGATTGACAAAAATTTCATATCGATTTAGAAATTTGTTTAAAAATATCAAAAGTACCGTCTTCTGCGAAGTTATTGTGATATAAAAACCACTGAAAATAATTATTCTTGAAGTATTCTTGATGAGACATTTGTTTTACATTTCGTATGAATGTAATTTGCAATATAAAATGTCTCGAATATATAAAAGTGCAATATATTTTATTTTCCAGAGAAAAATATTTGTTTAAATTGTCGATGCATATTTACTCATTTTTACACGAATAATAATATACGTGATAGACCCGAATTTAGTAGATTTTTAATATTTCCGCGTAATACGCCGTTCAAAGTGTTTCGGTGGTTTAATAATGTAACCGAAACAAACAAATTGGAAATATAATTCTTCCCTTAGGGAAGGACATTATTTTTTGCACGACATACTTTATGTTGTAGCAGAAGAGTTTTCCCTTTTGAAACACGGTTGTAATATCAACATCGTGCTCGCGGTGAAAATTATTTCAGTGTCGTGCTTCGTGCTAGAAGAGGCGCTAATTTAAATAAAGTAGTCCATGATAGGGTTCCTCGAGGGTCTTCCTACAATTCGCCCAATGATATGATTGCGCGCCGTTATAAATTTCTCTTTCTACTTCTGGCTCCTGCATTTACAAAATAAGTTTACCATTTATTATACACCTATAATGGATCCCCAAATTATTTGACGGCTGCTTGTTCAAACAATTTGATGATTAAATTTGGTGTTAAAATTATCGATATATAAATATTATACAACTATTCATATATAAATTGAAGAATGAATTGTTTTCTGTGACAAAAGTAATTAGTTCCTCGTTAACAGTAAATACGATGAAATATTTACTGCTAAATATATGGAGAACAAATAACCCATTTTGCTCGCGAGAACATTTTTTAATAAAGGAACATGCATGTGCATTTAAATATACTAATTATTATACAAAAGTTTTAGAAATTTACAAAATTGTAATGTCTAATTCTTATTCATAATAGTCAATTTTATTAAAAATATTCGACACCGTCGGATATCTAATGCTTTGGAAAATTTGAATATTTTATATTCGGTATCTCCATATCATACGCGTATTGCGATGCATACTCGGGCATCTTGGACGAATTGACATTTTCGCGAACTCAGTACGCCGATAGATATATTTTTTCGAACACTTTGGCTGTTTGAAATGTGAACATGATCGTAAAAGACAAAATGATATTTCCCAGTCACACCACTCTCAACGGCATTTAACATCATCGTAAACTCTCACACAATTTAGCGTAAACACCCGTCGATTTTCTTGAGAACAGAAGACATAAGCGCAGCAATTTTCCGTATACTCGGAAGTATCGTATTATCAGGAGGCTGACTTGCGAGATATAATTGACTAATCCTACGTTCCACCAAAGAGACGCGATCCTCCAAGCTAATCTTGGAGGGAAGTTTTTGAAGGGTGTGAGACCTTCAGAATCAGAAACGGAAGATTAGAACATTTCACAGTTTGTTTGTATTTTAGACTTTCGTACCACTTCGGATAATTTTAGAATTTTATAGCCTTCGGATCGTTTTACAAGTTTGTTCGCCTTAGAACGTACCAAAACTTATATTTTACGAATTTCGAACTTTCAATCGTTTAAACTTTTACTTTGAATTTTAAACTTTACTTTGCTGTATATTAGTTTTCGCGATAGACGAACTTTTGATCTATAAATGACTATAAATTTATTTGAAGCTGATATAGTACATTTTGGAACAAAATAATACGTATTCTTCGATGAATCGAGGTGTAATATTTTTGGATAAGTTATGGTGGATGAAAGATCCAAAGACTGCAATATATACGTTTATACAAATTTATAAAAATCTATATACATAATTGTTTAGTGAAGTAGATAGAATAGCGAAGTAAAGCTAATTTTGAGTATTCTGGTTGTTATTCCTAAGACAGAATTGTGTGTAAATTCTAATTTCCTAAAAACAAATTTATTTGTTGATTCGTAAGTAATTGTACTATAACCGATCTTAGATTTAACAATAGCTGTGTACGTATTTATTAATTCAAATTATATCTGCTATTACTTTGAAAATGTTTAAACAAATATTACGTTCTTCTTTAAAATTCATAATTTAATACCGAATCATAATTTCTTAACGATTAGCATGCCTAAAATTTGAATTCAGTTGATCTGTTTATTAATCAAACTTATTTCCGACAAATAATTTCGTATTCAGTGCATTTCATTTTAGAAGAAACTGGAACCTGATTTATTTGCCCAAATTTGTAGCTTATTTAACGTGCCTCGCAGAATAACTTGAGAAGTAATTACTCGCACGTCTGTGTTCTTTGTATAAAATAATAAATCATTTGCTGATAGACAAACTTCTACTGTAATTACAAGAGATAGGATACATGTGGGAGATTTCCAGCATATTCTCAGAGAGCTTAAATTATTCAAGATATTTAACGTTTTCTTTCTGTAAATCATACAGCAGATTAAATATTTTACACCATAAGGCACGTATGATGTGGTTGAAATAACATATTTACGCTAGATATCATTTATTTAGTTACATATCATCACAGTACTATATCATAGTACTATATAGCTATATTAATACAATGATATATGTATGTATATGCAGTTAGGTATATTTATATTTGTGTCTCTATATAAAAATATCTTCTTTTATATATCGAGGTTTATCGTTATAATTCTGTTCCTTCCCTATTCATCTAATTGTAAGTATAGTCTTCCCACCTTTATAGTTGATTGCACGTAATTGAAAATGTTTTTTGCCTCTTGTCTGCTCTCGAGATGTAGTGCCTGGAGGAAGCCGTTTTTTCTTTATCTCGTTATTTGAGAATCAAATCCAAATATACAACTATAATTCTTACAGCTGTTGGAGCTGTTGTAAAGAAAACTTTTCAATTGAATTTTTAAAGGATTGTAAGCGATTAGTTCCATCGATGAAACCATCGATGTAAAATCTGTAACTTACAACGTTTTCTTCTCGATCCCACATTTTTCAACATTTTTAAAATAAGGATTCAACATTGTAACTTCCACGCGACGACAAAAACTCGAATATCTTGTGTTACAGATATATATTAGATTATATAATAATCTTTGATTTATAAACGCTAACATAATCGGATACGCAACAATTTTTCGAAGGCGAAGTCAACAAAGATGTATGTTTATATGAATCAATTAGGCGATGTTTAATTATAGATTTCAAGCAAAATATTTTATTATCAAACCTTTGAAATTTTTATTTGATCTATGTATAATCGTAACTTAAGATTAGAGCGAATATTTAATTGTTAAATGGATCAAGGATTGAATTAGTTGCTTAATCGCATATTAAATTAGCGATTATAGTTATTAAAATCTTTTTCGTCGTAAAATTGAGACTTGAATCTAACTTGGAATCTAGTATCTTTTTGCCTGATTAACTTCTTATAATAGCAAGAAGAAAGTTAGCTTCTTTATACGTCGCAGAATTTTTCATTCATTTCATTGCAATAACCAAATTCTGCCATGTTCTGGCTATTAGCCGAAATTTTGTTTTTAAATTTATATTTTACCTAGTATATTGCACACACACTTATGTGAATTTATAGCCCCGTGCGTATTGATATGTATCAGGTTATTGAGAGGGATACACAGAATATGTTGAAGGCTGAGTAAATCCTCACGTTTCACTTGTCAAAGACGAGTGGATAACTTGGTGGAAAATGAAATTATGATACAGCTTTTGTCGTGAAATATGATGAAATTAAAACTAAGTTTAGGTATGCTTCAAATTAAACTACACTGTTTGACGAATGTACAAGTTATGCTTTTGGAAGAGAAACGCTTTTCGTTAGCGAAAAGTTTTAGTAAGAGTAGTAGTCATACTTTCCAAGCTTTTCTGTGATATTTCATATATTTTCCAATTTGAACATTTTCTATCGACAGTAGATTTTTATTTATATAATATTATATATTTATTTCATTTTATGGTATATTCCTTATTACAGGTGGCGTCAGGAAACAAGAAAATTATTGTATATATGTATGTGTAATACATGTGTTTACTGATTGTACGAGCTAAGAATGAATTAGCAATTCATTGAACGGTTAAATCATAGTTTCTTGGTGCTGAAAAGAACGGAAATCGAGTGGAAGGAACAAAGTCTGGATAATGTTAAATCGATAATCGTAGTGAAGTAATAAAGAGAAATCAGGAATTTAAATTAATATATACTTTGAATATACTACGAAATATACTACGAAATATACTTTGAATACAGTTTAATGCAATAGTTTAATGATAGTTTAAACTACTGAAGCGATAAAATGTTTGTCGTAAGTGTAACGTTATTTCAAAGTAACACAAATACGTATAAGGCAATTTTGTGTATTTATTACAAAACCTACAATGTTATCGAAAATAGACTTGCTTTGTGATTTAATTTGTACAGTTACGTTATCGTTAAGTATTTATTCGATATTTTTACAACAGTGATAATTATATGCTCGTTTTACGTCCACTTTAGTTAACACTTTAAAATAATTAGAAAATAATTATATTATCTTTCATATTATCGTTGCACTGCAAAATTTCTAATACTTCAACGGTTAAAGAAACTATACACTTTCGAGTTAATTTCAAAGAAAGTGGTGATACATACTAGATAGTCTTCGAAATATAAATTTATATAATTAATTACAAACTTTAATCATATAATTAAATGTCATAAAATAGAAATCTTATTTTTCGACAATATCACATTAGATCTCAAGTTTGACAATTCGCCTCTGTACTTTTGCTCTTTCAATTTTATTCATAAAAAACGGAGAGAAATAATAGTACTATAAATTGATGTTTTATCTCGAAAACTATAACAATGGATAAGAGTAATAGATTCGACGAACAGATTAAAACATTCCTCGTTACGTTCTTTTTCCCATCGGCACGTTTCATTCAAGTTTTAATAAGTTTTTGTCTAGGTGGTTAGAACTGGCTTTTCCAACAAAAGAATTAAGAGAGCTACATGTCGATTCCAACGCTCAGTCACTGTATCGGAAATATCGTTTGTTGGCTGTACACGGCTTTGAAGAGAACACTGATTCTCTCAGTCTTTCCATTTGAACAATGACGCTTTTCGATGTCGTTTGGCACAAACAGATAGTAACTTACAGACGACAATTTTTCCTATGAAACGTGTAAATTTTTCAAATAAGTGCAAAGTTGAAATTCCGCAAATACTTTAAAAAATGACGCTTTCAAACCGATACGATTCCACGTAAATCTTGTCACAGTTACAATCAGTTGCAAAAGTCTACACGCTTTCCTATATTTTCCTCATTACAGCGCTCATGAAATTTCAAGATATTTCGAACTGTATCTCGTAAAAGTTTTCTATAGTAAGTGCTTACTTCTATGGATCACTATACATAACAATTTAAATTGCTGGGTTATCATTACCTGCGTGAATAACACTACCTACGTTGAATTTGTGTTCGAAATTCTAATTATTAATTAAAAAACTTTTTCACTGTTTCTCGTAATCACTGTCCATTTGGTCTATTTCAATTGACATGATTCTAAAGTGTACTAATATAAAAGACTGTCAAGGTTCTTGCGATAAAGGTCTACTTGATGAACATTCCTCGACGTGAGACCTCGAACTAGTTCCGTTGCCCTCGGGAATCCTGTTCAGGGCCAAAGGTATTACGAAGTCGCGTTAAACGTCTTGTTTTTTATCGCATTTTTAAATCCAACTAAGGTACGATTATTGAAAATTCATTTGTTTTTATCTATGAAGAAAATCTTGATTTATATAGATAATAAAATACTCCAAAAATTAAGGGACAAAGAAAACTATACAATTTCTTAAAATTATAAGTGTTTGTGCATTGGGAATTAAGTTTGCGCACAGAGTATCTTTACTGGAGGCAATAAATTTTCATTGATAAGAAAAAATGGAAAATATTTTGATAAATCATTTTTCTTAAGATCATAACTTTTCAAATTACACAATCATCATCGTCGTTATTATATGTATAAATTTGGTGTTTCTCTTGCGAAAAATAGAGAAATATAGAATAGAGAAGAAAATATAAAATATAAACTATAAAATGTTTCTATTTGTATCTCACGAAATAGAATATTCATATCAAACAAATATATCATATCAATGAACCGTTGAAAGTGTGTCAGGAAGTGATTTATTTTAGAGTTATTTTAAATCGTAACTGTTATTGATTCACTCTAAATATGAGGGGTTACCAATGAACAAAAATTTACCACTTAATTTCGTGTATGATCCTCAATAGAAAATGTCATACTTCTAAAATATCAATAGTTAAGAAGAATGATTAATGACTATTCCAGCCAATTTCCCTAAATTTTAACTTGTTTTGATGATTTAATTGAATTTCTATCTCGCATAATACTAACTGTACAGATATTTATATAACTATGCCATTCAACGGATTTCAGGCTTTCTAAGATGATCATGTCTGAAGCAGAGAATTTTTAAAAAGCTTGCATATTAATCTTTCTTTATGTTTACTTTTCTAAATATTTATTTTTAAGACGCGTTGTAACCTCGGAATTTCTTCATAGCAAATTAATTTATCCTCTACGACGCTTTCGTTGAATTCCAACAAAACGCATCCTCAGATGGCCAATAGAAGGATGACTGCAAGCTGAGCGAGAGCTAGGTCGATTCTGCAATCAACTCGGATCAAACTGAGCTATCCGCCGAGATTTCTGGCCAGTAAAACTAAGATGCAAGAACCTTCAAAGGATATCAAGACCCTTCGTAAACTTACCTCAATCATCAAATGTACGTAAGCGATCGTACCGGCGGCTAAATAGCTCGTGGGTTAATTGAGTTGTGAACGATGGCCCTAGGGTGTTCAACGTCCCCTCCTTGTAATTGCAACCGTCCCTTTTGCACAGCGAGCTCTGTAGGATTGACCCTTAGTACTCGTAGCTGCATGAAAATTGTATGGAGAATCTTGAAAAAATTGTGAGTCTGTACATTACGAATGTAGGAACTCATCTGCGACTAACCTAGGGAGATACAGGATAGAAATATTTGCTTCCTTCCATCCTGAAATGGAACTTTCAGCCTATTGAGTCAATACCAATAGAGTCTAAAAGAACGTCACCTTCTAAAAAGGAGCAGACAACACAAAGTAGCGAAGAGGAAGGCTCACAGAGACACAGATGCATTGCTCGAGACATATTTGGTATTCCGTCGACATCTGTCATAGTATAGAAAAATCATAAGAGTGCACATTTCCAAGTATTCGCTCCTCGAAGAAATGGGACGAGAGAAGGACGCCAGGAAGCCAAAGAGACTTAGCCGTCCAACTATACGCGCCCTAGGAATGTTGCTAAAATATCATCCAATAATAGAATAATATAGAATAATATAGAATGGTATAGAACAGTATAGAATAACAGAATCGAGTCCAATGCGATCCCAGATCCAGCGGATCCACTAGCTGAGAACTGTGACACTTGAAAATAAGAGGATCGGAACTATGCCGGGGTCTTGCCCCAAAAACCGACTAATACCGGAGTAGATTGTTCAAACAGGGATAAATTTAGGGAGGATTTAACTCGATAGAGATGTCCTATGAAATGTGTGCAGAGATAATATATGGCCAAAATCAGTGCACCATCCGCACACTAACATGCTGGTCGACGATTCCTGGAATCTTAGGAAAGGTTCCTCTCAAGTTCCTCTCAAAGGTCATTGATTGTAAGATGAGCGTTGTACCTGGTATGCCTAGAACAAGCCATAGCGTTAGAGCGGTAGGAGACAGAATGAAAATTCAGTAGGAAAAATTAAGTAAAAGTTCAAGAATTAAAAATGCAGAGAATGGTGTATAAAAAAATGTATAATTCCATTTTAAAAAGTTAAACTTCAAATTATCGAAACGCCTTCACTTTCGAAGGAGATACGTGTACCGCGTCATACGTTAATCGAAAACATCTAACTTTTCCTGATGAAATCAATTCTTCTCTTCTATCGTTTTAACGCTATAGGACTAGTTCCAATTGCGTGGGACACCCTGTATATCTTTTCGAAGATTCGAGGCGGAGGCGACGTGACTGTAACTTGTGTCGCGATGTGTTCAGACCACCTTCATGAAAGTCCGGTCGTGTCCGGAAGTGATCGATGAGGTCCTTGGCCAAACCAAACAACGAAAAGTTCTAGGTACCTCCGTCTTAAGAAAGGCGGAAGATAGTAAGGAAGGAACCAATAAGCAAGAGATCCTTCCGAGGGATAGCACGTGGCCTCCTGAGAAATAAATTGCCGATCTTCGATGGCTAAAGTTCTAACGAGGTAGAAGACGTAGAGGTAGAAGTCGTAGATCCTTAAAACTGAAGCTTTCCTCGACACAAGACAGTACAGCCGCAATGCGCCCCAACGGCAATGAAGGTAAGCGGAAACTTTAGTTCAAGGTTTATATATCGGACAGAGCTGATTAATAAACGATATCTACCGAAAAGACAGCAAACACTAACTCTAACCCTAACCTAATCGTAACCCAATTGTCAGATACGATGTAAATGTGCGCTACGTTGCTTGGATTAGTGGAGTTGGAGGTTTGATATTTGCAGATAAGAGTACCCTTGCATTCTCAAGAGCACCTTTCAACTATGTCCCTACCAAGCCTAATTCCACGATAGAAGAACCAGATCCACTTTTGTCACTTCTAGAAGATGGAAAGTGATGCTAAATTTTAAAAAGATAACTTAACAGATCAGCAGCTGGCAAGTGAAGGACTATTGTTAATTACATTTTTACTTAACGACAATTTTACATGTGCGTCTGAGCAAACTTATAGGAACTCAATAGCGACTAACCAGCTTCTGTACAAAAAGAACTAGAGCAAGGAGTCAAGGAAGAGATGGAAGTCACTGAAAACCGTATATGAAACTCATTGTCAGGTGATGAACATAAATATAACGCCACCGACACCTCGTAGAAGGCGAATTGTCTGAAGAAATAAAAAAAGTGCAGGAATAAGATACCCTGGTGAGAGCTGAAGAAGCTACCTACCATCGGTATCCGTAAGCTACTAAACGGGCAATAAAAGCCAACTCAGAGCTCGCATGAAAGCTTATAATAATGTTTCGAAACGGAAAACCTGACGAAGACTACAGGATAGTTGGATCCTTCAATTTACGGTTAGGTTCGGGAGAATATTCGGCACGAGTTCTCTAGCAGAATTAGATATTCAGTTCTCAAACAGTAGGCTCATTGAGTAATCTAAGTAAACTCTGTCAAATGAAGGCATATTTCTTCGGATTAATTGACCTCTTTGGGACTGCCATAGACGTAAATGACCGGCGTGAGAGATTTTAGAGAACAAAGTAATAATCTCAAAGACTATTATGTCCTCTAAAGGATATAAAAACACAAGCATCGGCGGAATCTTCCCGCCATCCTACAGAAGATGGAAGATAAACTCTTAAAATATGAGAGCCACATATCTCCTTGACTTTAGAGTGTACGTTTAAAAATAAAAAACAACTCAGGGTGGTCTTTATATCCAAAATGGGGTGATAATAGGTGTCCAAATTCTTCAGTCCTATCAATTGCTCACACTTTTTGCTGCAAATGCTGGAGAAATTGATTCGTACGTTCATAAATGAAGACTCGTTGATACACAAGCATGCACATCGGATCGAAAAATCTGTAATTCTGTGGTACGATGGAGGACATCTAGAGAATTTGTCCTGCGCATCCTTTTTGACGTTGAACGTGCTTTTGATAGTATTTTCTTCGATACCATGATACGTAAGGTACGACAATGAAATTTCACCTGGCAGACATTCGAAGACACGCCCAACTGGGTTACGCATCGATTCTCCAAACAGCAGGAGTCTCCTCGGAGAACCTGCGCTGAAGAGAAGATAGCTTTAAACCTACGTGACGTTCCATTAACATCAGAAATTTAAAGTTCCAGCTTTAGATAGATAGGACTAACGACAAACAGTTTATGATTAAATTAAGAGAAACTTCTCACTCCAAACGGACTTGTTTCTACACAGACGGATTCCAGCATCAAAGTGCTATTATGGCTGGTGTAAGGTAGGATTTGCCTTAGAGTAAGCTTCGCGTATAGTTGGAGCACTCGTGTCTCCGTCTTTCAGGTGTAAGTACTTCTAAGCCGGTGGTACTTTAGCCACGGAAATACCACAGTACTCAACAAATCTACGTTTACAGCGAGAATTGCGCTACACTCGCGTTTCTTCAGATCATAGTATTTGACAGTATAACGTGGCCTAGACTTTATGCAATGACGTAAGTATGCAACGAGTTCTAGGGCATTTTAGTATCCCATATACGTATATATAAGATTGTGAAAAAGTTGGTAAAGAACCGGTTCAAGCGGCAATTTGTCGAGCTCTGTACCTAAACGCTGGATGCGTCTCATACAAAAGCCCAATTAATAAAAATCTGCCTTTGAAAGAGCCTCAGACTCTTCGTGTACTCGACGATCATTCAGTTCTTCGTTCAGCGCATATTAGGCAACGTACAAACAAGTTTTGGAGCAAGAATATGGATATCCAAGGTGCAATGTGGAAGAAAAGCTCCCCTTCATATAATAATGCGCTGCGAGAAGCCTCTCGCAAAAGGTCCCAGAGAAATACTCTGTGTGCTCTGATCTTAGTAAGTCGAAAATGGAAGATTTCACTATGTTCGAATTTCTGCGCTTTTGTTCCATCCATCGACTTCTCGAATGATTCGAATGATTTACCATTTATAAGGCGCTCAGGTACAACGGCTCTGCTGACCTCACTTTAGTACTGGGATCGACAATTGCCAGAAATAATAGAATTTTTACATACGATTCATTTAGAAATTAAAGTTGCTAAAACTCAGTAAGTTTGAAAAGTCAATCAACTATATTATTGATCTCGTTTTTAGTATCAGTAGTAGTCTTTAAACATTACCTTATTGGAGTACATAGAGAATATAGATAGATATCATTTCTTGATAAAAGAAATATTTCATTTTCAGCATACACTATGTTTTATTACAAATACTTTCTTTTTTCAACTCAATCAATTTATTGATTGTGAGCCGTAAAAATTAACACGCGAAATTTGTGAAGAGTTTTTAAACAATTAAGAAAATTTGAGATGATACAAACGCTTCTTTTTACATGGTTAATAACAAATAAACATTCAATGCAGTTCCATTGACAACATGATGTAATTTACAAAGAGTCTAATAAAAGTTTAAATTAACAAACATGATAAATTATAAACGTAGTTGACATTTACATACATCCAACGTTAGCGAATCTGAAAGACTATTATTGTACGATTTCTGCAATTAATTCATATTGAAAATAAAGTTATTAATTAAAGTAATAATTCATATATGGAATACGCAACATAGCGAATAAAAATACGTATATATAATCGCATTTATATGACAGTTGAATGACCAGAAATGAGGAATTATCAGGATTTTAATAAATTCATAAAAGATTCATTAATATTTAAGATACTTCTAAAGTTTTCAAGATACTTTCTTTAATAGGAAAAAAGATACAAAGCTTCCTACAATAAGATTACTCTAACTCTATTTGACATTATCATTTAATGTAACGATTAAACGACCGTCTGAAAATATTTTGTCATAGTGAGATCACTGTGAAATTAAGTACCAATTTTTTAAACGCACTACTTTTTTATTACACTTACATAACATATTTACCAAATGACCAACTAGACAAATTGTAAAGTACAAGTTAAATAATAAAAAAAAACTTACATAACATATATAGTTGTATAGTATATTATTTACTCACTACATATGTCATGATATCTTTTGTAGTTCGTTCTGATTAGAATTCGATTTACATTTCAAAAAGATTTTATTATAATTTTGTTAAAACTAATGCTTGGTAACAATTCAATGTGTTTCACAATGCTTACATATCGTTAAAAATCTAATTACAGTTTGAATAGTTTCTTAATAAAATATACATAATGTATATCTTCACACAGATTTTGCATATTCATATCACTTCATGTTTTTGTATCCATAAAATTAAAAAGACACTGAGCACAGCCTTTGTGTATTTGCAATTCGAATATTTTATCTACTGATATATAAATACGAGAAAGATAAAAAATAGCTTAATAGTAAATCATAATTTGTTTAGTGGCTGTTTTCGTAAATTTATAGGCTTTAAAACATTATGTGAGCGGTATTTTTAAAGAGCATTACGCCAGATTATTTACACAGAAGTATACATCTTAGTGAATATAGTCTTTGTTTCATTCAAAACACTAGCACGAACGGACACATCAACATTTTTACAAAAATCAATAATAATAACAACTGGAAAGCCAAAAACATGTACTATAAGGTCAAATTAATTTATTCTTAAATTTAAGTTGACCCTTATCATACAGCTGACATATTTTTGTCGCCTGTTTATAGATTCACCGTGTATTTATATAAATACAAAGGTCAGTATACAGAAAGCAAAATATATTATTTTCCTTAATTTATCACGCACTAATATTTCACAACTTTAATTCAATTCACACTTGTTTTCTATCATTTTAATTAACGGTTTGAAGCCATAAAACACGCGAACAAATATTATGCTTTGATCCGATAAAGTCAACAGGTAATTGCTGGGAGGGAAGAAATTAAGGGAGATTATAGTCAGCCATAAATTCCCGACTTTTTAAGTAACGCTCCTTTTCGTTTACTCTTTCATTGATTGAAACGATACATATGTGCTACGTGGTCCCTATTTTAAAAGCGGAACGGTAAAAATAGACGATTGACCGCTTCACATAATGAATCGTTAACAAGATTTATGATATTTTTCAGGGAACTGAGACCGTATCGTCCGCACGAGGAGAGCTTTGCCGCGCGCAGTAGGGACGATCGATGCAGCCACCGGCACAACCAGCTGCCCCCAGATCTCACGACCCCGTCTCACCCTCTCTCACTCTCTCTCTCTCTCACTCTCTCTCTCACTCTCTCTGTCTCCCCATTGCATTGCTTCGCCACCATTTTCTCCTTACCATCCAACTTCCTATTTTCCCTTCTTTATCGCAATACCATAAATAATCTATCAATAATTTTCTCTTTTTTCCTAAAATTATTGTGAGCTTAAAGTTACGAATATTTTTTCACACATTTATTTGTTTTTTTATGTTATTTTCCTTTCATTCTGTACTATGGGACTAAAACTTTCGTTTCACCTACACTTCACAACGACGGATCTTCTATCTTTAGAAATAATATGTATAGATAATGCAATATGATCGTAGAATAAGCAGAAGATGCGTGCGGAATGTGAATTGAAATTCACATTATCTATTATGTCGAAACTGTAAATTCTTTCGTCTTGAAAAAGTTGGGCATAAATGGCACAGAATTTTCATAGATAAGATACGCACAATTGTATATATTCAAAATGAAAGATGCATATCTTGAGAATTCGTATATAGGGAAAAATAATGGGCGAATTTTTACCAATTTTTTCTTCTACATAAATATTTAATAAACTTTCCTCATTTATTTTAACGAATTCTTTGAATATCCCGAATTTTAGCTATATGTAACAATTATAATTGGAATATAAATGTCGATATTCTAGTCTAGATATTATCTAAGATTGCGAACGATGAATGAGACAGGCGAAAAGTATTTTGAACGAAATACGATTGTCAGTATGTTAGTATGGTACGCAAACCTGGCATGAAGTCAGGATTTTCGAATGAAGTTTGAAGTTTCGTGAACGAACGCAATGCGAAATCAGAAAATCATTAAGGAGAGAGCGTGCAAGGTTGAGAAAGTTACAGATGAATCTGATGCGAAATCAGAGGGTGTAGAATACGAACAAAGTTTGTTCCAGCATACCTGATACGAAAGCAAGAAACCATGAAAATATAAAATGATTAGACCTGAAATTCGTGTTATAATGAAGTGATAAAAAAAAAAAAGAAACAGAAAATCTCAGAGCTATTAGTAAAACCTGACATGGCAAATAACTATAGACGAATATACGTGGTTGTATAAATGTCGCTTGGTCTCTCAGGAATGTGGATTTACAAATTTTATAGGATATTATATTATTGTACATTACCCGACTCTTAACAAATATGATACAAACGAACAGCCTATTTTTGTAATAATTCGTCGATTGCAAACAATTTTGTCTTATTTTTCAAATATTTACCTACTGTCTTTTTCTGAATAGAAATTAAAATTGTAGTAGAACGTTTTAAAAGAATTAGTTTCTATTATAATTGGTGCTCATATATCGACACGCGAAACGAAAACTTTTCAAGGAATATAATCAATCAGTTTCTTATATATCTAGTCTCTTACATAGCGTCGCCGATAATGTCGTTTGTTACTGCGTCCAATTATTTTATTGGTAAATGTTATTCAGAAATTTCAATTTAAATTTCCAATTACATTTTAAATTCATTCCCATAGTGGGAACGTGAACCATTCGTTGATACGTATTCAATGAAAATTTTCCTCTATTCTGTGTTGCAAACTAAATTCAAAGTAGTTTTTAATTAACATAAATGATACTATGTGCTATTCTTGTAAATCTTCGTTGCACATTTTAAATTTAAGATAAAACACGCTGATTTCACAAGTTAATTTAATAGCATTTGTTCGTAGTAATGTGTCTGTAGCATTTGTTTGCAGTTGTAGTTTGTTAGCTCTTAAGAGAAACGTTCTACCTAACTTACTGGAAAGTACTGTTTCGTATACTATATAGTTCTTGTAGATAACGGAAACTTTAGAGGAAACTCTAAGAGTAAATTTTCATGATTTCTTATCGTTTAGACACGAAGTAATACATTAAATATACGTTTTTGCACGAAATTAGGTAGTGCCTTTTATTCAGTTAAATTAACTGCTAATTGTATAAGCGAACTTGAGGAAGGAGCAGTAGAGAAAAAGCAACCTTTATATGTAACAGTAGTCTGGCTTGAATAAATAAGATAGACAAAATAACTTTTTGATACTATATCTATGCAAATATGTGCTTTCTATTTTACGTTATTATTCGTCTAATCTATATATCTACAATAGTGATTGTGGTATATTCGTATCATTTACAATAGTGGTATGCTGGCATTTTTAAATAATCTGTTGGAAAAAATTTGTAATTAAAATTCACGAATATAACCGAGAGTACTATATATACCTATACATAATGTAACAGAAGTAATACAATAATATAATAAATAATATATAATAATATAATACAAAATCGGCTCTATGGATAAGGAAAGATCTGAAAATACGAAGAAAAATAGAGAAAGAGAAAATGAAAAAAAAAATAATTGTTGGAACAATGGTAACTCGGAAAAATAATGGAAAAAATGAAGAGCAATGGAAACTCGAAAAAAATATTCTTCTCTTGTTTAGTTTAAGCCATACGATATAAATTAGAGCCGTTACTATCACAATGCTTTCGTGTTATTGATTAGAACATTACGGTAATCGTCGAAAATTATTAATCGATAATTAAAATAAAGTAACGAAGTTGTTAAATTATGTACTAAACAAGAACCTTTTTGTCAAATACAAAAATACAAAATTACGTAATACGGTAGAACCTCGGTAACCCGGATCTCTACAATTCGAAAATATCTGTAAGAGTAGAATTTTGTTCGTTCCCTTCCGCTCTGCTCTAAAAAGTTCTACAAATCGAAACATAAACTACCTCTAACTCGAATTATTCTCTTCACGTTTAGATGCGTCATTTTATCTCTGTAACTCGAATTCAGGGAAGCTCGACCTCTGCAAATCGAAGTTTACCCCTATAAGTTAGTTTTATCACCGCTGCCTCTAGAACTCGAAGTACCGTGGCCTTGTTTTCTTGCACACTAAACTATGTATCGCCTTTCTTCGTGCCCTTGCTACTCCCACACAAACTGATTGTTTTTTGTCAGTCAAGTCGAAAGCATGTATTTATGATTTCTATCGTTATATTTGTTACGTCTCTCTACACCTTTGAATATCTCTGATCTGAGAAAATTAACCCATGTATAGAGCCTCTATAAGACGAATTTTCGTTCGTTGAATCTCTCTTGCTCGATAACGTCGATAAGCCAATATCTCCATAACTCGAAGATTTAAACTCTTCCCGTGAGATTCAAGTGATTCTACCGTAGATTCTGCTATATGTGTATGCTTATATCCTATAACTTACAATCTAATTTCAAGACAACTTGCGGGCAATTAACGTAGATTAAAAGTCGCAAAGAAGAAAAATCTTCCGTTTTTGCATACTTGAATAAATTAAAGGCAATTAAAGTAAAACGACGGAAGATGTAATGTCACGGTAAGGTATATAAAGTAAATATAAGTATTTTGGTTTTGTAGCGTAATATTACAAAAACTTGCTAATGTTTTCTCAGTTTACGGTAACTTACTTACTATTATTACGGTACTTACTATTAAAAGCAAGAAGAAGAAAACTACCATTTTTGAAATAAACAAAGAAAATAACGTGTTCCAATTTCCCAAAAAGAATACATCGAATTCGTCTTTTACTTTAAATTATTAGGCTACAGGCCGAAAGCAATATCGTGTAATGTAAAATAACCTTGAGCATTTTAAATGAAATAATATGTTCACAAGATTACGGCATGGAATAGCATTGATTTATATCTACCTTGTGGATCTCTTGTAGCAGGAGAAGCAAGTGTATACTATGGTTATTATTACATGTAACTCCTTATTAGACGTTTCATTTTGCTTATATTTCATGAGATACTTTTCTTTTCGTGTAAAAGTTACGCTTGCTTACCTTTTGTTCTACGAACATTTTGTATACGTTGCTGTATATGTTGAAACTATATATTATACGTTGCTTTCCTGCCTCGTTTCGTGCTTTTATTCGCGGCAGGTGGTGTGTGTGCAAGCAAGCTCGTCATATACAACGGCGGTCTCTTGAGAAGGAGACGGAGAGCAAAAGATCCGTAGGTGGTAGAAATTGAGTGCAAGCAAACTATATAATGCTGCTTCTATTACTTTTCTTGATTACGCTACGATTAGATGAAACGTAGCACGATCACGCAATTTTATTGATAAGCAACAACATAGTAAAACATGTTCCTCCGTGATATTAAATGATTACTGATTAATTATCAACGATTTACACCTTTTCATCTATTTAATTACATCGAGGTACCTGCAACTTCGTCTGCAATCTCCTTGTTTGATTGTGTCGATGGCGATAACTGCAGATTAAAGACAGGTAATATTGGATCAGAAAAGTAAATATATATTTGTTATAAAATTAATGCAGATTTAACGTAAATCGAAGGTAAGATGGATGAAGAGAAAATGTGATTGCCATGAATAAACAATACGTGAAAATATTGTCTTATATGTACGTATGTATTATATGTCTTTTCATTAGCCATAAGCTCGAAAATTGTTCTTCTATCACAGCGTAAATTGTTCGTAACAATATTTTCTTTACACGCAAGTATGAATTCATATGCTTACGGAATAGATGCACTCTATGATAAACGCATAATTTCTTTTTTATATTAATATAAATTTTGCACAAAGGTATAAGAAAGCTATAATAAGAGTTCATTAAATGAATATATAATATATTAGGTATTTAAAACTATTGAATGGGCAGAGTGGCTAACGTTTCTATTATATATTGGCAATTCGATTTTAATTATGATAAATCCCATCAATTTCTTTACAGATATTCTCTACAGTTCTTATTTTGAAGCATATTCCCATGTCAGCCTTGTGCGAGGATCTTAACACAGTTTCTTCAGTTTCTTATATCGCAGCAACATGCCCAAAAGATTGAATTACGGCAAGATCAATGGAAAATTAAAGTAAACACCAACTAAGGAAAAGTATTCTCCTTCAGTATCACTCAACAACGATACGATACCATAAGGTACAAGAATTACCTATCTGGGAATGAGTCTAGACACGCTTAACATGGAAACACAATATATGTAAAAAAATGGACGAAATTCGGATAGAAAGAAAAAGTTTATACTGATTCACTGACAAACACTTTGAATTAATTATAAAAAAAACAAGCTCTTAATTTATGAAATAATTACCAAATTAATTTGGACATGTAGAATCGAGCTCTGTGACATGCCTGTAAAAGGTCACATTGCTAAACTCTAGCAAAGACTAAGTAAACTAAGTAGAAGTAAACTAAGCAATACGAAATGAAAATAACTCACCTAATAGGGAAATATAAATCTACCGAATCATCGTAATAACTCAGGCAAATATCTTTAGACAGTTAATGTATCCAGAAGACTCCATAGGAAACATCCAGAAAACCTTCTTCCGCGAAGACAGAACATTGGTATATATTTTCTGCACGGGTGCTTTCTGCTGAGAAAGCATCTACATGATACGATTTCGAAACCTGCTGCAGAAATTTACCCCGAATATCCCCTAGGACAAATTGTACAAATTATTGGAGATAAAAAGAAGAAATATCCACACACGATAAGCCAGAAACTGCGTGTAGTTATTTTAATAAAATTTCAGTGATTTTAAAGGAAATGCTATTCTGCGTAATATAATAATTATTTATTACTGGATTCTATAGCGGTTGAACAAGGTAATGGAAACACCTCTTATATACATGTACGGCTTATAAGAGATGCTTCTACCATTTTGTTTCATCCCTGTATACGTAATATTACCATCTTTTGGCTTGGAATTTGGAATCTTTTGGTCGTATTCGATCAAGTGTGACAATCTTCGAAGAATATCCAAACCTATTGTATAATTTCATTCGTCTTATTATTAATATTAATAAACCAAATAACAAAAATCAGTGATAAAGTCAGTGGCCAAAACGAATGTTTGAGAATTGCTATATAAGTATTAGATAAATTTCCTAAATCGTTATTCTGGAAAATGAAGCTTCGAACGGTAAACGTTATACTAACTGTAAATATTTTATTTACTTTTTAGATTTTTTCGATCATTCTCCCTTTGCTATATCGTGGATTACACACGAATTTGTGTAAGGCAATGTGTAGCAAGTGTTGTTCATTCAGACCGCACTAATCTAAAAGGGTGGCAGCGAGGGTTGTACGTGAAGTGTCTTGAGAAAAAGTATCATGCGCATCGCATGGCACTTCACGTAAAGTACAACTTCCGCTGGTGTACGATGATATTAGAACGGGACGAACCACGACACTTGGTATGCATGTACGAGTATGTAATGAATCATGAAAACCTTTACCTTGATAAGTTATATTTTTCACCGTCCCTTCCTTGATATAACTGTGAATTAATAAGCAGAAAATTATTGTTGATTGATCAATGATGCACTAACTCCATAGTAGTTACTATGAAACGTAAATTGTTCAGATAATAAATTCGTCACTGACATTGATAATCAAATCAGGAAGCCGTGCGAAGTTTGAAAAAAGAACTAATTTAGATAAATAATATTTATTGAACTAAATATTTGGCAAAGGATCAAGATTTTTACAGGGAACCTTAAGCAGCATCGTAATTCTGTATTCATATTTTGTTGATTACATAAAATTACAAAATGCCTGAGTGCTATAATGTTATTCGATTCCACATCCGGCGGAACATTGCTTGTATCCGGAAAACAAATGTGAGTGGAATGTATAAGGTAAACAAATTTTGTGGGATCTTGTACAAAAATATATTATCTATAATTTAGCGTAAAACTGTTACGATATCTTAATCCGTCGAATTTTTATAAATGTTTTAAATTGATTTCTTTCAACGAAAAATAAAATTTCGTCTATCAAGCCTATCATTTACTTATTTTTCAAAGTCATAGAAAAATATATGTTTCATATATTTGTATATTTTACTCTGTGATTAGAATGAGAAGACAAGTATAAGAATTTTATCAATATTTTATTTTGATCGTAATATATAGTTAAACGAAGATATTTACAGTTACACTTTATTGATAACTTTCCAAAGTTTTAATCAATACTTTATATAATTTTTTGTGTTGAATTTGGAACTACAATCCTTTTCATATTCTGCGACGTTGTTGGCTTATCGTGATAAGCCATATGTTTAATTTATTCCACAGAGAAGAATCTAATAGCAGTGAGATGATGGTTACATCTAACTCTAACTACTCTGTAATTTCTTATTGTATGCAAGAACAGAATTAACCTTGACATATTTTTAAAAAGTTTTTAAAGGAATTTCTTCTTTGTTGTTCTGTTTGCTGTTTCGAACAGATCGCTATAAATATATAAGTGTAAGCCGAAATTTTTCACAAATTCCGTAGTCACAAAGCTAAAATTAGAAATTGTCGGTATCGCCAAGAAAGATGCCTTATATCTAACAATGTCAGATTATACAGAGAATTTACTTGCTGCTGTATATTTCTGTTACGTTTTTAATAAAAGAATTGAATAATTGCGCAAAATTGCATATTTGATATAATTTAATGTCTGTTTGGTAGAATCCAGTTTCTGTATATCTGTTCAAATATTACTGAATTTCAAACATACACTGTTACTATAAACAGTTTCCTTATAAACTCATAAATATCAGACAAAATATTCAGGTCAATTTTAGGTGATTCTATTTAAATGGTTCCCCTTACATGCATGTGTAAATATCAACAATAATTAAACTTCTTCTGCAGTATTGCATAGAATGACCATCTATCACTCTCTAACATTAGCAAACAATAGCAAGCAGCAAACAATAAAAATGCTCAAAGTACAAGTGCTGCGTCCATATGAACAACGGCTGTAAGGTTGAGAAAGTCACAGCTATTTTTCAACCGCAATTCTTCAAGTCTGAGGTATACTTGTAAAAGCACCTAGTTGCTAGCGCTCCAATTACGACGCTACGTTCACCAGAAGCACCTCCATGCTAATAATTTTTTCTCATTTCCATTCTGTTTAACATTCAACCGTAATCCCGCCTCGCTCGGCGCGAACTTTGTACGTATACGTGTATGCGCCACGTGTGACCATGAATCAGGATTCGTAAAACCAGTATTTTCAAGCGCTACTAACAAGGGAAGTTCGGCAACTCGAAAATTCCAAAAATTGGTCACTTTGCTACGCAAATGTGGTGCTTGTAACGAAGCAATTTCTTCTTCCTGCTGGGAAACGGTGTTAGGGGTGAAAACACCATCCAAAGAAATTTTGGCTATTCATATTATCGTAAACATGGAAGGAATTATATAAGATTTTTTATGGTCATTATGGTAGACGTGAGAAGATTTTAAGGAAAAAATTGTTGCTGACTTTACACGCATAGTGTTTGAAGAGAAGAAAATCTTTCTCGAATAGTCTTTCTTTTGGAAGAAGGAAGAAGAGTGTTTGCAGTAACCTGCCCACAATTCACAAAAGTGCCCGCACCGTCAGCGAATATGGTTCGCGAGCTGTTCGCGAATAGCAGCGTGGATGCGGCATTATATCGCTCGAGTTTAATTGAGTTTTTAATTTTCATTTAATTTTTCATTTATTTACTTAAAATTAACGGAATGGACCCATTAATATAGTCGTTGTAATGAGATTAACAAGACATAATTAACGTCGGTAGCGCTGGTAGAGCAGAGATGTAAAATTCTTCTATGCCACAAAAGAAGAAAACATACATATGCATTTCCTCGTTTTTCCAATCTACCGTCCCTAAGGCGATTTACCGCAAACTGCTCGTCCGAAGTCGGTCTTAAATATTCAATATCCAATAGTCCAATCACATTTTCAAAATTCATTAGATCCAATCCTATACATATGCACACTTTAGTTACTGAAGGAGTGCAAATCGTAATCAGGAAACTTTTAGTATAGATAATTCGCAATTATATTTCAATTTATTTTAATTATCATCGCACAACGATATAATTTTATTGCGGATTATTCATTTTATTGAAACTTGACGATTGCAAGCAATTCAACTGAATCGTTACCAAAGACATACACAGTTCCTCAGACGTGAACTTTCCACATTATCTATCCAATATTAAACTTGCGATTATCTTGAAATCCGATCGACTCGCAGTTATCTTTGTTCTACCGATCATGCAGAAACGAAGCTGGCTAGGTGTGTGTAAAGGCATGACAATTTGATCGATTATCTTTGAGCGATTATTGTTCTATAAAGTTTCTCAAGATAAAGAGGATCTCTAGAACTTCTGATCGATTGTTCCGATAACTTCGAATACAGTCATAAATACATGCACGCATATTAACCGAAAGTTCCTAAACTGCAAATAGGATTATATAGTATCGCGTGACAATGAGCGTGATAGGGGAGTGCTTCTCCTGCTTCTGTGCCATCCTGTTAACCATCTTCTCACTTTAGTACAATACTACTTAATAACCAGTCGCTCTTCGTTAATTTAACATGTCTCGTACGAAGAGATCGTTGCGTTGTATCAGTATCAGATTCAGTAATAATATTCGAATAAAAATCGTTCGTTCGTGCAATTTTACTATTACATCGTAATATGTCGTACGACTTTCCTGGCTTTCTGTAACCAACGAAATTATAGGAATTACTTCCGTAGGATTTTTTGTTTACGATAGATAACTGCCTACGATAGACACTAAACGAAACAGCGCAAAAATTTGCATACATTGGCTCATAAAGGTATTGCATATTCACCAAGATCCACCAACGTTAATACAAAGTGCAATGTTTAATTAGGTCAATATAATAGTAACGTTATTTGGTCACTGCGACTATTCAGAACAATAGCGTTGATAAGCTAAAATATCAACTCCTATTTCTGTTATTAGAGCTATTACATGCACAAATGAAACATTCTATTCTTATTCAATTGCTTTTTTTTCTTTTTCTGTGTACACGTAAATTCAAATAAACGAATTCAGAATATAGTCGATAGAACGAAGTGAATTAACTAATTCTGTTTGCAGCATTCTGAAAGCATTGCAGTAATAAATAACGTAACTTATTATATTTATTCGTAACAGTTACAGCAACTGATAACGGTAAAGAGCGCTGATGTCATAAGGTATACTCGAACTTCGCTAACTAGCAACCTTAGATATCGTACATTATGCAAAGCTCGAGGTATGCTCGAAAGACGAAGGTTAACGAAGTAAAGTTATCAGTTATCGTGGCACTACATGCTTGCAAACTGAAATTTATGTCTAAGGTGTCAGAATCTCCTTGAATATCTGAATATCGATATTTTCGACTAACAACGAGTGAATGATTTTCACTAAACTTGTTTGACAATGAGACTCCTGACTGAACTTTTCTGACTTTGCAGAATGACCAATCTTCTTCAATTGATTTATTGTCTTTTATTATTGTTAAATTTATTGTTATTCAATGGGCGCTTAATTTCACGAAAAGGAAACATCAATTAACCAGCAAGAGTATGCGATTCTACACCGTTAGAATTTTTTCTGTGGGAATTTTTGAAAGTAAAGCCTACGCCAATGATCCAAAGACGATTGACGAGCTGAAAAACAATGTCACTGCCGCCATTGATGAAATTGAGCCCCAGTTATGTGAAAATGTAGCGGAAAATTGAGTCAAACCTTTTTGGGATCGTGGAAAAAAGCCGAGGGAGGTGCTTGAATGATATTGCGTTCCATAATCGAACAGTGGAAGTAAATAAGGCTGTAAGTGTCAAAACTATAAGTTTTGTAGAAAACAATGCTTTGTTTACTAAAATGTTATTTATTATACAAAATGTATTCATTAAACGTACCATACTACTTTATATAACTTTATTACAATATTCTTATTATAATGTATTCTTATTTAAAAATTTGTTATTATCATATATATTTATATATCAATTATTTGTATATTTCAAATATCTGATAATTAACAATAAAAAGAATTTTATATTCTAAGAGAGAATTTAGGTTTGATACATATATTCCTTAAAATGATTGTAAGTGCCAGTACAGATTTTCTTATTTGTTAGAATAATTGGAGCAGATTTATCCACGTGCATGTTCGAACACGAAGTAGCAGATTCGCTGGAACATGACGTTTACAGTATAATTTAAAAAACTAATCGCGTAACATAATATCACACTAATTATCACACTAACATTTCGTTCCATATTTACTGATATTATTCACAATTATTCTCAAGAAAAAGGTTTTCTCTTTTAAAATGCCACTTACAGCCTTTGTTACTTCCACTCTTCAACTAATGTCATGAAATAAATCTTACGTTAAAACAAAGGTATTATGTTGAAACAAAGATATCAAATAATTTGTGTTTTATTTCAATTTGAAGATGCGACGCCCAATTTGGATAAGCCCATTCAATCTGTCTGAAAAATAACGCACTTCGTTTTCTTCAAGTTGCTCTGTGAATGCTACCTACCAATCGTTACTGTCGCCTTGAAACTTATATTTTCAGTTTAGTATTCAAGTATTAATATTTAATGAGCTTCGAACGCACATGATGTAAAGCTCATACCATACTAGTCATAGCGTCTTGCTTAATAAATCTGGCTTCGTTTCGATGATAATGCAACCTGTTCATCGTAGCGCGGCGTACTTGGTTGAACACTACGTGAATTCTCGGCTAAAGAGCAAATGACTTGCTCATTTCATATTCATCTGATACATATTCAGCCGATTTCACGCTCTATAACTACTTGCTACTCCCAGGAATTCAAAAACAGAACGAACTTCGTCGCTAACAACTGGGAAGTTAATGCGACGTTAAAAACCAAATGAAAAAGGTGATTGCAATAAAAGACTCGTTAGGAAAACATTACAAGCGCAGTAGCCGCGACAGGAATATCCCGGACAATTTCAAAAACAGATCGTCAAAAACTTATATATTCGTTCGTTTAACGTTTATACGTCCAACACTGTATCGATGCCGGACAAATATATTCTGAATAAAATATGAACGTTTTTTTAAAAATACGATGAATGTTAGTGATAATATATCGACAGCAATACGTATATTGACAATCCCGTTAAATTTCCAGACAGGCTGTATATAATAGCAGAAATGATATCCGGGCTTAATATAGCGATAGTCAAGTTTAACTGATATCCTGATTCAAAAATAGTCTCTCTTTCTTTTTTAATATCATAAACTAGCCTACGAGGATGTTAACACGAAGAAGAAAATAATTCTTAATAACTCGAAACGAGTGTGACGATAATTGTCATATAATACGAGTAAATTGTTTTAATCTAAATTAATAGTAATTGTTATTTCATATACTCTAATTCTGTATTATTTTCGTGGCAGAGGCAATTGATCCGAGAATTTATAGATGATTGAAATAATAGCACGGTGGCATTAATTTCAAAATGCGATTGGGATAACTATATCCATCAAGATGATACGATTCTATCTACCACAAATAAGCTGCAAAAATTTATCATGAAAGAAGATGGATTAATTAGTTAATTAATAATCAACTGAAATCAAAGAACAACTTTTAATTGCGCCTGACATAAAAATATGAGTAACAGTGTTTCACGAGGAAGAAAAAATGAATAGGAGTAATATTTTCTCAGAAATAATATTCGTATATATGTATATAGGTATATATCTCTTTGCCCATATATTGCTTTAATTAAAATTGCCAGTTTGTTTTAGGCCTTTAGTGTTAGTAAACTAATCTACATATTTTAGATGTGTAGTAATCATATAATACCATTCGAAATTTTGGAATCACATGTTACTTCGTCTTCTTAACTGATAATATCAAATAAGCACATTAGTGTCACTTCTCTTATCACTTGATAAATATATATGTTATTAATTAAGATACACATAATCAATTAATGGATGCGTGTTGTATAAATTCAGGAAAAAATGTTCATTCTTAATAATAGTGACAATTGTACAATCTGAAATTCTGTTTTTATCTTTTCTTTATTTACCATTTATCGCGAAGAAACTATCTGTAATTTTTTCTTGTGAAGAATTTTTATTATACTTTGTAGAATCAACATTGTAGATCAAAATGTATGTAATAAGTACTTTTCTCATGCGAAAGAATATATTTTTGGCATATTTATCAATATTAAACTTCAAAATTTAAAGAGATAAATTCCTTAAAGTAAGGAATATTACAATTTACATTGTTATAGTTACAATTTTCTTAATAAAAAATGTTAGAGGCACAAAACTGTTGTTTAATTATGCGTAGTTTATAATGTCGATATTCCAGATAGAAATTCTATGGCGTTATTGCACCAGTATTATCATAGTCACGTTTCAAGTTTTGAGATATTGTCATTTTTGAGTTGAAATTGTTATGAAAACGTAATCATTGTCCCTTTCCAAATTATTTCCATTTTCGTGACAATACCATCCTGTCTTCGTTCGAAAATTTCCTTGATTTTCTTATTAGAATATTTCACGATATCGCTTTTCACGCTACTGATAGTAGATATTGACATTTCCAATGTTCCTTCTTGCCAAAAAATAATATAGCCTGTAAGATAGCAATTGGGCGTGTCAACGTTTCAGAAACAGTGAATATGACAATACGATAAGATAAATTTTACGTCACGTGTGATCTAACTTTTTCGCGTTAAGAAATAATTTTTTTTACGATTCAATTGGAAGGTGTTATATGAAAACTAAAATAATGGATGGTTTTATGTGTAAATGAGATTATCATACGATGCCATAGTACTTTCGACTACTAACATGGGGTTAGCCATTGAAGATAAGAATGGACAGAAAAGGCACCTTGACATCGGGCACAAAAAGGCTTGCCCGTTCTTCCCAGTTCAATAAAACTTATTCTTTTGGCAAAACGATATTTCTTTTTATTGTGAATGTCGGAAACCCTTAGGCAGTGCGATGGCCGTGGGACATAATAACGTTTCACTGGTATCGCTTCCTTTAATTTTTCTGAGTACGATATACATCTGAAGCAAAGGTTTCATTTCTCGGTAGTAACGAAAAATACAAAATTCCCTGATGCTACCATTAAATACAGAGAAGAACCTTGTGAGGGTGCATGGGCCACGCATTTGCACGTCGTTTCGAAGAACGTAGATTCTCAGCCCGGCATCGTCTCCTTTCGAAATAATCGTACGAGATCCGCTTTTCATCTACGACCAGGTATTTCGAGCGATTTGCCTGCGACAAGTAAAAATAAAGATGCCTATCTTTAAGTGGCTATAGTACTGAATTATGAATTCTGAGTTCGTTGTTACGCAGTCTCAGATCGAGGAAGAATAAAAAAAGAAAGATTCATTTTTTCGCGATTCACTTCATCAATAGGATTAACATGTCCGCGATTATCAACTGTCTCGACAGCTGATCAAAGAAGCGCAGCACAGTGAGACGTTTCGAGAGATATTCTGAAATCTAATCGCAGACCGACTCAGGGGCCTTGCTCAGAGGATTTTATGGTTTTGGGGGAATCAGCAGAAACTGAAGCTTTGGACATGACTTACTGAGTCAGATGTTTTTGCGTTACACTGCCTATTCTAGATAAGTACCGGTACTCATCATACCAATGAATTATGAGAAGCTTTATCTAGCATCGTCTACGCGAGACGGATGTCTGGATTTTAACTACTGTTTCAGTTTAAACCTTCTATCCCCAATGTGATTAAACCGTCTCTCTACAAGCACGGGATAATAAAATGATTTCTGCGTAAATTCTATGAATGCTATTTACAGCAGTTAGTTTCGTAATTTACACGATATGAACTGGGATACGAAATTAAGCTGAAAATAAATATTTGAATATGCTGTTACATGCTTCTAAATATCCAGATTTGAACGCTTCGACGTATTGATTGCTAATAATTCTGCGTTAATATTTATAAATATCTGTGAGTCTTATTGTAGAATGATTCATCGAAGTACTTGAGCATTTGCTATAAAAAACTTGTAAGAATATACATATTATGTGTGTCATCTTATACGTGAAACTTCGTGACGTATCTGTCGTAATTATCCGGATAGAATTTGAATAAACCTGAAACGATTCAACATTACCAAATTCGTTTAAACTCGATAAGAATGTAATCGTGAAACGTTGTATATTTCATATGTATGTATGTATGTATGTATGTGCATATAATTTACAGATATATTTTTGGAGAATTGTATTCTTCCCTTAATACAAAAATAGCAAGATAATAATATCGTCGCATATCTCTGCAACCATTTACGGTACATGTGAATTGTTTGTTTCAAGTTGAATCATTCAAGGGATTTACCAAAGGATATAGAAATCCTATAGCGTGGGACGTGAAAACTGCGTCTTTTGATTCGAGCTGGCTCAACGAACTTGCCTTTTACTTTAGCATAAACTTATCTTGAGTACGAGCCCTTTAAAAATGTATTTATATCCTCTACCCTCGGGATAGCTGACGTAGAAAAAAATACTTAACTTCTTCAGATCATTTTCCACCCAATGCTTAACCAAATGTGGGGGAATTTGTAATCTTAGAAACTTGAGGAAGCACCAAAAACGTAAATCGGTCACAGCGCTTCGATACTTGGAGATGTTCAAAGAGGTAGGTCTTTTATTTATTTCCGACTATCCTGTTCTAAACTTAGAAATATTATCGCGCAATGCTGCAAATTCTCTTAAAGAGCAGACAAATTGATTTATACATAGAACATTGGGACAGGCTTGGAAAGTTTCACGTACAACATACGTACAAATTTCCACCGTATGAGAAACGATATTTACGAAACCAGTCCATTGTCGTTTGACAGAAAACATCCGGTAGCATTAACAAGATTGCGGATCATCTAAAAATTGTAAGCATGCTTACCTACTTAACAACGACGACCAGCCACTGCTTAACAGATGAAACGAAATAAACTCGATTGAACGCGTGGTTGTATCTTGTCCGGAATATCAACGTAGGATGTACCATCAGTAATGATCAACGAAAGTCCTAAAGAAGTGACTCAAATTGCGAATTCGTGCTCAAGTGTATTGAAATTCTCGAAACACCTTCGAATTGTTTTTTTAATCTAACGCGATGTTATTATATTTAACTGTGATCTTACGTCGATTCGCGTGATTTCCAATGACTGAAATTGATCGGTGGATGCAGCAGAGAAAGAAATTAAAAGAAAAAGAAAAAAATTTTATTCAATATTTGCACGCTTCGAAACACTCACATGTGTATAGTATGTATACTGTTTGAATATGTTTAGTATCTCTTAGAGAACGATGAATAGAGCTACTTTATACTTACGAACAATTTTCGTGGCTGATATGTTTAAGGAGATCTTGGTCGTTCGAAGGCAAGCTGGATTGAGATAGCAACGACAGGCAGCTATTAAGGTCAACAACGGATTTCAGGAAAAATCGATAGACCGGATAGAACGACCCTCGATGGATATCGGCCTGTTTAGAATCAAGGGCTGCATAGAAGAAGCGAGTAAGCCTTTTTTTAATTCCCTTCATCATCTTCCCCTAAGGTTACGCTGCAAAAGGAGCAAGGAAAAGAAAAAAAGGACTCTTATTGTTCCAATATTGTCTTACATCTTTTGCCCGATAGTACACTTTTTTTTGTTGAACATTATACTCTTGTAATTTTATTAAACACGCTTTCGCTGTTATGCACCACGTACTTTGAAACTAAAACTACATTTCGCATGTAAGATAATCAGACCATGATGGCCATGGTGGATTTTTACGCGTTTATAGGAACTCTAAAATGCACAGGATGCAGATGGTATGAACAAAATGTATGAAATATATAAAGTATAGTGCTCCCTGTAATACTTGAAACAATTTTCTATCGAACTTATGCTTCTTTAATTACATTCGCGAGAAAAAAAAGCAGAAGAATTTGCGTAGAAATCCGCGGTTTAATGATGACAGGTAGAAAAGTATAATACAAAAACTGTCTTTTTTTGTTTTTTTGGTAATGTCTATCTTTTCAATCTTCGTCTTCCGAAAATCGAACGTAATCGAGGTTTATTTCATTTGAAGCAAGCAATTTTAGTCTCAGCAATGTTCCAGACTATTAAAAAATCATAAAAATGTTTTCTGATTTCCTTAATTAGAGATTAGCGTGGAATAACCGTAACGTCCAATGTCTCTCGCGATAGCTGTCAGTTTTCTAGATCATTTAGTTAGATATTTGTTTGATAGGCTCGACAATCGGCAAAATATGAAATTACAATAATGTGTACAATTTCAGTTCAGCTCATTGAAATGTTAAACATTCATTCGATTTCGTGCGAACTAAGATTCGCTTAAAATGATTTGTTAGAACGACACGTTAAAAGATATCGACTTTTATTGATCGGAATATCATTGGCAATTTGACATCAATCGTGTATAATCTTCTCATAGACGATTGATCTTTATGGTGTTTCATTCTAATTTCTTTAAATTCCTTTTGTATAACAGACAAGATCAGCCTGCTGTGAAGTGTCAAAAACTGCTCGTGGCTGGCAGCCAATAAAGCAACAAAAGGGGGAAAGCTGGAAATAGCTCGACTACCAGAAAACAATAAAGCAGTTGAGGCATTATGCAATGAAAATCTCGTTTTACTTAAACAGCGTTACCGAAATCTTACAATGTAGGCGGATAAAGATGAATAAACATTGTAACCGAAGCGATTAAAATCATTGAAATAAAAAATAAAATCTTTAATTACCTTTCGGCAAAATATTCCCTTGAAATTAAATTCCGATCGATAAAGTATATTTTAATTTGTTTTTAGATTTAAAAGTAAAGATTTAACTTTCAGACTATCATTTCCCCCCCACGTACATAAACGTTGTACAAGACTTTAAATAATTACAAAGCTAAGGGAAATGAAGATCCTTTTATGTATATCGTTGACTTAGGTTTCTAATTAAAATGTTTATTGCATTGGTTTGATGATTGAAATTTTTATAACGTAACTGCAACAACGTTTTATATGTATTTATTACGTCAAAGAAACATACATTTTAGACGCTGTATTGAACCAGAAATTCAGGAATCGCCAACGTCAAAAGTAGAACCTGCGATGAGCAAATATATGATATTTAAAAGCACTGAACTACTAAACAGGATTTCATCGAGCTTTTCCGTTGTCTAGTCGTTCTACAATTACAAGGATTAGTCTCTTTGTTGCATTAAAGCCGAACTTAATCCTTAGGTAAATGAAGTTCAGTTGGAATTGGTTGGTTTTTAAACTTCTTATACGATAATTTCTCACTCTTCTAAATAACTTCTGAATAAACTTCGAATTTCTTTTTATACAAACAGACATTTAAAACTCGCAACTGCGATAGCAGCTGTTCGCTACTGTTTTAGCAGATCTAATGATAATTTATTAATAATGATTCTTAGACTTGACACGTAGATAGTTTCCACTAGCTACACTATCTACGCTTAGTTAGTTTCTGTGTAACGTATTCATCGCATTATTATAATGCGTTATCACAATGTTACGGTAGGGTTTTTAAAAAATACAGGTACCATAATTTTGAGATAAACAATATCAATGTCATTGAAACAATCGTTAATAAAATTTGTTTCTAATTGGTGATATTATTTTTTTATGTAACACGCGAAAAATAAGACATACAGGTATATCTTATTTATAATAATTGTATATTCATCTTCATGTTAATAATTGCACATACGTACGTAGGTATACACTTCGTATTTAAAGCTGCCACATTTTTCGAGAACGTGAACGTTCATAATAATAACAGTAAACTGTGGAATATCTACTTTCATTTGTCCAAATTTTTTACATTTTACACGTATTTGTTTAATTACGTTTCGCAACATCAACTGAACGTCGAATTATGCAAAATCTAGTTTACCTTCGTTTACGAAATTATACAGAATAATTTTAATTTAATGGATTATTCAAATGGTTTATTTGAAATATATGGAATTCACAAATTTGCAGAAAACTTGCAAGCCTTCGGATGATGTCATTTTATATTAAACAGTAACCTATTATGGTTAATTGTTGCACGTGTGACAGCACGTTATAAATTATAAATATTATATTTACATCTAAAGGTAGTTACGGCTTACGAATGTCACATAAATATCGATGACTAATATCTTCATTTGAAATATATATCTATTTTAAATATTATTAATGAGAAGTATACGTATAACAGGAAAAAATAGAAAAAATTACCACTTGTCAACAAACCACCAATTAGCTCGAATATTTGAAAATCATAGTAGATCAATCAAGCAGAGCGCCTGACGAAAAGCTACTAGTATTTTTGTCCAAAAAGCATTTATTTCATTTGACGTATTTTAATTGTGATTAATAGATCTTTGATAATGCAAGTTACTGTTACCAGTGATCGTTTTTATAAGAATCTAAGCTTAAACGCCGTGTAACTAATTTAAAATATTTTATTTATTTTCAAATTTCTAGTTTAGAGATTTTGATCTTTTTGTTTCAGTTAGAAGATTTTGACAATATCCAACAGTACATATTTTCATGTACGAAATAATTTGTATAAACCACTGAATATATGCGATAATTTTTGCGAATTAGAAATCCATGAGAAAAGAAACAAATTAACGTTTGAAGGTAAATGACCAATAGTTTGGTTTTACATATGTTAATTAACGCAAAATTTTAACATATTTACTGAACTGTGTAAACGATATTATATCTTCTTAATAAAACTCTGGTTTGAGAACATATTTGTGTCATATGTTATTTAAACATCAAACATATACACATTCAACGCAAATTCATAAGATCCTTATTAAATTTTCACTCTATGTATTTTATATACAATGCATTTGAAAATCTATTTTGTCAGATGTCTTTTCAATATAATATCTTCATATATTTCTTATGAAAAAATTGTTTGTAATTCACGTTCGAGGCGGAGATTTCCAACAGACGGGATGAAAATTTTATTTGCATAAATTTTTATGAAGAATTAATTCAATTCGTATAAAAACAAAGGAGTCTAATCACTGTGAATGTTTTTATTTAGACAGCCTGTGTTCTTGTTTGCATACTAACGTTGAAACTTATTAAGACTATAATGTATCGTTTGCGTATCATTGTATCTAAGGGTTGTAGGTATCATGTTTATTTATATAATGACAATAGCCATGACCTTATAATAATATAACACAAACGATTTCAAGCCAATTAAAGTCAAGCCAATGTTCGATCAGATAAAATCTATCTTCAAGTAAATAACAGCAAATTGAATGTTAAAAAACTATATTTAATATTTTATAAAACCATAAAATATTATTCAACAAAGTTATTAAGTATGTTTATTTCTAAGCTTAGAAATTATTTGTTTGTATTGCTGGAAATATAGTAAATTTCTATAATACAGCTTTCTCTGTGTAACATGGTTTCTCGGTGTATAAATGTTATTTAAATATTAAAATTAAGCATTGAAATAATAATGCGTTCAATGAATAAGAATGAACATATTCAATTTTAATTACTGGAATTAACAGAATTTCTCCGTTTCACCCTAAAATACATAAAATTGTTATGGTTTGAGGATTTTTCAGATGTAATATTATTCTATATACATAAAGACGATACACAGCCAGAGACAAACGTTTCATTTAGCATGATCTGTAATAATATCATTTCATATTTTAGGCCTTGTCGTTGAGGTTTTCTTAATTATCGCTATAATTAGAAAATATGTATTCACCTATTTTTGGTATTCAATCACATCACGCAGAATCAGAAAGTAATGATCTTGTGCGACGCGTGTACGCGGATATTTTATAATGATCAATATACAATTTAAAGCAGAAAACATGTTGCATCGACAATAAGATACGCGCTTAGCAACACGATTAATAGCTGACACAATCGGTCGTTTATCGTTAAATGTCGATAAATGTTGCCTCTCGCTTACGAAATATGTTCGTCCATTCAACCACATAAAAGCCTCTTGTTCCTTTCAACGCGAAGAATATATTTTGATCTTGACAAAATCTCGAGTGTCGTACGGAAGGACGTACAAGTAGAATGTTCTACGCAAATACAAATTTCTAGCAATTACAAGTACATCAAAATTACAAATATACATGCACGATAAATGTACGTATCACTAGATCTAAAGTTATTCCCCTCGCGCGAATATTGAAAGGTAGAAATCCGTGGTCTTAAAAAAAAAAAAAAAAAAAAGAAAGAAGAAGAAGAAAAGGAGCGAGTGGGTAAATATCGTTCGAGCAAACGGTCCGAATTAGCGAGGATTTCTCAAACACTAATTTACAGCGTCTATCTGTCAGGGTATTCCGTGTATTCGCATCCTAATTCACGATCCTGGTATCCCAATCTCCGTCCTGCCGAGCTAATTCAATAAGCTCGCCTGCATCCAGCGACGACAAATTTCGCTACTAACGAAATTCTTAATGGATTAATCGCGGCGAGGATCGAATCGAAGCAAGATCCGTCTAAACTGGCTAAGCTTATCATCTTTCGACGAGCGTCGTAACATAGGAATATACTTACGAGAAGTAGCCCTTGCCCTCTATTTCCAGCAGCATCTCTTGCAGCGATAGAACGTTAGAGAAACCCAAACAGAAAATGGATCACAGTCACACTGTTAATATTGAGAATATCACACACGTAACTGATATTTATGGATAGCGATCTCGAGATTCGAGGCGATTCGTTTTCACTGACGAGAGTGAAGAAAAAGGAGGAAGTCGCGCAGAAACGAAGAGGTTTTCTACGGCTGCAACGAACGAGGGTTCGTTCGTGACTGCTTAAAGGCCAGTCGGTTGTGCAGCTGGAAGCGGGGCGTGCGCCCTCCGCAAAATCAAACTTTGCCTCCACTCGAGGAAATTCACCACGGGTACGGGCTGCGTCGCTTCTCTTCGCCTCGCCACGCCGCCCATAACCACGGATCTCCTAGCTACGTGGCCCATCGTCTCTCTATAGGGTGGTTTGGAGCAACTAGCACATTTCTTGTTTGATTGCAATTAGATGAAAACGTTGAAACGATTTGAAAAGCTCTATCGTTCTATGATAAAACGTTGCCCCTCAATACGACGGTGAATTGCAGAATTTTTTCGTTTCTTCTATATGGAGATCGATTTTGTGTTCGTTTTTATTATTCGAAATAAAAGTCGTTGTTTATAGATAGTCATTTCGAAAAACCATTCGTTAATGGTTTTACGCTTGAATTAAAAGAACAGCTTTCAGTTGCGTTCTAATCTATTCTAATTCAGTTGAGTATATATATATATGGTATGAATTAAAATTCGTTCATATACAACAGAACTGATAATTATTTTGCAATTTCTCGATATTTCTCACGCTGAAATATTTACATTCCATTTTATGCAAACTAGTACGGCTTATCCACTAATTGGTGTATCTTAAGTTATAAGTTTATCTTACACTAGTATAGTATCATTAATTAGTCCACTCCTAATTTTATAAACGCATGATATCCTTGCAAATTGAACTCTAATTTAATGTTTAACTATGTCTGGATTGGTCCTTGACAGTCGGAAGATTCTTGTAGGATTTATAGAATTCTAATTGCACAATTAATTGCGCAGTAAATTAAATAGTTTGCAAGATATATGAAAACTAATTAGAAATAACGAAAATCGCATTATATAACCAGCACTGCTGACAAAATTTAATCACCGAATAAAGGACAATATTCGGAAATGGATTATGATTTTATACAAAGCACGTTCAAACTTTGATAAGTTCATTTTTTAACCAATAACTGATATTTTGAACCTTATCTTTAATCCAATGTTTTAATCTTGCTTCATAGTTTCATTCTTCTTTCTTCTTCTTTTTTTAACATTCATAGTTTCATTCTCCTTTCTTTTTCTTCTTTTAATATTAAATACTACTTATAACTATTTCAAGTTGATAAAGAAATTTACAGTAGGATGCAAGTTAAACAGGTACTAATCCCTTTGTGGAACTATAAAGTTGGTACGTATGATGATGACGATTATTATTTTCCTCTTATTTCTCATATCGTGCATAATTTTTTATTCTAATTATATAAGAAATCTTTTGTCTTCTCTTTAAACTTCCTCTTCGGTGCGATCTGATAAATAAGAAATTAATAGGTGTAGCATCTGATAACCATGAATGATAAAATAAGTTACCATAATGAAAGTAATTTATTCGTAACTGTATATTTATACTACAAACTATGATATATATATATACATATGTATTTTATAAAATACATAATAACTTCATGATATCCTTGCAGATTGAACACTAATTTAATGTTTAACTATGTCTGGATAGGTCCTTGGCAGTCAGAGAATTCTTGTAGAATTTATAAAATTCTAATTGCATAGTTAGTTGCGCAATAAATTGATTAATTTGCAAGATATATGAAAACTTTATATAAATATATATATAAATAAATACTCATGGTTCAAAGAATTATTGACATTTCTCTACCAAAGTACGTCAGTAGTCCGTTGTATCGAAAAATTAGTTATTTAACGAATGGAATTAGGTGCCTCTATAAATGACTTGGTAGAAAATGAAATTCTACAATTGGTTTCTACTGATCCATCAATATTTATATCTATATTGGCTCCGTCTTTGTTAAAAGTACAGTAGAAAGTTCCAAGATACCTAGAATTTATGCGAATAATAAATAGACCTATGTATAAAATTTATACAGTTCTATTTCTGCACTATCTCAAAATATTTTAATTTCTTTCTAAAAAGGCCTATTTTTCAGTCTACATGAGAATAGAATTATCACGCTTCGTTCGCTCTAAAACGAATGCCATTTTCTGAAACATACAATAGTATAGCAAAGCCGAAGTTGAGCGTAAATCGGCAGTAAATTTATTGTACCAAACAATTTTATTTCGGCCAATTAAACCTTAAAATAGGTGCGCCTTTGAATCGACTAGACCGTTGAAACGGCCAATATTGCACTGTGTGACTCGTTCTTAGAAACAAGTACCCAGTACTCGTAGCGGTACTTCAGCATTTCAATGAGAAGCTGTTCTTAAGAAGTGAAGGAAATACTTAATGATGCTTTTCGTTATCTCGGAGAAATATAAGGGCCTAGTAATTATGGTAATACAGTACCTTTTTACCGATCTTACGTGTGATGCAAACTTTACAAAATATACTAATATAAATACATTATATACATAAAAATAATATCTTTCATCGCTTTCCTAAAATAGATAACCGTACACCGCGGCGATTCTTTCATACACGGTACATTAAACTAATGAAACGCAATTAATTTTTGTTCGAAACATTGCACACTTATGCCGAGATAATTATGAATCGACCGGGTTAACATCACAAGATATTCATCCAATTAATGTCATGAAATTAACATTGTGTAATCGATTTTGATGATAAAACAGACATGTTTACTTTATGTGTTCACGGCGTTTGACGAATGAAATAGAACTCTTTTAGTTGTTCAGTTTTATGACCAGTGCCATACTTGAGATTCATTTCATGTCTCTGCGTGTTTAACGTGTTGTATCGATTTTCGCGGCTTTTCCAACAAACGCGTAGACATTATAAGTTTATTAATTAAAACCACGAAACCGTTCCATTACGTTAAATTGACAATATTCGATACATCTAAAAATTCAATTTATTAAACGATGAATTACAACCCGTATAGATAGAACCGATAAATGCAATTAGAAAGGGGTGGAGTGTGTTTGGTTTCAGCCGCATGTCTAGCACGGTCTCGCAACGCTTGTTGCATCTGAAATAGTATGTAGGGTATAATGTGTCTATAGTACGAAATTCGAAGCTGGCCACGGCATTGTATTCGCTGCACTTGCTCTAGAATAGTGCAAATGGTGATATAGCGAATTAAGTCATGATCAGCTTTCGGGCATTGGCCATCGTTTATTTATGTGCGCATACTCGTGACACATCGTACATGCTATCGACGGATATCTGTCTCCGCGACATTTCGCTCTTTGATCGAGCTTCTTCAGAGTTCGTATCCTTTTATCGAAATTCGAAGGATTTTTCGTATTGTCGTATTACTTGAGGTGAGTGAAAGAAATTGATTTCTTTTCTTCCATCTGTCTACCACTGTGTAACGCTTGAATTGCGAGCATTTGCGTACAAATAAGTCGATTTTCAAATAAACGGACTTCGTTAAGCGCGATAACAAAATAGAGTAAAGATTACGCGTGATTAAAAAATCATAAACAACGAGACATGGTGTGTTAATAATCGGTTTTCAGTATCGATGAATCGAACAAGTGTTTGACATGGATTTTCGAAAAAAAATTATACACAATTTTGCACTCACAAGAGACACTTAACGAGTCACGGGTTTAAGTATATCAAATTATCGCGTTCAGCTTTGTTTATAATCATCTATTGTTATCTGTTAATCGAGTTAACTGATGACTCGGATCCTTAGTTTTTTAAATATAATAATTTCTTTATTTAAGAATCCCGTATCTTTTTATGTGTAGTTTTATTTATACCGCAAATAAGTTACGTGATATTAAGGTTTGAAGAATTAAAATCGATCTATTTGAAATAGAGTTGCCTTTGTGAACATTCACTCTCGTGATTAGGGAAATTTCTAATTAAACGAGGATTCGATTAGGCTAAAGGGTTGAACCTCTGTCACCAATTTTATGTTCTTTATAAATTGAAACTGTTAGTACATATACATTTCTATTTTTAATTTCGTCAACGCTGCATAAAACGTTGGAAAGTACTGCCCCGATCGTCCAATTTGTGGAAATGTTTGACTGACTTTCTTCCTACATCGTATCTCATAAATCGACTAAGAAACTTTCCTACAAACTCCACTTCCGATAAATCGTTAAACGATCGGTAGGTAACTTCCGATTAATTGCAAGATTCTTGTTAACTTTTTCATCCTTGTGCCTTGAAAACTTTCCAATAACGCGTATAGTAACATTCTCTGATAACATTTAAACGTTTGGAGTTACTTTTACTGAGAGGAAATACACAAACACCTAAGATACTCACAGTGAAAAAAAGATCGATACATAATATCCAAACGATCGATATTAAAATAGAAGAATAAAAAAAACTAAAACGAGTTAATTATCTATCAGTGATAAAAAAATTTCCTCAATATACAGTTTACCTTTATGCTAATTTCGTTAGTTACAATGCATCGTAATTTCACTTTACGGTAAATTTTCAAAATTCTTTTTACGTAATTTATTTTTTACAACAGTTTCAAAGAAGAAAGGTTACTGTACTTTAACGATTTCTATCACTGTACATTAATTTGCAACTGTTTTTAATTATATTATTAAATCTCGTGTCTTTGTTACAGGCGATCATCTTTCAATTACTATGGACGTTGATATAAAACTCTCTAGAAGCAGCAATCAAGCTTGGGGCTTTCGATTGTCCGGAGGGGCTGACTTTAGTTTTCCGATGACTGTTGTCAGAGTAATATATAGCATGTACTTTACTCTAATCTACTAATATTCATTGCAATCGTACAAGAATCGCGCTAGTAAGTCGATTAATAATTCTCATACGTGTTAAATACATCGTGTTTTTCGATTAGAAGCGTGGATCGCGCCACAATTCGATAATATCGTATATTTGGAAAAAACTATCGCGGAAAATATTCACGTTTTCTGCTTTAGAGATTTTTATCGACATTGCATTCGTATCGGATCGCGTGACCTCGTTTTCCTTCGGCCTGAATCCTACGGCCGGCCCAGCGGAACATCGTTCTGAGAAAAGAGGAAATCATTAATCGAATCGTAGATGAGAAACTGCTGGATATTTGTGAATCTCAACAAATTTTCGTCGGCGGTAGTTTCGTCCTTGGCTTGCATTTCGCTGTTACCTCGAGTTTCCACGGCGAGATCTCTAATAGCAAAATTCGACTTCGCTATAATCACTTTGATAACACATTTTCTCTGAAGCTTTTTTATTCGATTGCAAATCTTGTAAGTTGTAGCAGTTGCTATGATGGTATCTACAACGCATGTAACAATATGTGACTGTAGTAACGTTTTAGTGAAAGTATGCAATGTTCGAATAATCATTGAAATTTAATCAAATAAAACGTCTTCTTTTAATTAAAAGGTATCTCTCGGGGGATTGGCCGATCAAGCTGGGTTAAAAGCTGGCGACATAGTGACTAAAGTGAATGGCGAAGCTATACAGCATTTGAGGCACTGCGAAGTTCGTGAACGCCTTGTCAATTCCGGAAATGAAATCATGTTGTCGGTCGTGCGAAATCTGAAATTTAAACGAGCCGTTTAACGAAAATATTCATCAACACGCATCTCGCTGCGCGATACCGATAATCATTCTATTTTTGTAAACAATACGATGAGGATAAACGTTTTATTATTGACAGTCAATTGTACACAATATTAATTAGCTACAGGATACAATCGTATCAATATTCCTTGATCAATATTAAACTCCAATTTTTACGATCTACAAAGTTTTGTTATTATTAAAGTATATTGGTAATCATGCTCGATAAATCCGTATCATTGTACATACCTTGTATCAACATTTTACCATACCACGGTGTTGACTGGTAATTGCAAAAGAATTTCGAAGAAGAAATAAATCGTCAACCTACTCAAGAGTAACCGAATGTTTTATTTTCGATTGTATTAATCGATGTTACCTTTAATTTGAAACTGTAATAAAAATATTATTTGTTGGCTATTTTTCATGATGGTTCTGGCATCGGTAATCAAGGTCCATCGAGACAAGCTTGCAACATCATGTTGTCGTTACGTGTCAGCGATTGACCCACATTGCAAAATACAATTTGTCAACTATTGATCCGGCCTCCTCTATGATCGTACATACCTTCTCTGGCTATGAGTCATCAGTCCGTTAAGGTGACGTTTTAAAGTACAATTAATCGTTCTATTCAAATGACGGATCAAGACTTTGTATTGTATTGCGCTTAAGAAGAATTAATACCAAAAGGTCCCAATTGCATATTTTATTTTTATATCTTTACTATTTAACATCAAATTTATAATTGATAATCCATATACGCCGTATATTATCTAGTTACATGACATCGAGAATGCTTCTGACAGTTGAAATATGTAGAACAAGCGGAATATTGCAGATTGAAAAGATTAAAATGTAGAGATCGAAAACTGATGAGTATACATATACGTATAAATTTTAATATTTACATCTAGCACAACTGTAGCTTTCATTTTACTTTTTATCTTTATTGTATAATTAGATCGTCATAATTTAGTAAAATCGTATATACATACATATATCTTCCTTTTGTCAAGAGAAAGGCAACAGGTGATGGATTTCGTATTTTTAGTTGGAGTGGGATATACGTAAATCGGGGCAATGAACTTTGTGGTGAACTTGTAGTTCGAAAATTTTTTATATTACTATCTAGATAATTCTTTTCTTTTTTTTAATCTAACAAGTTAGTTGCAGACAGAATATGGTAACAAACATTTTTTCGACAGTATACTGTCTAGATTATCTAGAGTATTAGATACGGTAAACCGTACGAATGAACTGAATGAATTCGTGTATCAAGTTGAATAAAATATTCATATGGTTTCTTTATTTAACATAGGCACCTTCGCGAAACTCAATGATACATTAACATATTAAGAATACTGTAATTCCATGCAATACGAATATTTCCTTCGAAAGTTTAGAAGAAATAACGGGGAAAGAACGTTTTCCGATTATCAAAATAACGAAAAGAAAAAAAAAAGAAAGAAACGCAAGCGTGTAAATTATTGTCACGTATTAAAATTCACGTGTTAATGAACAAACTCAGAAGTAAATGTATCAGTGATTTTTTAATAATAGAAACACGTGATAGAATAAAGTAAATATTAATTGAAGAATCGACATAAATTTTAAGTGTGAAAATATCGTATCGATATTGCAGAGGTAAATTTTCGAAAATAATCTTTTATAAGACTAGGTTTAAACGTACATATACATATATGTATGTATGTATGTATTAATAGTGATATTTACTGGTGTTACAGTGCATTCAATCTATAGGATATGATTTGAAAAACGGGAAAATAAAATGACTAAAGATAAGTTATAGATATATCACATAATTTAGTCTTGTTTTAATATATTAAATGTTCGGTATAATATATGACTCTCATACTATATGTTAAATCATAACGTAAACAACATACACGCTAAACAACTCCATTTTGACGTATCAATAATTTACACGAAAACTGTACATTATATCGCTTCTGTAGGCATAACATTCACTCGCACTGTAACAGACACACGGAATAATTTTTATCACACTTCTTACACATTCCTACTCCAATTATAGAGTCATTGAAATTGACAATTCATTAATGATTAGAAAAAAAAGAACATTCGAACGATAAAAGGAACATATATAAAATACGGACTACCAATATAAGTAACGATCACACGCGAACGAATCCTGAAGTGTTTTCGTCTTCGCAAAGCTACGTTTCTACCTTGAGGTTGGATATGTAACTCTGACAATATGCAACACTGCGAAATCGACAGAGGCCTTCCAAAAAATGAGTATCCTTCGATGATACAAATGGATATTTAGTAAACAAAAAATTTACTAAAATATCATGCTTGCGACGCACCGCCTAGCCAAACGTGTTTAAACTTCGCCTTTTAACGTCATTTATTTAGTTCCAAGCCTCGATATATCAATGTGTGTGTGCCAGTGTACAGATCACTGATATAACACACAAGTCAGAATTTTTAACAACATTAATAAAATCGCAATGATATGTTCATTCTTTTGATCCGTAATTTATGATAATCGTTAATATACATTTACGATATAACAAGAACTTGTCTATTCGAAATTATAGAGACACATATTATACAGACGTGGCGTTTCTTACAAATATTTCCTAAATCTTAATTGTTATACTCTGAAACGATAGCTTTGCGCGAAGAGGAAAACGATTACTCGAATCTAAACGATGTTACAAAACATTCAAAATAAGCAAGATAAGCAACGAGAAAATTAATTCCCGTTACATCTAATCACTAATCGTAATAATTAGCACGCGCAACAGCATTTGAAATCGTTGCGGTATCGAGTAATAAAAATCACGATTGGCCTTTATGTATAAACGTACACTTTGGTTTATGAATACATTATATAATTACACGAACGACTCGATCTTGGTCGGACGAGTCCATAAATCGGAGACAAGTTCCCTGTAAACGCGATCTCAAGACAGAACTGTGTATTCTTTATCCGCATTTACGTAATTATCGTGGAATCATCTGTCTCGCTATAATTGAAGACCTGTAATTTTGTCAAAGAACGAGATTCATATACACACATCCTTAACATCTTATAAGCATTTTTCTACTCACTTTGTTACTTATGTATTTACAGTTTCATATCTTATTTACTAAGAATTTAATAAGCCATACTCGTATAAAATTTGTATAACTATCAATGTTCCCTGTTAACAAAAATAAAAATAACGTCGTTTTCTTATCGCTTAAAATACTGCAAACGGACATATCTACAACATATTATAATTACACGTATAATGAGAAAAATGAAAGTAAATTTTGGACAAGCGACTCTTTGATCAAGCAATACATACTTTGATAATACGCATTTTAGTTTCAATACGTATTCAAAATTCAATTTCGCGTTTTTACTTGTTCCATCTCGTTTCGCGAAAGGCTTTGTTTAGATTTTTGAATAAAACAATGTCATTGTCATTTTATGAGTTCTACGAACGAAAAAAGAAGGAAGAAAAGAAGCGTTTAATGAGCGAACAGTATTATTTTATCTACTTCGATAGCACCGTCATTTCATCCTTCGCATGAAATTCTAGTGGATTACGCAATTTTATATATTTCCGCTGAAAAATACATTGCCGTAATTAATCGTCGATATTATATTTATACGTAAAAGCATAAAATATGTCACAAGCCACAGGTCTTCAATTCGCAATAGAATTCGCACACGAAGAGAAAAGAAGCTTTCTACGATCCTATTGGATTTCTCATATTCTATCGTTCTTCTTCTTCGTCCTCTCTGGACATCAAAGATCTGCCATAGTAAGTATACGTACAATACGATCAGGTACAAGAGTAGCATCTCGGGGTTGATCTGTTTTTAGAGAGGACGAAGCTTCTTGATCGTCTTAAACTAATCACCTTCAGCCTCCTTGATTTCTCTGATTTCATCGACCAACGTATAAAGCGTACACGATAATCTTGCTAGAAATAATTTTTATTCTTTTAAGATACTCGAACGAACGTAGGACGAATTATTTGCATTAAATTTCGACTTGGAATCACATGCAAATAAATAAAACTGGCAAACATTTGACACATACGATTAACGATCCATCGAAACAAACGAAGTTTTACATATGGCTTTGAAGAACTTTTTCTTTATATTTGTAATACTATGAACCATCGATACAAAGAACGTGCCGCGATGATCAATATTAATGAATAAATTAACTCACGATGTTTGTAATACCTAGTATCGAGACGAAGGTGTGAAGCTCTTCAAACGTATGACAGTGATCATCATCTGCTGCTCCCTTTGACATCGTGTTCTGTTTATTCTTCGTTCTAAAAAAACAGGTAGAAACTATCCGTGTACATTTGTCTCCATTTCATGTTTCCGCGTCCATCGAAGTAATGACTACTGGTCCGCCTGTTCCCTAGTTTCTTCGGTATCGGACACTGACAGCGTCCTATCGTGATTCGTGCAGTTGTCTGTTTTACATTTGGATTCCGCGATCTCGAGCCAATGTTGTTTATTCTTTCTAACACCTTCGACCAGTGGTTCCAATTTATCCGATAATAAAGCGAATGCCTATTTACAAAAGGTCACTTTATATTTAAGGACGTTCGGTTTAACAATAGCAGGAAATATTTGTAACGTGTTGAAACAACAAGAATCCAAATACTAATTTATCGAAACTAACAGCGTGTAATTAATTCAGGCAAGATGAGATTATTACGAAAAGTAGAAAGCATTGCGCTAAACTAACATAAAGGAAATAAATAGAAGACTATCGTATATTAATGAAACGAGACAATAAAGAAATCATAGAAAAGTGGCAAGTCAATTTCGATTCTAGTGAAATTATTGTATCATTTTGTCATCATTAATCATTATCAAGTAACGTTGTATTTACTATAGTAGGTAAATATTAAATTCGTGAACCTTCTCCCCCATATTTAATGTAGTGAAATAACGTAACGTGAAAGCAACAAAACTGTATATAATATTGCAGATGGATATAATGCTAAAACATATTAGTTTACGATTTAAAAAGACAGTATAATTTTTTACAACATTTCTGATTTTGTGAACGCTACATTAATGTTAATATACAGGATGATCCACGCGATTGATTCGAGTTATAACTTCCTTACCAATGAAGTTACAGAAAAGTGTTAAAAGAGAGAGACGAATGGAGAGATGAAAAGAGTACTACACATTCGTGGGACCATGTTTGTTTTTTCATTTAGAACTGCAATGGTGAATGCGCAATCAACAACTGTATTCTTTTTCTAAATGGAAATTTATATCCTTTTACATAGACAGAGTCCTCTTATTTGTTCTACGTAGAAAGCTACTGGCATACAATGGTGAAAAAATTAGTTACTGAGATATTTTAAAAAAATGTCTTTATCGAAGAAGATGCTCAAATGCTTCTCCATTGCACTGTAAACATTTCAGACAATACTTTCCAATTGTTTCTATAACTGAGTTAAGGTGATCTCCGGTTATTGCTACACACTGCAATATTATCCGTTGCGTTGCATCCGCTGCAGAATTTATGGCATTTGAAGCGATGAATCACTATGAAGCGTTCGAGAATCTCCTTCGATAAAGATATTTTTTTTTAAATATCACGATTATTAATAGTTTCTTTAAAACTGTACTTATTGAAGTATTGACTTTTTTACGTAGAATGACAAGAGGAATGTATCTACGTGAAAAAATGTATACGTTTCCATTAAAAAAAAATAACGTAATTGTTGATTGCACATGTACCATTTAAGTTCTAAAAAGAACATGATCTTTTTCTTTTAATATATTTCTGTAACTGCACCGGTAATGGAGTTATAATTTGAAGCAATTGTCTGAATTACCCTATTATTATATTTCTTTTACTGGTGTATTAACTTAAATGATCGATAATATGATTTAACGATAAGTTAAAAATTGTAACAAATATGATTGCTTTTTAGATGGTATTTTGCTATTGTCGATAGCGTAGAAAGCTAGTTACCTCGTAAATAGGGAGGCATATCGAATCGATGAAGCCAACTTGCATCATTGGCAGTTGGTCCTCCTTTTCCCGGTTCATAATGTCCTGCAATATCATATGAGTAACGGTGCTATTTTTGAATCATGAATAATTAACTAATTGTAATATGTACAATATTGTAAGCAGAAATAACTTATAACTGTTAGTAGTAGTAATAATTAGAAAATCATTAGTTATAAAATAATGTATTATATCATGCTGGATTAAAATAAAACAAAATATATTAAGTAGCAAATGGTTTATCTATAAAAATTTAATAATGACTTCTATCAAATATACCTTTAGTTGATACCACAGATTTTTATTAGTAAGAACAAGAATTATTGGTTTACCATAACATGTTATTCTTACTGTTTTGTATACAATTACTCAAAAATCAAAGAATTAATCGTCTCAATTTTAAATGTTACGTATCATTAGGTCTGATTTTCTAGTACTTTAATATTATATTATATTTAATAATGCGCGATAGAAAAGTTCATTTCTCTACAAAAACTTCACTTAGAAAGATACATAATACATCTAATGCTGTTATTTTAATTACTGTCTTTTATAATTAGGTTAATGTCTACATTGTTTCCTGTTACTTATAACTACGTTATAATTAAATACTAAAATTTAATTTAGCGATACATACAATAGGAGTGATATTGAGAGTCCGCCTTTCGATATCTCCTTGTTCAAAAAATTCGCTGCTAACTAATTCTGCCACTCTCTTTTCAACATCCCAAGGCTTAGTTATGGCTGCCAAATCACAAACGGTCATCAACATCCCTCTTAAAAGTTCTCGCTGATCACTGTAAGCCCAATTGTAACTTCCACCTTGAGCTAAGGTAAGGAAAGCCCCTCTTCTTCGGAAGTAAACCGCTAGATCGGTAGAGAGGATTGCTTCTTCGAGAACTTTTACCACACGAGAATATTCTTCGGGAGATAAATTTGATAAAATTTGATTTCCTTGACTACTTAATATCATAAGACACTGATCAAAGTGATGATGTTCCATCGTTGAAGTTGAGTAAAGCTGCGCCAATGGCGATGATGCTCTGTTAGTCAAAGATTTTCCCCCTTTGTATTACCTTAATTTTTTACTGAAGCAAAAATATGTTTTCTCCTCGGAACGTTTGTACTTACTTGATTTGGAAAGAATTATTCGTGCCCCGGTGGTCCAGATCGTGACACAAACAAGCAATAATTAACGCGAGACATTCAATTTCTCCAAAAATTTTCCACCATTGCGTGGCCTAAAAAATAATACAAATTTATCGTTCGTTTTTAACATAATTCCATTCAATTTAAACTTAATGGCATTACGTTTACTTACAGTTAGAATGGCAAACATCATCTGCGCAACATTGAATGCGTGACGCCAATTGTGATATGTGACGTTTCGGTAATTCTTTTTTACACTAAGAAGCCAACGACAAAGAACGTCGTAGTCGATATGAAAACGTTCTACGAAGTCAAGATCCAAAAACATTCGAAGACAAGCTGTTAGAGTTTGATTGTCTTCCATATGAATGTCATCGAATTTAAAATCGTGCAATTTAAAATACGCTGCAGAAGGCACTCTTAAACCCTAGAAGTGGGAATCGGATTTATTTTGTGCTATATAAAGTACGTGAACGTCATTCAACAGTAATTTTCGAATTCTTTGAAGAAGAAATAAAAGAAAAGTCAAATACGTTTGATCTTTACTATATCCAGTTTATAAAGCTAGACTTACCCTTAATCTTTGTGCATCTTCCAATGATGCAGAAGCATGGTAACTGAGCACTTCTAACGTGACACTCTGTTTGGCCATCGCTATTACAGCTTTCTCATACCTAAAGAAATGATTAAACAAAATCAATCCTAGGGAATTCATTCGTTCCAATCGATTAATTATCAAACGGTTTCAACAGTTTATTTCTTGCATATTTACATGTGCGTATTGTGAATTCCCATGCCACAGAAAATAGCAAATGCCTCGACGAAGTTCTCGTCATTCTTCGTAAAGAGAAGATCGTCGAACTTGTTGATGAGTTGAATGACGCCGATAATCTGACCCGATGAGTTCTTGATGGGCATGCAGAGAATAGTACGATGTCTAAAACCAGAACCATCATCTACTGAAGGATCGAATCTTGGATCTTCGTAGGCGTTCGGTATATTCACGGTCTAAGGAAACGCAATAAAATATTTTCGGTTATAAATTGTGAAATCGGACAAAGTATTACGATAATACATTGCTCTGTTAACCAGTGCATTTACCTCGCCTGTAGTAGCGACATAACAAGTGATGCCGACATTTATAGGGAATCTGCCCTCGAATGGACTGCGTGAACAAAACCGAATACATATAAGGTTTCCGAGGAAATTGAATTATTGCTGGTAATTGAGTGAAGAGAAATGAGAACGTAATTACAAACTTCATTCACCTAGTGCGAGAATCTGAATCCTCGCCGGTGAGGTCGTTCGCCTCGAAATCAAACACTCGTGAGAAACTGCCCTTTGATGCCTTATGCACGAGAAGAACCTGTACAGAATATTGGATTTTACATTAAAAATGTTCTCTTCTCTGTATACGATACAAAGTACGTATATACCCGAGAAGGAGAACGCGTTTACCTGTACTCGTTGACACTGTATCAAGGATTGCGTATGCGTTAGAATCCTTAAAACCATATGTTCTATCGTGCTCTGCTCTTCGAAAATCATCCTAGCCAAGTCCAACAGAACCTACACAGTAGCGAATAAAACACGCGTTTAAAATCACCAGCTTGTATCAAAGGCACAAAAGAAAATGGAAAGACCATAAACACGAGATTATAAATAATCTATGCATTATTCCTTATATTGTTTCATTATTTGTTACTCGTTACACGCGTGTAATTTCACCAGTTACAGAGTATTCCGTTTCTTCATCAACTGACCTGATTTCTTTTCACTTCTAATTGACTTTTTTCATACAGCTGCGCATTCCTTAATCCAATTCCACAGAATTGCAAGTATCCAGCGAAAATCTTTTCGTCTTGCGTAGTAAATTGACTTTCACCACCGAGTTTGTTGATAACTTGTGCAACTCCAATAACATCTCCGTTGCAATCCTTTATTGGCATACATAAAAGGGCTCTGGTTCTGTATCCCGTTAATGCATCAATTTCACGATTGAACCTCGCGTCCTAAGAACATATCATATTTATTAACATATAAGGAATAATTACACGATACAATAAATAATGCTTCGGATAGTCATTTGATTCGAGGAATAGCACTAATTTTCAAACCAGTCCTTGTGCAAACGTATATATACACAGCTTCACTCGAATTATTCGAACGACACACGTCTTTTATACATCTCTTTGCTTCTACTATAAAAATTACGTAAGAGTGCTTTGCTATTGTTGACGCATACGATTCTTTATTGGAACAATGAACACTGTCTTCATTGTACCATTAGTTAGAAATTGTACGTGTCATAGATTTCAATTATTCGAGAAATGTACATCGACTATTGATATCGTTCGTACAATTGTGACCACTAACACAAGTTTAGATGTATAGTAAGTTATTGGATCGACGCAATAGTAAACTATAAACAGATTTGAAATTTTGGAACTATATTATATTAGAGAAGATAGAGGAACAAAATTAAGAGCTTCTAAATATGTAAATATCAATTAACCATTTTATACACCTTGATACAGAGTTAAAATTTTAATATTTTGTATCGATCTAGCAGTTAAATTTTATCTTGCAATACACGTGAAATCGACGAATCAATTCTCCATAGAGAAATAAATTATAGCTGATAATTCGTAGATCTGACGTCTAGGGACTAATAATTGCCGTAGTAAAATCACTTATCGTTGGTAATGTTATACAAAGAAAGTACAATGGAACAACGATAAATAAATAAAATAAGATCTTTTAAATATTGATATATAAGTACGAAACTCAAACGCAGTTCTTGATAGTTATTAGTTGCGCGGTAATTAAAACTAAAATAAGTTAAGTATTTAATTAAACTTAGATACTTCAGAAATACGACGTCTTAAAACGTTATGAGTAATTGATTATTAAAGAATTTAATGGAAACGTCGATAGTTTGAAGTTGGAGAACTGTAACGAAATAAGATTTCAAGAACTTTAATAATGTGCTTTAGCTGTTACCAGTTTTCATTGGAATAAGAAATACAACTACGTAACTTCAGAAAGGTAATAAAATGAAATAAAATTCATAATTGGAAATAAACGAAATGTAATTTTAACGAACATTATTATTCTATGGTATTTTATGTTATTTAATATTTAAAAAAAGGATTAATTTGTAATATTTACACATATTGCGTTACTTGATTTACATATAATCATTGATCCTTCTATTTCAATCCTTTCTTAGGTATTGGTAATTACACTAATTAATTATAGATTAATTATGTTAGTATACTTCTTAAGCTCATGGTACGCGAAATATCAGACGAAAGAATATTTGATAAGCATACAATACTTAACAAAAAATAGAAACATTTTAAATTTTCAAGACTGAAGTCCTTACAACGAATGCTCTCTGTGAATTCTAATTAGTTTTCAATTTTTACTAGTTTGACATTTTATGTATTAATATTGTAATGATGCTGATTTAAAATATTCAATGTATTAACGTGTTTCGTATAATTTTCGTTTTTTTCATTCAAATTACTGCGTCACGATTATATTACGGAGCATAGATTTATTACACTAAATAATCTAAATTGATTTTTTTCTATCCTCGAGTTTACAATTTATTCAGATATGGATATTCGGTAATTGGTTTAGCGATTAAGTAATCTAAATAGGATTTGAAACCGATATATTTCAAGGTGTTAGAAATGAAAATGTCGAATAAAACTGTTGCGCGGTTCTAGAATATTCAAAACTGTGGCAATTAATGCCTCTGTTCTCCTTATCTTAGAAAGTAAGAATGTTACTAATCGCAAATATGTTTGCCGTAGTTATTAATACGTTTCGCATCGTCTATCGAAAATACAAAAAAGAAGAGTGAGAAATTAAAAACTGGACAAACATTACGTGGCGGACTAAAAATTTTGACACTACAGTAGAACCCGAGCGTTTATCGTATGTTTGCATTTGGATTTACAAACACAGATTTTTGGATTTGCCAAAATATTATGAACGCTTCGTTATACAATAAAACCGTATTACGCCACAACTGATGAAAATATTGGGGATACGTCAGACGTAACGCACAATTTAGTCGGCTACCAACGCAACTTTAACCTGCGCAAAATTTATTGGCGTTTGCTCAGTTTTCCTACATTGTACCTAAAAAAGCAAAGATTAGGTAATCCATCCTTAAATAACAATTAGAAACACAGTTTCACTTAAATTATTCTCTGATAATATATTTCTCCCAAAACATTGATATTTAATAAAATACGTCCTCTCTTTGTTTCTTTTATACGTACTTAACAGATAAATAAAATCATAGTGTATAAATCAAAATATTATATAAATAAAACTACGGATCATGTTATTGTTAACTGTATACAGTTAAAAATATGAGAGAGATCCAGAAAAATGTTCTAGACGACGCTTGTAGAATTTTCGTATAAGGCACAGGAAGGCTGCGACTAAATTTTCAAATGGAATCTTGTAATCCCTTATCATTGTCTTTTATTTCTGTAAACAGTAAATTTTTTCGTTTCTCCGATTGTGAAATACTTTCGAAAACACATATATAGTCAGTCTAATATATTACGTTATCTAATACCTATCTAATATCGTCATACAATCTTGTACTGGTTTTTGCAAAGTAAATAGTAAATCCCCTTGCCTTGTAAGCGTCTGGTATGTTAACAGGTTCTCCGCTTTCGGCGACGTAACCGACAATTCCCGTGCCCCACGGAATTTTGATCTCGTCCTTTTTCTCCATTTCGAGCAGTGTCGATCTCGAACATACGTCAAACAACTTGGACACTAGGCATCTGCTTCTCGAGTATCCTGTTCCACGTTGCTCGGAGCTTCCGTTTCCCGTTTTCCCTGAATTTGCATTATCAGTCGAATGGTTCGACGAGGAATCGTAATTTTGCGAAGAAGGCATGCAACCGCCGCCTCTTTCGCCTTGAACAAGGAACAGAGAACCACGATCGGCATGTAGCAAGGTGCTGACATTCTGCAAGATCTTGTGACACAGCGATCTCACGTCCAACTCGTTACAGATATCCTTCACCTACGAGCAAATTCGTTGTCATTGAATATTGTTCGATGGAAGCCAAGCATCGAGGAAAATCACGCCGAAACACCATTTTCTCTGCAACGATACTGTTGTACCCAACGTACTGTTGTGTACAAGTTTTTCAAAGCAAATAGAATTCTGTCCCTTCTATTAGTTACGCCTTGGTAGTCTTGTATCAAAGGCGTCAATTAATTCCTACTACTGGAAAACTCAATTACCAAACTTTCTAACGTTGCTCAGTAAGTAAATTGCAAGTTTTAGAAGAAGCTGTCGATGAGTCGAAGATAAAGAAAAACATCGTTGAAGTGCCGTGTAATTACGTCTGTGCACTATACCGTTCGTTTAAAAGTATCCAACCAGTTGATTATTTCTAACAGTACGAAACTCGGGCAACAGGAGTGAGAATTACAGACGAAAAGGTCTGCGATGAGTTTACTCTTTACCGCTATCGTTGCGTAGATAGGGTAGAATATTTAATAAAATTGATTTTAGAGACCAACATGAAAAATTAACGTTTGTGCGTGTGTAAATTTTATAAATTGCTTTGACAATTGCTTGTAAATGCTCTGTGATTGATATTTGATGCATCGACAAATCGTACATTTAATTAATAAATATACGTCCCTGGCAAGTCTTTTAGCAAATTATTAAATTTGTTATCTTATTATTTTTTATAATCATTAATTTACTGTTATTAAAAAGCAGACATTTCAGTGTTTACTAGAAATCAGACAATTCAACCGGATACACAAAATAAAGTTTATTTAAGAATATTTAAGGATATATCGCATTTATTCTAAAAAACATATGTAACTTCACTAAGCTTCTTCACATCGTCAATAATATAAACAATCAATAAGCAAACTTGTAATATCAAGTGACGAAGAAAAATGTAGTCCTTGCAAATGGGTCAAAAGCACAGCTTTAAAGCGGCAAAAGGTAGACGAAAATTTCATTAAGCAATGATTTTGAATGATGTATCATATAGTGCACATGTACCTAAAAGCGAAGATCTTTTGTAAAAGACAAAAAATCTAGTTTTAAAGGACCTACTTTTAAATTTTATAGTACGTTTGGTACATTTTTTCATGTCCCTCTTTCCTATAAAAATGATTAATACAAAAGTGCAAATCTTTAATTGCCAAATTTTAGCATATTACTACTTTGATACCTTATCCAGTCTTTTAATTATTTCCAGGTGCACTGATATATTTGTACAAAGAACAAAACACACGATCGATGATCGATGTAACAAACAATATACTTTCATTTCGCAAATATATCGTCGATCTCTAATTCCTTAAAAAGGTCTGCACCTCTGTTAAAACATATTCATCACGTAATGCACCGTTCGAAACCATTTCACTTTTTATCTTCTACTGTTTCAAGATCATAGCTTCGCTCACTTCTGTGGATTATTCTACATACAACATTTTTATACTCCAATTTACCGTTAACACGTATCTTCGGCGATACTGTGAAAAAAGAAAAAGTTAAATCCTATCGGGATTTTGACTTATAATACAGAAGAATATTATCAAAGAATCATTTGGTCTAATTTTACTTGCACTGTACGTTGCTTTAATTGGTTGAAATAAAGAGTTATACTGCGTGCGTATGAGATACATATATCTGAAGTTTAATAACGTTTCAATAATTTTCCGTACGACAGCAATTAATGATTAAGGGAACAGAATCTTTCAATTCGGAAAGCTAAAAATTGTATAACTATAAAACGTTACGTTATACATATATAAAATTAGAACTGTTTAGAAGCTGAAAGGTTGTCGGTGTTCCGCGAGGAAAAGGTGTTTCAGATCATTAAACGAAGACGAGTAAGAAGAGAAAATCAACGAAAGCAATTGGAGCACGTACCAATTCAAAAATGAGATCCTTCTCATCGAGATGCCTCAATTCGTGTCTGGACCGTCTCTGAGGTCTGCCCGCGTTTCCCGAGCTAACCTGCTGACCTCCTGGTTGGCCCGAATCCCCGGGCGAAACACTCAGAAAGGTGGGCGTCCCGTCGATCGTGTTCACGATCGGCTTTAGTAAACCACCGCGTTCGAACTCGTGAGCTGAGATTTTTCGAACAGGCGTTGTGGCACCTGATCCGCCAGAACCACCCCGGCCGGAAGATGACGTGCCACCTGCATGGGTGGGACTGGATAGCTCCATGCAGCTGCTCGACGATGATGTTGGCGTTGCGTGTGAGACCAACCACATATCTACCGTCTGTCTCGTCACTTTCCTGTCGAACGATCCAGGTTACAATCTTAAATGAACAGTGCTTACAGAAAATACACTGTAAGTGCCAAGAAACGAGTTTTTCAGGAGCAGAAGAAACCTTATACGTTAATGTAGACCAAATTCGTGAAAAAGACAAGTGTATCTGTATAACCTGTGTGTGCTATCTATTAGTTGTAGAGAAAACTCAATATTCCATTATTTAGTTCCATTTATTAGATTATTTAGAAAAGACAAGGAACAATTGATTAAAGTTTATCGACGCTTATATATAGCTTGCTCTATACAGGCAACGTTGTGACACCATTTTCTAGCATTATTAATAACTACTTAGAGATGGAAATTACACTTGAATTCTGTAGTAGAGTATTCTCATTGATATATAGAACACTTTCCAATAAAGAGTCAAATTTTTCAATTTTGGCACTTACAATGTTTGCACTCTTAAAATGCCTTGTTTATTTTATCATTATAATATCATGTGACAGTTACTCTTAGATTTTGCGCCTGTCTCGTCACTTTCCTGTTCAACAATTCTCGTTACAATTTTAAATCCTTCACTTGTTTATTTTATTATTAAAATATCGTGCGATTTAGTTAGTCTAAAAAAATTCGCGTTTATCGTATTAATCGACCCGCGACAGAATAACGAAATATTGTAGAAATATTGTATAAGCCAATTATTATATTATTTTTTCCCTTTATCGATTTCACTTTATAAATTCTGTTTATCATGTAATCCTTTCCAATTCCAAATGGTAAACTATTTCTTAACACTGAAAACTAGATAAGATGTTTTTTGCCGGTAACTGCTACTTGTAAATGTAAATTTATACACATGGGTAACTGACCGTACGGCCTGCAAGACTCATACTACTTGAAAACATCGTATCGTCAGTTGACAACATTTATCCTCCCTTTTTTTTTGCAAATTAACGCATTAGTTTACGACGAAACTTATACGTTATGGTTTCATTTTTAGCCACATTGCTTTAGATACGCGTAAATTATTGTCGCTCGTACTCTTAATAGCTCTTTAAATGAGTACAACAAGAATCAGATATTAGGAGAAGATTAGTGAAAATTATATCTCTACGAAAGCAGCCAATGAACATTAAGAAGCAACAAATGAATAATAGATGCCTGTAATTTGTACCGCTCCATTAAAAGTAACATATTTGGAATATAATTACACGAATTATTCTTAATTGGTTGATAAAAAGAGTATTTAGGAATAATAAGGCTGTTCTTAAAATAAAAAAATAGGACGGTAATTATGCCTCGAGTATTTAGTCCATACGTTATACGGGTAACGGAAAACGCAATTTATAATACGCAATTTAGCTTTACAGGAGGTTCAGATAAAATGACAATTTAATTAATACAATTAAGTACGTATCCGAAAATAAATTGCATCCTTGATTCCATTCTACATTTTTATAGGAATATAATTATATATTATTTATATGTATTAAGAGCAATAATTCCATAGAAATATTACACTAAAGTTAGACAAAAAAGAAAAAATTCATAAACACAAAGTATCGTTTATTGTATCTAATATGTAGATGGAACTAATGTCACAAAAAAAATGTTATAAAAAATTATGTAGGGTTATGCATTTAGTGTTTTAAGGCTTTAAGATAATATCATATATTTTATGATTTCTGATTCATATTTTATGATTAATCATAAATATCGTATATTTTACTCAATAAGTGATCACGAAGACTTGTAATGAAAAAATATTAAATATAATGAATATAGTAAATTCTCAAAAGATTAAAGCAGGTAATTCTGATAACTGTAATCGAGTTATTGTTACTTTGCTTTTCTATCGGAATCTGACGGCCACCTTCGGTTTTTGACATAAGATGCCGCAACATTTCTTCTCGAATTCGGATAAAGCGACAAATTTTACGTACTACACTTATTTAAGCAACTAGAAAAATACGGCTTGAAAGCAAATGATCGCGAGCGCATAAATTTCGCTAAAGAGTATATTATAACAAACTACTGTCACTTTCTATAAATCTATGATCAATGCTAACGAATCCAAATTTAGATTAATATCAAACTAAAAGGTAAAACGAAAGTTACTTGGAATACATAGCTGCCAGTGTAAGACACGATGATGAATTGATAATATCGCATGGAGCTACTTGAGTAATAAATAAGTTGGACAGTTACCAAGTATCGAAGGAAAATGTATAGCAGCAAAATATGTAGATTTATTGCGAGAAAATGTATTTGCATCTAATGAAAAATTCATAGAACACGGGATATATAAAAAGTATATGTATTAGCTGTGAAGATTGTTAAAAAAGTGATAGAAAGAAAAATGATATATCGTTGGTTGTTTGGCCATGCAGTATTCCAAACTGAAATGCTATTCAGTAATTACCGAGACGAATTAGATATGCAAATATCGGAAACAACTTGATACCATTGCTTATTACTACTATTTAACAAAATCTACCATTATTATTTATCACCCCGGTAATTATAAAATGCAACTACGTAACCGTCATTTTATCACGATTTTCTAACGCTGCGACTTCCTTCATGATAAGCTTTACCTTCGATTCGAGCAAACATGTTGTTCGTTAATTTTGCTATTAGCCCGATATTCAATAAAATTATTTCCTTCGCTATTAATTCGGGGGTTGAATATTTTTATTGTTATTATATTTATGTATTTAATACCGTATCAACCTTTGTTTGCATTTGTTTTCATACTTAATTTTATTACACGTTCTTTTTCCCGTTATTTTATTCAAATGCAAAGTCTAATTAAATACCAACGAGATTCTACAAACGAATTGACTACAGTAGCAAGAAGACAATCAAGTACAATTCTTAGGTACATTCGCTACCAGCGTTATATTGGGTCGTAACATAAGTAAGTTCCGTTAAACTCAAGATTTTTCTTTATTTGACCGAACTTACTTGAAGGTTTCTTGTAGGCAACGCTGTAAACGCAAAAATTAAAACATGTTTTTTTTATCGTATAACGTCCTACATATCAATGGGAACACTGTAGTACAGAATTTAAGAGCAATTTCTACTTGTAATAATAATGTTGAGTTTTAAAAAAGTAAAAATTTCTAATAGTGTTAAAAATGGTGATGCCACAGATACGTGCAACATCGCTTCTATGCCATTAAGCGATGAACATGACCGAATACTAAATACTATCAATTTCATAATTCTTACTCGGAATATTATAAAATATGCTTTTGTAATAAAAATTTTGTAATAAATATTGAAAAATATATTTTTTGTTTTTATACATGTTGTCGAGGTACAAAGAAGATCGGTACTTACCATGCCAGCAAATTTAAATGAATGACACATTTGGTTTTCTCTGCAACTAATAAATGACACATACAGACTTTTCTACAAATGCATTTCTTTTTCTGACGAATTTCTACTATATTAGTCCAAAGAATAGAAAACTTTATGACGAATTTGGATTGTCGTACATTTAAGACCGTACAACGATCAGAACAAATTAAATTTCAAAAATGATTTGAAGTCAAAGAAGATACTTCACTCTCCTATAAAATTCGATGTCTGCCACTTACACTGTTGCCTACAAGAAGTTCTCATTTATGTTACAACTCGATATACTTGGTGTTACAAGATTAATTTAGATTTAATTCTACTTATACTGCGAAATAAATAAACAATGCAATTGGTGCGTTTGATTAACAAAAAGGAATGCACTGCTACTGTTTACAAAAGTATATTGTACAAAAGTACAAGGAATAAAACGTATCCTTCGGTGGACGTTATGGTGTACCATGTACCTGCTGTACTAGCAAACACATTAATAATAATAAGTCACCTTTATCTTTTGATAAAGAACTTTCATAGACGCAATGATTATCAACCCGAACTCAATATCGTAATAACGTATCTCAAACTATATGATCATTTTGATAACAACCTGAGAAAGTAGTCGTTGACGAAGTCGGGATGTTCGTCGAGCCAAGCCTCCATGCGGGCGTATTCCGGGTCGTAGACGGCGGAAGTCGAAGAATAGTAACCACCGGCGGACTTTCCATCTTGCACCTGTTGCAACGTACCCTGACCAGCCATAGCAGTTTGCACCCCTTGCATCCCCTGCACACAAGGAGCTGCCGTCTCCGCCGTCATCCTCGGTTCTTCGATGCTCCGCAAGTGCAGGCCTACTTGACAAACCAACTATCATCGTTACGTATTCTTTTTTGCGTTTCGATTCTTAAACTAAAAAGCAAACTAAATTTCGAAAGCAGATTATTTCATCGTTGAGATTTCTTCGTTGGGAAACATTGCAAGAAATCAATGAAAGACACATCCTCTTGGCAAATAATGCAGGTTGAATGCGTTCGCGTGAACAAAATGAATGAAATAAAAAGAAACGAAATTAAAATATAAGCTTTCCTATGGCGTATCGAAATTGCTATTCTCAGATTTTGTTTGCATACATTCAACGATGCAATTCTGTTTTCATACGGTAGATAGCTTATCGAAGAAAACGTTGAAAAATACAGTGCATATGAAATAGTAGAATAGAAGATTGCCGATGTAAAAATCCAATGTAAAATAAATACTAAATTGGTTTTAAATAAAAATCTTCGATCAAATTTTTATTTTATTTGTATTCGTTGTAGTACAATGTTTATTTCATACGCTTGTAAGGATCATTATATGTAAATATATCAAGTAAATTATCCTTCATAAGGAAAATAATAATTTCATCAATTCAAGAATACAAGACTACAAAATAATATGTCCTAATTTAAATACGAAATGGAAGACCAAAACTAATGTATCTATTAAAGGTGAAATTGGGGAAAATTCGCCGTAATTTGATGTATTGAAAGGACTTTCGGAACTTGATATTGCCACTTTATTCCGCGACAAATAGGTTTTCCATAAATGTAGAGGGGAAAAAGAAACAGAATAAAAAGAAAAAAGCGGCGGGTAATTGAATTGTCCCAAAAAACTGAAACCAAAGTCGAAGAGCAAATACAAGAAAAAGGTACCAAAAAAAGTTTAGAGTATATAAAGAGATTAAAAAAAATACGTGCTAAATCAAATTTAAATGTGTAAAAAATGGATTGTGAGAAATAATAATATAAATAATAATATAACGTTCTGGTGTAAATTCTATCTGGAAAACAATTTAGGTGAAACAATCACTGCTCACAGTAAATTATCAATTACATTGTAGTATAAACAAAGAGTAAATAAAAGATAAAACATTTTTATATGTACAAAAAGATTGTCTCGAAGCCTCGCGATTTGGAAGTTTGCGCTACAAGAATTTTCTCTCGGCAAATACATTATTTATAATTTCGCATTATACTGCAATAACTCATTAATTAAAATTACATAGACCTTTCTGCTTTAACGTGTTGCTCTACATGTGTAGGTATTAATTGATACAACAGAGAGATAAAGAAATTTTAATATGAATAAATATAAATTTATGAATATTTTACAAAAGTACGTGATAAATTATGTTTAAGATTATGCATGATAAATGCCTATGTTGCTACGTGCAAATGCATATGATAAAAAATTCTGCCAAAATATAAACATCCGCGAACATGAACGTATGCACTCATAGAATGAGAAAGAGAAGAAGAAAGAGAAAGAGAGAGAGAGAGAGAGAGATAGAGAGAGAAAGAGGGAAGGAGAAAGGTAAGTTAGTAAGTACCAGATTGAGATCTTTTTAATGCTGGCAATTAGCGTCCACAAATCCTTGGGACGATTTGCAACAGCGTGCACCACGCAAACTATCATAGCACAAATGAATATATTTTATGAGAAACGAAACGTTGAGGTATGTTGGTATATTTACACATATTTACAAAGGATATATTGTTCGCAGTATACGTTTGTGAATTTCTTTCATACCCAATAAATTTCGAATTATCAGACTCACATGTTAGTCGTTTTAAATAAAATTCCACGCACGACCTGCTGAGTACAATGATTTATTCAAGAAATCTTGACAGATGAAATTTACTTCTTAATTGTGGAATTGATTCAATAATACGTAGTAATTTGCTATCATTACTCGCCAACTAATTAGTTTCGCGGTGTCAAAATGTCACGATACGGGGTTTAAAGGACTCATAGGTAGTCTTGAACTTCCACACATTTTTAAATAGATCGTTAAATCGAAGTTAATATCCATATGCAGATTACGCCGCAAATCTCACCTGTCAAAGTTATTTCAAAGTTACATAGAAGCAAATGTCTCCTTCTCTTCATGTTCTATGTGATTTTGATGTGAGAAACTGGTCTCTAGAACAATGTTTAAACAAATCTCACGCACTGTTAATATTGTATCCTTTGTAATTATAGGTGTTCTAATAAACAGGATGTCGATAACTTATTCTATTTAGGAGATATTCACTTGTAACAGGTTATGCAACTCATCATGCATCGTTATAGACAACATCGTGGTCACTTTCTAAAACTTCCCATTGAGATTCTGAAGACTTACCCTACAGTCATCTTTAAAGAACAATAAAACTTATTTAGCTTATTCGCGAATTACACTTTTTATTGGAACAGAATCAACCTATCACCATGAACAACCTCTTTAGAAACCAATTCGTAAATAAAAAATACACGAGAATTCTTCTCTCGGGTAATATATCACGTCACTCAGTTCTTTGCATTTCTACCACGTAACGTCATATCGTGTTGATTCCGACGCAATTAAATACTGTTTAGAACGTAAGTACAAAACGCAATGAAGAAGGAACTTCAACCTTAATTTACCGTAAGATATGTTCATTGTTATACCTTAGAAATAAGAGATACTTGGAATAGATTTTATAATAACTGCGAAAATTACATAATTCGTAATCTTTCTTCTGAAAAATATTTCGAAATAGATATAACGTATTTTAATTTCAAGCAATTAATGAGGTATCAATTAGTACAACCTTGCACCTGTATTGTATGCCTTATAACAAACAAGCATTTTCTTTCGTCATCTGATTTTACGTTACTTAAATCATAAATGAAAGTCGATAAAATTTCTGACAAAATTCGACAAAACTTCTAGAATTTAATAGGATTTTCATGCCATTCTTTTTACGATTAAAAGTTTGCAAGTTGCAAACTTCCATAAACATGGATACGCATTTTGTCGTAAAACAAGATTATGTACAGTGAATGTAAAAAATATTCGTACACTCTTTAAAACGCAATAACTTTTCTAAAATTAGATCAAACGACTTGAGGGTTTTTTTTTTTTTATAAATTAGAAGAATTAGTTTGCTAGACAACGAGTAAAAAAAATTGTTAAAAATTGCAATCGGAATTGCGAAGAAAAAGGTCACTTTTTACAGATTTTTAAAATCTAAACCTGTAATAAAAAAATTTAAATAACACGTTCTGTAAATATATTTCTTCTATTACACGCTGAAAACATCGAAATCGATTGATGTAGAAACAAGCGAAAGGCATCGAAAGGTGTAGATTTAGTAGATCGAAAGTCGTGAAAAGCTGCGGCTTTCACCATTTTTAGCCGTTTATAGCTCATAGCAACGTTAACCGATTTCGATAAAATTTTCTATATGTAGATACATATGACCAACATAAAACGATAAAACGTACTTTTTAAATTTTCATTTACATTCCATAGACTCAGATAAGAAAGTCGTAAAAAGTGATCTTTACTATTTTCGTCGCTTTTCCGACCGATTGCAATTTCCTTAAAATTTTTTTTACACGTCATCCATCTTTTACAAGTTATCATCGTAAATTAATTCTTCCAACTTTTCGAAGAAACTCAAGTGGTTTGGTCCAATTTGTAAAAAGTTATTCTGTCTAAAAAAAAAAAAAAAAAAGAAAAAAAGGAGCGTACGAATACTTTTTGAATATGCTTCCTGTGTTGTTTTCATGCGTCTTTGAAACTTAATTTCCATACGCTTCTGTTCCACTATATTTTCATACGCCAATATAAAAAAAAAACATCTACCAAATAAAGTAAAACTCTTTTATGTTGCAATAAAATAAAAACGTGTCAACGTGCTTTCTTGTTTTCACGACTTCTTACTCGTGATCCTTAAAATGTTTCCGATACAACGTATGGAGACATGACGGAGTTGCATAAAGTTTCAAAGGCTACGACAAAGTCAAGAAATGGACCATTATTCCGAAATATCTCTGTCCTTCCGAGCATTTATTTTTTGAGCACAATTTTTTACAAGAATAATTGAAACGTTGCTTGAGCAGTTTGCATGAGATTTTCCATTTTAATCCAGTGGCTACAAATAGCTCTCATAGATGAAAACCATAATAAAAGTATGATATAAGTAAACCATTGGTAATTATATCAGAAATTTACTTAAAACGCAACGAAAATATCGGTTGATTATGTCTTCCACTTCCGATCAAACTTCAGAACGACGGCGAAGCTGAAAATGACATAAATGAGAGCTTAAAGGTACTTCGCATCTGCTTCAACGATCAAATGACAAACCTACGTTGGTCTAATAATTCTCAAAAAAATTGGAAGGTATTGGAAATCAAATCAGAATTTGATAGAATTTCTATAAATGCCCAAAGAAATAATTTTTCTTCAGAAATACTGTCATTACATATGTCATGTATTCACGTTATATTATATTAGTTACAACGGCTGGTGAAAGTATTCGAATACTTGTGGATATGTTTTGTGAATACGATACATTTTGAAATTCCACTATCATCGAAACCACACCTAATTATCACGGTTATATTAGTAAAATTTTTAACGATCTCGAAAATATTTTTATATTATAAGTAAGATATATGTTACAGAAATGATGGAAGTATTTAAACAAGCAATCATCCACGATAATGATAAGTCTCGGTATCTAGTGTGACCATCTTTAACACTCTCTATACGCTGACTATGGTGACTATTAATACTGTATATTACTGTTTTACTGGATATAAGATTGCAGTAAATACTTTGCAACTTCTAAATATATTTTCAGTTTAGATTCAAATTTTGGCAATGTACGACTGGCAGTCGCATCTCGTTATATTACTATTATGCTAATAAAATATTAAAATGTTTTATACGACACGCACAATATGCACATACAAATTTTCTATGGTATGTATGTAGGCCTATATAAGTAAGATCAAACGCATAAAGTATTAATTAACCAAAATAAAGCGTTACAGAGCTTCTAGGCTACCTTTCGTTGATATTAATTTGCACACAGAAGTTTTTGTTATACGACGACCTCGTTAAATTGTCGAAAGAGCAACGAAGATGGAATATAAATTGCAAGATGGTAGTGCAGCAGCAATGCCGGAAATTCCGAGACGGCATGGCGTCGCGATTAAATTTATATTCATTTCACGATCAACTGACTCAACTTTTGAAACGTTCTGCGCTATCAACACAACCGTTACAAAAAAAGGCACAAATTATGATATACTAGAGGTTTGCATACAATTCTATGTGATGTCAGTTGCAATAACCTCCCAAAATTTTCTTTTTTTTTCAAATTTATACTATTTTGATTATATTCTAAATAGGAAAGTGACGTAAATAAAACGATATTTGAAATTACACATTTTCGAGAACAATCTAATGTTCTACTACGAACATCTGAAATACAGCGAAGTTTCCTAACTATCCACTTCGTAACTTAAAATTATTATTTCAAATTTTCACTTTTAATTTTAAGTATATGTTGAGTACAAATACGGCAGGTTATTAGAAATTGCACGATAAACTCTATATTACGAATATCAAACACTTTTCAACTATTTGAAACTTAAATATTGAGATATTACGTAACTAATAATAACACAAGTTACATGTTTTGGCAATAACTCAAAAATATGTATATGTGCAGAATCTTTTTAGTTATGCATGAATTGTGAATACAAAAGTATTGACAACGGATTCAATTTACGATTCAAATATTTTATTTGCTTCATTTAAATATTTGTGATTGGCATATTGATAAATGCATAGTCGGCGAGAGCGCAGTTTCAGAATTTAGAACAGATATAAAGGAAATAGATATTTACTAACAAGGAGATGGCAAGAACTGCGTAATCTCGAAACAGTTGGCTGTATGTACATACCTCAAGTTGACGATAAAACAGCCCCAAAAATATCTGAGTATATAACTCTTTGTTTTCCGGAATAAACCCTTGTCGATTATATTTACTTTTGTTCAATCCGAAATTAGCTAAATTTAAGTATACTTGTCAAATCTTCAAAGTCGATTATCTCGAAAATAAAGCCTCGGATGACAAAATATTGTACCAAATCTTTTTTTTTATGTTCTACATGTAGAATCACATCCTGCTCTGTTTTACTACGGTTAACCGTGCCATCCATATAAAGCACATAAAATAAACTGCAAAAAACCAGAAATACGACGTTGCGAACGCAACGATTCGTGTCTTTTCATGCTCAAGTATTATACGTAGGTACAATAAATTTTTATGACGTGATATGTGCCATAAAACAAAATCGGAGTATACGATATAAATTCGATACCGTCCTACAATGAGTCGCATGATTTTATAGTTAGGAAAATTTGGAAATCTTAATCAATTTGATACGAGCGAAGAAAGATCGTTCGTTAACGTAAATAATATTACGTGTTCTACACAAGAATATAAGAATAAAAATATAAAAAAAATGGCAATTTGATGAAAAAAATGTTCGGTAAAAAATATCTGGAAATAGGTATAACGGAAATATAACGTTCGGCTTATGTTGACTCAGAATAATAGAAAATTATAGTACGCTTTTATGTGTCTATCAATCTTGAAATTTGCGTCAAACAAGGAACATGAAATTACCATCGTTCCGGCAGCCATGAACGTTGCGTCGCAAAGAAAACGAAAGAAAGAAAAGATACGATATCATAGTTGACAAGGTGATTTATGGCGCCATGAAACTAATCTCATGGCTTTTTAAGATATCGAAAAAGATTGCAAATAAACCGTGTTACTTTGTTCTATCGAACAACGCGAATAAAGAATATAGTTAAAATCGGGTAAGTGGCTAATACGATTTTACGAGTAATTAACTTATAGTTTAACCGAATACGAGAAGCTGCTTACAGTAAGAAACGTTACTTACAACAGCAGATTCCTAACCCGCAAATTCCGAAAGTTATGAAACTTAGAGTATATGTAAAGAATATATAGGTATGTATTATGCATTTTTCCTTCCTCTTTTTTTTTTTACTATCCAAATTTACCCTAAGGGAGTAAAATTGACCCCTGAGAATCCGTCCAATTCCCGCTTTTGCGATATAACTCGCGAACTGTAAAAGATAGAAAACAGGTTTTCAGGCAAAAGCTACTTCTTCTGATTTTTTAGATCACGGATTAGCAGATATTGGATTAGGAGCTGATAAAGAATTTATCAAGAGTTATAACGCAAAGGCAGAAAATAGCCGGATTTTCAGGTGTCAATTTCACCCTTAGAGTGAATTTGCGCAGCAAAAAAACAAGAGAAAATGCATAATATATACCTATATATCTTCTACTCTATCTCCAAAGTTTCATAACTTTTTAAATTTGTATATTAGCGATCTTCCCTTGCTACTTTCGCGGACTTCACTGACGTCCATTGGAAACATCGAGAAATAACTATTTCGTATAGGAGTTAGTATTCACGTCTGGCATATGATAATAGCAATCGATATTGCATGTTCGTCAACAGCAGTAAAATACTTTACGATACTTTTATGCCCCCATGATATATGTACGTTTATATGACTCTTACTATACAATCCTATTACATATTTATATACTTGAAGATATTATTCTATATTGTATATTTTAATATAATAAAATAAAACGCAACTATTTAGCACATAGAAATAAAATTTTTCTAGGTAAATCTTCGAAACTGATATTGTAGAATATAGCCACACTCTTTGTTATGCTATATATCTATACATAGTCAGTAACTTTCCTATACATATTCAATTTGCAAATAGCTTAACAAACGTTAAGAATATCATTAAATTCGGTCGTGAATGACTCTTAATATCATTCATACACCTTTGCATATAATATTCATATAATACACATTCTTATAAGTATCGAAATACCGAACATCGAATTACAAATATTTAAGTGAAAGTTATACATGGTTTTACGTGAAAAAATAAAACCAAAATGTAGAATATGATTTTCTTCTATGATATTCTATTTTCGAGTAAAATTGATTCGAAATATTACATATTTATATACTTGAAGATATTATTCTATATTGTATATTTTAATATAATAAAATAAAACGCAACTATTTAGCACATAGAAATAAAATTTTTCTAGGTAAATCTTCGAAACTGATATTGTAGAATATAGCCACACTCTTTGTTATGCTATATATCTATACATAGTCAGTAACTTTCCTATACATATTCAATTTGCAAATAGCTTAACAAACGTTAAGAATATCATTAAATTCGGTCGTGAATGACTCTTAATATCATTCATACACCTTTGCATATAATATTCATATAATACACATTCTTATAAGTATCGAAATACCGAACATCGAATTACAAATATTTAAGTGAAAGTTATACATGGTTTTACGTGAAAAAATAAAACCAAAATGTAGAATATGATTTTCTTCTATGATATTCTATTTTCGAGTAAAATTGATTCGAAATATTACGTCTTAATTACTTAATTACGTCTCGGCTTAAAGCATCTTGCTGTAGATTAATGTACTCTCTACTTACGTTTATGTTTATTACGTTGGATAATGCGAAGCACAAAATGGGACACATTCAGGCATGATAAACTTTGTTCCAGATTAGAAACGGATGAGAACATTTTCTATACCGCTTAATATATAACTTTGATTCTAGAATTGACAACAATTCCTATAAACGCTTATGATACCGTCGCTTTGCTTCGATATTGGCACAACTGGAAACTTCGGAGGAGGGGCGTTTTAAACTTTACGAAGAAACGTCTGTCGGTTCAGCAACATTATAAGGCTGACTTAACGCAAGATACGCCACTACTCGCGAAAAGAACACAACGCTTCAGTTGTAGCGTTAAAAACGACTGAAGATGAACACGTGTAGTTGTAAAACTAAGGCCATATTGATAGCAGCACAAGTAAGTAATTTCGCCTACTGACGTATAACTGATGGAATTATACATATACATACCGCTTTGCATGATAAAAGTAAAAACATAATATATACCTTCTATTCGATAAAAAAAAATTTGAAATACTTTAAGTTGTGCCACTATCAAAGCAAAACAGCGATATGTTCGATGTTTGTAATTCGTTAAAAGTACAATTTATCTATGGCCGGGCATGAAATAGAGCGAAGCAAAACAAAAAGCATCAACCATATTTAAGGCAATTTCTTCTCTATGAATAACTTTTATTTTATGTTTTCCATTTTTCATTTCTCGTAGAGCTATTTTTCTTTCCTGATCGTAGTGTCATTGTATCTGCACGCCGCGTATTTGCGAAACACACGAACGAACCACCTTTTATAAATATTAATTCTGTTACTTTTAAAGAGACGTAGAAATGTGATATTCGTATAAGTGTACATTGCAGTACTAAAAATGTCAATGAAACGGCGCAGTGCTACACATGGAAAATCGTAGTCCTTGATTGTGCGTGAACGAAGAAGGTACACCATTTCCTTAACGCTACCAGATCGTAACTCTTCATTTCGCGAGAGACTAGCCGGCGAAGCTGATGAAAACATTTCACGCAATAACTTGCGAAGATACAGAGGCCCGTACCGAACGAACCGACTTCATTTCTCCCTAAGATACATTAAACCGCAAACATTTGTAGAAAAAGGGAACTAACTTGATTTCGCGCCAGTTTAAATTAGCGCTATATCAAACGGCTGTGCGCGATTCCACGCGGCTAATCAGTGTATCAAGAATTCTTTTCTTGGTCTTCGATAATACAAAATCTTAAGAGAGCGACATCATGGGAACAGATAGCATTAATCGAGTACGTACGATTTTACACGAGGAAGGTAATTATGAAGAACAATGTATCAACAATTGAGTACATTGTGAACTGTAGATAAAAAAGTAATGAAACTGTAGAGAAAATAGGTTACAAGATCACGATTAATCTTTCCACTGTTTGTTTCAAAGAAATTACACATTTAATGTAATTCACACAGGGTGTTTCAGAATACTTAACTCGAAATCTAAAGCAGATATGATCTTACATGTGTGTATTTAAAAGTTAAAAAAATGAAAGTATGTAATACAAATACAATTTCTAAAGCTACGGATCGTTACACTTCAGCACTATTCGTTTAAAATATTACTTTCGATAATGAGGAAGTTATTAAATAAATATGTTTACGTACGCGTGTGTATATAAGTGTAATCCTATGCCAATGTACGTGGTAAAACTCGATTATTTTGAAAGGAAGATTTCTCCGCCGCAAATTATCGTAATCTTTGTAAAGACTTGATATTTACATTAGTTTCGTAAGCCGATCATGTCGCCGAGCTATCGACAGGCAGCAAACTCGAGAGTTATGAAGGTGTGTGATTTGTGAGCAAGCTGAGAGTGCCCTTGGTAATTAAGTTGGTTGATTGGCTCTTGGAAGATCCACTTACCTGAGATGAACCACAAGACCTGTTTCTTGTGCGTAGGCACCTACGTACGTACATGCGTATCGTCACAAAAATTCATCGCTGACGCATTCAAGATTCGACGAACGTTTTCCTAACAAAAAGGATGCCATTGATACAAAGCTAAAAGTTACACGAATTTCTTGACGTTTCCTTCCTATTTTATTCAATATCATACAACTTTTCAAAATCTACGTATCAACCTTAACGCTTGAAGAGTGATTAACGATTAAAATAAATACACTTGTCCCTAAGTTTCTTGTCGATACTTTCCCAAGATCCAACATATTCGTACACTTTCACAATCGGTACTTTCCTCGATTCCCTAAAGTTGAAAGTTGCTTAAAATGAATTTAGTATAAGAGTGAACCTTTTACATACTAAAAAAAGAACAACATATCGATTACAAATGGAGAAATATATTTTGTACTAAAATTACTACTTCCACTTTTTTCGTGTCTCTTTAAATTTCGTGTCTCTTAAAAATTATTTTAATTTTTTGGAACAACCGTACGATCCTTTTTTTATTAGCTGAACAATCTTATTTTTGTGGTACCAATTCACTTTCGCTATTAATTTTAAGTAACCTTTAACTGCGCTCAACATTTTTAACTAGGAAGAGCCTTCTGGCTGCAAAATAGATTTTCAATCTATTTCGCGTGTCTTTCTAATTGTTATTATAAAATCAAGTTTTATACATCTTTTGAACATCTTAACGCTCAATTCTTCAAATTATTTTTTACAGCATTCAATAAAGCATGTACTTTCATACTTACAATGTAATTACAGAAACTGCGCATTGACACGCTGTACTTGTTGCACTGTATGGTACTATATCATTGTTGGTATATGTAGTTACGATATTATTATTCAATGTGAATATTATGGAATATATGCGGTTGATATGGTCAACGCATATATTGTTCCAAAATGATGGAGATTAATGGATGATTTAATTCAAATTTATGTTCCAATAAGTTTATTGTTTCTATAATCGAATTTGCGAGAATTTAAGATATAACCAAATAAATGTTTTAATTATCAATATGCACGTTCTTGATATCTCGTAATTGCATGTATTTTAAATGGATGAAACTAAAAAACGTATGTAGATACGAACCGTTTTATCAGTGCAATTTCAGTAGCAGGATATTAAATCAGTAATTTCACTATGCTTAATTACCAGTGTGTTTGTTGGCATAACGAAAATTGTTTGTCACATTTTCTGAGGTTATTATGATTATCATTATCGCGAACAGAACATATTCTTTAGCAACGTGCCGTATGGATATGTAAAAGAACATAAGCGTTAACAATAACGAGTCCCGAAACCTCGCTAAAACCGATGGTAATGTCTATTGTTCCGTCGAATTCCATTGCAGTCGTAAACACTACCTTTCTTATAATGGCTACATCACACATGCAGTCCATATACGATAAGCACATCATAAGAGCGGTTACTTTCGTGATTCGATCGTTATTTAGCATTCGATCGTTTATTTAAACGATTATTTCTTATTCGATGCACGTCCAAAGTCATTTGGACACGCCAATATCGCAAAAGGAATTCTTTGAACCGCTCGCATGCTCTATTATACCTATCAGTTTACTTGTAAAGTTAATTCATTGTGATCGTTTAATCGTTATCGATATTTAATCAAAATTTCATTTATGTATTTGGATAAGAGATACGCTTCTGATAGGATGTGTATATTAAAATTGAATTTAATTATAAATGGTCTAAAATTCTGTATAAACGTTTCAAGAATTGTTTCAACCTCTAGGATATCTTTTATATATATATATATATATATATATATATATATAAGATATATATATAAAATATATATATATCTTTTAATTATCTTTGAGTTTTTAGAATTTTCAGATGTGGACATTTGATAAATTGGTTTAACAATGTTGTGACCGTAGCACAAAGACGTTTATTTCACTGGAGAAGCATCGATAATAATTGCATAGATGCAACTGCGTCATCTGGAACAATATTTCGAAAATAAAATAAGTTTGAAAAATAATGGTAAGGTATTCAAAATATTCGTATGGAAATGAAGTATCTATATATTTTGAAAGCTACCATGGCCATTTATATGACGAGAAATTATCTAAAAAGAATTTCATTTTATCCTTTTATTCAGGATTTAAGCACACAGTTCTATTAATTACATAAACCTATAAAAATGATCATTTAGGATTTATTTCCTTATGTACACACTTCTAGCCATTTATTTTAAGCACGCCATCCAATTAAGAGTTACTGTGTATACGTGCACCTAAAAATCATATACATGGAAATACTCGTACATCGGTCTATAATATCAGCCTATCCTATTTCTGTTGTATCCTCATTACTACCACTTCCGTATAGTTCACAATGTTTTATTGTAACATTAATATACCTATATTAATATTATATTACACATTTCTACGTTATAATAAAAAATTGTTAGAATAACTTTTTAAGAACAGATCTCTTTCCTTCATTTCCTGTTTCGCTACTAACGTCGTACAAATCAGTAACGACTTGAAAAAGATAAGCGAATTACGTTACCCTTAATTTTACAATTGGAGTTAGAAACGGTTCGAGATTGTGAAAAAGAAAGGTACCAAAGACCCTGACTGCGTCGCGCTGAGAGATTTCAAAAAATTCCCTCGCAAAGAAAAAAGTGAATAGAAGAATAAGTTGTGTGCACTCGTTTTCTCCCTTGGACTGATACAAAGGTTACGAAGGTTTATTACCATGTCGCGGCATCCCCTCTCGGTGTAATCGGGATCCAAAGCTCGACGTTGCGAAGGATCATGAGGCGTGCTAACTCATCCGTGATGAGTTCTCAAGCGTTCAACGTTGAATTAGCATGGGACTTTTTGCAGTGGGAACAAACCAGCAACGTAGGAATTTTACCCGGTAAACCGTAGCCGTGTTTTTCCACAGGTTCCGTCGGCTCCGATTCGCGCTGTCGCATCGGGATTATTCCGTCCTTTTGTACTTTAACCTACAATATGTCCCCGACGAAATGCATCAACAGGAAAACGGTTGCATACAAGCAACGACTTCAAAATCTTAATTACGTTGTAATTCTTTATAGCATCATGTAGCTTGTACAAGTTAAATACGTATCTTTTAAATCCCACTATGTTTATCTATCGCTATATCATCGTGTCTTATAATAGTCCGTTTGTAACGATTAGTGCTTTTCAGGCCTCCGATCGAAGTAAAAGATTGCGACAAATTGTCATTTTTGTTCTTTTCAATGGACAAACAAAATTTCCGTTGCGGAGGGTTAAACTCCTCTTTGACCTATTTATAAAAATTGATTTATTCGAGCTTTGAAAGTAATTCGATCGGAATTAATGATAGATCTCGAGCCAGACGATAAACTATCGTGTAGTGTAATAATCACACCTATTTCCATTGTTTCATTCTTATCATTTGCAAAGGATTAAGCATATCGATGATTTTTACGAGTGAACGGACGAATATCTGAAAATATCTTGAAACCTATAATCGATAAAGATACTACGCTACGGCCAATGTTACGGAATTTAACACCGATATTAATTTCTTTCTAACGTAGTGTTTTATACATACACATATACATACGTGCATCTACTTCAAAACGCATCTAATACGTATCTAAATCACGTATCCAATACCAAAAACAGACATCGTCCTGCCTTGCCTTATATTATCATAACAACGATGTTTGGTTTCTACCGAATGACGCGATGTTGTTTGTAACATGCCGGCAAGAACAATAACCAGGATACTTTCGATCGTCGAAGCATTTGGCTTTGCTTCGACGCACCGAACCCCACCTTTTCCAGCACGTTTTGCATGTCCGTGCGTATGCTCTTTTCTTCTGCTGTCCCGCTGTCGCTCTTTTTCTTGTTCTCTCTCTCTCTCTCTCTCTCTCTCTCTCATTTTCTCCTTCTGTTAATATGTATACGGTCAGACACGCGCGGTGTACGCGTATGGATGTGAGCGGATGTTGCACATCAGAGAAAAACCGTGTGTCGTCACTGTCATACGACCATCAGGCAAGAACGATCTCTGTCATATGCCTCGTGTACAACATACACGAGTCCTCATCAATTTCACTCGAATCAAACATGATGCAATATCGACGATATGAGAGAAACGATAATTTATGATTAGAGTAGAGACATTCAGGCAGGTTAGCTCATAATTCACGATTATATATGTGGATTATTCCAGATTTGTACGAAGGAGACTATTTTCAATAAATATCATGATACATTGCGCGATCAACTGGTTTCTAAGTTACTTACGAATAAGCATATAAATTTAGTAAAATGCCAATGAAATTTACCGAATATTCTTCTATCATATGATCATGACGACAAAAAAAATGTACATATTTGAGTATGATTCAATCGAAGTTTCCTTTGAGATGTTATAAGAAAAGTAAAGAATGCGAAGGGGATTGTAATTTGGCGTCCAAGTTTATCCGATTCCCGTTTTATATCTGTTTTATATTCGCCCTTTGGTTTTTACGTATGAAGAAATTTGCAACAAGAAAAAAGAAAAATAATAAATCAATATGAAGCGACGTGATGATTGATGGATTGAAGCGAAGAACAATGAAAATGAACTTCGTATAGAGAGGAATTCAATTTCTTGCCATTGTCAGTGTTGCGTCGATTGACGGGATTGATGAACATTTTGAAATAGGATACATATTATGCGATAGACGATTACATTCGTTGTCAATCTACTTTTCTTCTGTATCACATACTAACTATAAATCCACTACCACTTCTGTCATATTTCGTATTGTTATCGCTATAGCTTTCTGATCAATTTTCTATAATATTTTTTTTATTATTTATACGTACAGAACAGACTGATAAGGTTTGGCCAAGAAAAAAGAGAACCAAATGCTTCATATCGTAGACTGTTATACAGCGTGTCCGAGATTTTTTCAGCTAAACGTTGTCGGTACATTCTATAAGTCAAGATAAGAAAAATCATCATGTAAGTGTAATTAACATAATACAAAATAGCGGTAATAAATGTGCGGTACAAGGTATGAATTGGTGAAAAATATTTACATCTGGCAGTACAGTTAGAAGGTATCACGATAACTTCTCCACTCCAACTTGCACGAGTTATGAACGAGATCTTCAAAGAGTAATGAATTTTTTGTCGCTGTCAATCTTGACAGAAAATGGACTCGTTCAAGTATTATGATACTAGATGTAAATATCTCTAATCTATTCATATTTTGTCGAAAAGACGTTACTGAACGTTATAAATCTTTAAAAATGGCACGTGTTTATATGACACTTTTTAGGAATATACCTTTAGAATAAACTTTTAGAATAAACTTTTAGAATATACCGACATCTTTCAACAGGGAAAACCCGGAACAGCCTGTATAATGGAAAATAGTTTGTTAATTTTCACACATTGTTACAACTCTCGACTCTCTTGTAACACGGCACTCTGAAAGCACAATTTCGATATAACATGGTGCAAAAATTGCGACAGCCCTCCTATAACACGGCTTCCATACAACGTGAAACGATTCAACCATGTTATAGAAATAGTTGACTATATTTTACTAAAATTATGTAACTCTAACCGCGATTGTCTTGGCACGCAAAAACAGTGGTATGTACCTATACTTCGTGCCAAATTTAATGCATTATTCAAGTCGTATTGTTTTTTATCAATCGATCTAGAAATTACTACAAATGGGTAAAACGTTTAATTAAAGCGGACTACAGCAAGAAAACAGGATGTCTATTAGGACGAGCAAACTGGTTGCACAACTGAAGTTGCTTTCTGTATAGTAAGTTTCGCCGTTCTGCCGATTCAAAATAAACGTCCATTACCGTGCTACCTCATTATCACGCCATAACCAGAGTTCGTCTCCGTTAATAGTTTTGGAAATAATCCAGAATGGTATGTGGTAGAACAGACGAATAAATAGTTTTTGTACCATAATACTCGGTATGATAATTCGCTAGACACACATGTTTCTTACATAAAGTGCTTCAATTAATATTTTTATTTCGAGTCTGGAAAGAATATCGACTTGTTTCAACAGAAACTGGATTCTTTACGATATTGGTTTGCCAAGTTTAAATTTTATGCGCGATTGAAGTTTTTCAAAGAGAAATCTACAGAAAAGAAAAGAAAACAGTTTCTGAAGTTTTGTACTTCATTTTCTCTTCATTTAATCTAATCGATAGATCTTTCAATATGTTTACCACTACGTTGATTATATAAATATTAATTTTTGTGTTAATTAATGGTAAAAAACCTCGCAACGTATTTATATGCACAGGTAATGCAGTACATGAGAGAATGTATTGTTAAAAAAATGTTGCACCCATCCATGTGAACCAGTTACACGTTCGTGTAAGGATAAAGGCACGTATGGAACGAAGCCAGTATAACCGATCGTTAACCATGATTACTGACGGAGACGCGCATTAGTTATAATTAATAGTACACGCCATTTTCTAGACACCACAGGTATGGACATGTCTCACTGCAATCTTCGCATACTCGTATACTACGTATTGCCGCACAAAGCTCGTCGATCTTAATAAAGACAGATAGGACGACTGGTAATTTCGATAATACCAGATTAGAATGGGAATGGCTACGCATAAAATACAAGACAAGCTTTAGAGTGTACAGTGCGTAAAAACATTCATAATAAAAAATCCTGTGCTTTTAACTTGATATTTTACGTAGGCCTGCTTCTGTAAACAAAACTTATCTTTATTTTCAACAGTAGAAATATTATCCGAATCATTAAAGTATCATATCTCTTGATACGTATGATTACCATTTTTCTGCTATTTTCATTTCGCAATCCTCTTCCGACCATTTTTTTTTTTTTTTTTATTTTCTTACAGCCACTGAAACGCGAACGTTTCGGACTAGAATCGGAATCTCCTTTGAAAAATTTATGATGTCATTTTTAACGTGCACGTACTACCGCATTGTCACTAAGAATAAGATGAATCGTTTCAGCAACTTCTGCAGCATTTTTATTCAACATATATGGAGCGTTTCGGAACATGTGGGATCAACTTCAGGAGCTGACAGAGCACACGAAAACAATGAAAAAAGTTCATGTTATAAGCACGTGTCCTATTTAAACTTGTTTCGAAGTCGTAGCCAGGTTTGCGTTACGATAATCCACGGAAGCGTATCTTCATAGAAACTTGCTCGAAATGGCTACCTTTGCTTGTATTATTCGACAGACACCCGGAATTATTGAAAGATTGCGAAATTCTTTGACACGACGACTACAAACTTGCGTACGAACCGAGAGTGATCATTTCGAGCACCTCCTATGAGCACAAGCTATCGCGGATTACTGTAACGCAAAAGTGGCTGTAACTTTGAAACACGATCAAATAGGGCACATGTTTATGTGAACTTTTCTCATTGTTCCTGTGTGCTTTGTCCACTCCTGAAACACGTTGTATCTACTGTATTGATCAATTACAAATTTATCTTTATATGTACCGACATATACTTTTTACTTTATCGCAATTAGAATGCTAAACAATTCAATGCTAATGCACACTTTTTGAAAGTAGATTCGAAAATTCGAAATAGCTATCATTTAGGAAGCTTTAAAATTTTACATTCCAAAACATATTAATCCACTTTTTGCCGTTCATTAGGCTTTCCGTTTTATATGGAAAAGGTTCTCTCGGGGACGAACAGGCCATCGGGGACTTTGGGAAAATTCCTGGTGGGCGGGTAGAGATTTGGGATCGCTCTACATAGGATTTAATTAATGAATTAGAAATGGAGAGTCGACGATGTCGGCAATCTCCCGGTAAAAGTTTTAATCCACCTCTGGCTTCCCTTATCGGTCATATTTTGTGCAGAATCTTTTACATAAAATGTACTGCCATCTATCTGATACTATTTATCAAACGAGTGATAACACTCGTTTCATCGTCGAAATTGTTAGACTGTCCGTCGATTGATCATCGATTGTTGGAGCACTGTTCTTGAATTACCAAATTATCGAACACGTTGATTCATACTCCTAAATATTTCTCGTTTCCAACTAACGACAACACCAACGAATGAATTATTCTCGACGACTACGTCGCTTGTGAACAAAATTTCTCAGACTGGAAGAAATTTCGTGAATTTTCCTCATGATCGCTAAATCGTTTGGTTGATTGCGTGGAATCCAAGCATTACCCGTTACCGCTAATGGTGACAGTGCCAGACGCATTATGGTGCTGCCGGTGTTGGGTGGCGAGGAACAGTAAGGTAGCAAACACGAACATGCGACCAAGCGGCCTTCATTCGCTGCGACTCGGCTTGGTGGCGCCAAGCTGACCTATCTGTTCCACCAGCCACGATTGCTCGGTTTGATTGCTTGACTTCCTCGAGAATAGCTGCTTGACTACGCAACGTTTATCTTCTTCGTTCGTCACCAACGTGGAATAACGAAACAGTGATCATTAAGTATTCTAATTTCCTGAAAACTTCCAGCAACCTTCCGATAGAGATACGTGCGTATATCTCAACTGACGTTGCCGCGTGTTTCTAGCTGATATTTACGTTGTTTCTATCTTGGCCATGGTATTTTTGTGTAATATAGAAAGTTTAAATTTTAAAGGAAATTGTAATTGGAGCAGATCGATGAGTGAACCGCTCTGATTTCTATGCGTACGTATAGGGAAATGGTAATAGCAGAAACGAAACGTAGACGTAGACGTTCGCTTCATTATTCTTACATTTCTCATTATTTTGTTTCTCATCGCTAGTTCAATTAAACTGTTTTCGCAGTGGCTTGTAAAAATAGACGTAAACAAATTTAAATACCCGTTCTCAGATCAAACGCGAGAACGCCTTCTTGAATGAGACTCGAGTAAACGAGTCGGTGAATCTTCAAGCAATTTTATGTAAAATTTCTGTTTTATTTCCAGAGAGAAATAAGATTTGTGACCAGCGTAATTTAAAAAATGATAAAAACAGTAACCTTATTTGCAAAATGAATCGTGAAAAAATAACTCTTTACGATTAGCTTTGCTCGTCAATAATACGCCCTATTTTAACATAATTTGTATTATGATCAGTTTGAATGTATTTTATTTTATTTTATTTTACATAATCCTCCCCTTTCGCACAAACTTTTGAACAAATTTCCGGTTTTTATAGTCGGTTACATAAAATATAAAATTTTCAACAACTACGTATATACTTTTGATCGGTTTGGTTCGAATATTTTGATAGAAAGTAAGAACACAGTTCTTAACTCGATAAAATAAGTTCTTCAATCGAATTATCTTCGCACGGTATTTTACATATTTTACTACGCAAATGGTAGTTTCTACTGCCGAATTTTAATCCGAGTCTTAAATTATAATTTTAATTTTGAAACGCTTCGCTTCTACTTTACTTGCGAGGTTAGTTTGCTTTCGTTATTCCTATCTACAAATTTTTATCTTTCAATTCATTCTCACCTTCTCTATATGAAAATGCAGAAAGAGACGATTCCACATAAACGATGAAGATTAAAAATTAAAAAGAGAAGAATAACCGACGAACAGAGATACGTCATGAGTGAAAATGTACATTTAGGATAATGAAACTTTCATGGATGGATGTCTTCTAGTAAATGACTTGCAGTTTCGATCTTCGCACAAAGCATTCAAGTACGAAGTTCAATAGTTACTTGCCAACTATAGTAAGCGCAATCGTAATGGGAAGATAAACGAAAATCGACTCACTGTCAGTACTAAATTACGCTGGCGCCTGATAAGCATTTTCGACGAATAAACCGATTTCCATAAAAGCCGTTCATTTCTCTTTCCCTTCTTTCCTTTTTGTTTCTTTTTTGACCTATGTAACTGTTTCGCAATAACAGGACTGCTCCTTTCGTACAATAGCATACGCGAAACGATTACGATAATCGATCGGAAATCAGACCGATCTATCGCTGTGAGTACTTTCTATCTGATTACTTGATCGTGCGCGCTGTTTCCTCTAATCATCAGGTTTCATAATGCTACATAGCACAGCATAATTATTTCGAAAAATGATCGGCTACTAGCGATATGTATTGGCGTGGTAACATCGAGGTCGTGCAATAAATATCAGCATCAGCCTTGTTTTCCTATCGTGTCATTCGATTTTTTGTGTTTCCCACCGCTAAACTACGCTTCCGGGAAATACTCTTCCCTGCTGAAACTAGTACGTTATCGAAATTTTCACCCGTAACAGATAAGATGAGACCTTTCAGGAAATAATTTTTACGCTTATGATAATATGGAAAATACCCAATCTAACCCGTATTCCGTATAAATAGGACCAGTTGCACGTGTATACAACTTAACTGCGTTATTTTTAATAAAGTAATTCCTACGGATCTTTGTACTATCTACAAGGCAAAATGGACACCATAGATAGCAGCACTGTGGGTAGCCTCGCTTAAAAACATACATTTTTCAATAGTACTCGTAACTTAGCCTATTAACTTTACCTATGTAGAATATACATATTTTTATTCATACATAGTTTTATGTATGTATCAAATATTTTTTCTCGGAATTACGTATATCCTTTTCGTAGGGTCGCGATCGCTGACAATTTACAGGAAGATGATTATTGTTAAGAAGATGTCTTAAAGTATATGCCATTATTTTACATATCTCATTGACTGCAATCGAACGCATATTAATTATGTCGACGAGTAAAATGATATATTGTGTTCATGTTTGTATTAAATCAATTCTTCTGTAATTTCATTTGTGTGCTATACTATCGTTTCTTTCGTATCTATTCCCGTTTTCTCTGCAACATTTTATCATCGTCGTAAATTAAGATGTTGGAAGAAACAAGCAGAAGAGAATACAATCACGTTGCATTCGTTCATTTCTAGAACGTTAACTTCTTAATCGATTCTGTACAAATTTTTGATAAAATGTATAATTCAGTTCAATACGAATGATCATCGAGGGAACATGGTCTGAGAAGCGTTTCGCTGAGAATGAACAGCAATGTCTATTATACATACAGGGATGGTCTATCACGTTATATCGCTATACGACGAAATGAACCGATTCTCGTAGGCGACTGTACCAAATTCATCGCTGAAATGATAGTGCTTCGGGTAGTTGGTGCATATTAACCGTGCAGGCACGGAATGGTAACCGGAGATACTTGGTGTTTATATTACCAATTAATTTCGAGTAGCATAATATGTAAGAATAGTAATTTCCCGTCTCGCGTAATGACTCTCGTTTGATAATATGTATTTCTACATTTATCTCTGAAACATCTAGTCTGACATAGCATTATTATTGCACGAAGATAATGAGCAAAGTAGGCGTCGTTATATTGTTCAGAAGCAGAAAAAGATCTGACTGAAGCTGTTAGGTACTGTTTAATGGTAACAACAAATTTTCGGAATACCTGTATATCATTCCAATGCACTTTTAGACAAAAAAAAAAAAAGGAAAAATTTCATCGAAGAAGATACTCCGCGACTCCTGATTGTATCTGGATGTAATTCTTACTATTCGGGACTGTTTGTTCAAACGCGTTCCAACATCTTTAAACATCATATCGTATCAGAAAACCGGTGTATACCTAAAACCTATCTAACATACCTCAGCACATTGAATACGCTTATACACCGGCTATACACCGTTAGCCACAAACATTAGTATTATAACGAAATAAAAGATTCTTATTGGTCTTATTTAATTGCACAAAAACGTTTGTTTGGACGATCCTGTGTCGCTACGGCTTTATATCCGGAAAGACAGTAGACACGTATAATCGAATTTCGTCGCTCGAACAAAGGAATGGTTTCCGCCGGTTTGGATCTGCGACGGCGCATGATTTCACTGACAGTGACAATGCGTGGTTCGGTTGGTAGCGATGGTTGGATATCGAAGAACAGTAAGCCAGCAACAAGAGCATGCAACCGACCGGCCTTCACTCGGCTTGCCTCGGCCTGGTGGCGCCAAGCTGACCTATCTGTTTTCACCAACACACAACTCGCCTTTGCACATCGGCTTGCCTTGCTCGACTGGCTGCTTCGCAGGAAAGTGCAGACGTGCTCGCGCAACCATGTTTTTCTCTATATATCGTACGTCCGCTCTCACGTGTGCGTGCTTCAAACGATTCGAGCGCGATGCGCCTCGTAATCGCACCAACCTCAGTATCGCCAACTTTTTTTTCTCGATCTGCACAAGGTCCATCAATTACCTCCTATACTCTCTGTGTCGTTCATCCGAGAATGATTTTCGCGCGAGCTTCCTCCGAACTCGTGACATTCTTTTTAGCCGCGTTTCTTCTCACCCACCCCCGCTCTTTTTTTCTTTTTTTTTTTTTAAGGCCTATAAACATCCGAGTATCTCCAAGCTCGTTGCACTGTTGTCGGTTGGATATTTTTTCTACTCTTTAACATATATGTAGAATGACATGTTAAATCGTCAGTATGTTACATTCGACACGCGATCAAAAAAAATTGCAACTTTTTGTAAAATGTTTCTCAAAACATGTTCTTACTAGATGTGCATCAAAGATTATTTATACAGTATATGAATGTTGATACGAATGAAACGTTGGTTATCGTCGTAATATCGAACATAATATTATTGTTTTCTATAGGACTTCGGTAAGGAGTAAGAAACGAACTTAGTATCTCAATCAGCGGAAGTCCATGTCTTATGAATTTTCACAGATAAGGGCGGGAAGATAAATATTTTACAAGCATTTCATATTATCGATAAGTGGTAAAATGTCATTACCGGATATATTTCGCAACAACAACAAGGCTTTACATACTTTACCGTTACAACGCACAAGCTGATCGTGAGTACGCCGTGTACATCAAATTATGTTTTACGAGCGCTGCGACCGATAAGAATTTATTTACAATATGGTAGAAAAACCTGGCAACATAGATACGAAACGTTCATGTTCAAACGTGAAATTTACGACAGTGTTTCACGTCTTCGGAACTATCATTTATCGTAAAAGCAAAAAAAAAAAAGAAACATGAAAAAATATGTTGCTCAGTTATGTTACATTAAATATATGTAAAACTAATTTGCTATGTTTTTTTAACGTTATGCAAATAATTCATATGACAAGAGTGTCTCTCACGGTTTCATCAACAATGAAACATTGAACGAACACATGGGCATATGTTTCTTTTACTTTGCGAATAGAAAGAAGAAAATCATTATGAATGAGCCCATTACGCAGATTGTCAAGTGTGACACACTTATGTCAGTAAACGACGTGTACGAATCGGTTTCTCCCCGAGGCAGTGTCCTACGGTCCGGAAACGGAGCCAGCGAATATCGCTATGATTGCAACCGTCTCGCGTCGATCTTGTGTCTGCGATCGTGACAAGGTCGGAAGGATCCGAAAAAGGACAGAAAAGCGGAACGAACGGATGAAGAAGGATTTATCGCATCTCGTTCGTCGATCTCTCTTCGTGTCCGTCGGGGGCCTCCCACTCCACCTTTGAGTTTATACGAACAGGCCACCGAAACCTGCTTTTCGACCGGTCGCCCTCATCATCTCCCCTCTTCGAATCCCGGTAGCACCGGTCTTCTTCTTCTCCCGCAAAGACCACGGTACTTCGTCGTCGTGTCAAGTTCAATGCCACCGTTTTTCGTATCTTGCTCCCTTCTTGTACGTTGCTTTGACTCGTTATCTCTTTCTTTCACCTTACAAGTCTGTCTCAATTGCACCCTTGCCCTAATTTCTCTCTGTCCCTTCTATCCGTTACTATTTAATTCCTCGATAATTTTTTACTTTTATACGTACTTCTATTTACATTCTCCTTTATCCTGTCCATGTAATTCGGAATTTCCTGGTATCTCTTATCAAGTCTCGTTTAATCAATCATAGTTTTTTTCTTATCTTTTCTTGGGAAAATCCAGATGCGTCGATATAAATGTAAATGTAAACGTCGGACACGATCTTTCGGCTATTTAATTTCTCTCATCGCCCTTTACGGGCGAAATAATTTTACCACAAATCGCTTTTCTCTCTTAGCCACTGCTGTATCCAATTTCGAATAGCACACCGCTGTCGGTTGCTTTCCCCGTAACGTTTCTAGAGCATTGCCAACGGATCTTTATCCCAATTCTGCATCCAATTTTTACCCTTCCGCTCCCGAATTGTGCTCATATTTTTCCTCCGATCGCAATTTCTCGTACGCAATTTCAGCAATGCCACGAATCTCCTGTACACGTTGCAATCGCTTCTGTTCCGTCTGTTCGCCAACGTGTTCGCTCGTTTTCTCTCTCCCTCTCGCTTCCTACACGGTCTTCCTGCTTGCGTATCTCTTTCTCTTGGAATCTCCGTTTTTGCCAGTTCTACGCACACCTCCTCGTTCGACAAACTGCTTATATCTTTTTCTCGGAGTGCGGTTCTTTCTCTCCTTCCGGCTGACTACCGTGCGTCAAAGCCTCATTCGTACGTCATTGATAGCCAGCTGAGCAGCTGCCGAGCTACCGGCTACCATAATCGCTCTCCGCCTGCGATTCGTCGTCCCCTACATTCGCGTTCGTGTATACGTTCACAACAGCCGACCGAAAGCGGTGGGGTGCGAAGGAAATCGAAACGACGATTCGAGAAGAACGCGTTCGCGTGGCGCGCCCGGCCTTCTCGATTGCGATAATGCGTTACGAAATGGCCAAGCGTTTCCACCCTCTTTTCTCGCTGTATCTTCCCCGCCTGATTTTATACCGGTGTCTCATATATATGTATATATTTTTATCTATTTTATATATTTTGTATGTATAATATAAATATATTTTTATGTATTTTATATATATATATATATGTATGTGTGCGCGTGCGTATATATATATGTATATATAATCATAATATTATAATAATAATAATATATTCGTACCGGTCGCCTTCGACGATTTCTCGCTTGTTTAACCAACTGTCAACCGCGACATGTCAAAGATCGTTTACTTGCTACAACGTGTCAAAAGAGCGTAAAAGAGTGAAACGTGTCGGGAGGTTAGAGCAGCGACGACATAAAAAGGATGGCGGAGACGCGTACATAACGGAGTGTTGGTTATTCGGTGCTTTTCTCGCGATTTAAACAGATCTTTGAATGTATTTCAATGATAATGAAGATTACACGTCAGATACTCGAAGCTAGATGAAATTGTATGAAACGAGCCTCTTAAAGCCTTTTATCTTAATCTCGGATCATGCATAGCTGATTAAAATTTGTTAAGGTATTTATCAACACACGTTTGTTAGCCTGACCTAAATTCGTGTTTACGATTGCTCGTAAAATGAAACGTCGACTTACGGTAGACAGTGAAAATTCTCTGGAAAATGAATACAAAAATCGCTTCGAGTAAATAAAACTTCGAGTAAATAGCAATGACTCAGAATTTTTCCGTAAATCGATGGCAGCTTATTTTTATAGAATAGAACTAAGAAATAAGCATTACGCGAAAGCTTTTCAAAGAATTTCAAAGTTCGCTGTCTTTTATATGACACGCGCTATTTCTTCATCCCTAATGGAATATCGAGTATTTAAAGGATTTCAGTGATTTACAACGAGCGTAAGCTCGTTCGTTAATTGAACGAAACAACGAGCTTTAGATCGTAACAGATACTCGAAGCGATACACATTTGCGTCGACGCAAGATTTCAATCGCTCGATTTCTGAACTCCGTGTACGCTTCTTATCGTTTCACAGGCTGTTAAAGATTCTTTGTTCCATATCTTGTGGCGTTTTGTTGGGTTTTCCTAATACGCGATATCTTTTAATGTTTCCCAAGGACGTAATTCAATGACTTCTTCGTAATTGTTGAAAATCTATTGACGTTACTGAAAGAAAGTTTCAAATTTCTATGTCATTTTTTTCATCTCGATTATTCGACTGTATTATTTACATCCCTATCATTTCCATGCTATGTTTCGTCTCGCGGTGATTAACAACGAGACAATGTCACGAGTATGTGTAAAGTAAACACTTGTTGCGGCATGTTCTACAATCAATCCGGAAATGATGATAAGGATGTGAACTTCAAAAATATAACGATTGCAACGTTTCATTAATGCAGACAGTCATCGTTTCAAACATCTTTTATGATATTAGACTATTTTACTCTTTTGCTTAGTATTAATCGTCCTTGCGCGGAAGATCATTGAAATTCTCTAAAGACCTGCTACTCAACTGGGAATGAAAACCTATAGTATACCATTTAAAAATTCGAACGTAATCTTCAGAAATTCTTCACCTGTGGAACAGCTATTATTGGAATGTTATTATGAATAAACTACCTTTATTTGTGTGCTGTACAATTTCTATAAATAAAATCTTCTTACATATAAAAAGAAGATATTTGAAGCGACTAAATTTATTAGGATATCGTATATACGAATAAAAATAGAGAACACAAGTATTTCGTTGGCGTCAAATTGTATATGTAGGAAACATTTAATTTTCCTATTAGTTAAATAGTAATTCTACTAAAGGGAAAATTTTGCACTTTTTTCAGTAAATATCTCAATACGAGAGATTATAATATAAAACATAAAATGTTATGTTCAAAAAACAAATCAAATTCGCAGAATGAAAGAAATACATAGAAACTGTCGCGTAAAGGAACAATTCGAAATATATCTGGTCGAGAAGGGAAGATCGTCAAGGGACGTTGACGAGTTTATAAATGAGAACGTTTCTCGCCAATTAATATAGAAAAGTCGTTTAAAATAGTTCGTCGATTATTAATGTAAAGAGCGAATATTACGACAGAGTGCTCGAAAAAGATCGTTCATTTCAGAAGCAAATACACAAGGACTAGAAATAGTTACGAGATATGTAAACGGCTATAAGAAAGATTTTATTAAAATAAAACTCAACCTATTCGAACACCATGTCCGCAATCATCTGGTAATAAACCGGATAATTTCGTTCGAGTTCGTAGCATGGACGTGTATAGTGCCCGCAATTCATATTGCTTTAAGATGCCACTAATTGAAAACCTTTTACGATATAGAATGATCTCATATGGCGCACCGTTGAACGAGTCTTATCAAACGTTATGTATAAATCAGAGATAAAGCTGATGAGAACAATGAAAGAGCGGAAACGTTTAGAATCAAACGGAGAAGCACTTGGATAACTGAAAAAAAGACTGAGAAGTTGCTTTTAATATTTCAGGAACTAATCATGTTCGATCGTTTTATCGTATTTTCTTAAAGCGAATCTTATCTATATAACTAGAAATATATATATATTTCTATCTACAAAGCAGTGATGCGGCTGTAAAACCCATGTAAGTAGACATTGCAATTTAAAAGGAAAGATATAATTCTAAAGATTCCACTAACATCTTTTTCTAATCACAATCGAAAAAGAAATATCGCTTGTTCCAATTGCGTAAATCGCTGTTGATGTATATTTAGTGCAAGAATCGTTCCTGTATATATATATATACATATATACACATACTAAAATTTCTAAAAACATTTCTCTAGTCGCTTGATTTTGATCCTACTAGCTACGTTTGAGCAAAACTAAAATCTAAACTCTGGAAGCATAATTTAACAAATGTAGAAAGCTAACGAATAAAGCTGCAAGAATGGATTAATACAAAGTTCTTTGTAAAAGAGTTGATAAATTTTACGATGCTACGTCTTTGCTCATTGATGCTAAAGACTATGTGACAAAATATGAACGTATTAAATCATGCACAACATACGTTATAATCTAATTCAAAATTAAGAAACGCTTCCATAATTAATTATTTATCTAATTTTAAACGCGTCTAGGAAACGTACATTTCTACAAATTTGAACATTTGTTTATGAATGTTGATTATCGCGCGCCTCTTTCGTAAACAAAGGAACGTGAAACATAAAGTCTAACCTGCCGTGTAATCATACTCGTACGTGTACTTGTTATTCCGCATTTAAACAAGAACTTAGATAATATTAAACTGCCACAATAAACTCGTCTGAACACAATTTTTAAGTTTCTCATTCTTGATTTCGTGCAGACAGTTTTCATATAGCTTGCTGCTTTCTTATAAAAAATGACGTAACTGTACGTCAGAGATATCTAGCTATAACTTCTAGAGAAAGAAAGAGAGAGAGAGAGAGAGAAGAAAACACATCCTTACGTCAGTGGCGAGCAGCTATAGTTTATGAAAAGACAACTCTACGTTAGTAACTGCGAATATGATAATACTCGTAATATATAGGTCTTAATGCATACGTGTCACATATACCTTACACTTTACATATTTACGATAAATTCGACAGAACGCAAGACGTTTCTTTTAAAAGCATTCTAAACTTTACGATCTAGTTTTCATAGCTCGTAAAGATACAGTCATCATATAAGTTCCTCTGACTTTTTTCAATGTTGGGTAATACGTGAAAAGAGATCTAATACCGTGTATTACACGTTGCAATTGAAATAAGAGTAATGGCACGGTTCGTCTGGTTCTCACTTAGTAAACGGCTGCTGTCGGCAAGACAGTGCGTATGTTATATGGCTTGCTGTGAGAATGCTTTTTTTTGTCTATATGTATAATCGTTGACTGTCTGACACGAGAGTTATCACAACGGCCTACCGGTGATCCGGAGCGGCGTCGTCGTCAACTTACGGAAATGTGGCGCCAAGATATTCGTTACGTACATACAGGCTCATTTCACGTAGGTATGTAATACTTACGTACTTACTTTGCCGTATTAACGTTGCATATCTTTCAACGCACATATTCTCGGTGCGTAGCCAACTTTCCATCAATGTAATAGTTTCTATGTACAAGCGATACATTCGGGTAAATATATAAATCGTTGGTTGTATTTGTACAAGGTATCGTGTGTTTAAGATTAAGGCAAAGTTTGATTTTTCTGATTCCGCGACGCGCACACCGTGTAATAAGTCCTAGATAACTGTGTTACTAGTTTTGTTGAAGTAAGTTTTCAGAAATATGGAAATTCTGATGTAAATAATTTTAGCGAATGTTTCCACGCTTGTATGTAACGGAATATACTAAGTACTACTATAATCTAAGTAGTGCTACATTAAGTAAAGCTCTGATCTAACTTCGACAGTATGAGAATTACAGGCGAGGAAAGAGGAGGGAAATAAAATTGAACATTAGCTTTTGGAAATATTCAAAATAGAATTACAGAAAATTCGAAATGAACTTCTTAAAGGATATATCTTTTATTTATTTTAACGATAATATCCGAAAAGTGTATTGTTTAACGAAGAATACTATAATATGTCGAGAAATATTTAAGTGTTCGAACAATGGAAGAAAGGATTTTTATGTTTTTCTGTAGTCCCTCTATCGACATAACATACGCATACTATGATATCGGCAAAGCATCTATAATGTTTATTGAACTATAATTTTCTAATACATTATATCCTGCTGTCATTAAAACAACACGCGTGTGTTACATAATTATGTAAAATTAATACGTATACATGCGTGAAAAATATTCTTGTAAACACGGCTGTAGAATATGACTGGTAAATGCGAAATAGAAAGTTGCGATAGATAAAATAAGGAGAGCTTAGCAAGAAAACAAGAAGTAGCAGAAAAATATTTTCTCGGAAGTAAACGTAACAAATTTCTGTTTACTGTGCCGTACACATTACACGAGTATACGTATGTATACGTATGCGAAGAAGGTGTATCGCGGTGATTTACAAGTTGAATCCATTGGTAGAAGAGTCGTTGTAGTCGAGGAAATACGTGGCCGCATTGGTGCACGTAGCGATGGAATTTTCATTCAAGCCAACAATTAGTATTCTAAATGTTCTTAGCATGGACTTTCAACGCACGTCATTCAGATTCCTACTAAACTCACAATCAGCTCTTATCAAATCACAGTTATAGCATATGCGGAATAACAAGTTCACCTCTGAGTTTTCGAGGTTCTCTGACGAACATAAGTCGCATAAAATACAACTAAAATAGTAACTGATATAAAAAGAAATCTAGTAACTTGATATCGATTTACGAGAAAGATACTGTTGGACGTAACAGATTTAAACGACAATTTAAGTTTCAATAAAATCGTTTTTAACGATTCGAAGCCTGATACTTTCGAATAATTACGCGGTATTATCTTTTTTTTTCGCAGAGAAACTCGCAGAGATAAATGTATGGAAATACAAAGCTCGATATTATAATTTCGTTCGATAAATCATTTATTTTCGGAAATTTTTGATACGCGTGAGAGGACGTGGAACTTCCATGCGCGAACAAGTACAAGTACAGAAATTGTAATTACCGAACGACGAATATGCACGGCACAACAGTCAGTGATAGTTAACGCCGACAGGCAGACGTTTTGCGACATCGCAGTATCATTATCGAATATCGGCTTGCACTTCGTGATTTATGCGATAATTCGACTGCCCTGTGATTTACAGATTTAACATATTACGATCGGTTTCGAATTCGATTTCTCCAGCTCTGCTCGACTAAATTAAAATATCAAACCGGCGAGTAATAAACCACAAAACCGTAAGTAATTTCACGAGTCAGTGAGTGCAAGTCGCTTTTCAAACATGAAAATACTCAAGAAACTTAATAGTAAATGTAGAAAATGGTATATTTACATTTGGGAAAAGAAGAAAAGAATGTATAGTCTATCGCGTTTGACGCGCAGGAAGTGTATGTTAAGTCTTAAAAAGTTGAAACAAACTGCTCGATCATTTCATCTTAAATGGAGCTTCCTAAGCTGGAAGTTTCTCTGAATCATGTATTTGGATTTTATAAGCGCAATCAAAGTGTTACCAGATCTAAATAGAACCGATAGATATAAAACTATAGAAATAACATAAAACGAAATTATAAACCACTCGCCAATATTAACAAGAACACGATTATTATCTGGATTGCTTCTCACTGAGCTGGCAATGAAAAAGCATATTACCATAAAAAAACAGTAATGCTTCCTTCAGTCGAAACACTAACTTTAATCTCGTATCAAGATCCTAGTATAACTACATAAATATTATTGCAAAAGAAGAATAAAAAGATGTAGAATAAATGACTAAGCCATATTCATAAACAAAATTCATAATACAGAACTTTTATCAACCAAATATCCTGCTGCAGTATGAATAATATTAAAATTATACATGAATATACAAAATGGAATCATCCTGTTGTAATTATCGCTATAATCAGAAACAGTCAATCATTCACTATATATATGCGAGATCATCGTAAGCAAAATGTAAACTAAAAGATACATCGGAACCTGTAGATTAAAATCCAACTTCATCAACATAATCGAAACACGATTTGGTCGAAAAGCGGAAAGTTTTAGACAAAATAATTTTTGCCGAGAACTTGCCATATGGTAATTACTAGCAAATTTTATGCGTATCTACTTTAAACCATTGATTTATCAATTTCTGTTTTCATGTAACGAATCAATTATATTAATAGCATTTGAGATATTCAAATTCGTATTCTTTCCTCTTCTTGCCTCTTGTCCACTGTCACCGTCTCGATAATGGAAAATCGATAATCGAAAACAGAGAGTATAGAAATTTAATTAATAATTCGGCTTCTATATCGCACAAAACACTTGTTTTCAAAGTAAAGAATTTCGAACCTAGGAAACAATGAAATTGGCGCTTGAATTAAACCATAGTAGACAATGGAAAAAATAAAAAATCGACGAGGATAATATAATACATTGCTCTTGTTTCAGTCAGTTCCGTTAATTTCAACAAAGCTTCGGCATTAAAACTTACAACGAACGAGGAAGAAGAACAGCTAACTAACCTTGTTTCGAACTCGCCTGTATATTATACATATTCAAATTCGATCGCTACGTAACGTATGGACCGAAAGTACATGTGTCGAACAATTTTGGCCGTTAGCATGACATTGTTACCGAGTACGTAATTTCATATTAGGAAAAGAGACGAGAAAGAACAATAGGAATAAATCTAACCTTTATAAACGCGTTATGCAAATTGTTACCGAGTTGAAACGAAGAAAAGGAATTTTCCAACACGCGTTGAATTTTGAGCGTGGCGTAACGTTGAACCGAAGCATCTGCCGCTTCAATTCCACGCCGACGTACCGTCTGGCTTGACGGTATCGACAAGAGAAAAATAAACGCGTTCACGTAGCGCGGACGAAGCGAGCAAGAATCGTAGTGGTTCGTCGTCGAGGTCCACTTTCGGTATGCAAGAGGAGAACGCGGCACGACGCGTGTCTATATTAAACTCGCTCGAAAGTCGTGTGCGTGCGTAAGCTCTCGGTAAGCCTGCAAGCACAACCAGCCTTTCCCGTTTAACCCGAATCAGCCATATTCTTAATGGCAATGCTCGATTTGATATCCCTCGTTCAATTCTAATTTCCCTTTTCACCATTCATGTTCTCTCTACGAGCGAAGATTTGAAAACTAAACATTTAAACATTGTGTTAGATTTACGAGAAAAGAATATGACTACCTCGATAATACATCGACCTCCGACATCAACGAACGAACGGTTCAGATTGCGCAACGAAATGGCATTGGTAACGTTCGGGAAGATTTGACCTCGTCGCTCGAATTTTCTCTTCGTTGGCATTTCTTGCAAGATCGATACGTACAAACAACGTCAATCAATTCCGCGCAATGACGATACGGTTTGGGTAACCTGAGAAACGAAACAAGTCTGTGGCGATTTCTTTAATTCGCAAAAAATCCGACGTAGTGGACGGAACATTGGATTTCATTGATTTGTAATTTGCAAGAAAATTCGATTAGAGGGAACGAACGGATCATCGAAGCAGCAGCTACGAAATCAAGCTTCAAATTCGATTTCGTTTCATTCATTTTATCGGCCGTGTCTTTCATCGATTGTTCTTCAATTTCGTATCAGCTAGCAAACACAGGCCGATCTACGTGTTCAGAATTTTTAGCCTACAATTTCTACGGATGACTCACAACTTGGAATCACAAACTAGTTAGTTGGAAAGCTTCCAATTTATTAGGGACACCTCTTCGGGAAAATCAAAAATATACGACAAAGAAAACATTAAGATAAAACGTTCATCACCAGTCAATTCTTAACTATGCTTATATTTTATTCTTCGTTCTAACGACTTTCCTCTGTTCCATAATTATCCTGCATCAGTCAACGTTTGCTTTTAATTAAAATTATATTCCTTATAATTTATATACGTAATATCTTAAAAGAATCTTTTTTCAATTGTAACGAAGATACAAGAATACGGATTCTAATTAATATACGAGCAAAAGACATTTACGTATCTCAAAATTTATTGAAACGGTCTTTGTGGTAGAGTAAATGTGAAGTGAAAGAGACACATATTGAACAAGAAGACACTACAATTATCTGAAACATGACAGATCTTCCCATGGAAAAGATATATTCGTAGCTCCACTAATACATATTCATACGTAACTTCCAGCTTCCAGCATTTCGTGGAAGATAGCGATAGAGGATTATGTTTTTTAGCTTCGAGGTAAGTTTTTAGTATTTTCTAGAACTTTTTTTTAAGTACTGCTATCATTGACTAATTTCTTTATTTCTCATTTGTTCTCTCACATATTTTTTCGAGGAATTTACGAAGGAGACACTATACGGTTTTTTCCAAAAACAGAAAACGAGACAAGCAAATCTTTAATTTTGTTGTTATATTTATGAATAAATACTTCTTAGTAATTGTCCTCTACAAAACAATGCAGTACTTGCAAGGAAAAATATTTAAAAAGCGTTGAGGATTGACATTAATAGAAAAAGTAACAAATGGGCACATTACAAATGGAAATAATATAAGAGTGGGTCTGACCTTTTTTGCTCAGTATGCCATTAGCCAACTCACTTACAAACGTTCAGATTATGTGATTAATTAAATTTGAATACCACTTTTTCAGTCTCGTTGTCAATTAAGATATTTTGTCCTTTGTTTTCGAATCGCAGGATTATTTTTATTTTTCAAGTATTCTATAAGTGTAATAATATTACGATAACCTGTAGAATGAAATAATATTAATATTACTACATTTTCATACACTACCTCGTAAACTAATTCATTTAAACGAAAAAAAAAATAAAAGATAAAATTGTAAAAATATTAATTAATATTTAATTAACGATGGGATTTAATGTTTATTTTAAAGGAGTAAAGCTATAAAATAATGTCCAATACTATCTGCAATATGTAGAATGACATTTCATAAATTATCTTCGCTACCGTGTTCTACAGCTGAAAATGACACGAAGATAAATGATTTTGCATAAAGAAAAGATCATAAATCGCTTGGAAAATTCATTAGGAGCCAGAAAAGTGGCATCACCGTCTATCATATACAGAGAAAATAAAGATAAACGCTCTTATCATGATTTTCTCTGTTTTTCAGATATTTTGAGGAGTACCTATAAACAACAAGAACAACAATCAAACATAGCTAAACAATGGCTTTTTATGCATCAATGCAAGTTAGATTTACCAATGTAATTGTTGGCATGTGTCAAATAAATTCAATAAATTCGATATTGATCGTAAGATTGTATCGACACACACGAATAACACTTGGAAATGCAAAAACGTACATACATATACGTATATCTATGTAATATAACATCAACTGAATTTATTCAATAAGCCAATTTGTTACTCAATATATACTTGACTCGGCAAATCGATATGAAAAAAAAGGAATGTCATTTTTCTATGTATATCCTATCCCGTGTTACGTTAGAAAAATCCATAATTACTTTAGCTTTCTTTTTTTCTTGTTCTCTTCACGGTCTATATTTTTTATCATAATCTTTTAATAAAACTTGTATGGTCCTGCGTTTACACAACATTTTCATCTTACTCTTACCTATGGTACGTATTTAGCAGAGTATGTGTAGAGAATCGTCGCGTGATATCCTGTATAGTACGCTTATATATTAATAAAAGTTGTTCATTCTGCTTGCATCTTAGCAGCAATGAGAAAGTTGCTGCTTTTCTGTAACTCGTGCACAACTAAAAACATTAACGTGTGTAGTTTTTAGAAATACGCAGAATGCTAGCCAACTTAAACTTTGGAGCTTCTAATTAAAGAACTTTTCCAACTTCGCATCTCATGCCATGGTATGGTATATAGGAACACACGTGACCGACGTAAACTTTTTATCTATCTTTTGTTTTAATAACGAGATAAAAGACAAAAATAAGAAGGTCGTGTTAAATCTGTTGACTTCTTCCTGAACCTTTTTTTATCTTCTACAACAACACAAAGGGAGTGGAGACCACGGAGGCACATCCACGTAAGCATGGATTTCTCTCATGGAGAATACTAATCTATACGGCATATTACGTATGTATAATACCTTAATAACGAAGGAAAATGAGATTCATAAGAATTACTCAAATTTGTATTACGACTACTAACTAAGCTCTATGCACGTTTTAATAAAATACTTATTTTTATAACTGTTGATAATTATACTCGTTAGATAAATTGCTATGCAAATTTGACCATACTCACAATAATTTTCAAGGTCATGTAAATGTTCCTACAGTATTTTGTACAAAAATTATGCATGTACATGCGATATCAAGGTAACTTCGAATTGTTTAACAAGTAATAACTGGAGCGCGAATTTTTATGTAAATTTATGTTTTTGAGAAATAGACAGAATCTCCGTAGAATATTTTTTGGTCTATCAAATAATACAGGAAGCGTTACATTTTCGATATATTACATATCGTTTCATATTACCTATATCCTGTGCAATATTGCACTTTCAAATTTCTTACAAGCGCAAGGAATCCGCAGTCTAGTAATAATTCTTTTGCGTTATTATACACACCACACACGTAATATGTGTATATAGATATTTAAAAACGTTAATTAACAAATTATTTATATAAAATAAAAAATTTGTTTCTTTCTTCCACAGTATTATATATCTCTATAGCATCCGACATTTGTAGGTACAGATTTTTTGTAGAATGCATTTTGCAGAATTTAATGGCTTATAAAGAAAGAAAAGTTTATGACAAACGTACGTAAAAGTATATCTAGGAACTAGAAAGCCAAACGCGATAACGACAATACGTGCCTCAAAGTTCTTCAGATTTAACTATAAAATATAGTAAGCAGAATTCTGGTACTACTCTAGATCATATCTTGGTACAAAAATTTTCTATCAGGACCATTATTCTTTCTTCTCAATGTTACCATTGTGAACGAAGAGAGCCATATTTGCAAAAATTAGTTCCAATTAGTATTCTGTGATTCTTTTACTTCTGATTACGTTCAATCATACTGTTTATATCCGAGGTAAATCTTGGAAAATAATCGAATATACGAAAGTCTCAACAAATTATTAACGTCACTCTCTATCTTCAAGTACGTTTCTATGTGAAATCAACAAAATCATGCAAGTACTTGTACGATCGTGTAACAAATGCTGTGCTTTGTAATTAAATGCGTTATAATAAGGCGCAAAAATAAATAATCGTGCTATAACAAAACAATTAAATATAAATCTATTTTATCAATTTCTCTAAAAAAAGAAAATATATATTTATCATTGAAGATTGCAAGCAGTTACATCTGAATACGTAGCGCAACCCGACCTGTTAGGTAGTCAAAAATAAACCGATTATAACATATAAAGTTGCAACTAACTTCAACAAACGGAGATATTTTCAAATATTTTCAAAGATACCCGATTCGCTAACAGACTCTAAAAGAAGAATACCACCTGCATATGTAAATGGAAAATTTATATACGGATAAAGAGCTTAAATGCTTTAAGGTATCAGTGCATCGTGTACATGCTATTTTACATTTAAATTTAAAAGAGCGTGGGTTTGTTATACCATCCGATCGGGCTTGTAACCTTTGGGTATTACGTTTTCTTGGAAATAATTCTGGGGATTGAGAAGAAAATAAACTTGGAAAATATTTTAGACAACGTATCATAATATAAATACATTTATACGTCTGTGCAAACGAATACAAAACATTTTAACTCTAAGGGATTTACTTGCTCCTAAACTATCGCTTGCTGAACTGTTTGATTCTTACTTCCATTCAACTTTTCGACGTTATCAAGAAACATAACAATCCTCTAACATTTACCGTGATCCGTAGCTCAAGTTTATTCATTGAATAAAGCGTAATAATCCTTTGAAAAATTATTTCTTCTTTTACAATTATCGCATTTGTATGTACGCGTCTTGATTTTATTCGTTGCATAAGATGTGATAATTCTGTGGAAAATAATTTCTTTTCCTTACAATTATCATTGTCGTCGTTTTGTATTGTTTCCTAGAATAATTGTGATCGATGGTAACAGCGCTATTTTCGATAATGATTTCTTTATCTTGTCGTTATCAAGAAATTTCCTGTCGTTCACGCTGCACTCGATTATGTGTAACAAACAAATGAAGGTGAATACGACGCTATTTCTATAACATTTTCCTATTCATAGTTGGCAGTGATTAGGCGATTATAGCGAGCGTTTTAGACCAATAACGACGTTTATTTCTTCATTGCCTAAAGTAATCGTCGCCATATCATAACGCTGATTCCAAGAAACAAGAAATCCTTGTTTGTGTATTCAGTATGATTTTAGCTAACGTGGCCATTCGCGAACATCAACGCGCTGTCAATAGATTTAACAGTCCTTCAAGCATCTAACTAACAGCTTTCTCTATTCCTGTAATACTTCTTTCCAACAAAAATTCATGGTGAATACAAAATGTTTCGGTATTTTTTCCTGAGCAAAACTTTTTTGTTATGTTTAATGCGTAAATATGGATCATTAGATGTTTTTATTAAAAAGTTAAAAAAAGAAAGAAAGAAAAGGAAAGGAAACATCGATACTTGGTAGATTTATTTTGACAGTGCTGTACGTGTAAGTTCATTTTCCTTTGTTTTGAAATGTTGAAGTGTTTGCGTTTCCATCGATTGAAAAATCCTGATAAAGTCTATCCACAATTAGTTTATCCACGTCTCTGTGTGTTTAAACAATTGAAATACAACGTCATATGAATTGTTGCTAGACGATAACAAATTGCAATATAATAATATTGAAAAGACTAAATTCGATTAAGTTTGCAAGCCATGATTGTTTAAAGCATTATGAAAACATTCCTTTTTTTATTTTATAAGATTACAAGCTGTACGTATCTCACAATAAAAAATACAATGAGCATCTGCTACCAACGTTTTTCCTTCTATAGAAAAAACAGACATTAATATAATTTTTCTTTTTGAAAATGTAAATTAAAAATTCGCGATAAAAGGCCAAATGTAACGACTTACTTAATTCAGGCGATAGCACTACTTTTACTTTGGATTATTTTTTGTAAGAATACTGAACGATTACGTATGATTAAGGAAACTTTGTTTTATCCAAGAGTGAAGACGATAAAATTGTTCGGGGAAATCATTAAAATTCATCGAATTTCTTGTTCGGGTAAACGAATCGGAAACGAACGTGCGAAAATTCTATTACAGAGAAAATATTATTTGCCGAATTTATATCAACGAACAGATGGCAAACAAGCGAAATTGAAATTGTGCTTCGACTGTCACAAACTTCCGGTTTTGCTTTCGGCCCGTCTAGCCAACTGTGTTGGCCTAGAGCAAATATTTTCGCCACAAAATGATAAACGATGAAGCAGCTTTTTCGCGATGGTGTCCACAAAAAATGTCAACCTTTCCGGCAGGTAGAACCGCAAACAGAAATCATACCGTTCCCTGCTAAGTTTTATCGAGGTAAAAAAAAAAATAGATGATAAGAGCTGTATTTAGGGTACAGACATTCTAGGGCAACGAATTCAGAAAAAGTCGAAGTAATTGCAGCGATGCGAGTATCCAATTACGATTTCATTTCAAGAGAGTACTGTTGCTCGAAACCCGTTCAAAATTACTCAAGCACGTTCTTGTTATCCTTTTCTAGTCTCAAGTTGTATCGCCACGTACAACGCTACAATTTTAATTAACTAATTGTAAGGTAGTAACGCATAGTACTTTCGATGTTGCTCATACGTAATTATGCACGTTTACTTAAATTATAACACGCGCGCGCGTATGTACAATATTACTAAATATCATAAATATTTATTAAAGAAATATTTGTATAAAATATCATAAATATGCATACAGTACGCGAAACAACACTTTTGATGAAAAAAGATAGAATCTTGTTATCTTATGAATGAATTTAAGAAGAATGGATGCAATTTTAATTTCGTTACGTTAATACATTCATTTTTGAAAAATGTGTGAAACAACAGTTACGTAAAACAAGATATTGGTTAATTTAAAAGTATTAAATTTTAGTGCCTCGATAAAGGAAATTCTTCTTCTTTAAATAAAATTATTTGAAGCGTCCTATTACTCTGTTCTCAGTAATTCACGAAACTGATCACTCTTTTTTGTTTGATCTGGTTTCCTTCTTTGGCAATTTCATACACGTTTTATGACAATTATGGCGCGGCTTTGTTTATTACGAGAGTTCTAAGAAATTGATGAATTAAAGAAGAATGACAAGTAAACATTCGTACCAAGTTTTTGAACTTGTTACAACTATTACTAATTGCATCATTTTCTTAAAAATACCTGGGATATTGTTGTCTCAATTAATTAGTTACGAGCTCCTCTGCGAACTTTTGTGTCTTAGTATTCTTGTAGATTTGCGTATGTTACCAAAGGTGGTCGAACGTATTGTTAAAAATTTTCATCGCAATCTAATCGAGTAAAATGTTATCTTTACTTCGGATTACTCGAATATTGGTTACAAGATACTAGATTATATTACGTAAATGTGAGAGGTGCACGTATTATACTCCTGTTAAAAATTACATCATTCGCAAATGTTATCTTTCAAATTTATGTAGCCTCTTCATTTTTTGTTGTTGTTTTTTTTGTTTATAGATAACGAACAATTATCGGCAATTAAGGCAATTATCCCCTACCTATTCATTTTATCACATACAACTAGCACGATTTTATAGGCCTGTAAATAATACTTCATTTATCGTCAATCTGACATTTATTGCAGCATTATATATGTACTATGTATAAGACACCTGTTCTCTGATGAATTCGTCTTTGATAAAAGACATACTATATCGGGGATTTAGATATCGTTCGCTAAAATAAAGAAAGACTTACTTCTACGAAAGACGATAAGTATGCGTATAATATTATAGGGTGACTTATTTTACTAAATTCGTTTTAAATTTCAAATTGTATTGAAGATAGATATTTAACCATATCAAGCGCTAAAAAAGAAACTATATCGGAAAAACTACAACACTACATAGCTAACGCAATATTCTTCTAATTAATAATAAACGTAAGATAAGCAAGAGCAAGACAGGAAGCGATCATCTTAAACTGTAAAATGTAGTCTGTAACGTAATGTGTGTAATAATGTGTGTTATGTAAAATATTAAAAGTGTAACCAACATCCACATACATAGAACTGTTGAAAATTACTTTCTTATCACATCTCTGTTAATTTTGCTTCAACTATTTGTCTCTCAAAATGTGTTTTTAAGCATCGCATCACAATATCTGTGCGAGTGACGATATCCTAAAACGTAATTAATAATTACATATGTATCTCGCAAAGCATTCTTATTTAGAATCTTTTCATTCTGCAAAATCATATAAAGATCGAAATCATGAAATCAAAATCGAGACAATGAAACTCTTTCTAATATTTAAATAACCACTCCGACAAACTTTCCCTAATGTACACATCGCGCAAAAGGTGTACGAATCAGAATTATCCCATACGTCTCCCCATTGATTGAAACAACAGTCGAATGCTTTTTATTCACGAACTCATTTACCAAGTTTCACGATTGTTGGGGGAAAAAATCCTCTCTCGATACGTTATTGACGCGTGATACTTTGCATATCATACGGTTGAAACAACATTGAAACGAACAATAACGTTGATCGACACAATGATAGTTAAGCCGTTGATAGGGGTAAACAAGCGATTTAGCGAAAGCGTATCGAGGAAGCAAATCGAATTTTCTATAATTTCGAGCGATAATATCGTTATTCTGACCGAACATCCGTATCAAGAGAGCAATACGCCTAATCACGCGATTTCATTTTCTTCGAATCGAACGACCGAGCTATCGACGGGGCTGCCGCAGCAAGAAAAAAATTAGTCGCAGGTAGTGAACGCGGTGATAAAATTCGCGTCCACTGTGAAGATAGGCGAATATGAGATTTATTCGGTGACACGAATCGCGATAGGGGAGCGAGTTATCGTAAAGAGGCTATGGGTTTTCGCGATACCTTCTAGTAACCTGTCGAGCTATTACGCTATTACGACCTGGGGGCCACTAATGGGGCCCATGCTGTGCACGAAGGAATCACGTTACGCACGCATGCAGTTACGGTCAGCCGTGTGCACGGGTCTCTCCGCGCTCTGCGTAGAGCGTACAGCGTGTAGAGTAGAGCATAGAGGAGCACAGAGGAACGCGTGGCTATGCCATGCACCGCAGTTCGACTCACGGCTACGTTTATTGCAGCGTGCACACAGCCAGCCACCGGTGCAGCGTTCCGCGGGGAACAAACGTCTACACGAAATACAATACTTTCGTACGTGCCATTCGAGCAAGCCTCTGCATTTACAGCAGTCCATGATACGCCTTCGTTCCTACCAAATACACCAAACTTTTCCATCGAGACGATACTATATACACGTCCGAGCCGACGCGACACGCTGACGTTCCTTTCTTTTTCTACTATGTAATAGAAACGCTCGCTGCTCTTCTACGAGCGGATCTAATTTATTACCCGTGCGATTGCACCGAGCTATTGATAACGGAGCTGCGACAACTACGTCGCACTACGTACACGTTCGTTCATGCTTCTTATCTATCGACCACGCATTCGTCTCAACTGACTTTTTTCCCGACACGTTCCTTTCGCTGCCAATGATTAAAGAACACGTTTTGTCTCGCGCGACTCATTTACATTTTTTTCTCCCTGCGTAGCGCCAGTCAAAGAAACCAATCTACGTATACTAGGCGCTCGTATCTGGACGCTTTCTTTCTCTCTCTCTCTCTCTCTCTCTCTCTCTCTCTCTTTATCTATCACTCATTGATTTTTATACAGAAACAGTATTTAAGACAAGTATTACAAACTTACGACGAACTAACAATTGAAAGTAATATTTATTAGAAACGAATGATTTATTATAGGAAATTTATTAATATTATTAGAATTGAAGAAAAATTCTTCGCCCTTATCCCATAAGTGTAACCACCCTAGTATTCCTAGCAGTTTATAAAAATCTCTTCGTCTGATCCGTAATTTAAAATTAAATAGACCGATGATAAAATATCGCAACACCTTCATAAGTTTCATCATACAAATTTTAATCTTTCCATTGCAAGTGGATGAATGATTTTTCGTGTAAAAAATCAAACTCGCAGTAACGTTATGCTACATGTAATTACGATAGTATCGATTAGATAACTAGATCATTACCGGTACTGTCACTTGTAATTTACATTGTGTTTTGTCAAACACAAGCAAATGCTTGGATACTTTTAAACGTTAGCACAACAGCGGACATAACACTTTTGGACAGGAAGACTGCTTCGCACGAGTATTAATCTATACGATATCTTACACATGCACACAACTTCGTGTACACGTACGTGTACGTACGTGAGCAGATGGCGAGCGGAAACAAAGAAATTAGTACATCCGTGAAAAGAAGAACACCATTTCTCGGTCAAATACTTTGAAAAGAAAAGTTTGTCCAACGACGTTCAGTTAATGAATTGTTGATAGATTTAAATATTGAACATTAATTATACAGAACGCGGTCGAATAATGTCTGGCGTGAGATAATTTTTTACGAGAAAGTAAGAAAAATATGGAACACAGAATAATAATACAGAACAGAGAATATAATTATCTCTGTCCGACGCATAATTTTCGAGAAAATCGAGTTTGAAAATTTATCAAGTGTACTCGAATCTGGCTAATTCCACATTGGACAGGAGTAAATAAATAATCGACAGCGGGTTAGTCTACGTAAGAAAATAAGTAAAAATTGTAAAATGAAATATTTTCACAAGACGCTCCGTTTCCGAGAAAAATAAATTTGAAAATTTATCATACATGTGTAACAGGCCGATTCTTAACTAAACACGTTCAAACTCTGTTTTCTTCGCGATAAAGCCGTAAATAGAAGTATTTTGTTCCACACTCCTTACTTGTTCTTGGCTGTAGAATTTATTTCTGCCATTATTTATTTCTGTCCAGCCTGGAATTACCCAGGTTCAAGTATATTTGACAAATTTTCAAGCTCGGTTTTCTCCAAAACAAAGAATTTTATTCTACATTCTCGTCTTATTTTTTCATAAGGAATCACATTATGCCTGTCTACAATGCGATTAGTTATATATATAACGTTATTTTTGCCGAGTTCCATCCGGGGCTTCTTTAAATTCATTCATAATTAATTTTGACTGAAGAGAAGTAAAGATGGTCAAAACTTCTACTATCGTTACGGTTTGCATAGCTAAATATATTTGAAAATGTAAAGAATATAGATGAATTGAGCGTACCGTATTTTCATATAGCAAGAATTCGAAGCAAATTTAACTTGGAAAATAAATCTTAGCAAGATATACTCGTACAAACTCATGTCGAATTAAAATCGAGTTATATTATCCGTCGAAAAGTGAGACAATAGCGACACGATTCAGATCATCAAATATTATGCAATTTAATGTAACAATTTCAGCATAGCAATCAGTTTGAACACATTGTATTTCGGACATGCATTTATTATATTTCTAGATAAGAACGTCCACGACGTCAACAAACAATAATTATTTCCGTAAAGCGTGCATTATGTTCAGACAACATTTGACCTCGTAACAAGCAATCTTGTTCTTTCGTGAAATTCTCTACTCTTTCGGAAAGAAACATATCATTTCATATGTGTCGTGAAATTTTCGCTCGCAAATATTATGAAAATCTTTTCTAACAGATACTAATGGAAACCTTTTAGTTCTTTAAACACTGTCTAATACAATGAATTCTTCTCTGTTTGCAAAACGACGTGTCTGTTCTTTTCCCTTTCTTTCTTTTTCCTCTCTAATAATAATGCTATATAGAAGGGGCCTTTTACAAACAAATACGAAAACATTATCAACTGACAGTCACTATACATGATGGAGAAATATTGTTCTTACATCTAACGTTGTCGGGCATTAACTGATACTATAAACACTGTCTTTGAACTTGAACGGAAGCATCTCACTATCGTCTTGTGTCTGAACAGGTACTGTACACCACTAACTTTTATAATCGCGGTACAAACGAAGTATGCGCAAAATGTACAACTACAATAGCCATTCCAATACGAAGAAATGATTGGACAATGTAGTATAACATTGATAAAAACGTATTACAGTCGATATAGAATAGCTGGAAACATCATCGTCTCGGTTACTTTCGACAGCTGTTTGTTGTCCGTAACCTCGAGTGCGTTTATCATCGTTCGATCTAGGCCCTATCGGTATTGTACGTTTGTGTCTTGTATGTACCTAAACGCAACAAAACACGTATCGAGTTAGCAAAAATTTGTCGTATCGTGAATCTAAATTTCTCGTCGTATCTTCCTCTACGAGAAGATCGCAAACGTTATTCGAAAAACACTTTTGACTTTCCTCTCGTTTTTCGTTCAAGACGTGTTACGAGTTCGTTACAATTAAAATCCGAGGTTCTAAAAATAAAAGAGGTAACAAAGAAAGTCGAAATTCGCCGAGAAACTTTCATTCACCGGGAATTGGTTTTAAAGTAGTTAACCCTTTGAGAGTTAGTGGTTTCAGTCCCGCAATTTCGTCTTATTTCTTTCAGCGATTCTCCGTATTTAAAACAAAATTACTTCCAGCTCTTTGCTTCTAAAGCTTTTTTCAGCACAGTCTCCAGCAATTACTTTGATACTTTGCAATATTACTGTCCTTTCCGGTTTTCATTATTCGCATCTGCGCTACGTTCTTCCTTCGGTATGTACTGCGTATAAATGCGTATACTGTTCTACTCTGCACATTTTTTTCTGTCAAGTAAAATATTGCATGTCATTTATGTTGCGTGTGATGCAGTTCGATAATTGAACTACTGAGCCAGGGTCTAAGTAACGTAAAAGAAACATATTTTTGAAATCTCTATTACCAACCATTATTTCTAATTATTCTTACGTATAACGGATCTCTCTCTCTCTCTCTCTCTCTCTCTCTCTCTCTCTTTTGTTCATAGACGTATCGTTTCGTACTACGAGCTGCAAGAAGTTAAACACGAAACAACGGTGTACACGAATAAGAAGGAAAATGGAGGTGAAGGAAGGAGCAAGACGAAGGAGCAAGATGAAGAAGCAAGAGAACGACAGTGAAAAGAAGAAGTAAAAGAAAGAGATGGAGAAGCAAAATCGGCAACTCACATTGATCGAATATCTTAAGCATCGCTTTCTTCAGCTGCATAATCGTGCGCTGAGTGTGGCGGGGCGCCTCGACGAAATGGAACAATCAGGTTCACAAGACAGCGTGGTCGTCATGTAAGAATGAGCGCTGCTCTTCTCGCACGCAACTCGTTTCTTCGACAGAGCAGTCCATCCTCCGGTCACGAAAACCGCGGTGTCCTTCAAGGAGCGACCGTGCGTCTCGCAGGACGCTCGGTCGTCCGGCAGCCCGCTATTCTCCGCCACGACCGCATCCTTGTTCCTCGATGCCTTGCGCCGCTTCCTTTTCTTTCCCCTTTACCCCTTTCTTCGTCTTTCTGTGCCGCGCGCGCGTTCTTCTCTGGAACCCGTGTGCTCGTTCCCTCTCACGATCAAAGCTCTCTTCTACTCTCTACCCGGCGTTTCCCGTTCCACACGAAACAACTCTGCTATACACACGCGTTACACGCGGCTCTCTACAAAAGTCGACTATATCGCACTCGTGCGTGCGCGAACTTCGGGGAAGCACTCTCGTCTCGTCACTTCCGGTGCGCTGGAATCCGTACGATGAATGAACTGGCTTGTGTTGTAATCGCTCCCACGTTGCGGACCGACCTCTCGGGGCAAATTTCCTTCGATAACATCCACGTGCCTCGACGGTTCGACACGCACGGAGTCTGGCCGCCGTTTCGTGACGCTGGTAAACAACCAAGCGAATAATTACTTTCTGACGATCGATATGCCGATCCGATGTCGAAAACGTCGCTCGTCGGAGACGACGTTCAATCGACTCGTACACGAGCTGGAAGCCGACTGCTGCGCCTCCGATTCGCGACGTCCATCACTTCTGCATCTCGGGGAAGATCGTTAATCGTAAAGAATGTTCAACGATCTATCAAACTGTTCGTTCGAAGACGTGGCACTAATTGTTAACACGGCAGGGAAAACGAAAGAGCAACCGGTTTTCGCAAACAGCGTTCGATGGATTCAACACCCTCGAGACGAGCGCCGTATCTTCGTAGATCCAGTCAACGATATTCGACCGACTACCTCGTTTCCAGAGCTGCCGTCACGCTCGTCTCGCGATTACCACGTGCGCACGAAATGCGATGTAAAATACTTGGAACGATCGAAAGTCCATAAGGAATTAGCGCAGCGCGCTCTGCCCCTCGACAAACAGCTGACTTTCAAACGTATCTCGTCCAACTTCTTTTCACCCCGATCTAAAACGCTTATTCTACGTTCGACACGGAATATAGACGAGAAACGAGAGATTTACGAGCGCACTCTCCTTCCCGTCCACGTTTCCCTTCTTCTTTCCTTTTCTTTTTTCTTCTTTTTTTCTTTTTTTTGCTACGTCAAACAAGGATACACGAAGCGTACGCCCTGTCTTTGACAACCCAAGTCTTTCAGTCGATTTCAGCTGTCTTCTCTTTGTTCGACGAGCTGCGACTTAACCTTATCATTTCGGTACGCGCACTGTTCCAACAGAGAAATCGAGCATTCTCCTCGTCCACTTCGTTGGCGATTTCGAAAGCGAGACAATTTCAATCGCGATTCTTAACGGTACTAAAATTCGCAGTTCCGAGCAAACGATTTTCCTTCTATCGAATTCGACGACTTGCCGCGAATCGAAACGTTGCACAGAGCACTTGCCGATCATGAGCGGGCGCACATGGCGTACACGACGACGGTGCACGCGCGCAGCTTGTTTACTTTCTCACTTTTGTGTCACCAGACTTTGATCCCAATTCGAACGTCAGCCGTTCTCTTACGCCTGTCGATTCAATTTTCACCGCCGAACGAAACGCGTTTGGGACCGACGCGGTGAGAATTTCGCAACACGGCGAGGTTGTTTTCGTTGCGCGCTGAATTTGACGTTCGGCCGTGCACGGCAACGCGTTCGCGCTTCGACGACGGGCCAGGCTCGTCAAAACCGCGATTCTCTTTTGCTGATCTTCACACTCGGACGAATCGACTCTTTCGAACACTGATCAGCGTGTGCGATGGAAAAATGAATTCCGTACGAGGCAAACCACTCTTGGACTTGCACGAGCGAGAAGCAAAAAGCCGGCCGTTACTGACGGAAGACGTTTCTTTTTCTCCTCTTTCGTTGCGTTATGAATAACGCGCGTGACGCGCAAATCGCACGTAATGCCTCCTGCGCGAGTTTAACCGCGACTGCCGAGTCGAAGCGAATCGAGTCAGTCACGGTCTCGAGAGCCGAACAACCTAGAGAGAGGGAGACCGGGATGGATAGAGAGAGAGAAAGAGAGAGGGGAGAGAGGAGCGCGTATAACCGACTGCGATAGGCGGTTAAAAAGAGAGAGAAAATCGGGAGTAAGAGTGGGGGAGAGAAAGAGGCCGCGACAATTGTGCCAAAACGATTGACAGAGACGGTTCCCGAGGGCATCGAGGGGAAGAGGAGAGAAAACACGTAAGTAAGAAAGAAGAAGGGAAGATGGAAAAATTGGTGGCAAGCGAAAAGAAAGGAGGAAAGATTTTGAAAGTTATAGAAAATTGAGGAATTCGAAGCAAACGTGTATATAATATGAAATTTAGTATCAGGTCGGTGACGCTATGAAAACGTAACGCTCTTTTTATAGTCCTTTTCTTTTTAATCAAAATTCTTGAAAGAAAAGCGTATGGGAGAAATATAGGAGCGACGATCAAGAAAGATAAAAACGCGAGTAGTTCGTTCGTTCGATCGAATTAATGCGTTTCTACTTATTTACTAGCATTAGATTTAGTTTCTTCGAGATTCTTGCGAGCAATTACAAATACACGGCGAACGGTGCGAGCTAACATGTCGATAGCAATTACGAAACATGTCAATTTGCAATCTGATTATCGCCGATAAACAAGAGTATATAGGATAAACAAAAGACAGGAGATTAACGATACAGAAACCAATAATCATTTAATGCGCGAGAGTCGATGTCCAAGAAAATGGCAAAAAATCAAAAGCAGCAAAAAATCCGATTTGACCTTTATGCGAGTATTTAATGTGATTTGAAATTGCGGAAATTTACCGCGTTTTAACGCCGTTGTTTTGCTATGTACGTAGGGGAAAAATGTTTTCGCGCGAGAAACTTATTGATTACGGATAATACGAGCTTTCCAGTTGCAACAACCGGAAGCTTGTCTATCTTTGAAAATCCAGCTGCCGATAAAATAGCAAAGTGCACTGGCGTCACCAAAGCAAAAAAGAACGATGGCTTCGAAGACAGGCGACCAGATAAAAAATTGTTATCTATTCCGTTGGTCGACGTGTTGTGCTTACATCGACTTTCGTCTGATAACCGCGCGCACGTTCATCTATTTACATAAGTAGTGGCTTAATAAGTGGCTGGTATGAAAGGAGAGAAATTGAAGGTGGAGAGAAGAGAGGATTTTATGCAAATTACACCTGCTTTTTGTTTTACCACAAATACGCGAAAAGCCGGTCAATTTTTCGGCCGCTCTTCTTTGACGCTTTTTCGAGCGAATGATTAACTTCGCGAAGACGATCCTGCTTATCTCGTGATACGCGAAAGACGAGATCACCAGTGTGAGAATTTGTATACGTACTTCGTACCGGTACAATTAAATTTGTTCGCCGCCAGGCGTTTCGTTACGCTGCGGTTGCGTAAAAGAAAATAAATTATTACGATGAAAAATGCAATTTATAATCTGGTTACATATACGTAGGGTGACTTTATGTATTGAAAATACAGACCAGTTTCGCTAACGATATCTAATTAGGCTCGCCGGCGTTTGGAGGCAAATATTAGACTGCAGTTTTAACGAAGCAAGTGCAATAAACTTTATGAAATTAACGACAAACGCGTCAACCGATTCACACGTGGTTTCGTGTATACCTTCTGAAAGAAAGCTTGTAGGTACATGTTTTACAAGTAAATATTTTTTTGCGTCAGGTATCTTTCTGCTTTTCCACCTTCCTCCTCCCACACTCGAATAAACTGCTTTAAACTCTGCTGCTTTACGTTGGCGAGTTATTAATTAAACACTTGCTTACGCCTGACGAAATAAATACGATGGTGTATAAAGGTTGAGCACAGCATTGAGTTTTCAATGAACTCTGCCTAACAATCTTTCCATCGTGCCACCGTAGGCCGAAATAACGTCACAGCGATTAGTCATCGTTAAGTGTTTTCACGCCAGAAAAGTTGCGATACTTTTCTATTTTTCCTATTTCGCCCGTTTAGTGTGTTAAACAAGAAGCTAACGAGTCCATAGTTAGACTGATCTATTTGAATTAATGAATGTTAACCGCGGTAAAATTACACGTGAAATCGAATCAAATCTTAGACAGTTTTAAGAATTAAATAATTTCAGACTTTTCGGAGCTATTGGTAATTTCTTACAATTTATAACGGAACGAAGTCTACGGAATACGTGGTGATGCCACGTTATTTACAGAAAGTATTTGCTTTTGTCCTCTCTTTTACTCGACAAATACGATAGATCGAAGTTTCTTGCCCTAGAATAATGACTTTCTAAAAATGACAGTGATACTTGCTGATATAGAATTAAATACGAAAGACCCGTGTCCTTTGTACCGAAGATATTTTGTTACCTAAATCAAAATCGTTACAGCTCGTGAAATATTTAAAAACAATTAAACTACGAAAATCGGATCTACCATAATTTGTAAAGATTCATCGTAATCACAACATAATTCCCTTTTCGATTAAACTTCCACGTTGTATCTTTTGTTGTTAAAATGTGGAGCTGTTTAAAAAAACTTTGGAAAATATTCAATTTCATAAATCGATCATTAGAGTAGATGCACGAGTAGAAACGCATAAATAGAAGCGAAAATTTAATAATACCAAATTCGTATACTGTTTATAAATTCTGTGGTAAATAAATGTTTATTAATAGAATAGGAATGAACGTAAGTAATCGTCGTTGGACGGTGCACTGGGAATTTAACGAAGAATACTTCGCGTGAACCTGCAGGAATCGTTTAATTAACTGAGTTTCGAGTTCTGTTTCATTACATGGTGGTCGAAAAATTTCTAACTATACGTGACGCAAAATTTCTAAGAGATAAGAGAAGGAAATGGAAGTTTAATGTTCATATTATTGTTATCTTGCGTGCATTATAATCCCATATTTTTACATGCCTTAAATAACGTCTGCTCGATAAAATAATTATCATTATCAAAATGTTTCGCCCGCTTTGATATTTTGTCACTCGGTATATACGTACGTACATATTATAGAAAGAGAACAAATGTTTTGGGCCTTCATTTTTTGTATCGAGTGAACTTCACTAGTCGTAAGAGAAAAAAAGCTTAAACATATGGTAGCTTGAAGAAGACGAATGATGAGAACGAACGGAAGAAGGAAAAGCGCAGAGGGACTCGTGATATCGTCCACACGCGTGAACCTGTATACTTTCATTCAAAGAATAAAGTAAAAAAGAGGAGAAACAATAAAATACGTGCCGAAAAAGAACGAGAAAGAGAACAAGAGCGCAAGACAGAGAAAAAGAGAGAGAAAGAGCGAGAAGAGGTGAAAGGGAAGGGGAAGCGAAGAAAGAAAACGACAGCTAAGTTGTTGGCTATTCCGTCACGTTTTCACGCGGTAAGCACACGACGCACGCGCGCGAGCGCCAGCATAAGCACAAGCGCAAGCGCGGACGCGAATGCGAGCGTGCGAGTATTACCAAGGGGTCTTCGTGTACCTACACGACTTTCCTCGATTATGCAACTGATGAGCTAGAGCCAGCTATTTCGGACTACCGTGCTGATATCGTTGATTATACGTGGGTCATATAGACCCCCTCCACCTTTCTTTCGCTCTTCTCACTTGTCGTCAGTGAAACTTTCTTTTCTCCGCGTTAATATTTCAAATCCTACAACAGGATATCATTAGGCGAGTTTATTAAACGTTACGTTGCGTGTAACAGCTGCTAGAACGAGACGAGTCATCAGTTCTTGATCCGATGGAATCGAAAGTGTTGATAGATACTACGCAGATGATAAATTTCGATAACTGCCGTTCTTGCGAACGCGCGTTAACGAGCTAACGCCGTTTTAATGAAAGCCTGTTGAAACGTACGATTTTCTGACTGCGCGTGAAAAGACTGGTTAAAATAGAACGGACAACGAAATCAGAAAGTAATCCGAAAATCTGAAGAACGACGAAGGAATTGCAATTACACAATCTATTAGAAGATTCCCGCGGATGTCGCCGCTTTTGACGACTGAACTAATGAAAAACGGCTGGAAGCGCGGGCGTGTCCGGTCGTACTAGCACTGAAATGTCGGCTGCAGATCGGGGATTACCTCATGTTTCAGGAAACGTTGCATTAACCTCTTGTCTCTCTCTTTTCTACTCGACTACACGAAGTACAAGAAAAAAAGTCGTCAAACGTGTCTACGATTCTTCGAAGCAGCTGTCCTATTCAAACGTATAGTAGTATTCAACGTATTTTAATTACGTTCAGCTTCCTTTTGCTTCGCAAAAGTCTGGCCCGCGAGAGCAAAGTTACATGCAACGAAGATTTAATAGGATCATTGCATAATTAATGTGCACAATCTTTTCAGCGAGAAATATCTCGAACAAACGCGTAAACGAGTCACAAAGTTCCTGGAAAACTGTGATTACATATGTATAATATAAGTTGAGATAAGTGAGCAGATGGATTCTTACCGCGAAATCACATTTCAAATTTTATGCCAATAGAAATATAAACGTGGAAGAAATTCCGCGAAAAATCTATGCTGCTGTCTCTATTCTTGGATGCGATCCAAGAATGACTTCGTCATGATCTTTTTAAGAAAATTTAAAAATTCTATTACATGTCTTAAGGAAATATCACCTACGTCCTATTTACAATTCGTATTAGAAATTTGATCTACATGGACTGATTATTCTTGCTACGATTATACCGGAGGAGCTCTGCGTTTTAAAGCTGAAACCAAGCTTCTTCACGGAACATTATCAAGCATTGTCCTTTTGCTGGAAAAGACCTTTCATTTGCGAGCTAATGATTTATAAAAGAAACGCGATGCAAACAGTTGTAAAAGACATAGTTAACATCGAAATTATCGATATGTATAAATTATTTAATGCGAAACGTGTCTCGTAAAAGTTGCAATATCGATATTCAAGGAAGCAAGAATGATATCCATAAAGCGGATATTGTAACATGTTCCGATAAGGACATTGTAGGCTTCGGAGAAACATTACAATGTCTGACAATGAGAAATGAATGAATGTTCCGGCAAAGTAAAAGCGTTTCGTTTGAAAGATAAATTTCATCGTGGCGCGGAGTCTGACGAATACGCGATTTCGAGATCCATCTGGCGTGCTCGCTATTACTCGACATGACCAAAGAGGAGGAACGAAAGGAAGAAGATTTCTCTTCTGAAGTCGCGCGTGTCACGACCGTTACCTCACGACGACCGGCAGTTGCAACTCTCTAATCGACCGGGTACTCGTTAAGGAATTCTCTTAGCAGCGATCTCGTAATTAACCCGTGCATCGTTTTCTCCTCCTCTTACTGCTAAGCTTGCATTTTCGTGTCACAGTCTTAAGTAACATTCCCATTTTACACTTCTATGGTTCGCAAACAAATTTCTTTCCTGATAACGCAATATGACCATTCATTCTTTCCTGTATTTCAAAGAAAAGAAAAAGAAAACAATAAATAAACAAATAAATAAAATCGTGGCAATTTTCAATCAAGATTTTAACGCATTCTATTACTGTGATATAAAGCGCTTGGTAACCTTCAGCAAAGTTGGTTTGGATTGTTAGAAACTTTTTAAATGATGGAAAAAGAACGCGAAAGAAAGGAAAGTATCGTATAAACACTAAACTGATAAAATTTATTGGGTCAAAAAAGGAAAAAGAAATGATAATGATAGTTTTATCAAAAGGTCATAAAAAGTGGTCAAATTAGATAGAAAAATATATCAGTTGAGTTAATGATTTTTTTTTATTTAACAGACATAACGGTATATGACGCAAAAATGATTAACATAACTAGCGAAGCCTAGATTAATCTAATCTAATCTAACATTAATTTCTTGTACTAAAAATTGTCTGTATGATGAATGTTACAATATATCAAACGAATCAATGAAGAATCAAAGAAAAATTAATTGAGTCTTGTACCCACTTTTTACACTGCTTTTTGTACCAGTCGAACATAATTTATCATTCTGTACACTAATTGTCGCTAATTGGGGCTCGCTATGCGTAATAATATTACGAGACCTATGTTAATAAAACTTCGATATATTTGAAATTTTCAAAGTTAATTTGTAGTTTGCACAAAATGTGTGCATATCCAATAAGGAACGAAAATCTCTACTATATCCTAACTTTTTAATTAGATTTAATATATGCTACATAATTCGATATGCTATACGATGTTCGCGATGCCTAAGAAGTTTTGATCATATCTGTGAAAATGCTATATAAATAAATCAGCGTATATATGTATACAGACAAGGCAGTGTTTAGAATATTTAATCATTACGATATGATTAAAAATATACCGTTATATATAAATAATTATTACCCTATGTTATATCAACCTTACATCCATTTGACAAAATTACAGAGATATTAGTTGAATATGTTTGTCGATTGCAATTACATATTATAATTAAACGAATAAAATATGTAGCACCTTTGAAAAGTTACTTTATATGTGAATACTTTATATACATATATTTTATTAGTACAAAAATAAATTATAAAAAATATAAATAGTTTGTGCATTTAGAATATATTAATAAAACTAGTTACAATATATATATATATATATATATAATAAAATAATATATATATATATAATAATATATATATAATAAAACTAGTTATAATATATATATATATATATATATTATAAAAATCACATTCGCATAACAATGATACATATATATTAGAAAAATCACATTCATATACCATAATAATCAATATATCGCGAAAACTAGTTTCATTAATATATCCTAAATGTGCAAACTATTTATATTTTTTATAATTTACTTCTGTACTAATTGCAGATATAGTATTTAGGCACCGTAACAGATACATTTTAGAATTCATTTAAATCTACGCTACATATAAGGACCCTTGACAAGGAAAAAATGTACTGTCCCATTTTGATTAATATCCTTTTGAACGTATCTCCTGCATGGACAATTTGCAAAGTAATAGGGACAATTGTAACGATGAAATGATATAGCTGTTTTCCGGGATAGGTATAAACTCTTTAATTCAAAGAATTTCTTGGTCAGAATTTCATTTCATAATCTCGACGGCTGGCTTTCAACAAGATCCTTCCTTCCTTTGTCGACTTTGATCCTCGCAGCTGCGCTTCTTCGAGCAGAAAACGCTCGAACGGATATGTCAATTAGGACGCCACTAATTCCCGGAGGTTGTGACCTTCCTCTCTCGGCCCACGTACGGGCCAAAGTAATAACATAACTTGTTTGGAACACGAGATATATCGTAAGACAGGATCGGCAGAAAGAGAGAGGGTAAAAGATCGGTCTGAAAGCGTGCCTCGAACCACGCTGCCATTGGCATTGACAAGCGTGTCAATGCCGCGGGAACGCTTGCCTCCATTTTCTGTCGCTGCTAGCTCCAACAAGGTCACGGTAGTTTCTTCGTATCATGATCGAAAGGTCATCTGTCATTTTTCATTCGTTTCGCTCGAACTTTTCGGATTGTCATATGTTGTATTATACTTACATTAATCATGTTATATTTGTACGTATTTGCTCCAAATGTCGCTCCTTTCGTGTTTACCTTCGTTCATTTTGCTCGTGTTACAGCGCGAGATTTTCACATTTTTCGTTTTGCGGATAAGCAAGTTTGTATATAAAATACGATAAAAATGTACGTATGCGTATTCATTCATATAGCACGTATATTAATTATTGATTCCATGTAAAAGAGTATGTTTAAATACATATGTGTATAAATATTTCTACGCAGAAATAAAATATTTACAATTGCACGCAAAAGTGTTCGTACACTTGGCGACGCCTTTTATGAACATATCGTGTCTGTTATACGACACATTTTGAAATTGCATTGGCACCATAATGGCGTCCAACTGGCATAATTATATATATTGATAAAATTTTAAACGATTTTGGAGATGTATACACGAGTTACAAGATGTTTCTTTTTTTATCTTTATCTTATTATAATAATTTTGAGTACTTGTCACATCCGGTAAATTTCTGTAGCAGGTTTGGAAAGTGTACCACGTAGCTCTTTTTCTCGGCAGAAAGCAGTCGTGCAGAGAATTTATATCAACGTTCTGTCATTACGGAAGAGGGTCCTTTGGATGTTTTTTATGGAATCTTCTGGGTAAATTAACCGTGTAGAGATCCTTGGCTGTTATTGTGAAAATACGTCAGTCTGGTATTATATTTCCTTAGGTGGGTTATTTCTTCGGCTATCGTTGGAATTTCTTCCTAAATTCGTTGTCGCGTATGTGTCACGGTGTGTCAACTATTGTTCCAAGCACTATGGATACGAGGTATTTGATATAAGTGTATTTGCAAATCTATTTTACGCAGACTACAAAATCACGTATATATACAGTAATCCATAATATTAATAAGTCTCTGTATCGAATGAGATCATCCTTAACGCTTATTGCATGCTCAAAGTGACTATTCGTATTCATACTATTCATATGTATACTATTAGTATACATCAATGTATTAACTTTGTCAGATATCAGTTTGTGATAAACAAACCTTGCAATTTCTGTGTAGATTTTCAGCTTCGATTCAAATTTGTCCAATATTATCGTGGCACTATAGCGTCTTATTATAGTGTTAATAAAACTTCAAAATGTTTTATATAGCACACACGATATACGCACGTAGGTAAAAGTTTTCTATACAAAGTGTACGAATACTTTCGCAAATCACTGTACATAATATTCGTCAATAGGATTGGTTTCCCAAAAATTATCGTTTCAATCAGTCCTTTCTTCGAATTACTACAGACAACTATGAAATTCGATATCGAGAAAAATTCGATGTAATCTTTGAATAAATAATATCTAGATTTCTGAACAATGAATGTTGATGCAATGTCCGAATCTTCAACGTTCTAAACGTTTCTAGTTCAAACAATCCTGCTTTTATTAGTATGGTGCAATCTGTTCCGAATTGTTTCGTACACGTTCCAGTTCTTCGATGCAGATCTGAAACGTGGAAATGTTGCAACAAAACGCAACGTACATACCTATTATTAAACACACGATCGAATCCGAAGCACTGCAAGTTATGTGATTTAATAAACTTCGTGAAAGTTAAAATTTAAAAACCGTAAACAATTGTTTTATTTATTTTTGTAACTAGAAATCGTCGCATACCATTAAAATAAATGATTTAGTCTCGGTATAATTCTATGGAAGTCTTGCAATTTAGGATCAGTAAATTAAAAGGAAAAATATATCGTTGAAACGACGATGCATTGTTATTAATTTTGTAAATAAAACTGTGCGTGAAATCTTAAATTATTACCTTTTTATTATTTTTTAATTATTTTTTAAATACCATTTTGTACTTTATAGAAATGATTAAAACTATCGTTATATCTTTCTAGTATTTTCTTAATACATTCGTTCAAAAAATATAGACCAACATTCCTCATTTCTTTAAAAATAAACTCCTTTTATGTTATACCTAGTTACATAATTATTCCGTATTGAAAATATACATATAGTTTCTCACTATAGCGTTGTACCTATTATTATGTATCTTATCTATCGTCTATCGTAACATATATTTTGCTATTTATTGAAATATTTATGTTGCATATTAACCGTGTGGTTTTTAATGCTCGTTTATTTTACGTTCAAGCATTGCCTATTGAATTAACATTAACATTAAATCGAAATAAGCGTCGATATAAACCATGTTTCGAAAAAATACGAACGAAATATATAGCTTTTTGAAGAACAATTATACGATATATATTAATTGTAGTCCACATTATATTCGCAATAATTTTGGTTAAAACGAAGCGCGTAATTAGCGAACGTGTGCAAATAAAAGTCGTATTGCAAAATTATTATTATTGCAAAATCTATCATTAAGATATATGAAACGTACGATCAGTTATATGCTCCAATCCCAAAAGACCTCTGAGAGTTTGCGAATTAACTGGCCAGGGTCAATAAGTGGGGGTCAAACGAGCACGGCTCGTATCAAATTAGCCGGTCGCGGAGAAATTAACCCCCGGGCCAATTGCATGCTTCGCGGCCGCAGCCCTGTCAGATGCGCGACGAGGACGAACAACCAATCGCTGCAACGTTACATTAATCGCCAACGTTGTCTCTTTTTTTCAATCGTATCTTTAAACTCGTGCAAAAGCTATTCGAACGACACAAGAAACCGTCGTGTTTTACTTTATAGGAATTTCTATCGCGCAACAGTACAACAAAAGTTACCTTTTTCTCCAGACGATACTGTTTTACATAACTGCGTATTATTTAATATGTTTACAATCTAAATGTACTCTTTATCATACTTGAACTCTTTACGAACGAATACATCATTATTCCATGTTATCTTTGTCATTAATGCATTCAATCAACTGCGATATTCAGTTTACTGTCGCTGGATGGTACTTCAGATTGGACGTAAGAAACTGCCACCGAAGAGGCATAAACATTAAGAAGACAAATTTATTCTAATGATAGCAATACTGGATCTAAGTAACCGGTAATATGGAAAATCGCATTCTCCCTGATTAAGTATCGATTAAATAATTCCTTATCGCGCCATATAATATTCCAAACGAGTTCTTTGTCTTAATTTGACAATTTGAAAAATTTGAAATGTAATCTGCCTTGTTTCATCGTCATCATTGGTTTTTTCGTCGTAACTTTCTTGGCATTTTTATTCGTTACTGTGACTAAGAGTTAAGATAGATTCTCCTTGTCGCTCTCCTCGACTAACAGTAACAACTTGGAACCACCAGCTCGCAATAATTGCACTTTCGCAAGAAACCGAGCAGGTGATGCGAATGTTCTCTTGGCATTTAGTTTTGCCGTTAAGCACGGATGTGAAATGAAAATGCGAGTAGGAAATAATATGCGTATACATATGGACTTACCGGGCTTCCTGCGCGAGCTCCAAAGCACAGGAGGATGCGCGGAGGCGGCGACGGCAGCGGAGGGGTTACCGGCGGAGGCAGCCAGCTTGACTGCGTTCCGCGTACCTAAAACAAAATCAAAACAACGTTCATAACCGTGTGCGGTTAAGCCCTCGATTCGATACATATTTTTTGTCTTTTTTTTATTTATTATATGAAAGTGTGTCGCGCGGTTGCTCGAATAGTAAAATACGGTAAAGCGTCATTTTCTCCTTTCTTCGCGTTTTCCTTTTTCCGTTCCACTGTATCAAGGAGGAAACGAAACACATACAAACATATACATACATACATATATACGGTTGAACCTTCGAATTAATAAAGAGAAAAGAAGGAAAGCTTTCGGATGGGAAGAATATTTTGTTCCGAATCATAATTATTTCATGTTGATAAATTATTTTACCGTTAAAGGTATTTTACCGCTGAATAATGCAATGATCTTTTTACTCCGCGTCTCTTTCAAAATTTATCTAAAAGTTCTTCTTCAAATATCGTAAACGTTTCAATGCATCTTTACGGTTGTGTCGCTTGGGACGCATCTCCCGTTTCACTGCGATAGTTAACATAATACATTTTGTTTTCCAGCTGATTCCAATATTCGTACAACAAAACATGTTGATCGAACGTTGGAATGTGTTGGTAATAGATGTTCAGATAATGAAGATTTCGCTGTACCTGTAACGTTAATACGTACTAGGTATCGTTAACTATAGCGATTTGTAAGATTGTCCGACGTTTGTGGTTATGCTACAATGTGCACTAACGGGGCGTAGGTGAAACTACGATGAGGTTTTGAAAGGTTGTTCAGAAAGGTTGAAAGAGTTTTGTTGAACCATGCTTCTGGTGATGTTGATATGTACAAAATGATGTTAAATATATGGAATGTGGGTATATGTATACATAATCCCATGACGCGTGAGGATATGGACGTTACTGGCGGATTTTCAAATGTGGCGGAACTGGGCAGAAATTATTGTCGCGGAAGTATACCATCCGTAAAGTGATATTTTGATCGACGTGATGGTGCTTTTATGGTTTGGACATGAAAGGTCGCCGTCGGAAAATAACCGTGAATTTTCCGAACTCACGGCGTTAGCGTGCGGCAATTAACCGAGAACAGAGCACAATGAAAACGAACAAACGAAACGTTGATTTTATTCATCTTGAACTATCCCGCACTGGTGAATAAAGAAAATAATTGGCAAACACGGCGTACCTATTATACGTCGCATTGAATTAAGAAAATATCGGAGAATTTATCGACGTACAAGTATAGATATTTTTTAAATAAATTAGGGTATCGCTCGATTTAGATATATTTCCCTCTTTTTGTGTTATGAAAATTGATATGACAGAGACAAAAGAGTCTACCCAGCCTTCAACAAACGTGCATTTATCATTTTTGATAATGAAACATAACACGAGCCAGTGTGTCGGATTACTTCGTCTTACATTCGCTTTAATAAGCTTTATTGACGATTCTTGTAACGACGATAATCTGACGATGTCTGAAATAAGCGGTTCGTCGTTTTTGTTTCTAACGATATAACAAGATCGTTTTACTTCATAAACAAATTTCCCTATCCTCTTGCTTTTATCTTTAAGGGCCTGCGGTGTTGCGTTATAAGCGTTACAAGCGTTAAAATTATATGCTAATGTAATGGAAATTGGACGACTCGCTTTAAGAATTAATCAATATTACACCACCGATACATAGAAACTAAGCGTAGTGCTCTCTTGTAGTTGTACATAGAGCACTGGAATATCCGAAGAAAAATTATTTGCGATTCTCTATGCCAATAAATTATATTCAATCTTTTAACATTTTCATCTAAAACAATCGTTTAACGTAACATAATTAAATTTATGGATCGAGTTAATTTGGTAAATGATATAACACAACTCAAGAATAAAATCAACTCTGTATCCCACTGGTAATATTTCAGTGTAAAAAATTAAGGAAAGTGTATCTACAAAACCAATGGCAATACGTAAGAAGGATTAGAATCGACTTATTTACGGGATAAGCAACACAAAGAATCAGTGGCTTTAGTATCGTTAATTTGGTAACCGAATGAATTAAAGCTTTGAAATATGTGGGTATATTGTAGGTCAAATGCATAGTCGTTTATTTAGTCCGACAAATGGTTCTGTAAATGACATTTATCGTTAATATAAAAGTGATCGTTATCCAGATACAAACAGATGTTACTCTTTCGTTTAACATGCGAAAATTAACGAATACAGCAGCCATAAATATAACATATTTCGTCGGGGGTCGATAAGCAGTAACAATATATAATATAGATAAGAGACATGCTACGATTATGTACAGAGAATCGATACAGACAATTAATTATATTAAAATAAATTATAGCTGATAAAATCATCGTATTGATTTTCTCCTGTGGCAAGTTCAGAGTATTATAAAATTAACGATGTACATTTACAATCATGAAATATACTCATGACATTCATTACAATCATGAATGATATAAGATACAATAATTTACAACGATTTCTACTAAAATTATAATCTTTATCGCGAAGCTCACATCCTCAAAGTTTCTCTAAAGAATATTGATAATTCATAGTGAAATTGCTAATATGTTTAGGTACTTTTGCCTCCTTAGAAAATTACCATCTATTGTTTATTAAATAATAGACACGAGATCCGGTTCATTTAATAATTTTAGAAATACACATGAGCCGCATATTTGCAACATAGATTAACTGTATAAATAAAACAAAAAATAGAGAAAATTGATGAAATGTACTACGAGATAAGCGATCGATTTATTCTTAAAGTTTAAAAAATTTCAAAATCTGAAATTGACCTCGGCCTGTGAATGGCTCGTAACTAGATACAGACCAATGAAAGCACAAAATCGACTTAAACAAAAATTGAGGGCGGCTTCCTAAAGTCTTCTTTGTCAGCGAGTAATTAACAGATATTTCTTCCTTTGTTTTTAAATGCATTTCAAAATCGTAACCTGTCTCGCACTTAAGAAAGATTCCGTGTTCACGCCTGATTCGCACAAAATATCTCACCATAACGAGAAATAACGTGGAAGTTGGGAAACGAGCATCGCAGGAAATTACACACAAAACAGTAAATGAACATCGAACTTGACGAGAAGATGACTTACGAAAACAGTGAATGCTATCGTCGTTTTCAGGACTCGATGCGGAGGTATAGCTGCAGGTGCAAATGCAGAAGAGTTTCCTCCTGGTGTCGCGATTGGTGTCGCGATTCGTCTCGCAACGACCCTGCCGATCGAGTGCCATAGCGATCGGCAACACACCGCGTCGCAGCACGTTTACCAAGTTGAGGCGAGGCAAGGCGAGTGGAGCCGAGTCGAGTGAAAGAAAGAGGGTGGAAGTAGGTAGACTAGCGAGAAAGGAGGTGGAGCTGTTAGGCGAATTCTCTCTACTCATACGAGGATTCAGTATTAGCAAGTAGAAAGGAAGAGCGGACGTGCGTGTTTCGATACGATTTCTCATCGAGTCATCCTCCTACATCCACCAACTTGCTGTCCCTACGCGCGATATCGATACGAGGCTAGGTACCACTCGAATTCGAATTCACAACGGAGTTCATCGCCGTGGCAAGACATACACCTCTTCGTGCCTAACACAATCATTAAGAAACGCGACCGTTAATTAAACGCCCTGTGATTACTAGGTCCAGTTGCGGAGCTCATCAAGCTAATGGCCGTTATTATAATTACGTCGATGCTTAGACGAAATGCTATTTTTGGTGTCGTTCGTGCGCAGCTTGCCGATACAGGCTGGGAAAGCTACACGACAAATTATTTCCGATTACGAAGAAGTAGCAGATGGGAGTCTAAATGCGTCCTCGGAGCATTGGCTGATGTATCCGTTTCCGTGACAGTAGGAGACTTCCAAAAGTTTCATTGCGTCGAATAGAGTAGAATATTATACATCGAAGCTCGAAGGATGACCCAATTAAATCTTATCGCATGTAACTTTCTTTTACAGAGTTTAGTCAAGAGTAAGGAATATATAGTAGAGATGATTATTAATGATAAAATGGAAATTGCGATAGAGACGTTGTTGATCTGTTTCTCCAACGTACTTGGTTGAAGTTAGTCGAATCACAAATTTTATTTTCGCTTCTTCTTATTAAAAATTCTAAAAGAATAAATAACGTAAAGTAATGTAAGTGAATGTTAACGTAGTTTTTATCAAAATCGAAAAAAGTATCTTTTTAAACAGTTAACCGCGGAATTTAGTTTTAGAAATCTCTCACGGGGTTAAGTCGTGCAGTGCGTAAATAAATACAAGCGACGACGAGTATACGCGTTAAACTCACTGAAATAAAGTTTTTGTTTGACGTGCATACTCGTGAAACGCAGTCACGAGCTAATCCATAATGCATTACTCTAATCGTATCATCTTTTAATTTTTTTCTAAATGTCTGTCATTTATTATCTGAAGCTTATTATTCTATCCTTTCGTTTAATTGTATCTATTTGCACAAAGAAAATTTGCATTTTAAAACGTTTATGACGAATTTTAATATGATACAAGCAAAATATTAGATCGTAATGTATTTGATATCTGTCTGGGCAATTATTCACCTAATTTGTACGAAGAATGATATATATAGTATATCGTTTATTGCTTTACGTAAAATTGTAGGTGTGTTGATTTATGTTCCTCGATCCCTTGCCATCTTTTAATTTGAAATAATATTGAAGGTTCTTCGCTATTTTCTTTGCAACGCTACACCAAATACATACGAAATTCAAATTAATTAAATAAAACGCAACGATACAGCAGTATTTTTCGAAAATAATGTTGAAAACATGATATCTTGCTGGCAGAGGTCTTCCAGTTTCAATGACACAGTTAGATACTTCGGCTAATACATTTACTTTTAACTTAGTTTTTAAAAGTCATAAGCATATTTATTTTAATTGAAAAAGAAAAGGCGGGTATTCTATGTGTTAGAGTCTAACATTCGTATATTTCAATAGTATTTTCTAGAGAACAACATGATTCTATCTGTTTATGTTACATATCCTACAAAGCTTTTAATTACATCATCATTTAGCTTTTCCACAAAACTAATTAGAAAATTAAGCGATTAAAAAACAAACCTCGATGAATGAAATCAAGCAAAGAAAATCAAAGATCCAATCAGCAAATATTTGATGAACGTGAGAAATAAAATTATTAAACATTGGTATTAACTTCTTGTTACATTTACCTATAAATGAACGTACTCCGATGAAATTGCACATTATTTGTTCATGTAAATTTTGCTCGTTTTTTATAACTTTGATTATAACATATCAGTGGTATCAAGATAATGAGAACACAAAGAGCGCGCAGGACTGTGACTCGCTGTAATTTATCGTTGACATCTTTCATTGTCGGTCCTGTTTCATAAAATAAAAAGAGCGTGCGACACACGCTCAAAAGTTGAAAAACACGAAATAATCCAATTTCATATTTCGCAATTTTGTCTGCTTTTCCTCGGTAAATAAAGGCTTTAAAATAATTCGTATAATATTTAAGTCTTCATCCAGCGTTGATTGGATTAACTTTTCCTATTGTTTATTATTATTGGATTATTGCTATAAAAGCTTTCGCGTATTGCGTCATCCATCGTAATAAATCTGACGCGCAGGAATCGCTGAAACTTTTAATAATTTCAGATTGAGAATCTAAAGAGATTTCTACGTGATATCGTTACCAATCTATCGCGTAAACATGGTAAAGATGGAAAAATAATATGACAGGAAAGTTTTAATTGAAACATCTTGGCCTTATCCTCTGCAATTGTTGTAGTCAGTGAGAAGCTACTATCTCAAGCAAAATTGTTCAAGATTCTGTATATATGTACATATTGAAGAACTTATTCCGATTCTGCAGCAATCCTCGATGTCGTTTATATATGCAGAAAATCACTGTAATCAGTGACGGATTTAACCCTTTGGGTGCCTAATGATAATAACCATTTAGGGGCCCCTAAGCTAAACCAAATTTTGAGGAAGCTTATCCTGGCTAAATCGATGTTTGTTAAACCGATAAGTAATCGACATGTACGTTTAAAGATCGTTTGGCTGATCTGTCAGAACATGATATTCACTTGGACAGAGAATATTGATTTCATGTGAAGTAATTAAGATGCACTGGCCAGTTCAAAACTGCTTTCAAAACACCCATGGTTAGTCTCGTTGGAGGATTCAATCGTTTTTCACGTACTCTAGGAAACGCAAGAATCCTCCAAAACACTGTTCAGAATGGACCCATCGATCGCTCGATGGGCGTCTCGAATATTCGAATGACTATAACGTGCTGATTCGACAAACATCGTTTTAGCCAAACTAAAATTTTCATCCCCGGTCTTTTCTTGCCAACAAATATATTTTAAGTAATTCTGACAATCTATTAATCTGCTTAACAAGCACTTTTGGATACCGTAGAGTACCGGAGCCCGACACTTACAGCGTCATTAACGTCAAGATAAATCCGCCCCTGACTCTAGCACATGGAAAGCACGTAACTAATACCAATGCTTCTTGCGACGATGATACTCTGATATCTTCTTGCTCGCTTCTAAACGATCCTTCGTTTTGCTACAGGTGGTAAGGTGGACTCCACTGATTCAGAAGCTACATGTGAGTTTATATCGTTAAGTTACTCGAAGGGGGTGTGGAGAAACGCATACTTCTCCAAATCAAACCCGATACAACGAAATCAATTGCTGCATTGAATACTCCGTGCTCCACGCCTATTTTAGATAATGAATTAATTGCTCAGTTTGTTGAGCACAGTGAACCCTCGTATAACGCGGCGGATATGCCCCGTATTATGGGAAACGGAGTTACGGGAATCGCACGTATTATACACGCACACAGAATTCGACCGAATAACACGTAAAAGCTGGCACGACGTGATTTCTCGCGGGAAAATAAGGAAGAGACATGGAATAAAATTTGTTTCGTTCAACATGTTACGCAACATGTTATTCGGCTCCACCTTGTTTAATTAATATTCAATATTTAAGTTTATTACTAATTTATTAATTTATCATGGTCGGATAAAATTTAAATTTTCTTAGTCCTGCCCAGTCGGGAACTAGTCGCGTTCGAGTACATTCGATCGATTTTCCAACTCGATTTTCTCCAAATCTAAGTCGTGAATGGACAAATTTTATTTCATATTTTTTTCGCGTCATACCAGCTTCTACGTATTTTTCGATCGGATCCTGTGTACGGACTGCGAGTGTGAATTATGCAATTCAAATGTGTTCTAAAGGGTTTTCAATGTAATCCTTGTTTAATTTAGACTAATGAATATATACAGGGGGGTTGGTAACTGGTGGTACAAGCGGAAAGGGGGTGATTCTACGCGAAAAAAGAAGTTGAAAATATAGAATAAAAATTTTTTAAATTTTTTTTTTTTAATTTTTCCACCGAGACAACGATCTACAGTGAGATCCGCAATAACGTACCGCACGCGTACCGGCGAAAATTCAAAGTCGATTTTCTCGAAAAGAAAGCCTCAAACGAAAAATTTTTATTCTATATTTTCAACTTCTTTTCTCGCGTAGAATCACCCCCTTTCCGCTTGTACCACTAGTTACCAATCACTCTGTATATAATAATAGACGTACAATCATCTCGAGGTAGACGTTTACACGACGTACCTTTCGATAAAATCTGAAGATTGGTGAATTCAGTGGAAACGCGTCACTCGACGCTCCGCGATGATGCATCGTAACGCGTCCCACTGTTAGAATACCACGAGTTTGCTTCGAGTACGAAAAATTCAAAGCTGTTTGATAATAGCTGTATATAATGCAATAACTACGACAAGGTGATTGATGAAAGAAAACTTATTTCAATAAGCGTTCGAAACGATGACTAACCACTTCAGTACGTTTCTATGAACGATTAACGTGTGACTCTCTATCTGTCTTTGTAACTTGCTGACTAATATTCTGTTTGTTACACTCTACAGAAAGAAGTCTAGGCGTGTAAAACCGATCCAACGTTGAAGGAACTTTTCTCTTATCGAGTATCATTTTCATCGCTTGTAAAAATGCATTTTTCTTCGTTGATCACTCTACCGTAGTTGTTTCATCATTCGTAGCTGTTACCGAACATTTCTAAATTTTTCCTACTCAAAGTTACACGAATGTCATGGTATTACAAGCTACTGCATTGGTCTTAACCTCAGCTGTGGTGGTAAAAGTATACAGTCCTATCTAAAGAAACACGAACGACATGGAAATCTTGGAAACTATGACTCTGAGAATAATTTCACGATTACCATCATGGATTTGCGCCTCGAAATTAAATAACGTTTCCCTCTGACGTCTTTTCTTATCCTATAATATGTGAAATATCTAAGGTGGTCAAATTAAGCGAGACACCCTGTACGTAGAAAATTAACGTACGAATATCTGAATTATCTAGAACTTCGACATTTATAGGTCACAGGACTGGATGACACGAAAATCATCTTGGAAAACGACTGCAAATAGTAATTTCAAAATAATGTGTTCTTTATAACTGATGACTCTTCGTTATAAGACTATCACTTGCTTGTTTCAATACCGTGTGCTATACAGTGGAAATTGTGAACCGAGGGAACGTTATTAAAAATTCTACAAAGTTAAAAATAATACAAAATCTTGCAGTATCTGGCGATATGGTTACTGGATTTAAGCGTAATTAATAATTAATAATAAACGAATAGAGTATAAACATACGTTTGCTTTTAGGTTATATGGCAAGTTATATATGGATTTTATAGCATAAGTGACCCTTTTCGTCTGTTCCATAGACTCTGGTAGCCTTTAAAGGGCATGTTAGGGTCGTTCTCCCTTCATCGCCTGTATAAGGTAAAACAGTTTGAAACATTTCAAAGGAACACTTAATCAAAAGGAGTCGTTTACATACTATATAGCGTGTGTTTAAAAAGCCAGCAGTTCTTTTTTTTTTTTGTCAAAATCATCCTCTCGTTTAGAAAAAATTAAAGTCTAAGATCGCGTGACTTAGAATTCACTTCAGAAACTCCTCATATCATTACACGTGTTGTAAAATCGCTATTTTGATATTTCAACGATTGCACATAAAAGATACAGTACATTATAAAAGCGCAAAGAACATGATTGTGTATTAAGCAGCAAAAGATTGCGTTTAGAAGAAGAAGGGACAGGCAAATTCCCGAAACGCACGTCGAATTATAAAAATCGTTTACCGATGATTCTTATAATAGCGGACGAAAGCCAACCAGTTAGCTGAGGCAGAAAAATATTTGAACAGAAACGTACGTGTGCCCACTGTTGGAAGATCGAATTCTTCCGTGTCGAATTTCCTAAGTAACATTTAACCCCTTCGCATCGGAGGATGAAATATCTTGCTACGCAATGTCGTTCGTGATATACGCTTTGCACGAGATATCTTGCAACGCAATGTCGTTCATGTGATGCTTTGTACGAGATATCTCGCGATGCAATATCATTTGTGTGACTCTTCGGACGAGATATCTCGCACGTCTTTTTATTAAAACTTCAGATATCGCATCCAATGATTCGTGTAAAAGTCAATCCGTAAGACGTTGAGTTTGTAAACGTTGAAAAACGGGGCTCGAGATATTTCGTTCAAAGCATCACATGAACGATATTGCGTCGCGAGATGTATATTTCGTACAAAACATCGTACGAAGGACATTGTGTGGCAAAATATCTCGTCCGAAGCGTATCATAGACAGACATTGCGTGGCGAGATATTTCGTTCTCCAATGCGAGGGGGTCAAATGAACACTTTTACCTTTAGAAGCATATACAGCGTGGACTAAAAATCAGTCGCCGCGATTTTTCAAACACTTTGGAGAAAAAAATGTTTCGATAGTTAATCAGCTTTCGATCGACTACAAATTACAATGTTAAGAATTTCGAAAAAAACCTTACTTTAACATATTTCTATATTTTTAGATGGAACACTACGTTCTCTTTTATGTACCGTTCGATCAGTTTTTGATTCTTTATAAAAAAAATATTACGGTACTTGGATCGACGAATTATTGAAAAATATTTTAACTTCAACGTTGTAAAACTTATGATATGAAAGACGAAGAGAAAACATAAAGAGCGAAAAGTACTATGCTATCTTTCCTCGTCTTAAACAAGATACGTTATTTTGTCCGACTATTGCAAGTACCAGAAAAATGGTGTAGATTGATGTTCCACGACCACCCTGTATGTTTTACTACCAATCTAAATTTTAATCAATTTACATCTGATGATAGAGTTAGAGCATGAAACAAATCGGATGGTAAATACTGGAAATACCCAACGGAGCATCGAGTTTGTGTCATAGTACTGAAAATTTCGTGTTTACCAATGGAAAGATAAATAAACGCGGCTATTCAAACACAGATAGCGTAGAATCCTAAGAAATAAAATGCAGGAAAAATGTAATCTACAAGCAATTTCATCTTTTACATTGATAATAACAGCAAATATACATTATGCTCTATGTACCAAAGAGCGATAATGCGAAACATTATCGCCGTCGCAATCGTTGGACATCAACGTAATCGACAGAACATGAAACGCTTCGCAGCGAAATCATTAAACCATCTACGATACTACAAATAAATAGAAATTTAAAAAACGTGTTATAAACAGGATGAAAGAACACGTTGAAGCAATTTTTCGAAAATTTAATCGAGTCTATCTGTCATGATAAAACTTGTCGCAGTTCTACAAGCTACATCTTTCTGCAACTTATAATTACATTTTGTTTCGTATTGTTGCGCGATTTGCTACACGACATGATTTTTGTACGCTATTTATCTACAGACTTTTACACCGTACTGTCATACCGCAAACTAATCAACAATACGATCTATATGCTTTTATATACAACGATATGAGCTCATACGGGGATCGACTCTCTTTTTAACAGGCTGACGCCGGCGTGCACCGCCGGTGGGTCACACGTGCCTGTCCCGTGGGGCAGCGTGCATTGTCGATGGGTCACGCGAGTTTGTTCCGTGGGCAGCGTGCATTCGGCCGTTGACGAAACGATCGCCCGATCGAACAATCGATCTATCTGGTTTGCAGAGGTATCTTCTCTGATACGACTAAAGTCCTCAACCTCATACTGTCGCAACGATATACGATAATTTATAGCAACTGACAAGTTCTGTATTCGTTCAGAAAGTAACTGGAAATACCCGTCTACGTACGGCAAGCACGTAAAAAGATGGAATGTACTCATAGAAGGTTAATTAGTTTCATTTATATGTCGACTAAAATCATAGGAAATTTTCTGTTTAAATTGTTTAAATAATGAATATCGTCGTTGTTTCGTACGTTTGAAACGATGACGCGATTTGAAAATCCCGCCGATGACGAAACGTGGTCTGTCGCACTTCTACGCTTCTTGAATGCTGAAAAAGCTCTTCCAAAAGGAATTTATAGTTGAATTACAGCAATTTATTGTAATAAAATTATGGATGATTCAATACCGTTTAGTTTAATACTGTCTCTCATTACGCAGAAGCTTACGAAACAGCTTCGTTACAAATGATTGACGGCATCGATCGATTCACACGATAATTTTTTTGCCAAATTTAAAGAGTTTTTGGACTGGACACAACGCTTCGCGAGAAACTATTGTTATGTAAACTCACAGTGGAAAAGTGTATCGTAAAGGTAGGCATACAGAAACTTGTGTAACGTTACGATAAGTGCTGAAACGGGAGTGGTGATTGTATGGGTAAATAGCTAAGTATGTTTACTAAAGTTACAAAGGAAGGAAGCTCTTTAAAATACATTTACGTTATTGTTATTTCAAAAGAGATATGATTTTCCGAATGGTCGTCGCAGATATGTTGCTTTTAACTTCTGTAAATAGATTTTACTTTGCAATTGCTAAAAAATTGCATTTCAGCATATTTATCTATAAATTACCATGAATTTAGTTACACATTAAGAATGATTTATATTCGCAGAAGTTTTCGCTAATAAATCGAGAAAATACATATTTCATAGATAATATTTCTTATGCGGCATAATTTTCCTTACATCGCATATATCATCCGTCACAAAAAAAAATTGACTTATCTTTTGGATATTGAAATTTCATGTATATGCATACTTGTTTTTGACTTATTGGACTTGATAATTTAGCCTGCATTCGCGATTATTTATTTCTTAATATGACTAGCAAGATTACACTGTAGTACAACGTTGCTCGAGCAAAGAGATATACCAACTCATTCAAAACAAATCGAATGAAATTGAATAGATTATGTAGCAAAGTTGAGTAACTCTAAATTTAAAAACGATTCCCCTATACAGAGTACCTTTGAACATCATAATTTGTAGATGTAATCATAAAATATTCATTGAACACTTTTTCACTGCCTCGTACTCAATGACAAATATAATCGTTAATATTCGAGAATATAATTCGTATCGAGATGAATTCGCAGACTATAACCATCAATCATGCGGTAAAGGAAAGACAGTTCCCTTCATTATTTCATTAGTAAGTTACGAACTGTAAAAGTCAAACCAGTTTCGCAAGTAAACGTGAATTACATCTACTCGTATCGAAGGCCATACAAGGATGACTTTATTAAACAAAGATTTTTAATATTTCCATTTTATATTCATTTTATATTTAAAATATTTTAATATGCAGTATTTAAATATATTAAGAAAGGACTTCCTCTGTGTTCTCGAAAGAAATCACTTAAGTTAAGAAATTACAGTCTAACTTTACCCAACATGTAATACGATTTAACTTTGCCTAACAATAATTTTCAATATTTCGTTGAAAATTGATCTTTCAACGTCGCTTATACGAAACAATCGCAGTTGTTCGAGAATAGCTTCCAATAACGTTGTGCCAAAACAGTTCGGCATTCGAGGTATAAGCGTTTCCAGAGCAATCGGATGAAATGGTCAAATATCTGAAATAACGAAGCAAGAGTTCGTCGTTTGGAAGAAAAACGCATAACGATCGTCCACTTGCTCTCCATTTATTAACGAGTTGACCAGGATTAATTTGGCGGGCAATCTTTGCGAGAAAATAGGGTAGCGGTGCGGTTAACTTGACATTTACGGCAGCCAGGAGGATAAGTCCGTGAGCTTTATTCGAATATTGAAGTATTACGTTTTAAACGCTTTACATTTTAAATGCATCGCACAACGTAGAAAATGAAATTTTCGAGATTTTTAGGCGAAAGGATTTCGTTTTACATTCTCGCGCGTGGAATAACTTCCTGTCGATTTTTTACTCTTCCTCTCGATTGTTTATTCTTCCTTTCCTTTTCGACGACGTCATTAACGACGTGTAATGCTGGTTATTGATAGTTAAATGGAATAGTAGAAGTGTTTATTGCTTTGGATAAATTTGAGGAGGTCCTCAACAGCCTTCGTATTGCGAAAGGATTCCTCCAATGGTTTGAGAAGTTTGGTCTGATTGCAGTGAGATTGTTATTCTTGTTCAATTGGAAGCTTGTTCAGGTGGTATTATTCTCGTTCAATTGGAAATAAAGCAAAGATACATATAATTGACAAGTTTCCAAACTTTCTCTAAAAAATGAAACCACAAATACAAGTTCGTTATTCTTGATTTTCATTCTATTTTGAGCCATAGAATCTCCCTCGCTGCAATTGTATTTATTAATAACGAATTTATTGCTTAATTTTAAAATTTATGTCATCATTTCGGGAAACACCTTGCTCTGTTCTTGTCGTGTTTGTATAATAGTATCGTCACTTACTGGTAAAATAATATATTGTTTCTCGTTTTCTTTTAATTCTAAACATAATTATTGTTGATAAAGTCGACGGGACAGTGTATTCTTTCCACATTTTACTGAAACTAGGAAAATAATCTCTTTCACTCCTGATAACAATACTGTAATACGCGTACGTGGAAAAAATAATATTAACAGCTTGACAAAGCAGGTTTTAAGTTTGAAAAGCAGTTATATCTATAACTTCGAAAAGTTCGGAATCCAAGATTTATCGAGTCAAAATGCCGAAAATACAAAGGAATATCAACGACTACAACTTGGAATATTTCGGTATCTGAAATTTCTTTAATCCTTTAGAAAATGAAGATTATACTTTATCTTTAAGAACAGAATATATTTCTCCGTATAATCAAAGATACTTTGTAAATATACGGTTATCAAGGAGTACATATTCATAACGAATTTTCAAAACACGTTAAAAAATGATGATCTAAGATTTGGTACCTTACAAGTTTAAAAGGGATAAATAAATTTTTTTCAGAGTAAAAAATCCTGTATTTGCCAGTAACTAAAATTCTTTTTGTTTTAAATAACATGTTAAGTATACGTAGAAAAATCGATTTGGAAGTACATTAATTATAGAAATCTACGAAAAAATTATTCTATTACGACAAAGGATTATCGTTAATATCAGCGAAAATCTGTACGCCAACACAAAACTTTATTGACTCTTTCACAATAGACATTCGATATGCATACACCTTTCTTTCATTCGAATGAAATATTCACACGCGTGTATCATATGTGAACCGACGTATCTATATTTTCAAATATTCTTGCCTTGATCCATATTGTCTAATATACATACATACATGCATGCATGCATACATGCAATTTCCATTCACCGTTGCAATTCAAGGATATTGTTGTGCACATAAATTATGTATGTACTACTAAATTAAAGTAGCGGTCATTAAGTATGCTTGCAAGAAGATACTATTGATTATAGAATATAGAGTGACCTAAGGCTAGAGCCTGATACATCATGCAAGCTGTTAATTTATATATCAGGAAGTATTCCAGATAAATATCAAATGAGGGGAACGTAATTTTGCATTAATCGAACCAGCGATTGCGATTCTCCGTATAAAAAAGTATTGATCCGTTTACATTAAAAAAAGCCACTGGTATTCACGTCTTAATTAGGAAGTCTCATTAGTTACTTGGACTTATGTTCTTACATGGTACGAGACTGAAGTTAATGGATCGAACTTATCTGTCACTTGACGCGTCACTAGAATGACGTAAACTTACAGATAATCGTCTGTGAAATAATTTGTAACGAAATTTATTAATAGGAAAATAGCCGAGTAAACGGAATAGTAAATTATTTAGAAACAAAGAAATAACGCGAAAGACAACGTTTGATATTTTATCACCATGGATGTACATTCTTTGAATCGTTTCACAAAAATTCATCTGTAGGACAAAATTGTCATAATCATGAATGAGATGGCATTTAAATATGGTAGTTAAATTCGATTCACTGCCCTACAATAAGGGAGTACACGTAAGTAATTAAAATCCATGGGGTAAATATTTTAAATAATATATTATAGTAATTAACCACCGATGTGTCGATGTATTTTATCAGCAGATTTGAAAGTTCTCGAATTACCAGGTATCAACGTGTGATTTCAATTTTCTGTTACAGATAAAAATTATAATTAGTTACGATTAAAGTATATTAACGAAATGAATTAATTTGTAACATTGAACTTAGTTCTACTTGTTTTTAATAAATTAGTATAATCCATAATTTATAATTTGCTTTGAATAAAATTCCAGCCAGCGTTACCAGCTGATTCATTCGACAATATAGTAGGAACGATTAAACGTATGTCATAAGCATAAAAATTCGTCATATGCATAAAATTATGACACAACGTTATTACATAAAATTATCGCGCAATTTATACCCATTTGCAAATCATACGGTTTTAAGTGTTGAAAGATACGCCGTTGGTTAATAAATATAAATCAAGTTACAGATCCTGTTATTTCATCAATGTATATTAATTTATTGAACCGATGATATAATAAAAGGTTGCGTCATTTAACGAAATCTAAATTATTGCATAATGATAGTTCACGATTAGCGATAGGATCACGTTATAAAGAGAGATATGCAACATAACCATCGGCGTCATTCCATACGTTTAATCAGCTTAATGTATTGCTACTTTGGTTTTCCCACTAATCATTAATATGAATAGTATAACACGCTTTCTAACTTTGCAACTAGAAACGATGAGAAGATCCGGTAATGATGAATAATCGATATTACTGAGCTCCTAAATGTGAATTTTCATAACCATCTTCCCTGCATCATGCAAATGTATACATTGTTTTATAGATACATACACATTATATATACTTAAGAGTATTCGGAGTTTTACTTATCTTTGATAAAATGTACTTTTATTACATTTTCTTATATACGATATTTTAATTATTGTTTCATTGTCATGATACGATAAAATTGTAAGTAAGTTACGAATATGCAACGAGGTATCGAAATCTGTAACAGTGAAATAAATTGCGATAATTTTTCAACAAGATTTATAACGAATCGTTCCAAAGTTATTTATATTCAAGCTGTTTATATAATTTTTAAGCGGAGCAGAGCAGATTGTATTGTAATCAATTTAAGCAATAATTATTATATTTGAAATTTGAAAATTATTATATTTTAATATAACTAGGTAACAATGGGTAAATAAATAAGCCAAATAGTTAAATTTTATTATTTATTGACTCCATAGAAAAATGATAAGCATACTCCTAACACTCATTTACATTTCATACAGATCGATACGAATGATGTTATTTAATTTCATATTTGTTACAACATCGTTCAGCTACACTTTAAGCATTAAATAATTCGGAAAGAATAAAAACAATGAAATAAGAATTACAACGAACAAATTATTATACGTAGAATAAGGCAATCGAACGAATATTCTTACACATAAAGCTTTCGTTAAAACCTACAACTAAGATACATAACACTCTGATTTTGCGTAGCTAACGTAAATATAACTGACAAATCCCAAACAATTTTTAGGTCATCAAGAATATCAAATAATTTCATTACAATTTTTGTAAAGTACCATTAGCAAAAGGTAAATCTTAATGTCATTAATGGGACTACGAAAACAAAGCAAAAGATAAAAATTATTTGCACGAATTAAAGGGAAACGATATAATATATAACATAATACAAAATAAAATTAAAATACGATATAATAATTAAGCTGTAAGCTGTAGAGTTCGCTATTCTCCTGATTTAAGTCGTTTTGACAGAAGTTCGCGATTAACTGGACAGGAATCTTCTAGAAATCTGTCTATCTGTGTGAATCCGATTTATGGAATTACGAGACACACGCGAGATGGAATAACAACGAATATATAAAAAAAAAATAAAAAAAGTCAATAACAAGTGCAGGCGAACAAATATTTAATTTTATTATTATATACACACGATGTAACTATCATTTACGAAATATCCATTGTAACATCGAACAAACGGGCCCTTTATAACGCAACGTTCCAAACGAGATAATAATTCTTAAAAGCTTTAACGATCTCGTAATAATTTATCAGATTTATCTCGTTCTTCCGTGTCAGGAAGTATACGCGTATTAGCCGGCTATTCGTTGTTAATTCATAAACTTTATATAGCAATAAGCTGTAACAGTCTGCAGAGTATAAATTGGAGCAGATAAAATGCCGCCGTGAAAAATTCTAATAAAAAAGTTTGAGAAAAAGTCGAGCAAGCTGACAAGCAATTTCACAAGCAAGATGACGCGATACTCGACTGCTCCGCGGGATAAAAAAAAAGCTTACGACGGTTGAACGTACGTTCAGCTATTACTACTGAAATCATTGGATTTTCCAAGGAATAACAAACTGTTTCCTCGGTCATGGTTTTCGCTAGAACCCGGGAACGTTTTCACGACTAACTCGCTTTTTTCTGGAGAATAATGGGCAGGAGAAGAACGTCCCGACGATGCACGTTGCGACCGCGTGTCTACGCTGTCTACGTATCAACCGCCATCTGAAGAATTCAAAAGGCTTGAGAAGCCGACAATATGGGATAAGCTCTGGCCATTAGCATTGCCACTACCATACTCAACGATCGGCATTGCGACGAGAAACGATTCACTATGAAACGGGACCTTGACACTTGCCTATTCACCAATCTGTTGCTCGTTACTATAACGCTGCTACTTTGACCGTGTCTCCGTTCTGAAACGCAGAAAATCAAGTCGATTCATCGACGCCAGGAAATACTATCATCTTTTTCTTTTTAACGACATTTTGACGTGATGCACGAAAATGCCAATATTTTACGCGCTTACATCGACGAACAATTATTTTCCATTTCAAAGTCCTACGATGCCTGTTAGATGACACATTGGTGGCTCTTTGTATCCCGGTCGTGTCGCACGTTGTAGCACGTTGCGCAGTACCGAAACTCTTACGAAGAAGCGAACTGAAACGTTCAGGAAAAGAAGTCACGGAACAAAGCGCAACGTGCTATTAAAAACACGTTCGACGCCCGAAGAATCATAAATACGTCGATACAGCAATTATGAAATTTCATTTACTTGAATAGAAATCAAGGAAATTGTCGGTTGATTTAAGTGTCGATTTGTTTTAACGTCTGAAAGTCCCATATTACTTTTGCTGAATTGCGTCTGAACCTTTTAACATAAACGCGTCTGTAGAGTCAGATTCTTTCTGTACCTCAAGTCATTCATGCCTCTTCTCGGATTCTACCAGTGCTCCGTATGGTTCAGACTGAGAAGGCACATTCATAAGCATATTCTCTTGAGTTTATGTAAAGTTTATGTGCGTCCGCGGCATCTATGCCACTCATAAGCGAATCGTTAATCTAGCACACAATGAAATACAACCTTTTATACGTTCGATCACTACTTTTCTTTTTAAACTTTCTATCTGGTATCTTAGTAAGATACGTATTTACAGCATGAAGAAGCATTGGTTAGTAGCAGAATTGGATATTATTGTATTCGGATGAGATATAGGAAGCTAGTAGATGCTCTACTATGTTGATTTCATTTTTCCGATTATTTTTCTCCTCGTTGTGCATTCTATTAACATGTTGTACCAGCGATTTTCAACCAGTGCGCCGTGAGAATGTTTAGAACGTGCAATAACTAACAACGGACAATCTCCCTGATTTCTATCCAAATAAATGAAGTTTCATATCAAAAAAGGTAATTATTCTATCAACATGTTTACGGTTGTTCGGGTGTCGAGCGTGTTTTTAATAGCACGTTGTATCAATAGAGCAGTCAAGAGCTAATATAGAAGCACTGACTACTTTCTCTATAGATCGTCAAATAGAAAAATGTCAATAGCCAAACTGCCATTCGTTGTGAATGTTCTGTTTCGAATCAAATATAATATATCGTATTGTGGGGGATAATTCAATACCAGTCGGGAATAAGGTTCTAAAGCGCATTTAGTACATTTCGAGATAAATCGATTTTTAGGTTACACTGTAATCGTAATGTTGTGATCCAATAGAACAGCTAGGAATCGTAATGATACATTTTATTTCAGTATTTATCGCAATAAAGCAAAATAGTTAAGGACGATGATAAAAGATAGCAAACAATAAACGATAAGTTCTTTATGAAAAAGAAATATATTTCAATTCAAAACTTCTTAACTGAAACTTGGATTTTAATTAGCTTTAATTAGATGCGATATAGACCCTTCTTCCGTAGATTTCAAACACCTAATATGCTTCTTGTTTTCAACGTTACATCCCTTTATTACTGCAATGTCTGCAATTTGCGTATACTAAAATGATCTACAGAGCCCATACACTATACTGTACTCTTAACTCAATTTTGATCACAATGTGCTCTAGACTCCTTTTCTCCCCGGATGGTGTTCAATTAGTTTACCGCGCTTGACACGAAAAAGATTGAAAAATGTTGAAAATCGGTATATTATATGTACGTACATATTATACAGTGAGTGTGTCAGTAATCAGGATACAATCGACGAGAGAAGGGAGCTTCTACACGAGAGAATACGTTGGAAATATAGAATGTATGATTTTGCAATACATGCATGAAATTGGCAAAGTGGAAAACAAAGCCATGAACGAAAATAAAACATTTGATTTCGCATTTTTTATTTATTTTCCCATGTAGAATAATCTCGCTGATTGTCCATTCGTACCCAGTTGGAAATTACTCAGATATAGACAAAATTCGATTTTCTGGGAAATGAAACGTTGTTTGAAAATATTATGTTCTACGCTTGAGATGTTTCACGTAGAATCGTCGAAACTTTTGACAATTCTACTATAATTAGCCGGACAATTTTTACATCTATATAAAGCTCTCTACCAAGAAAATCTCGATAATCCGTGTCACAGACACAACTACAAAGACACAAAGACGTGAAAAATTAAATTTTACGTCTGGTTGGAGGCAATTTAAACGAAATCAATCGAAACAAGAATAGTTACAACATATGTATGTATATCATTGTACATGGGAAATAAAGAGAAAGGAAGTATCGGACGTTAGAAAGTTACACAGTTTACCGCAATTTATCGTAGGAGTTTTGTCCGCCTACGCACCTAAACGGTACATCGAGTCGTGGATGGAATTGTCTAACTTGTGAAGTAATAGATATTTCATTACGTCTCCGTGGAAAAATAAATACCATAAATTTGAACTCGATAATAGTAACATAAATTTTCCAAACGCAATAAATATAAAAGTGTATATAGAATACATATACATACATACGTATACGGTGTACACACCGTATTCTTTCGTACGAACGTCGTTGGACTTGTGATGAAGAAAACTTAATTTTTTTCCAAAGTGTTCTCGGTAAAGGTTTCAATGTATTTCTATTTAAATAACACATCTTCAGCACACATCTTCCTTATCGTTGATTTATTACGAATTTCAAGTAAAGTCCAATAAGGCATAACGAGACTGAAGTATTTCTTAGGAACACAATTTTTCTTTTCATTTTGGATGATCGTCACGGCTGATTCATCCGCAATGAAAGACGAAAGACGGGGTATCGGCACCCAGCTCACTGGTTGAATTCATTTCATTAGTCTGAAATATCCTCCACATTCACTGAAATGTCAAGTAAAACGAGTGAAATAACAATATTAAATACGAAGCAAAAATCTGATATAAGTGTATTCGACACTTATAGAAACTAGTTTGCGCTTTAAACTTTGAATTGATTATCTTATAGCAGCTTAGCCGTAAAGAGTTTAGTTCTAACAAGATAACGTCAGAATATTTCTTGTTAACTCGCAGCGTGAAAGATTAAAGCGTAGAGAGAAAATTATTTAAAGCGAGTGTTTAAGATTTTATGTTAGTGTTAATGAAAAGTGCATTCTTCAGAGGATCTGCCTCTGAGAGTCATAAATATATCCTACAAATTACTATGCAAACATACAATTAATATACGTTGTTGGATGCGTCATAAAATTCATAATATATTGCCAATAATAGAAATTTATAGTACAATACTACAGATGAACGATAGTTGATATAAAAGTCTCTACAAATTCAAACGTACTATTTAGTTATCTTCATTGCATTAAATCGAACAACTTTTAAATGAGAAACTTATTTACATCTTTAATAGTTTGAGAAATAATTTCGAGTATATTGAATTGATCATAGATATTACATATATATATGTCGGAGATGAAGGAACACCGGAGCCTTTGGAATTTTGGATAATCCCGCAACATTGTAACCTAGAGTCTACTATAGCTGTAATTGAACAATTGTAGTTATTCAATCCGATTGTAATTGTTCGAGAGTTGTGATAATGAGCTTGGGCTTGAGGCGACAGTCAGTCGCCGAACGTAGCCGCGGTCACGAGATGAACGCTTTGCCTAACAAAGGTATGGAGTAATTCTATAGCTCTCCTTAAAAGAAATATTCGTGGCGACACGCGACAGTAACGGACATTCCAACGGTTTCTGTCCCGTGGCTCGCCACACGCAGACCCTATTCTTCGAGTAAGATGATTGCCAGATGTCGATGCGTCTCCGCAGTACATGTTCGGCTAGCCCGAGGGCCCGTTATAAATCTTAAGGTTTAGTTAACTAAAGTCCTTCAAACAGACAAACAGTCTTTGTCCCAACTACGGGAAGATAGGGGAGACATATTTTTCAACGAGCGGCGTCTCCCACTAGCAACTTTCCCTCGAGGGCGGCTAGCATCTTTTTCTAACCACCGATATGGAGATTGACCAATTAGCAGCAACGTCAATTTCCCTTACTTTCTAAACGAAGGCTTTTCTCGACGAATCCGATGATCTCGTATCCTTAGACACACCCCATTATAGTTTTCCTCCGTGGCATCATCGGGACGGGAAAGACATTCTCGCTCGCGATCTCATTGATGAAAGGAGTAACTCTTTACGATCAGTGAATATTACGCGTCCGACTTAGATTTTGTGAGTACGTTCATCTATCATCCCGTCGACCGCGGATTCGTTATTGAACCTAGGATCATTGTCATTAGTTTCTCGAGTACCTAACTACCGCGGTTACTTGTCCGGTTCTATAATAATCGTATTTGCACTAGTCAATGTCTTCTCTATTGCATAACGACAACGTGTAACCCAAACGAAGATTCGTTTCACGCCCCTAACCCTAATTCTAATGTAAACCCGACATATATATATATATATATAAATTTTTTAAAAATCTTTGCAAAATTCCTTACGACGTTAAAATGACAATAACATGTTTTATCTAAAATGTGTGAATATGTGGAACATTTAGTTTCTTTAATTATCCACTTTTCATTGTTATTATAAGTTCCTTAACTAGAAGAAAGAAGATAAAACATTAAATTCTTTACGTTAATATAATATAAATAATTTGGAAATAAAGCTTTTATAAATATAACTCTAGATTTTGCTTCCGTAGTTCAATTCTCAATAATTTTATTGTTTAGTCAGTAAAATTTCAGCTGATGTATTTTCTCATAATGCGGGCTTAATGACTAGTGAATAACTAAGATCGTTTCTTTTAAGAAAAGAAATGTTATTTGTAAGATTAAAATGTATACAATAATAATATAATAATAAGTAACTAAATTGCCCCGTATCCCTTTATATTATTAACTTTCGCTATGTTCGTAATAAATAATTATGGTGGCAATATTAGAGAAACAAAAGTGGTGGATAATAATTCATTACGAGCATACATTGTATTGTAGTTTTTTGCAATGAACGTCGATCTCAATTATCGAAGAGGTGGAAAGGACGACTGTGTCGTCGAGCTTAATGATACGCTGTAAGTTCTGATATTCTAAATAGAATAAACGAAGCGGAACATGTTACGTCACGATGGAGAATACTGTAATATGTCACCGTACATCCGCTAACGCTACAAGTTAGTGGGCGTATTCGTAATGAGAGTACATTTAAACGAATATTCGTGTTTATCAATGTCCAGGAAGCTCGGGCGTTTAATAACTTTTCGATTTTTCAACGATTATGTATTTTTTGTAAAGCTGTAAAACAGCATAAAACATATATATTATGGAGGTATAAATAGTAGAGTAACGTTAAACGCTTGCCTAATACTTTATATTTGGGAATTTAAAAATTTACGTAGTTAGATGTATCAAACGACTTAATACCATAAATAGTTACGTACATAAGTACTTACACGTTGACATCACACAGTGTATGTATATATACTTCATATATATATATATTTATATACATATATTGAAGTACATAATTTGTACATATCGTACATTCATTTGTCGGTTTTGCTTTTAGTAATCAGATTACCTAATGACGTCAGTACAAGCATGTCTGAGTCATCAAAGTGTACGTTTCCTATTACGAAACAACATTCCAAAATATTTAACTCCATCGGTATATCCTAATATGTACTTACTAACAATAGTTGAAACAAAAGTTTTCACTATAAACGTTTTTTCCACTGGAAACCGCATTTCTCATAACATCATGAGTCATACGTTAAAGTTAATATCACAAGATAAAGTCGTAAATATCCGGGAAATAGAAAAAAAATTACTTGTTAGGAATTGTAACACATTTCTCAATTAAAAAATTTAATGCTCCGACTTGTTTGCCCCAATATTTGTTACATAACCTAATGTGTCGAAATAAATCATTATTATCTGATGCAATGTTAACGAAACTTATGCATGTAATTACCTTTCAATAATATCTGGACATTTCGTTCTTCTCGACAAAAAGTATTTTAATTACAAAATTACGGATAAATTGAATCGTAACAGTTTATTCCTTGTGATTATCACTATGTGTAATAGGATATCGCGAGATTAATTCGTTACAATTTATATATCTTGGTCAAATTTAAATACTTTTAGCACAAATTGTCCAAAGTTTTTGAATTTCTACTTATGAACGCTAGTATGTATACGTATAATATGATGTATAATATAACATCATTTATTATGGAAACAGATTCACAAACATTATTTTTATACATTTGAAAGAAATAATTTATTATCTAATACAATACATACCAATACGTACATATATGTTTTGTGTATTAGAATGTAGTAATTGTTTATTGCAAATGCAGTCAGAATGCAGTCAGAATGCAGTTCGAATTGCTATATCCACGAAAGCTTCTTGATCGGAGACTGTTCCAACTAATCTGTGATTCCTATTCGACTGTGTAAACTTATCGTCGTTTTCAATGTTTACGTCGAAAAGGATTCAACGCAAACACGATCCAAAGCAACGAAATCCACAATGTAAACTGATTTTTTTTATTATAATCAGGTATTAGTCAGGGTATATAATATGTAGTAGTATAATTCTTCATCAAATTCTTTATCGGCACCAATTTTATCTAACCAAATTTATCTCTAAGTTTAGAGTTAGAAGCTACATGTGCCGAATAATTGCACCTGTTTCGAAATTTTGCGGTATGTTTGAATAACTACTTCTGCTCATGAACGAGATATATTCTTCTATATATTCTTCAACCTTCATTATTGATCCGTTACTATCGCACGTTACTTTTACGTAAAATGTTAGTTTCTAGTAGCGAATTGTGAAATCAATTATGTACACCGTGGATTTCTATGTATTTATAGAAAACTTGTAAGTGCAAAATTGCACAGAATACACGTGGCACGAGAAAATATATAGAATATCCAAATTACAGTGCATTTTATTTTAATATTTGACGGATAAGACAATTTTCTACCGAGATCGCAATTTTTTAAATTTTACCTTGCTTTGTATTTAATTATACATGGATAAGAATCAGAAATATGAATCTAATAATATTATTATCGAATAAAAATTGAATTTGTACAGTCTATTAATTACGATAAAAGATACGCGTAATAACAGTACAAACATACGTAAAAAACTGCTAAGGAAAATTCTGGCGTATTTATTAAGACCTGTATCTTTTCAGAATCGTAAAATTGTGTGATATTTGTGCTCTACTTCCTACGCGAAAATGTTAAATATAAAACACCCTCGCCCCTTTCGATGGATTCAACCAGGCGAAACTATCGAATGATCGATTCGATAGCATCTGACACAACCTCACTATACTTCCTTTGAGAAGCGATATTAAAAATTTAGGTACGTGTCGATCCATCGACTCACCGACGATTCCAAAAATATCACTCTAGATGCAGCAGATAACATCCAATATTTATTAAGATCGGAAGAAAAATATTGTTTCGGAACGATTTTCACTTTGACATTAGAGTCGGTACAATAAATGTCCTCGGATAGTCAACAGAAAGTTGTGTGATGTTTGTGATAGATATTTTATCTCTGATAAAAAAAGATCCAAGGATAGCGACTAAAGAAAAAATAGAACTATCGTTATCGCGTAGTAATGAACATGTTTCTATCGTACGATCAAATTAAAGAGAAATTTTATAAACAACATCCAACGATCCATCGGAACCTACATCGCGTCGTCAGCGATAAGAAACATTTATTGCAAATACTGAAACATTATAAACATGCTGAAAAGGTGGTGAAAGAAAGAAAACGGTCTTGCAGCGTGAAGAACAGACGATGACTGATTTTTTACGATTTTACGAGCATCCGTGAAATGAAATGAGTTAGTCTAGCAGATCGTTAAATTTGTTTTAATATAAATACCGTCATATTATTTAGATTACAATTATTTGCACAGCATATAATTTCCCTCTTTGTACTAATTTAATTTCTTTAAAAGATATTTCACTATAATCAATTAAAACGATTGAAACCTCGATTCTATGCTTCAATATTCACATTTTATTGTTTTATCGGTTTTAAACCTGCCCTACAGCTAGTAAAAAATGTCAATGTTTTAGCAATTTTCAATATCTACAGTGGCTGCAAAAAGTAAATATTGATATATTATTACGATCATTATAAGATTTATATACTAATTAATTGAGTAGAAGTATATTAAGGTTCATGCCATTCGATTTGCTACTATGAAAACGAAATACATATAGAAGCAAATAAAAATAGCACCTCGCTACAAGATAAAACTACGTGCGGATATTTTCTGTACCCACTGTACATCCATTTCTCCTTGCTGAACCTTATCTCCTCAAAGGATAGTTAATCTTGTTTTACTAGCGATCAGAAGAGTCTTAATTCGAACTACAAACAACTCTTATCCCCAATCATAATCGAATCAGTCGATCGACATTAACCAATCTAACTAACTAACTAATCGTAAGTCTAACTCGTTGAACAAGCTGAATCTTATAATGAACCTTCGGAATTTATACTCCGGGGCTGTCCAAGTCACGTAAATCGGATAATTATTTTCTACTTTGATCTAATTTTCTAAAGTATCGCAAAATTCTCGCTTCTCTAGTAGCTTTGCCCTGTTTTAGTTATTCGACTTTAGAAAGTATCCTTTGAAACTTGAAGACACACGGAGAACCGGAAGAATAGGTTTCTGAATTTTCGAAACTATTCCACAACAATATGATTATACGAACTTACACCTGTCGAAATTTACTAACATTTATATTAGACAACTTGTTTGCCTTCTTGCACAACTGAATTGATATTATTCGCCTAACTTTATTAGATACGATTTGTTAGCATTAGCTATAATACATTACTATAAGTGGAGCTCCTAACATGATAACTTGAGATGACTCATAAATCATTTGCTTTATGAAGAGATACTTCAAGCAGAAGTTGCACGGTTTTTAGGGCGTACGATACCATAATCGATTTGTTATTACTTTGCTTTTTCATCGGGATGTGACAATCACCTTCAGACCTTCAAATAGAATGCCTAACATTTGTTCTCGAATTCCGACGAAGCGCCGAATTTTACAAAAAAGCTATTACACGAGATAAAGCGTGGAATTAATAATTGGCGAGACACATTTTCCAATTAATCATTTTAAATTATATACACTGCTAGGCAACAGAGAATTCTCATTGGCTTCGTGAAATAGACCACCGACACTGACGAAATTCCTGTGGTCACCAGATCATTCGATCGTACTTAATTAATAAATCGTTAAAATATGGTATCAGCACGATGACTGTCCTGCGCGTAATGCTCGGTAGTCGCGTCATGTCCAGTGCTCATCTGGTGACCGATTATGCCGCATCAAACATTCAGGTTTCACCGGTGCGGCATTGGTGGTCGATTTCACGAAGCCAATGAAAATTCCTTGTTATCCGGTGGCGTATATTTTCCGAAATAACTAATTTGAGTATATTTTTCAAAAGATTAATTTGAAAGTATCTCGGTAATTATTAATTTTAGACCCTGTCTCGTATAATGTTACTTTACGTAGAATTTCATGCTTTATCGGAATTTGAGAAGAGATATTGGACAGTTCATTTAAAAAACTAAAAGAGATCATCCCGATAAAGAAGCAAAATGATAAAAAAATGTCCATATGTTCTCTTGGAAAGCGTGCAACTTTTGTTTGATACATTTTTTTCGAATTATTAAGAGCGTCATGTTACGACCCACTCTATATAATCATATCAAGTTTAATAGTAGGAGGAATGCAATTTTAAAAGAAAATTTTACAAATCACGAGTTACATAATTATCCTGTTTGAGGTAGAATTGTAAAATTGTAAAGGAGAACCTATAACTTGTAACTTGTCAAGTCATTAATATTGTTCATTGCAAATCACTGTGGTCGAGTGATCAAATTCAGTAACTTCGATTCGTGTTCCAACATTCGACGAGCATAAAACCGACAAATTCGCTATTATTTCCCGGCCTTTAAATCAACGATATAAATCACCAGCATAAAACATCGGCCCATCTATCAGAACGTCATGTCTGCAATAAGAGTTGCACATCGATATTTTTTTGCTACATTTATCACTCTTACCAGTTTTGAAATCCCATCAATATCGTTCGATAAAATAGTGCTTGTAAAAAATAACATTCTAATAACATAATTCTGAACTTACATTTGCAGAATCTAAAATTCACGAGTCTTCCCGTACATAAATCGCGTTTACGGACAATTTTCGATTGTCGTTCGACTAAAAAACTTACCTACACTGCAACTTTCTCGATAGTTTTGTCTCATCAAAATAGCTAATGTGCATAAAACTATGCATTTGCATATTTATTCAGTCACCCATCAACTACGATTTTACGCTAGCTACGTGATCAACTTCAAACCGAATGATCATAAATTTTCAACAACTCGGTCGTCTAACAGAAAATTGTTCCACGTGAATACAATTTTCGTACGAATATAGTTAATCAACGATACACAACAATTTTTCGACCAAACGATTTATACCATCTCGTTAGCCAATATTTGTATGGCCAACATGTTGTGTAAACTACTGTTTCAATCAACCGCTAATTACCATTTTACAATGTACTTACAATCGACACCGAACATTGTCGAATCAAAAGTATAGCACACAAACGGGCAACATGTGATTAAATTTGTTTTAGAAGATTCCATTTGATCGAAATTCTGTTTGAACGAGAGACATTGTAAGAGTCGATCGATAGAGTCGATCGTGTAGATAGAGGACCAAAAGTTGTTTAATGTAAATGCAACTTTAAGTGCTACGCAATATATCGTACGTGTATATGCCGACCAATCATAATCAACAGATAATTATGAAAAAGAAAAGCTATAAAAAGAGGTTCGGGGAAGCTATAAAAGTTTATATTTCAAGCAATTGCAGGACTAGTAAGAGTTGGATCGAAATACAGAAACGTTAAAAGCGACAGATGTTTCATCATGCTGTAAATTCGATGCAGATTCAGATCTCTGAATTTCTTTTCTTTACATAAGGCACACTGCTTCGAAAGTTATTGAAGGTCAGCGATACGTTATGCATGAACGTGAATTTCCTTTTCTATCGATTGTAATAGAAGAGAAAAAGAAAGAAAAAGAGAGTGGCAGAGGTTATAATAATAAAAATGTATTATCCCGTCAAGAAACATCGATGACTTTCAGTTCTTGGAAAATATAGCGGCGATAAAAAATAGTTCTTTACCATAATATTTGTTCCTCCGTAATAAATATTTTCTTGCTAAAACATTTTCTTTGATCGTTAATCCTTTGGCATTTGAAGATGCGTATACGCGATATTCTAACTTAATAAATTACTATTTATTTATGCGATCAATTTATCCGTACTTGGTTAAGCTACTTTTAGTTTGTAACGCATTATGTCTTTTTTAGAAAACCAATCGAGAAAATATATTAACGATTAGGCTAAAAATGATTCCACCTTGAAAGGGTTAATAAAGGATTAATAAATCTTGTATATACATTTCGTAGCATATTTCAATTTTGTGTTTGATAAAATATATCGAATTCTAGAGAAATCTATCGGATCTTTTTATTATCAGGACGTTAATTCGTTAGTAATCGATACATAGAAATTCGAATTCAAAGTTACATGTATATTTCTATTATATGTTTAAGCTTTATCGAGATATTTGACTCCCTCCCCCTTCCTCTCTTTCTCTTTCTCTTATCTACTTTTTACTTTATCTAAATGCTTAGCCTGGGTAATCGATAACCGGTGTTGTTACTGATTTATCGAACTGAATTGTCTCTTGACTTGTTTGGATAATCAATGTTCTGTCGCACCACATTAAAGAGTTCAAAGACTACTTTTACGTTGTTGTACAGTAACGGTTAATTACATACAATTATGCGACAGCTATTTTAACAATTTTTATACAATTATCTTGATAAACTGATTACACGTTTTATTTTTCCTATTAAATGGATTACGACAGCTTCTCACCGAGCCGGTTTTTAAATCCGTGTATGATAGCTCGTACGTTAGTTTAACGCTATTTATATCGTAAGATCGTAAAAAAGAAACTTCTTAGCAATAAACATACAAAAAAGACTTCTTTCGTAACGTAAGATATAGTAACAAAAAAGTATTTTAAAAAGTCATATTTAAAAAATTTGCTACCACTTACGCCATTAGGAGATTGTACTCGAAAAAAAATCAGTCGAATATCTAAGAGCTTGTTTCATTCTTTCGAAACGAATTTCCATCCAAGAATGAATTCTTTCTTTCACAGAGCATGATATTTCACGTTTACAGAATATTCCATAAAAAACCAGAACTTTATAATTGTAGGACTTGTAAGTACTAAAGTCTAAGAAAAATCTCTTCCGACGAAAGAAAGTTTCACAATTCTAAAATAACAGATTTTTTGTCTTGCGTATGAATCATCGAAGATAAAGTAGAGCACAGTGAAATTTGGATGTGTGTAGAGACAAAAAAATTAATGACAACGAACTTTGGCTATCTTCAAAATTCAGTCGTGCCAATTAATCATCAAAAATGTAAATATTCCGGTTTGCAGTTGAAAACAAAAAGCTGAAATCCGAATTCCTAAATATACCAAACCAAAGGAATTAATTTGAATTTCTAACTTTTCCAATGGTTAGTTTCAAACGTACGTTTAGATACCTCAGAGCGCTTTCAGACAATCGATGGTATTGTTACTACTTCGACGTTCTCAATATTGTTAACAAATATTGACAAATAGTGATCCTTTCAGATGACAACCTTGAAATGTCATCCTATTGATAGTCTGAGGCCACCCTCATTGAAAGAAACGTTATCATAATGATAGATACGTTTCTCAAGAAATTAGTTCAGGCAATTAATTTTTTACTTTTTTTATATCTGTAATTCGTTTGAAAACGAAATACGTAACTATTGTATACGAATTTCAGATGAGAAACATCATCAAACTTAAGGGACCGAAACAATCATTGAATGAGAGAACACAGAGATTTTGAGAGAACGCAAAAAGAATGGAAGGAATTAAAAAAAAAAAAAAAGAAAATAGGTAGGTACATATGTAACAACATTTTTCAAATAGACATCTTCCGTTTTAATAATTTTGAAAATGGGTTAATGTTTCTTTACAAATATTTATAACAAATGACACACACCTAGTACGTAGCAATTTCTACTTTAATCGGATCGTAACGTTAACTTCTGAGCATCGTTAATTTATGCGAAATTGAGTACAATAAGATTAATTAGCTCTGGTAACTGGCAAAACTATAACTCTGTTCCTAGTGCGGATAGAAAAAAGTTGCGGAGAAAAATTTTGGATCTTTTATCAAACTCTATCTTCGCGTGGTGCGATTTTTTTGCGAGAAGTGCATCGGTGCGATTCTAAAGTGCAATTCAACTTTTTTTTTCAAACCATACCTACGATATCTTCTGCATCTATTGATCGTGTCATTCTGAGCAGAAATGTATTGGAGTAGGTAAAGTAGAAAATCTGTCAATGCTTTTCGAGAGATATAACTTTCCTTTGAACGTATACAAGAAACGCTCAAACTTCCATCGATGCATTCCAAACATTTTTCCACTCGTTTCCTTACATTTTAGTCATTATAAAGTACATTTATCCACGCTCAAACCATTCTTCTTAATTCGTTTTTTCATCTCATCTATTGAAATAAAAGGTTTAGTATACGCACTATTTAAAAAAAAATTCTACAAGCAAAGATGTTAAAAATCTCGTAATCCTCTATCTTTAATACGAGAAAATGAGATTTTTACAGTATACAGATTCTGAAGTTGCGATATGGTTATGTGAGAATTTTAACGAGTATGATTACTATCTTACCTTACTTTAGCGCATGCCTACTCCCATAATTACTTATCTATTCAGATACTTACGTCAGAAAAAAACTACACCAGCTAAATACGTGAAAGTATGGGTTTGCCGACGTATAACCATTAAATTATTATTATTTAGGATGTTATCTACGTAAAGAGGAATTAATTGAAGTAATTAACGATAACTAGACTGCGGATGTCTGTGCGCGATGTTTATGAGGAAAAGTTGGACAATGCGTAGAGCATAGATAACGTAGGAAAACGTCCAAAGTACAGTATTCATCATTATTAGAAGGTAAAATACATTTTTATTTAGATTCCACTTTTTTAGCTACGTTCGTAAAAATATGAAGTTGGAGGAAGATACGTAGCCTAATGATAAGAAAGAAAATAAATATTTATCTACACATTCTTTTCCATAAATCAGCGGATGCTCACTTATGGACATTAAGACACTCGTTATTTTATCTTATTGCATTACATTTATATATATAAATATATATTAGATCAATATCTAAACGTGCAATTACTCATATACAGGATGAATCACTTAAGACAAGCCACTTGAATAATTCCTTCAATTTTCAAGATAAGGAGAAATATTCGAAAGAAAAATTGGTGCATTTGTCCAATGCTTGTTTGTTTTATGTTTATCAGAATGTACACTACGTATACTCTGTTTGGGAACCATTCGCCATAAATTTTCATTTTTCGCTCATTATTATATCTGTTACCTTGAGTTACCTCGAGTATATTCAAAAACGCATAATTTCATTTGAAAAGACGATGGTGATCTTGACCATCACGCAATAACCCTATTGAAATCAAACAACTTTTATTTCTTACATTTCTCCTCATTATCAAAATTGGAAAAGTTTTTCGAGTGGCTCGTCTTAGCTGACTCACCCATATATATATGCCCTCATATATACAGGGTGGTTGGTAACTGGTGGTACAAGCGGAAAGGGGGTGATTCTACGCGAAAAAAAGAAGTCGAAAATATAGAATAAAAAATTTTTTAAAATTTTTTTTTAATTTTCCCATCGAGACAACGATCTACGGTGAGATCCGTTATAAAGTACCACACGCGTACCGAGCGAAAATTCAAAGTCGATTTTCTCGAAAAGAAAGCCTCAAACGAAAAATTTTTATTCTATATTTTCGACTTCTTTTTTCGCGTAGAATCACTCCCTTTCCGCTTGTACCACCAGTTACCAACCACCCTGTATATATATGTCGGGTTTACATTAGAATTAGGGTTAGGGGCGTGAAACGAATCTCCACTTGGTTTAAGACTAAATCTATGAACGCGTTTCTAATATATCTCTAACTGGATTCCACATTTAATTCCATATTTAATTCCACATATTTTGTAGCTGAACCTTTTCAGGACGTTCCGCGGATTTAATTCTGTGGGGAAAAAATGTCATATGAATATGGATCGCTTGAAGCTTTATTACAGAGTTACAGCAAAAATAGGACATATGAAGGGAACAATACTGCAGCCGGCTACATCGCTCGATTTCACATCACTAGATTTTTATGCGCGGATAACCTTGAAAAAAGGCACGATTAAACAAATCGATATGTGTGGTGAACTGATGCGAAGAATCGATCGATTTGTTGAGATGAAACAAAATCAAGATGAACTAGTTGGATAATAAATTCAATTTTTTACCGCTGCCAGTCTCCTGTCGGCAGGAACATTTCGAAATCGAGTATCAACACCTAGCGATTACATTCATCGCCATCGTATTTTTACATAACGGCAAATCGCTTTTGCTGTTCCTTTCGTACTTGTTCCTTATAACTATTTAAAAAACTATTTAAAAAACGACCCATGTTCGTATAACATTCCTTTTATTCGTACCTGTAAAATAATATCGAGAATTTACCGAACTTTCTTTCTGTATTATTATCGAGAAGGAGCTGCCATTAAAAAGAGATAAGAATAAAATTAGAAAAACGTTATTCTTCCTTATTTTAAGATCTACGGTACACAAAGAGGTGATCAATTGTAGAAATGAGCTATCTGTTCGAAAACATTCGCGTATTATTACTTTGATAGAAGAAGTACGTAGGTGTATTGCATTTCAAAAGCGATCAACCTAACAAAAAACTAAGATCGTTTTATACGGAAATGGAACGAACCCAGTAGGAGATTAACAACATCAGAAACTACGTCGAAACTTCATCAAAATTGAAAGAACTTCGCGGAAACAAACTTTTTGTATTACTGTTACAGAACCATAGTTGAAAACATAAAATAAGAGATGGTTACTGTTACGTCCCGTAACACTCTACCTAGCCAAGGCCACACACCGCGGGCAATATGGCAACCAGATGTCTTCGGATACTCGCAGCGTATCCTCCATAGTTTCAAGTACCTTCCATAAATCTCATAGATTTCCTAGAAAAGGTCCTTCAAACCAAACGTCTGTTTCCGAAGAATTTCTAAAGACTATTATCTACCCCGACTGGACAAGGGAAAGTTAGTTTTTCTCACGTACGCTGCAACTTTCCTCCCACTAACCACTTTCTCTCGAGGGCGGTTAAGGCCCTTCGTTTAACCAATTAAAAACGAAGCCTATTCCCTCACTCTCCTAAATAACATCGGCACCAACAAATCCGATGGTCCCGTGCGCTAGACACACCCATCCTTAGCTTTCCTCCGAGACAGCATCGTCTCCCAAGACAGTACTGATTTTACATCCTTCGAACGGTCAACATCCTTCCACCGGGTATACACACCCGCAGATCAGTCACTCACTCATCTCGTACATACGCACCAGCGTAACTGCCTTCGTTATAAGTTGTTGGAATAAACGGTGAAATATAACTTACTCTACTGTGTCATATTCATTTAACCACCTCTGTTATCTTAACCGAAACAAGGGAACGACTACTTCGCGGCGTCGATTCACCGAATCGTAGCGAGAATTTACGCCTCTCGCTGACGCGTTTTCCTCGCGACCGCGTCTCTTCGCAAACGGTCGTAACAGTTACGATGCGATGGATAAAAGCAGGTAAAGATGCCAAGAATTACATAAACATATCGTGAATTGGCGAGTACAAATTTTAGGTATATTTAGCTTCCACGCATATAGAAAAGTCAATGAAAAACTGAAAGGAATGTTTCGTTACGATAGCATTTGTAGTATATGTGATAACGTGTAATAATTTAGTGCTATACAAATTTGACATAAACAGAATCTAACACGACAGAATTTCATTTTTATGCAAAACGGCGATTCGAAACACACGTCGCAGTATTGCCCGAATGATTAAAAAAAGCAAATTAGGAAATAATAGCGAGACGCAAATGCCAAGAAAAAGGAACTTGCATAAGAAATTTGTTCGAAGATATTAACAAACTTAATCGAGAAAGGTACTGTTACTAGCCGAAACAATTACATTAACAACAACATAAAAAATAAACTTTTTAATATACAATTTGAAATTCATAAAAAATCGTATACTTAAAGTTCCAAGCTTATAATCTTTTAATTCGTCAAATAAATTGTGTAGTCAAAGCTGTATTTATTAAATACTTTCATAATAAACGTAAAATACAAAAAGCAGAATTCAGAAGTTCACATATGCTATGTAGCCTTTGTGTGTCCATCCATCACGTTCTATACACTGCATGCAATCTCCTAAGAGTTCAAGCGCCTCGTGCCATATTCCTCGGGTCAATATACGCAAAAATAAGCTTCGTTATTTTGTCCAAGTTTATTCGCTTCGTTTGAATGTGACTGAGGTGACATTAAGCAGCATCTTACGAATAGTTTAAGCTTTAGAAAATAATCTTTTATACGCCGGTTTTACGCCCTACGAGTGTCCTCTAAAACGTACCAGCAACCTATTGCTTGGAACTAAATACGAAAGACGAAATGATCTTGTAACTACAGACGAAAATGATCGGTAATGATTTTCGATATTAGTATAATGTAAATACATATTGTTACGTATCTCATATTGTATATATTGTACAAATCACTTCGTGCAATATACATGTCCTTTTTATCTACTGATTATCAAAACGTTATAGCGCACTTCCGAAAACGGTCAAATATAAATAACATAACACAACACTTGAAAACGTGGGGAATTCGATAATTCCTAAAACGTTTTGTAACCAATTTTTATTGACACGAACACGGTTGTTGCCAAATACGGTTGCCAGATCTTTCATATTGTCTTACGGAATATTGAAATATATATATATATATATATATATATATTGCCAGCTTTAATAAGTGTCCAGTGACTTATGAACAGGAATATGCATATGTCATGTATATAGATATACGTAGCTACAAGCGGAGAAACGACTCAGTTATCAATATTGATAATGTATCGAGAGACAAGAAATACATATCAACCGCAAGATCGATTAAAATTATCAAGTATTTTCCCACTCGAATGTTCGTATGACAACAATTGCGCATGATGTGTATTACTCATTTAGGTATTACATACCTAAATGAAAAATGTCAAAGAACTCGATTGTACGACATTATTCAAATACGCAGGTTACCCAAGCATATGGAGGATACCTGAACATCTCCTTTGTTTTTAACGAGCCTCTTCCCACTTAGAATTGGTATATTTTTTGCTTTCCATGAATTTAATTTTCCAAAAATTCGTAAAAAGCTGAGTACTTACAGGTGAAAATTTAATATCCGCATCGTTTGCTTTGCTTTTACTTAATTTTCCCAATGATCAGCCTCGCGCCATTATACAATGGTGTCTGATTGTCAGTATAAATGCGCTTAAATATCCTCTTTATCTTTAATGATGTAAGAAATGTTTAAAGGAGAATTTAACATTGTTTTTTAAGGAACGTTCTTCTTTTTACGGGTATTATTTAAAAAACAATAAAAGCCATCGCTACTTTTTTAAAACATTTTGCTCTATTGCATCTTATAACGAACGTTAAAATACATTTACGTACGTTTAAGTTATATTTTCAGATCGACCTTCAACATCGAAGAAGTGATTAAATTAAAGCGTGAATTTATTATGTGTTATAAATATTCGAAGCGAATTTCGTTGGCAATGCAGTTTCTAAAATAAGCAACTAAGGATCACGACGCTCCAATATCTTTACTGGATTATCTGCACGAGGTGCTGTCATATGCAAAAAAACATTTCTAAATCTTTAGATTAGATGCAATGGACATATACATATCGTGTTCAGTATGTTTATCAAATGTGATGTCATTGGATCTCTTTTCATTGAAAGTTAAAAGAAGAAGCAATCTATTATTCCAGAGGACATGGTGACGTATTATAATTAAAGCTTGTGGTGCTGTCATGTTAGGAAAAATTGAAACTTGTCACAGAGACTCTATCACAACCGATGAAGATCACTTCGAATGTTTATAACGTAAACAATTCAAGTGTCCTTAGTCAAGTCGAGTTCACATATGTACCACTATAGTGCTTGACAATCTGATTAGTTTCTTGATGTTCAAGATCATCTCACGGTTATAACTCGAGTATGCTCGAATATATTTTGACTGTGCACAGAAGACTGTGATAGATAAGAATATGTCTCGTTATAAAAAAATCTTAAAAAATATCAAAAAAATAAAAAAGAAAAAGGAATTGCTCCTTTTCACGTTCCTCTTGCGAAATCATTTAACGATACCTATATGCTTTCTACACATTTCTCATATTATTAAAATTTATAAAATAGCAAGTATCGAAGTACGCTATTTCCAAAAACAGCAAGTACCAAAGTGTAATAAATTGTATAGAATTTGAAGTCAACAACGATAAATTAACCGAATGAGTTACGCATAATTAAAATCATCTTATTAAAATTATGATATATCCGACGTATAGACGTCTCATAAGGCAAATGCGATTTCGCATGAGACGTAAATGTTTCATCTATATTTATCTAAAGACTATGACAGTCAGAAAATGGATAAAATCGTTCCATCAATATTGACAAATTTATAAATCAACTACCACCTTTTTCGTATCTATTAATTATTTACACTGAACACATTTCTATCCAATTTGTACCGATTTCTAAGTTCATCTTCTACGTACAAATAATACAAGTATTTATACATAGTCTTTAGTATTTTCGTATCTAGATATATGTTCTCACATAGTGATTAATTAAACAACGCAGAAGTCACGTATAAATAGCATTCGCAGACGTAGTATGTTGAAAAAACAAGAGTACAAACATTATAAGAAGCAGATATATGGTTGAAACGTCGTTTTGTCCGTTGCAAAAATTCTGCGTTGACTAAATGCATTAATTTAATTGATGCGGAAACCTTTGACAAAATATGTCCAGTTTAAGTAAAAAAATTCTCTAAATGGAAAAGTATGCAACGATCCATAACAATTGATGTCTCTGTTCTTTAAAAGCTATAATTCTATAAAAACTGTTTTTCTCTTAACTATAAATATCGCGATGCAAACATACCGAGCTAATAATAATTATTCTTTTATTACCAGCTTGCGCAGCTCGAAAATATTCGACAGATCATCAAATGCGATACCTGCTGACAATCGTCAATGCATCTAACTTCAACACAGATATTATTTAGAGATAAGGGCGAATCATTCAGCTAGTCAAACGCAACGATCTGTTTTTCATGCACCAAATTCGCGATTGTTATTAGTTCACGCAAATGCAAGTAATCAGTTGAAGATTTCTTGCAAATAACGCTATAAGTGGAAAAATGTTGTTTTTTATCGTGTAACATCCTACGTACCAGTTGGAATACTGTAGTATAGAATTCACGAGTAACTTCCATTTGTAAATGATGATTAAATAGCGTTAAACAGTGACACAGGCAACATCGCCTTTATGTAAATCGCTGTAAATGCCATTTAAGCGATAGATTTACGCTCGTATACACTAAATATCACCATATGCTATGAAGCTATGAATACTTTCAGAACTCTTCAGGTTTGGCTTCGCGCTGACTTTAATATTGCAACTATTTTTTTCAAATGAAAATTTATAGGGCAGTCCGGTGAAATGTGTTGCATGGTTGTAGGTGCTTCACAAGATTTGGCATCGAGTTGGTGATGGTTTCGTTAATGAATACGTAAGGTTAGAATGGTCAGTGAGAATCCGGCTGAAGGCAACTTGCCTTCTTCTGGTTAGTGCTGAGACGTTGAGTTACGTCTTGCGCGCTACGCTTATACGGCGGTTGCTGAGCCATAAACGGATCTAAAATTTGTTAGTAGCCTTTTGACAACAATTTAAGCGCCATGAAGAGTAGGTTTGATTTCTTTGAAATGAGTAAGCTGGTGGCCTCTTGTACTCTTTCGTTAATTCATTGTCTGTATTCCCTACGAAATTACGATTTCAGAAAAGATAATATTATTCATTCAGCTTCTTAGTATTTTTTCTTTCGAAAAGAATTTTTTTTAATAATTCTCGTTACTCTGTCTTTAACAGAATTCTGTTCAAGATTAAGGTAAATTTGCTGTGACACATCGATAAGATTGTTCATGTTTTCTCAGTATATTCTGTAACTATTCCTGGTGCATTATGCGAGCCATGCGATCTTCCTAAATAGTTGCACAGTTGCATGTAATTGAGTGGCCATTCTCCTGATTCGTTTAACATTGTTATTCCGTTGTGTCAGTGATGAGAGGCATATATCCTTGCGGGAAAGGTACAGCGTTTGAGATTCTTTAAATTCCTCCAACACAAATATTCGTTTACTATACTCGAGTGCTTCGAACGCGAATCATGTACGTTTCATTGATGCTGAATGTACTTAGTGTCACACGCTTTATTAATGCCAGAAAAAAGAAATATTAATACGTTTCCCAGATTCACGTAATCAGATGAAACACACGTGTACATGCTAGGTACATGGTCAATCATTAACGACTAGAGGAAGACGTTTCGCTTTAGTTTTGTTTTCTCCTCGTTGATCGAGGGAGGTATTCATTAGAGACAGTCATTAGGTATGTACATGTTACTAATTGAAGATTCAAAACCATAGAGGCATTTAAACTGGCAACTTTTACTTTTAAACGAATAATATTGAAAAGAAGAGACACAAACTCGCTCGCTCGCGATATATTTCTGATAAGTTAAAACCAGTTCCACATAGTTTAAACATTTTATTTAGTTTAAACAGTTTTCTGTCCTTTCCCCGACAACTCGACGTTCTCGCAGGTTTCAATCGTTATCTTATCGATGGACATTTCAATTTTCTCTCTCGCTTTTACCATCGTATGGAATATATCGTATAGTCAGCCGACTAACATTAACGCGGCGCGGCGCGCACATGTCGAAGCTTTTATCGAGATAGTTAAATCGTATGAAGATTAAAAGTTTGCTTTAAAAAACGGCTCGAATTCGCCGCGGAAAGTGATTTCACGTCAGACATCCGGCAAGAAATCGGTACAGGTAAGCGGACAGGTTATGCGCAGACAGGTAAGGTATGATTATCAATAAAGCTAACGAGTCAGTGAAGGCAAAGCCGCGGCATGAGCTTGCTGCACGCAACTATCGACCATCGATGTAACAATATCAATTACTATTCCCAACTCGTTACTAGCCTATGCCACGTAGACGATAGAATGATTCGTCGAAGATGATAAAACGAATGCGACAATCGTTTAGGTTCACGGGAAAGATAGCCGTGCTTTCACCGAAAACAAAAGCGACAGCTAAGCGTTGTCTACCATCGAGTGAAAGCGACATTGCTCGATGTTATCTGGAGACTCGCTCCGTTGACATTCCCAGTTGGTAATCGAAATTGCAAAGTTTCGACTTCGTTTGTTTCTGTCCTTAAGGAAGACTGTAAATTATTGTCGTGAAAGATCAAATATGCGGATGCTAAGAATCACAATAGAAGGAAAGAAAGACTCTATTAATTTCGAGAGTACTTTTATGAAATAAGTAGACCGATAAAAGAATACTTCTTTGTTCTTGTTCTTTTCTTTCTTTTGAAAACATCTAAATGTCAGCTACAAGAGTACATAACGAAAAGTCCATTTAAGGATTTGTATGCCACCTTTAATGGACCTTTCAACCTTTAGGGTGATCGTAAAATCAAATGGATAAAAGCACATTATGTCTTCCTCGATACCGCACAAATTTTGTCTGAAACATTTTTTTTATCACAACGAATAAGAAAGTAATTAAGAAACACCCTGTATACGCGTGTAATGTTTTCATTCTTGTTTCAAAGTATACAAAATGCTTAACACTCTTGGATACATTAAATTATACAAATTTCAGTTATACAAACAAGAGACTAGTAATCAGGATGATAATTATCGATCTTGTTTCATTAATTGATTGATTCTATTAATTCATTGTCTAAATAATTTTAAACACAGGTATTACGAATTGCTCGTTTGCAAGATATTGCGGTTCATTTTTAGAATAAGTATATAATATAGCAGCCCAGATGTTTAGATGAAACAGGACCTAGAACTTGTATCTACTAATGATCTTCTTTTAAACTCTGTCGGATTTACGTAACAAGGTTGCTGTCACCAATTAAGAGAAATGGAAAAGTACGAGAAAAGTAGACGAATAGTAAGCATCGTTACCTTGGCATATCGAAGATAATTTTTTCAAGCTTGTGCAATTGCGAATCGCGAAATTTATCTACTGCAGGTATGAGTAAAATCAGTAGAAAGTATCAATGTCGTTAATTAGAATAAATTATAGAATTTTCACAAAAGATAGCTTACGTTGATATTTCGGGAAAGAAGAATTTTGCAGTATACTATCGGTAGACATTCAAAAACAAACTATCAAATTTCAGATTAAAAAATTTGTCCTCTCGAACGCATGTCGATATTGTATAATGTTCGTGTAACATTAACGTTACGAGGATGAATTTAAAAATTAATTCTCAAAAATTACAGCTACTAACGTTCAGAAGCTACGCGAATACATAGTTTCCATAGCATAAGCCTATACTACTACCTAAGCTTAAAACTACCTTCGTTTAAAAAGAAAAATAAAACAAATATTTCGCAGAGTCCGTAATTAAAGCAGACGAAGAAATACGTAATCTATACAAATTTAATATTTCATGTGTCAACACAAATAGAATAGTTAAAGCTACGTACGTTTTGTACAAAAAGAACTTACATGTCTGGCGTAACGTGAATTCACGATTTTCGTTTTTCGTTGCACGTATCCAGTTTTTCTTCTACGAGATCCAACAGTCCAAGAAGTCTCGTATTATTAGGTAGTCTCTTTTCGTAGCTGGTTTACATCCTTGGGAAAACATGTGGCCACTAAGACGCGATCACTACAATTTCGTTTTATCGACTCTTTTTAAAAAGTTCATACCACTGATACCTTCGACGTCGCACGAAGTCGTTGTTTCTTTTCTTCGTTTCATCTTACTGTATATTCTCACTAGCTGTTGAACGACGAAATAAGATACGTTGTCTGTATACGAGTAACTTCTCGGATATGTATTTACGTAATTGAATTTTATGGAGCAACTGCGAGCAACGATTACCAGCAGCATTATGTGCTCAACGAAGACGTTTCTAGCATTTAACCGCTAATTTTTAATAATTAATGGTTTGCGATAAACAATAGTTTATTTTACGATAACTTATCGCTAATAAGACATTCTCAATTTGTACGTGATGAATGGAAATAAACTACTGCATAACTGCCAATGAAATAATACCATACAATTGGTTTCGTACCTTGCCAATAGCAGAATTTATGGGGGGAAGAAAGATAAGGAGATAAGCAAAGTATAGATTGACGTAAACTCTCATTGTAATCGATTTTATCGTAGTATGTTTTACAAGCGCATATGACATGTAAGAGAAATAAAAATCTTGAGTAAACCGGTGGATAGTATGACACCTATGTGTCTATCAAGTGCATCCTATTAATTTGTAACATTTCGAACTTTTTAAGACCATATTACGATTCTCTTATTACAGTTGCTTCTCGTAAGTAGGCAAAATAGAAGGTGAAAAGGTTTAACTATTTTCTATAGGACAATACGATGACCCCAGTGAATGTAAAATTTGTCACATTTTTACCGTAATAACATAACTGTAAATGTTTTTAATTTAACATATATTTTCTGTGGTTTCTTTTTTATACATTTCTTTAAATATGTACATTCATAGAATCGAAACATTTGCATTCGGTAAATCATTGTATTGTATAAAAATATCCTATAAATATATAAATTGAAAATATCTTGAAAGTATCATTGTATAATAATGAATATTTATACGAGAATTACGCTGAAACATCAAATGGTATCTCGCACGAACGTAAAGTTGTAATTTCAAGTTAATAAAATTACTTCTATCTATAACGTATTTCTTATACTTAGACAAAGTACGTCTACTTTGCGTAAAATTCGTCTTATCTTCAAATGCATTGACCGAAGTGAACTGCTATTTGTTTTGCAATAGGTACCCACGTTGTATCAATAATTGATTAGATGTAAATATTTGTATACTTCGGGAAAAGCGATAATTCTTCCCGTTTGCACTTTGCACTTAAATCTATCATTCAGAGATTTTGGATTATTTATTCAATGAAAGGAAGATTTCTTAATGAAACAAATACGAATGGGGATTCGAGCTTCTACACACACACACGCACACCGTATTTTAAATTAATATCAAAAGAACTTGAATTACAACTATTAATTTACATTCACACGGATAAAAACAATGAATAGCATGGAAGTCAAGCAATAAAAGAACGAAGTGTTATGAGAATCATACAGTGTAACAGAATAATTTTGTCTTTGAATATTATATAATCCATGAAGTTATTAGAAATATACCAAGTAAGAAGGAACGAAACATTAAAAAACAACCATATTAAAAATAAAAAGACAATGGAAAAAAGAGAATTTCGCTAAAACGAAAGAAATAACGAGCCACGTTATTTTTGGCTCGTTTTCTTTTCTAAAATCGTGAATATTAGAAAATTAGATCGAATATTTTGAATGGCAATAATAACGATACGCTATGACATTTATGCAGCTTGGTAGAGAGATATCTTGCTATCTCATCGTTGGCAGTTACATTGTTATGTCTTGCATAATCAGACGAAGATTGGAAAGTTATGAACGGCAATGAAGCTACGGATCGTATAACACGGTATCGTAATCCATGTATAAACCGATAAACACGAATATCCTTCTAGAACATCTTTTATTGCCGAAACATACGACTGATCTTTCTTAACGTAAATCGAGATAAGGAAATCGCATAAGTTGTTCGCTGCTGCCACGCGTGGAATTGCCATTTATCAAAACGAAAATAGTCCGAGTAACCTTTTCAATGGATCTTCTTACCTCGCGAATGTAGGTAAACAACATTTTAATATTCTGAACAAGAAAGTTAATCACGCGCCCTTAAAGTTTCCATAATTACCATTTTTGGTGCTGCGCAGTCTTCGCCGGCCAGAAAAATATATTTTATTAGCTGTAACGCCACAACCGAATGGCGTCGCTGACGTAACGTGGCCTGCTACGCAAAACGTACACCGCTACAACGTACGACGTAAACCGCGTGCTGCTGACTGATTGTGGCTAAAAAACATCTCGAGACATTTGACGAACTGATTTTATGCTTTCCGCGACTTTGAACGATTTTCTTACGATTTATATAGTTTTCTATCTCTTAAACGTTACATGGAATATTATTAATTTGATAATAAATGCTATTGGGAATACAAAATAACGTTTGACGATTCTATGAGAGGAAATAGCTTCACGTATGATATTTGATACCGCGGCCGGAAATATGAAATCTATCGTGGATGCGGAGAAATAACAGTAAATTGCTTTGTTGGAATAAATGACAAGGAAGTAGTTATGCATACCAAACAAATTTTAGCCAGATATAAGAAATTTCCTTATTATTCATTCTATAAGAGAAATGGTACGGCAGAGACCCTTATTTTTCATGCACGAATCCCTCGGCTGAAAAAAGGGGATTTTCGTAAGTCGGTAAGCATAGTTTTTAGCGTTCAACGTAGATAGGATTATATCGCAGTTTACAATGACCTTCTTTGAATTTTGCTTCGCAGTTCTCAATACCATTTCCTAATACATACATATTATCGTTCCAACGATCAAGCAATAATGAACGATAAACAAAGTAAATCTTTGATAAATCTATCCAAGTCAGGCGATGCGTGTTAGCGATAACTGAAATATTGTTCGTGTTTCGGTGTCTCAGAAATTGCGTTCAATTTTTAATGAAATTCTTCCACGATACCTGCGGTAACTGATAACAAATCAATTTCAGCTTGTTAATTTAATCATAACAACGTTCTGTATCATCATATTGTAGTCTATCTTTTAAACGTGTCAAATTTAAAATGTTACAATCCGTATCAGACCACATGAAATGCTAAATTACACGTTGCAGGCTCGTGCATTCGTTATTGTGACGTTAGACGTTTACGTTATTCTGAAATACACGGAAAAAATGTATGTATGTATGTATATGCATGTATATATGAATTGAGTATGAAGTATGTATAAACTAATTTGATTCCCATTATTATTGAAAATATACTATAGGATACTATAGGATAGGTTACTATAGGATACTTATTAATATATTAATAAACTGATAGTTAATATATGTGAATTATCATATTTATGCTGCAATATTAATTTCTAGTTTCTTACTCAAGAAGTATAAGTAATTGTGATTCGTAGATAAATATGTTTCAATCAATTATAAAATTTCTGTAACGACAATATTTATCACTTATTCTCCCGCTTCCTATCAGTTTCATCAATTTCGTATTTGATTTTAAAAGAATATTTTAATGATTACAAGTTAAGATATCTGTAAAATTTGAATTCGGATCGGAGAACTGATGTTATGATATATAGATAGTGAGTTCTGCATTATACAACCATCTAATACCGTTACTTAGCTATAACACTACGCGATGTTTTATCGTGCGCACTAACCTATCTTTTATATCGATCATCATCGACCACTGTTTTGTAATATCGTCAACAAAATATGACACGAAGCCATCGTGTGATCGATTTTTCCGTCGAATGTCAAGCCTCATGATTCTAATTGCATTCGCCGTTTCGATCATCTAGTCGAACGACGCACATCACTATTTACCTTCATTGTGGACAATCTTAGTTCGTCGACCGCAACATCAACAACGCGGTAAGATCGACACGTATGGTTACGTTACCGCCTGTTATCCGGAGGTTTGGCAAAAAGCTGCTTCTCAAAGCGTGACTAATATCGACGATTTTCGTACAAGGCGAAAAGCTTACACAGAGACGAAACAGGCGAAGCAGACGAACCTGCCGCACGACCTGCACTGACTCTCGTCTGCTTCAACGACAGAACCTGGACTCTCACTATACGACCGCGTGCTATACGCGTTGCACCCAGGGCCGTATCTTCCCGATCATCGTTACATACGATTCGTTTTCTCATTAAAATGGTAAATACAATGGTAAATACAAATGATCCTGGAAAAAATTGATTCGCCATCCATTTCGGGCGAAATAACGATGTTATCTTCTCGTAAAGAAGCTCTGCACACGTTGTACGAATATTGATCGATTGACCAAAATATTGACTAACGGACGAAATTTGTATTAAGTTTGCAATTTACGATCATTCACGGAGATTGGCGATATTTTAGAAATTCTGACGTTTCTTATGACCACGATTAATCAACACGATTATCTTATTTGAACCATGCTTTAATAAAACTGAAGAGGTCATTTCAGGAATTACGTAACACAAAATACAGCCAAGCTTGTAGATATAGCCGGCAATCAATTACTTTAGTCAAGCTATCTACCTAGGCTTATTGCTTCTTGGAATACTTAGCATAGGGTCACTGTAGGAGTTATTCATTTACAGAAATTGATCATAGCGCGCATTACGTAAGTGAAGCGTTTATTTGAATATATCGAAAGCTACCATATAATTGTTTAAATATATACGGCGCTTCGAATATACCAATATAAAAAGAATTAAAGCTAACTGATACGATATTATTATTAATTCAGACGTTGTTCTTATATACCTTGAAGATACCGATACTTTATTTTTACAAATATCGAATATCGCTAGTGACAGCTATCGCGTACATATAATTTAGAAATTTAGAAACGAAATCGTAATCGTAGTAAAATACAATACGTATCTAAAATAATCAGGGAAAAAAGAAATTATTTACAAGTTTCATTTACACTGACCATTTGTCGAAGAGGGAAGATAAAATCGGAAGGAAAATATACGTACAGCGAGTGATACATTTAAGTTGAAGTAGTTATAAGCTGTAATTTAACGTGTGTTCTTTACTCGCCAAAAGAAAAAACATTATATTACATATTATATAGATCTTATATTAATATTGAATAGAAAGGTAGAATTCAAAGACAGGAAGGTAGCTAATTATAGAAGTACAGTGTAAGGTTAATTATATCTCGCTGCATTATTATGCAGGGTGTTGGCATCCATTCTTGATTCGCCCCTGACTATAGCGCAGCAGTCTAGAGTCTAGACTCTAGACTACACGCCAGTACACGCCACGCTACTCTCTGTCGCACAATCATATGTACAGTGCCGCATATACACGCATCTAGTGTCCATATACATATGTAGTTCATACAGCTGTATAAAACGCTTATAAAGAAAGAGTACGGTTTATTCCCCCTCCACTATGTATTGCAAGCTACGATTCTGGAAGACTGATAAAGGATGAAGCGCAGCATTTTTTGGAAATGTGCTTTTCAAAAAATCGACGTTAAACTGGCAGTTTTGCGATAGGCGTATGTAGATATCTTACGTACTGAAATATAAAAGAAACGAATGTAATTAATCAGGTATAGAAATTAAACAAATACGTGACAAACGGTAAACATCAAAAAATGAAAGCAGCATTAAGCGACTTAAACGGTACTAAAGGAATAAAATAAGGAAACTAATGTACATGTTCGAAATATTATGTTTCATTTCCTTCATTCTTCGACGCTTTTTTATGATTCATATTTTTCTTATGCAAAATATAGCAGAATATATGTATACGATATGTTACGTATATATTATTGTATACATATGCATATATACATAATTACTAACAGGAACATACCTTGACCGAAATTTCTTCTATGTACATAATAATTACATAATTAAAGAAAACTAAGAAAAGTAAGTCTTCATATATTTCATGTTTAGTATGTATTTATGAATAATTCATTTAAAAAAAAAGTCCAGTGCGGAATTTAAAAATAGGAAGTGTTAGATAAGTAAATTATTATATCCTAAATAATGGTAATTCGAACAGCGGATTAATTCATCTTTCTTGATTAATACGTTTAAGAAGAAAGTGTGAGATTTTTCGTACATTGAAAGTTGGATGGAAGAGATCTGCTTTATCAACACTGACGTACAAAATCTCTGATACTCGCATGCAACGCTCTCAACCGGAGTACTTCATAACTATTATGTGATCTTGACCGAACATTTATCAAAAAATGATAATTTGCTTTATTTCAAAAAGATGAATTTACCGATTTAAAGCATATTTACTCTATCAAAGATAATCCAAATTATTGACGATTAGCTATAAATAATCATCTTTAACATCACCCGAAATCACGCATAAACTACAGCTAAAAAATTCAATTTCTTCGACAATTACACTAGCAATGTAACTAGGGAAAGAAAGACTTCGTGACATAAGAAAGCGTATTCTGTTTTATATTTTCTTCAATTGTCTACATAAACGTAGTTGTAACCAATAATTACGTAAATATAACTACTAATTATAAGTAAATTTGCGTCCTGATATTGACAACTTTATTTCTTGTTTTGCTAAAATAAAAGCTAAAAAGAGAACAAAAGAGAAATGGAGAAAAATAAGAAGGGAAAGGCCCGAAAAGGAGGTACAAAGGTAATGGAAAAACCAGAACAAGGTAGGCTATCATAGTTCCTTATTGACACTACCGTATCGATCTCCTCTCTGACAAATAATGCTCTCGTTTCGCAAATAACACGTAACTGAAGCACGCGAATATATCACAGGAATAGTCACAGCCGGTGCGCAATATACACGTGACATATAGGTAATCGTTAAGGCCGTTTGCTTATTGACAGATAAAAGTAATTGGTAATGCGACTAACTGTCGTCGTTCAAAGATAACGGTCGTTCCTTAGGTTCTACTCATCGTTCTATTCGGTCCAAGGTGTAAGCAAATGCGTCTACCTTACTGCAAAATAATGTATATTTATGTGCCTCGTTGCTTCTCCCTTGCGATCTGTATTTCGTTCACGATCTCAACCATCTTAAATTACAAGCATACGTCTTGTAGAACGTACGTTATATTCCATTTTTTCCTCTATCCAAGCGTTACAACGTATATAACGAAAATTCGTTAATACGAATACGAGGAAAATGTGCTAATGCGAATACTTTAATTGAAAAACGATTGAAAAACATTTATGCTGCCTAACTATTTCCGGAATATATTGACGTATCACATAACATGTAATGATGTGTATCTACATAAATAGTTTGGTTCACAAATTTGTTTCACAAACAATTTACCTAATAGGAAATATTTGTTTGAAAACATGCAGTTAATATTCTTGAAACATTTCGTTACTTTTACATGCAGTGTGACAAGATTCTTAGTTGATGCTGAAGTTGAAAATTCCGTGTTTTATACTAATTTCTACGTGATCTTCAAGATTACAAATTGCGACATTAGAAACGTTAGATACAACCTAACAATCTACTATTCTCGATACGAACGAAATAGAATGGAAGAAGCAGTTCGCGATTAAACGTTGCCTCAAATGTGCAACAATATACAGGCCGAGACATATATCCGCATTTTCATCGCGAAAGGAGATTGACCTCTCTCGTTTCGGTTTCATTTACCTTTGACTTTCTTGTCTGCGACTGCCTTTCTCTGAATTTTCGTCCCGTTCCTCTAGAGAGCTTTCCTTTACAGCTGAAACTTTTCTCTAAAAAGGACACCAGCGTTTAACAAATTGCTTTCTACGCGTCTGTCACCGATTTACTTCCTCCTTCGACATAGAATAGTTGCGCTATTTCGTGCGAAGTTAAGGAAATTATTTGTAACTGTAGCAATGCGAAAAATATTTCGACGTCTACAATTTTAGGAAAATAAAGAAAAATTTTTCTTTTATTTCGACTACGGACTAAATATTATGCCATTGCATATACGTTTGTTCCGGAAAGTATCATACATTACGTAGTAATATGCCTGCTTAAATAGTAGAAACAGTTCAGGTTCGTAGACAGTTTTTTAAATTGACGTATACATATTTTTACACATTGCACGCAATCGGTGGGTTCTTCTGTTTTACGTAAAAATGTTAGGTCTATTAAAAAGTTAAAATTGTCTAATTTTAACTTTTAAAATATTTGTGTTTGGAATCGAACAATTTAAGAGACACTTCAACGACTTTTTTTCTTTTTAATTTTTCACGTGAAAGACGAGAATAACATAAACGGGGAAAATGGTTTACAAATCTTTATCGATTTTCATACGCTGCTATTTTTGTAACATTAAATATTTTTCAAATTAATCGTGTTTAGGTACAAACAGCTGAATACTTTTTAGGGAAATAAAGAGAAGAATACAAAAACGCGTTTATTACTGCGTAAAAAATTCTATAAGCCGATTAAAAAATATGATAACGGTAGTGAATTCATTTCCGCACCACCGGGATTGCTGTGGAATCAAGTTCCATGTGCACTTGTGAATTCGAATCAAATTCAACGTCCAAGGTTTACTTCGTGGGGTTTGAAAATTGCTCGTACGATATAATGATTCGTTCATTATATTTGCCAAGTATTCTCTCTTCACAAGCTATCAGTTTCAAAAATTTACTTACAGTTACTCGATATAGATATCTGATATAGATATTTATTATTAGATATTTGAATGAATAAAGTTCCTGCATGCGTTGATGAAGTTTGAACACTTCAAACAGTTTTGAGTCTGTATTCGTGATGAAAAATTCGAGTCGCTTCGAACATGATCGAAAAAAAAACGTAGAGAGCTTTTAAAAGTATGGAAATTCTTGAAAGTCTCGAAAGTTTCGAATGCCTAGTAAGTTAGAAATAATAATTAGATCGTTAGGATCAAAAAGGTATTAATCGTTTCCATGAATTCATATATCAAACTTAGAAAAATTATACAGAATTATCGTCGACAGATACAGATCCCATAAATTTTATTTAATTATACGACGACTTATAACTTATAGTACATTCAAAATGATAGACACGATAAATAATTTTAAGCAAATCGCGTTTACGTTCCAGCTTTCTTTAAAGTATCGTTCCTTTCTTTCGAGATATTTCTAGAAGGCTGAAAAGTTCGAAACTAGTCGACCAATTGTCGAGCCTATTTACCACATACTTGAACCCATCGTTACACGTAAGGCACCACTCAACATTATCTAATTTTATGTAATGAAATTTTTGTCTACCTGCGAGATTCTTATCTGCCTTTTATTGACTTCAATTTATGATGCATAAAATTTATACGAGACTTGTTTTCAACTTATGCTGCATAATTTAGTCCAGTTGCGAAAGACATCTGTTGCTAGTTTTTTGTGTTTGTCACAATGCTGATGACGTACATAGGATCCGATCGAATAACATGTAAGTATAGCAGACACAAGGCGATTTCTTACGCGCAATACAATTGTTTCATACGACCCTTCGTTTTCGAGAAAATCGAGTTTGCAAATTTATCAAGTATAGTTGAACATGGCTAATTGGAGACTGGGCAGGAGTAAATAATCGACAGAAGGTTATTTTACATGCGAAAATAAGTCGAAAATGTAGAATAGAATTCGTTCGCGAAACGCTTTATTTCGAAGAAAAATAAATTTGAAAATTCATCATAGATCGGATTCTTAAGGAAACACGTTCGAATTCGATTTTTTCGGAAACTAAGCCACAGATGAAAGAAATGTAATCCTATTCGCTCGGACCTTGTCCTATGGAAATATTTTCAAACTTCATACAACTTTATACAATGTTCTCGTAAGAAACCTAACTAGAAAATACCAATTTTTATATTATGCATAAAACAAGCCTTGGTAATTATCTATATAAATATAAATTAAAAATTAAAAAATATCTATGTAACTAGGTGTTCAAGTGATATGACAGAGTTTTACACGTGTTTAAACTTTCGTCATATTATGAACATTGTTAAAAATGTTTTTCCTATAGCCTTGTGTAGATTTAGTTTTTGTGGAAAAGATATTTTATTTCATCATACTTTCCAATATGCGTAAATGCTTCTGGAAATTTAATCAATTAAAGTGCTAGCTTAGTTAGCAGCTTCCCGCTTCATTTCACAGTCGATTTAACGGGCGTGTAAATTGAGAAGTCACATCACTTATCGCTTATTACAATCGATTATTTTAAATTCTATCATCGGCAACTAACTTGCGTGCCAAATTTAGTACGAAGTGACGTTTTACTAAGTTATGAATTAAGTATATGAATATAAAGGTAATCGTTATCTTTCTTCGCTTTGTATGGAATATTTGTAAAAAGAAATTCAATTTTATCTTGAATAATGGTTCAGGTATTTTTTTAGAAGTGTCTACATCTTTCTAAATTTATTTATTCGCGTATTTGATACGTATATAATATAATATAATATAATATAGGAAAATATATATGTAATATATAATATATAATCATGGTATTTATACTAATTGTTATAAAGAATTAATCGCAAAACGTAGATTATTTTAGCCTATTATGCTATTAGTGGCCCGATCCTAACGTCTGTATCCCATAACATATGAATTAACTTAAAGATTCCCAAGGCGATTCTAGCAAACCTTTCATTAACTCCGTTTTTTTTTCAAAATGACCTTCAGTTCGTTTTATAAATAAACATACGATTCCTTCTTCAGAATACGTTTTACAATATTTGTTGAACTAATATATGGAATATGAATATTCACTGACCAAGCTCCTTAATACAACAGATTTCACCTCGAACATTTTTTGATAAAGTCAATGATTCTCACCCTGTATAGGTATATGTAAATCAAGCCGAATCCTTGGTTGTAAGGCTGAATAGAACATATAAAACATATTCTTATATAATCTAAGGTGATCACATTATCACACTGTTCATCTTGTATAATTAATTTTTTGTTAGATAAATATTATAAACAGGCTACATATATTCTTTCTGAACAAAATAAGAACACGTAAATTACCAGCATGGGACGTTACTAATCTCTGATTTCGCGACGATAAAGATAGATGCAACACATTATTTTTCGCGTGTGAGAAAATACAAATTGAACACCTGTAATTGAGTCATTGTACGATATCTGGTTCATCTAAATCGTTCTTCGCCAAAGTCATTCCAATACATCGTTAACCAATATCAATGTTAGTCACGAGTAGTTTGATTTTATGATTTTACTGCACAAATATTCTGTAAAAGGTACACGAAATAGACGTATAACACAGGTATTTTCTCACATACACTTTGTAAAGAAAATATCTACAATAATTAGAGTTTACAAGAGCTTCTTAATATTTTCGTCGTTTGTACGTGCATTGTATTTGTACATACAAAAATTATTAAACAGTATTTTACAAACTGTATCGATCAACCTACGTATCATACGCATTTGTTGGACCTGCTATTACTTTAAATAACAACTAATCGATACCAATAACTAACAATATTATATAACTATTTTCACTTAACTATGCCAGTATTTTTATATGCATGTATAATACATATATTATGATGCTTAAATATAATTCAATAATTTAGATCATCGTTGGATATCACCGTTATTTTTGGAGGCGCAAGAAAGCTTTATTTAGAAGAGTTATATGATACAGAGGAAGCTAAACATTTGCCAGTAATATGTCTTCTCTGACAAATTTTCGGAAATTTCAAGGCCGTCATTATGCCGTTAAACGGTATAGGATAGCTTTTTTTCTTGCTGGTATAATCGTGGATGTTTATGACGATTTAAACCATCTACAATGCAAGGTTATTCGACAATAAATGAAGCAATAAAACGAGTCCCACGTCACAAAAAATCTTTGTAGTTTGTAGTGGTGTTCGTTTTTATCAGTGCAACATTGGAATCGGTGGACTTGTTATTCCTTATTTCACATGCCGCCACGATTTTTTGTTCCATATCTCATAACGTTGTTAGCTCTTTTTCGACATCTACCGTTCTTCGAAGACCTAACTCAATGAAT